>NC_080591.1:44544642-45178928 GCF_029962835.1 Magnolia sinica | reverse complement strand
GAATGTTGATGTCATGCCCCAAACTCGAAAAACGGGCTCACAAAATTCCTGATCGCCGAATTCGGAGCCGACAGCCTCCGTAATGCCCCATTCTCGGCTCCCGACACTTATATACAAGATTTCGATCCTAGAATCCTATAAGGAGGATTTTCAGTATGATTTTTTTTTGTAATGGAGCAAAACCACAAGCATAACCAAGTCACAAAACAACATCACCACATATCCACTATATCAAAAACTTTAAGTACAATGCGGAAAGGAAAATACAAGGTGATCAAAAGGCTCCAAAATAATCCAATGCGCACTCCTACCTCAGCACTGCTGTATCTAATGCCACCTGCTCGCAATGGTCGTGCATAAGCTTACAAAAGCTCAGAGGGTGGTGTAAGTGTGTGCGCAAGGCAAGTGCCTAGTATGCAGTATCAGAGTAATACAGAAATATACTGGTAAGTCCATGAATACTATCAGCCATACCAAGGCTGATGTAAGACATGAATGCTATCGGCCATACCAAGGCCATGCAATGCGAGACATGAATGCTATCGGCCATACTAAAGCCATGCGATGCGAGGCCTACGTAGCCAAATGTCATATGCGAGATGCAATACAAGCAAGTCAGTCCTCATCAAGTACATATATCAGTACAGTTCCTCTCTGAGATATCACTAGGGTCTAGTACACTCCACACTGACTGTCGCCTCCCTAGCTGCATTGCCCAGCGAGAGGAATAGACCACACTATTTGCCTGACCAGTAGTCTGCCAATACCTACCCGGCTCGTTGATAGCAGACTCATTTGCGAGCTAGTCAAACTCAACCTAGCTTACAATCCCCTCACTCGGGCGGATAAGGCCACACCCCCTTCCAACCGATCATGACACAGTGAAAGACATGGCCTACTGGTATTCGGTACTCGGGCGCTCGTGTATCTACTCGGTCTAGACGTTGGAGCATCTCCCAGTACTAAAAAGGTTCTGAAACTCTCACCCAAGGACATCTTAAGTGCCCACAGTGCTAGAACCAAGTATTTCTGGCGTCCAATATGGCCATCCATGATGTGCCTGTGGAGGTCACGGCCTTGATGTCGCTAGGGCGTACAATGGTCATGTCACACATATGCGAGATGCATGAGTCATACTATCCAGTCATGCAGTAATCCTACGCGTACCATGCGCTCATGTGGGTAACTCCTATCAGTGAGTCCCATAAATAATCTGCTCAATGGCATATGTTATGATCAGTCACTCATATCAATCATACATATGATGCGAATGGGTATGAATCATGGAATTATACTAAGCATGTTATATGGTGATGAACTATCCTAAAAACGGAGATGGGCCTAGACGACCTACACATAACAAGTAGGGGCCTATCAATGGGCCCTAAGGAGAGTTACAATGCAGACATTTAACCAAGTACTTACGATGTGGGCGTCAAACCATCATTACTCCTAAGGCTTAGCCCGCTATAAACATCATTACATAAACCATGGTAAAATCACACATTGCAATGGATTCATGTACATCTCATTGGGTCTCAACCCATGGGCCTTAGATACATCAAATGGGGCCGCATCATATGGGCCTCATATATGTCAAGGTGGGCCTCAATGGACCGGCCACAAATACATCAATATGGGCCTCATCATATGGGCCTTATATATATATATATATATATATATAAAGGTGGACCTCAATAATGGGCCTCATAAATTCTCAAAAATGAGTCATATTGAAGGATTATTTGGACCATATCACAAATAGTAGTAGAGATAATAATTCTCACTGTTAAACAAATCGCAGGGCCCACCGTCAAGTTTATTTTCCACCCAATCTAATCATAAGGTCTTAAAGACTTGGATTAAGAGGGAAAATAAATTCCCTATTAATCCAGAACTTTTGTGACCCAATTGGGTTTCAATGATAGACGTTCAAATCCCACTATTTTCGATAATGTGGTCCACTTGATCCTACATCTGTCTCATTTTTAGCCTTAAGCCTTAAGACGAGTTTGCCAAATGGTTGGACGGTATGGATACAACACATGCATCATGGTGGGTCCCATAGATGGACGGAGTGGATGAAGCATGTGGGACCCACAGACTTGGTGACGCCACTACAACAGCTATGTAGCTGGAGTGAGGTACACCAGCCGTCCCACTTCCAGTATGTGGGGACGGTGTGGTTGAAACACAACATCAGTGGGTCCCATGTGGGGCCCACCATAACGTTTATCTGCCATCCAATCTGTTAATGAGGTCACACAAACATGGATAAAAAGGAAAAAAAAATTTCATAATGATCCAAGACTTTTGTGAAATTCAAATGGATTTCAATGGCAGACGTTCAATCCCACTGTTACCTGCCGTGTGGGCCACCTGAGTTCCATATACGACTGATTTTTAGAGGGGGCCCGCTGACCTAAAGGGGCCATCAAATGCATGGCATGGATGTTTTACACACATCATAGTGGGGCCCACGGCTGGGACCCGTCGTCCCTACCTGTTCACGCCACAGTGCAGCAGGACGCTACCGCGCGTCCTCTGGATGTCAGCGGCAGCGCTTGCTGCAATGCATATTTTTTTCTTAAGGTTTTTCCTAGGTGGGGCCCATATCAGGTGGATCCATTCCACCCACTGGATTCTATGGCTCAAGACAGTCTAAATGAGCCCAATATTTGGTGTGTTTTGATGTGTAGAAACATTAAGGTGGGTCTTAGCAGCCTTTAACAGTCAATAACGTTGTTTTCTATGGTATGGCCTGCTTGATTATCGGATTGGCCTCATTTTTTGGCTCAACGCCTAAAATGACTTAGGAAATAAGATGGACAGTGTGGATTAAATCCATACATTAAGGTGGGGCCTACACAAGTGGTTCTCCCCAAAGCTTGTTGAATCAAGCTGATATTTTTGTTTTAAGTTCACGTCTAGCTTCCTTGGATGTTGGATGGTTTGGGCACAACACATATATTTAAGGTGGGCCCCACCTATAAACGTGTTATCCAGGTGGGCCACCAAAAGGCTGGGTGGTGTGGATAAGACATACATCAAGATGGGGTTCATCCGGGTGGGTCACATGGCCACATCATCACACCAAAAATAATGAAAGAGAGAGGGAGAGAGAGAGAGAGAGAGAGAGAGAGAGAGAGAGAGAGACACGTGTGATGGAGGGACCCCGACACTATGGGCCCACCCTTCCATACATCACAACATAAATCAAGTAGGTCCCATTACATGTGGGCCCACCGGTCAAAATCAACGGTGGAGATCCTTTATCCACCAAAATACAAGGTCTAGATGACCCTATTCATGCAAGGAAAATAAATATCATGATGGGGTCCGTAGAAAATAGCCCCATCATGGAATGATCATGAGGATCAAGGTGGGCCATTGGCCACACTTAAGGTCCAAAGTGAGATCCATACCATCAATCGGTAGGCCTCACTTTGCCCATCATCAAAAAAATGAAATCTGGGCCTATAGAAACACCCACCGTTCAATCTTCTTGGTCCGTTGGAATGCCAATCTTCTTGTGTCTCACTTTAATGGAAGATGATGAGAAATAAAGGGCTAGGATGGTGGATCTTAGGATAGGAAGTGGGCCACACACAACACACTTTCTCTCTTGGAATTGCTTGGACATCCACTCTTTTTTTGTTGCTTGGAAATTGTGAAGAGAAAGGAAGGGAGGGTGGTTATAAGGAGGTGATGGTTGTGAGTGATGGATTGATGGGGAGTGAGTGATAGGTGATGGGCATATACTTGACATGTATGGATGTGTTAGAGAAAGAGAGGGAGAGAGTTGACTTTGGGGTTGCTCTTGTACTTAACATGAGGTGATTGATTGATTGATTGATGGGACATGATGTAGAGATTCTCTTGAGATTGTAAATGTGCCATGTTTTCCTCGAACTAAACGTGGGCCCACATCTCCTGGCCTGGGTATCACCTCGGCGCGTAATACACGACGTCAGAACCGCGGTGACAGTGTGGTCGTAATAGTACAAGTCTCAGATTAAGCCGACTCAGATCTATAAGATACGGCTTAGGGAAGGATTGCGGATTGCCGAAATTCGTTAATCACGCACAAACATCAATCATAAGTCGCGGATTGCCGAAATTCGTCGGGAAGGATTGCGGGGGTGTACGGAACAGTATGGATTAGGATACGGGCCTTACAGTTGACCTTCACTTATTTCAGCAGCTCTAATATGTCCTGAGAGTTAGAGAGAGGTTTTGGTGCCATCAACCATTGGGGGAATGGTGCAATTAACTTGCTTTGAAGATCCGATTCTAATTCTTATGGAGCAATTCTAGATCTATCCTTATTGTCCTCTTCCGTATCCTTAGGCTTTTAAGCCCTTACTAGAATAGATTTGTCAATTATTTTCCCACTCCTAAGGGTGGTGACAAACTTAGCTTGCTCTATTTGATTTGAAAAGCTTGGATCACTTATTTCATATTGCGGTTTAGGATTGGGGAAAGGTTGAGCAGGAAGCATTCCCTTCTCTATAACCATAACACGTGAATCCTTCTTTTGCATAAATTTTGTAAGTTCTCATATTGCTTGGGTAAGTTCCTGAGTTTTAGTGGAATTTTAAACCGGTTCTTCTTGAGGTTTCCTTTTATTTGGAATTTGATTAGGGAATCCTTGAGGAGTAGTAGTTTGTCCATTCCTTCAATTAAAATTTAGATGATTTCTCCAACTAGGATTGTATGTATTGGAGATGGGTCCATTGAAAGGCCTTTAGTAATTCTTCATGACATTAGATTGCTCATTCAGTACCTCTTAAAAAGCAAGTATTGTTGGGCAAGTTTCAGTTGTGTGAATTTGCAAGCACAAATACCGCAAACAGTTTCCTTTACCTTATCCTTCTTTATTTTCATGACCTCAAATTTCTTTATAAGATTATCCACTTTAGCATTGATATCATCGTCCTCTTTCAGAAGGTATATTCCACCCCTCTCCTTTGATTGAGTGGGCCTAGAGGTGGTGCTTGATTTTGAGGAGGTGTCTCATGTTATGCATTTTCACCAAGTCTGTCCAAATAATCTTACATATCATCGAGGTTTTTGTTCATGAATTTCCCATTGCACATTGTCTCGACTAATTGGCGTATGGAAGATGTCAGTCCATCATAGAAAAGTGTGTAATGCGCCACATTTCAAAACCGTGTTGTGGGCATGAACTGACAAGATCCTTGAACTGCTCCCAACATTGGAAGAATGTTTCATCTTCCTTTTAGGCGAAGTTCATGATTGACTTTCTGAGGGTGTTCATTTTATGGTGTGGAAAAATTTTCTTTATGAACTCCCTTGTCATATCGTTCCATCTACCAATAGATTGAGGACGTAGTGAATGTAACCACCTCTTAGCTTTCTCTTTCAAAGAAAGGGGAAAGAGTTTTAACTTGACCGCGTCATCAGACACATTAAGAAAATATAAAGTGGTTATGATCTCATTAAATTCTTTCAAGTGTAAATATGGATTTTCATATTTAAGTCCATGGAATTTTGGAAGGAGATGGATCACCCCTATCTTGATATCCATATGTCCCGTATTTTCTAGAAAAACCATGCATGAGGGCATGCTCACTCCCACCGGTTGTAAATAATCTCATAAAGTACGAGGCGGGGGTATTTGATGCACCTCATTTTCATCCTGGATTTTCTCAACCCGAGGTTGAGGTTGGATCATAGGTTGATTGGCTGGTTGATTTGCAGCCATCACTTCAATTAACTCCGAGCATCTCGAGTGGTGTCTAATCCTGTAATGGATAGATAAACCCTCAACTAATCCTCATTCACTTAAGAGATATCAAGTGTTATCATGGACCCACTTGGGCATGAAACACTCTTAACCCTCAATTTCAGAATCTAACCTAAACCTAAAAGGAAAGAAAGAGATAGAAATCTAAAAATAGAAAGAGAGAATTCGAACGAAGTTATAAATTAGAAGTTTCTATATTGGGAAGAAAAATAAAAACAAATTAGTTTCTAAAAAGGAAATAAGAAAGCAACCTAGTTTTTAAAACAAATTAGGAAAGGAAATTAGTTTCTAAAAACATATTACGAAAGTTTATATCCTAGAATTAGAAAGTAAGTTAGTTTCTAAATAATTCAGAAAAAACCCTAACCTAAAAATCGAAAGTAGAAAAAACCTAATCTTAAACTAATTTCAAAACTAGTTAATCTCAAAAAAATGCAATCGTTAATCCCCGGCAATGGTGCCAAAAACTTGTTCACAACCCCGAGTGTAGGGTCGCGATATAGTAATATTCTCGGTAAGACCGAGGTTGAATCCACAGGGACTAATCTCATACGTTTCTGAAAGTAACTAGAAGTAGAATTAGAAGAAGAAGTAAATCTAATTCTGAAGAATTTTGAAGAGTAATTGTGAAGGATGTAATTGAAACTTTGTAAATTTAAAGGTGGGAACTAGGATGCCAAAGATCTACTTGTAGCAATTAGGGTGATTCCTTACTTGATTCAAGTAACACAATTGGAATTGGAGTCTTATCCTATCCAATTGGAAAAGAGAGAATCAAATCTCTAAACATCTCATGAATCTAGTCTCAACGAATGAGAGTTATGAGGTTTGGAAGTGATTCCATCACCTAACCATGCCCAGGAGACAATGATAAACAATATGATATACCAATCTCACCACCAAACATAAGAGAATTGGGAAGATTACGAAGGATTCCATCACTCAACCATGCCATGAGACAAAGGTGAACAACAGGATTTCCTAACTTCTCAATCTCGAAACAGGAAAAGAAGATACTCAGAGCTATCGCAAATCTATTGTAATTTAAGTCACAACAAACCATTAAAAACTAAAAGTATTCCTTAAATAAGAACTAGAATCCATGAGGTTCAATAAAACATGAATCAAAGCAAAGAAAACATCTCAATCACGCTACAAGCTTCACCTTTTAGCCCTAGCTAAGAGGTTTAGCCAACCATAGACATGATTGAACTAAAATCTCTTTAGAAATGCATAAAAACAATTAAAAACAACTAAGGAAGAGAAGAAAGACTCTTGGCGGCAGCTCTCCATGCTTTTGCTTCACTCCTCAAACCCTATATGATGCCTAGGAACGTCTTAGGGACTCTTATTTATAGTTGTGCATTCCCCTCTTATGCACCGACTTGAAATTTCCAGAAACCGCTTGCGAAATGCCTTAATTTACGCAATCCAAATCGGCCCTGCGTTACAACTCTATACAATTTCGGTAGCACCGAAGTTGTATCTGAAATTTATCACATCTAAAATTGTATGTGCAGAGTGCCTAGGTAGCTAGCAAAATTGTTTACGTGGCTACCAAAATTGGCTTTGGTGGTACCGAATTAAGTTGTTTTCTTGCTGGAATGTTTTGTGCAATTTAGGTAGCTACTGAAGTTGGCTTAGGTAGCACCGAAATTGGCTATTTTTTTGATGTTTTACTTCTGCCCTTGCTAATCTTTTCTCCATCCTTTGTACTTGGTTTCCTTAGATCTTTGGCATGAGAATTCTCCATTCTTGGTCTCCTACAATCCCTCCTTTGCCTTGGTGGATCTTTAGGGGTGGAGCGGGAGTCGCAAGTGGTAAAGCGGGAGTCTCAGGTGGTGGAGAGGGAGTCGCTCGGGTCACTCTCCTGGGCGGCATGTCCTATAGAAAAGAACAAAGGCGCCTATCACTCCTTGAAAACTCTCGAAGGCACGTTAGGAGACTAAATCAGAAGGTTACGAACTCAGAACCTAATTGACCTAAACTCATACTAGATAAGTGATGTTGTTCTGAGTTGTTCCCAAGTTATGCTCTGATACCAACTTCTATCACACCCCAAACTCAGAAATCGGGCTCACAAAATTCCCGATTGCTGAATCTGGTGCCGACAGCCTCCATAATACCCCATTCTCAGCTCTCGGAACCCATACACTAGGTTCTGACCCTGGGATCCTACAAGCAGGATTTTTAACATCAATTTGATTCGTAATAAGCATAACCATAAGCATAACCACGAACAATAGCCATAAGAACACCATCACAAAATCCATTATGATAAAAAAAATTTAAAGTACAATGCATAAGAAGAGAAATACAAGACAATAAAGCCAAAACTCTGGAAGCTCTACAGCATGCTCCTGCTCCTGAACTGCTACTGCCTAGCATCACCTACATGAAATGGTCGTGCATAAGCTTATAGAAAGCTTAGAGGGTGGTGAAAGTGTATGCATATGGTAGAAATGCAAGTTTGTAATATCAGAGTAATGCGAAAACGCCGATTAGTCCATGAATGTCATCAACCATACTAAGGGTATGCGATGCAAGGCATGAGTGCTATCAGCCATATTAAGACCATGTGATGCAAGGAGTGAATGATGTCAGCCATACTAAGGCCATGCGATGCAAGATGTAACTCAAGCACACCAGTCCTCATCCGAATCCATATGTCAATGTAGCTCATCGCCAGAACATCAAATATCAGTATAGTTCTCACTTTGGATAATCACTGAGGTCTAGTACACTCTACGCCAGCTTGCCACCCCTATTTGAGCGCATAACTAGGTGAGTAGAAGAGACCTCACTATTCGCCTACCAATGTCGGGCCCGGCTCGTCGATAGTGACCCTATTCCTCAAGCTGGTCAAACTTAACCTAGAAATTGCCCCCTCACTTAGGCGGGTAAGGTCACACCCCTTTCCAACTGATCACAACACAGTGGGAGACGCGGCCTACTGGTATATGGCCCTCACGCACTCATGCATCCACTCGGTCTTGACGTTAGAGTGATCCTCTGGTACCAACGGGTTTCGAGATTTTCACCGAGGAACATCTATGGCACCCCGATACTAGAAACAGTACTTTCGGTATCCAATCCAGCCACCCACGATGTGTCTATGGTGGCCATGGCCCTGATGTCACTAGGGCGTACAGTAATCACAATCATACAAATGCAAAGTGTATAAGTCATGCAGTCCAATCATGTATCAATCCTGCGCATATCGTGCGCTCATGTGGGATGACTCAGCCTATCAGGGAGTCACATAAACCACCTGCATTATGGCATATGAAATGGCCAATCACATCTCATAACAAACACACAGATGATGCGTATGGGCATGTATCATGATGCTATGCTGTTGCAAACTCATAATCGGCAATGGTAACTGGTATCGGCAATCGGCACCGATAATCGGTATCGATAATCGACCTCGACGCAAGGCGAGGTCTATAGATGGACGGCCGATAATGGATCAATTAAAATCAATGGGGCCCAAGCATTTGGGTTAATCCACTAGAGAATGATGAGGATGGGCCTAACAAGGCATAAGGGAAGGTCACAATGTGGACATCCAACCATCATTGCCCATCAATGTCGACCTTTAACCAACATTGCTCCTAAGGAACGGCCCACATAGGGCCAAACATATAATGGGCCCACGGCCTCGTACCAGGGCCTAATATACATCATCATGGCCCTCAATTCCATCAAATGGACCAATTTAAATGGGCCGATCAAATGGGCTGAATCAAAAGGGCCGATTCAAATGGGACGAATCAAATAGGCCGAATCAAATGGGTCGAACCAAATGGGCTGAACCAAAAAGGCTAATTCAAATGGGCTAAATCAATGGGCTGATTGAAATGGGCCGATACAAATGGGCCGAATCAAATAGGCCGGCGCAAATGGGCCGAATCGATTGGGCCAATCAAAGGGGCCGAATCAAATGTGCCAGATTAACTATGCCATTCATCCATTTTTTAATCAATTTAGAGTATTATAAATCAAATCAAAAGATCACTGGACCATACTACAACTAACAATGGTGATAATGATTTCCCACTATCAAATTCCAGTGGGCCCACCATAACATTTAATTTCCATCCAGTCTGTTCATAAGGTCACAAGGACCTGGATATAGAGGAAAAACAAATATCATATGATCCAATAACTTGTAACCGGAGGGGGTTTTTAATGGTGGACATTCATCCCACTGTTTTCTGTGGTGGGGTCCACTTAATGTTAGATCTGTCTTATTTTTTATCTCAGCCTTAGGATGAGCTGTCAAATGAATGGACGATTGGATGTGACACACACATCATGGGTGGGGTCCACGTGCCACAGCTGGGCGGTGGAAACCCCACACGTGATGATGGGTCCCACTGCCATCAATGGATGGACGATTAGAATATATCACATACCGCATGATGGGGCACACATGGTTAGTGACAAGCTCCAGCCAATCCACCAATAGGTGGGTCCCACATGGGGCCCACCGTATATGAATATATGCATATATATATATATTATTTTATATACATTCACTTTTCTTCCTTTTTTTTTTATAAATAAGATAGTCCAGCGTGCTGGACAAATTTTCATGGTGAAATCCCACCATCCCTGATGGATGGTGCGGATAAAACTCATACCTCAAAGTAAGGTGGGGCCCACATGGAAACGACCACTAGCCAATCCATTATCAGATGGGTCCCACGTGTGGAACCCACCAGCTCAAGAAAGAGTTGATATTTGTATTTTTCCATCCAACACATCCATCAGGTGGGTCCCACGAAGGTGGATGGCATGGATAAAATATATACTTCGTGGTGGGCCACATACACAAACACACCATCTTCCATACGAGAGAGAGAGAGAGAGAAAGAAATGGTGATATAGAGGGACCCCGCCACTATGGGCCTCTCTCTACAATACATACATCAACGTGGATCCCACAATAAGTGGGCCTTAAAATTTAAAATCAACAGTGGATCGCCCACCTATCGGCCTTCTTCTTTAGCTCCTTGGACTCTTATGCTCCTTGCCTTCAATTTTGATAGAGGATGATGAAGAATGAATGGTTGAGATGAGAGATAAGAGGGTGGGAAAGTGGGCCACACATGTTTTTAGGAAAGCTTGTGGAGCTCATACGTTGGGGCTTGGGTTGCTTAGGAGTGAAGAGAGAAATGAGAGGGAGAGAGAAGTAATGGGTGAAAAGGGATGGGATGATGGGTGATGGGTGATGGGTGGAGTGTTGGAGTTGTAAGAAAGGGATGGGTGGAGAGAGAGAGAGAGTTGACTTTGGGACTGGGAGGGAGATGGGTTGCTTGTACTTGACTTATACTTGTGATAGGATATGTACTTGACAATGATTGATTGATTAATCGATTGATAGGATAAGTTGTAGAGATTCTCTCGAAATTCGCATGCGCGGCGTTTTCCTTGAAATAAACACGGGTCCACATCTCCTGGTTCAGGTATTGGATTGGTGCGCGAGTCGCGGCGTTGGAACCGCGGCGACGACGAGGTCGCTAGGGTATAAGTTTCAAGTCGAGCCGACTTCAGTATATAGGACTTGGCTTAGGAATGTACCCAAACATTGTATACAGCTCGAGGGTTGCTGAAATTTGACCAGGAAGACCGCAAAAGTCTATGGAACGATACGGTTTAGGATACGGGTCTTACAATATGGGTCATAAATATATCACATCGGGCTTCATCATATAGGTCTAATACACATTACAATGGGCCTTACACAAGGGTCTTATACATCAAGTGGGTCGCATCACATGGGCCTTATACAACACATCAGGCCTCATACACGTCACAATGGGCTGCATCACGGTGGGCCACATACATCACAATGGGCCACATCACATGGGCCTAATATACATCAAGTGGGTTGCATCTCACGGGCCTAATGTATATCACAACAGGCCTTGTATACATCAAGTCGAGCCTCATCATATGCGCTAGAAATATATCACAATGGGCCTCATCTAATGGGCCACAAATACATCATAATGGGCCACATACATGGGCCTAATACACATCACAATGGACTGCATGGCATGGCCTAATACACATCACGATGGGTTGCATGACATGGGCCTAATACACATATCACAATGGACTGCATGGCATGGGCCTAATACACATCACAATGGGCTGCATGACATGAGCCTAATACACATATCACAATGGGCCGCTCAATGGGCCGCACTAATGAGCCTCATATACATCAAGTGGGCTACACCAATGGACCTTACATACATCAAGTGGGCCGCATCAATGGGCCACACCAATGGGCCAAATATACATCGCAAGTGGGCCTCAAATATACATCATAGGTGGGCCTTACACATGCAGTAAGTGGGCATGCTCATCATAGCTGGGCCTACTAGCAGTCCAGCCAAAGGATGGCCTGGATAACATATGCATCACGGTGGGTCCCACTATGATGTGGGTCACTTAAAATCATTTCAATAGTTGCAGGTGCAACATGTGTATCACTGTACATTATCATTCTATGGGGCACATGGCTCACTAATGATGATCAGCACTGTCTAAACATTGTCCAGCACTGTCCAGTGCTATCTAGATGGTGTGGATATTAAAATAAATAAATTAAGGTGGACCCCACCTCATCTGAAGAATGGACAAACGGTTTGGATGAAACACAGACCTTGTGATGTCACCCACTGTCCTGGATAGATGGACGGTGGGCATGGAATAAATACATCAAGGTGTGGTTCCCACCGTCCCAAGCAGTGAATGGTGCGGATGCACCACATACATTATAGCAGGCCCAGCCCCACATGGCAGCAACAAAGTGGGCCCCACGTCCCATGTATGGTTGGTGGATGTATAACACATCCATCAAGGAGACCTCACCATCCAGAAATGGACGATGTGGATAGAATATCACATTAAAGTGGGTCTCACCGTCTAGACAGATGGTGTGATTATCAATACATACATCTGGTGGGTTATCCACGTGGGGTCCACCAGTTATACAGATATATAATATTATATTATATTATATTATATATATGTATGTATATAGATGTATATATGTATATATATATATATGTGTGTGTGTGTGTATATATATATATAATCCAGTCCCTGGACGCCTGGTGGGGACAGTCTAGATCAACGGCTGGTGGGTGTCTTCACATGCACCATCCAGATGGACAGTGCATAGATAAAATATATACATATAGGTGGGCCCCACCCTCACACGAGTCACATGTGTGAGGTGGCCCCACATCCAAGGAAAATGGACGGAAGATGTGGATATACACATACATCACGCTGGCCCACACGACACCGTCCTGAGTAATGAACGGTGCAGATCAATTACACATGAAGGTGGGTCCCTTATTCAGCACCGTCCATACATTATCCATGTAAATCAACACTGTCCAAACATTTTCCATGTAAATCAGCACCGTCCAGACATTGTCCATGTAAATCAGCACCATCCAGACATTGTCTATGTAAATCAGCATCGTCAAGACATTGTCCATGTAAATTAGCACCGTCCAGACATTGTCCATCTAAATCAGCACCGTCTAGATGTTGTCCATGTAAATCAGCACCGTCTAGACGTTGTCCATATAAATCAACACCGTCCAGCACAATCTCGACGGTGTGGAATAAATACATCATGGGGGTGTCCACGTTAGCAAAATAGGTGGATGGCTTGGGTAAAACACATATACCAGGGTGAGCTCCACCCCCTGGACAATGTGGATGAAATAAAAACATCAAGGTGTGGTCCACCGTCCATATCTACTGAACGGTGTACATACACCACATACATCAAGGTGGTCCCACACCTCCCGTCAAGATGGATGATGTGGGATGAAAACATACATTATGGTGTGGTGGATCTCCACCGTCCAACATCATGGTGGGCCATACATCAAATAAAAAGGGAAAGAGAAATAAATAAATAGAGAGAACCACGGTGATAGCGCGGTCGCTAGGGTACAAGTCTCGGGTAGAGCTGACTCTAGAATATGGGATACGACTTAGGGTTGCACGTAAATGCTATCTATGCGTCGCGGGTTATCGGAATTCGACCGAGTGGACCGCGAAAGTCTAAGGAATGGTACGGGCTAAGATACGGCTTGACATTTAGGCTACACAGGCCAAGATTCACATAAGGAACCTAGAGTTTATGCCCTACACAAGAGCAAAGGTCAACACACAGCACATAGATTTGAGGCCACACAGGCCAAGGACCTACACTAAGGACCTAAGTTTATGCTCACCAAGAGCAATGGTCAACACACAACACCCACACGTATTCCCCCGTCAGAGGCCTCTTATGAGGACTTGAAAGGGGTGAGAATCACCTGTGACCCAATCCTACACAAAGGAATGATCAGCAGGATTTCTGGACTCTACTGACTTATAGATAAGAACATGAGCCCCATTAAGCACGTTGATGAAGATCTCCACCTTTGATGATGAAGAATCTTCAGCTCTCTTGATCCGCAACACTTATGATGCTCAATGTAAGGTGACGGGTTAGGTCGAGGTTATGTTGGAATCCTACTCTATTAAATGTTTTTCTATTTTAGAGACGGAGTGATTCCAAGTATTCAAGGTATCCCAGCTCAATGATTTGCCATTAAGGTGGTAGCTGGATGACCCTTGAATGCGAAAGTTCATTCCCCAATTGACTCTATTAAATGTCAATGATGAGGGTGGATTGGAGGATGAACTCCCATGAGAAAAAGAGCTTAGGATAAATAGTATGCAAGACTCTCTCAAGGCTCTCTCTATTTTTCTCACTACAGCAACCAGTAGCAAGCTCTCCTTAAATAGGCAAAGAGATCCAATAGTAATAAAATAGTCAGATTTTTGACAGAGTTCGATATCATCGAGCCATCTTCGATATCATCAAACGTATACTTTCGAATACATCGAGGGACAGATCGATGATATGAACTCTTCTGACAAGCACAGTTGAATGTCTTACACACAGCTCAATCATATCGAACATGCTTCGATGTCATCGGATTTAGAACTCTGATTTCATCGAACCACAGTTCGATTCCTCGACAATGAAAAACAAGAGAGTCGGCTAAGAATAAGACAGTTGGCTTCAATATTATCGATCCTCTCAGGATGTCATCAGATTTCAAATGTCGATGATATCGATACCTAGTTCGATTCATCGATCTTTTATAGAAGATTTTCCTATAAGTTCCCTGCACATTCCATTGTCCGAATTCTATGATAACGACCTCGATTCGATATGATCGATATTTGAATATCGATATTATCGAGGGAGTCTCGATTTCTCGAATCATTTAAAGAGGATTTACCTGAAAGCTTGCTGGACAGTTTCGTCTGAATTCGATTACATCGAAGATCCATCGATATCATCAGAGATTGAATTCTGTGGATATCGAGGCTCTCTTCGAGTCATTGATAAATGTATGATTTGCCTTAGTAGCTTGCTAGACACAAACAGGCTAGAATTTGATTATATTGAGCCTTCTTGATGATCTCGAAATTTGAATGTCGATGAAATTGATTGTTCCATCGATTCATCGATAATTTTATCCAGAGATCAAGTTGGTTGCTCGACACAAGTGGTCCTCAATTCGATGATATCGATTGCATGTCAAGGACATCAATAACTAGTGTTCGATCTCATCGAGGTTATCTCAATATATCGACGAAAGTTGAAAACTTAGAGATTTTCCTAATTTTGCAAAATAGTTTTCATACTTTAGCCCTATGTTGTTCTAGCCATTGTTAAGGGTTTAACATACCTGGGTGTTTTGGGACATGGAATGTGAGGCTAAGCTTACCTTTGATGAGTTCGGGTCACACATCCAGTTGTGGCAGATGCTTGAAAGATCTTCCTATGGGGCTCACTTGACTTGATGACTCAACACTCACACTAATTGACAAACCAGGGCACTTTCAATCTCCCCCTTTGTTAATTACATGACAAAACACCTGAAATCCTATAGCAACACCTAGACCAACACCCTAAATTGTGTGTACATGAACTTTACACAATTTTACAAATATACTATTTAAGTTCACACACAAGATTGTAACATTCAGTAGTAGCTGCTCCCCCTATCTTCTTGCAGCTGCTCCCACTAACACCTGTACCACCATACATACATAGATACACACAATTTCTTCCATGGTGGGATTTGTTCTCCCCCTTTTTGTCAATCATTGGCAAAGGGCAATATATATCAAAAGTAGTTGACTGAAGTTGAATCATAAAAACATGGGAGAATCAAGGAAAAGGAGAGCGGTGATTTCTCAAAAATAGATAGCAGTATATCTATAAATATGAGAAATCACAATCTAGTTCAAAATCTTAATGGATAGATAATAGACAGCAATCACAATTTATACCAGCATTCCATAGATATCAGCAAGTAATTGTGAGCAGGTAGACATGGCAGCAAATATATATACATATATATATATATATATATATTAGTATTCAGCCATTAAAATTCCCAAAATAAAAACTGCCCAGGCTTGGCAGTGTTTAAACATTCAACACAAAATAAACTATCCAAATATCCAGCCCAACTATGGGCACATCAAAAATAAAGTATTTTCCTCCTCCAGAGGATGAATAACCCTAAAATGTTTCAATCCATCACAAAAAAATGTGATCCCCAAAAAGAAGTCAATCGCAATGTCCAGATATGGCCATATCCATACCAGTCCTTCTTTTACCACTTAAGGTGCTCAAGTTTCTTCATCAGTCAGTAACTCAACTACTTGTTGTGTGGTATGCTGGAGAGCTTCAATCCTATCCTCAATCGTTGTTAGACATTGTTCATAGTTGTAAAGACGCTCGTCAATACCAGCCAGACCATTCAGCAAATGATGTTCAAGTTGGTGGTCCCGGCGATTTGTGATTGACTCAGGTTTGTGCAGCGGTGTACGATTGGATCCCCAAGGCGTGGGCGGATATGAGAGTTGATCATTCTTGACACCAGGAGTCTATGTGGGAGGACTACTCAATTGATGGGATGAAGTTAGGCATAACTGTTGTGCCTGCTGGACTGCATCTTGATCAAACCATACTTCCGGATGAACAGCATCAGACATGGGTGGTAAGCCCACATATTGAACTAGCTTGCATATGAGCGAGGGAAACGAAAGTGTATCACGATGTTCCCTTCTAATTATATGAACTAGTTGACCTAGGATAAGGGTTGGAAGGCACACTTGGACCTCTTGATAGACATCATATAGGACATTGAGCACAAAGGGAGTAAGATAACTTTCCTTTGCATCACATGGATACACATTAGTCCTAAAGATGCTGTGGAGAATTGTGAAGGAGGGTCCAAGGTGGTTGACATGAAGAGTGTTTTCATCATTCCTATGAACTGTGGTTCCATGACACAATGCTTGTGTTATGTCGTCCCATACTCCTAACCCATTTAGATTGCGTTCCGTCACTGGGATCCGAGTTACTTCCAGGTTCAGGAGACGGCCAATTATGATTGGAGTAATGAGTTTCGTGTGATGCATGAGCTCCAATCGAATACACGGGAGATTATCATGAACAATATGGCAGCTGTTGCAAAACTGATGAATCGATTCGAATTGGTAGGGTCTAGCAAGGTTGAGTATATTTTGCCACCCTATTACTTCTAATAAGAGATCCACTCCGAATGGTTCGATTGCGCTGTTAAGAACAGTGCGCTCTGCTATTGTAACTTGTTCCTAGCCAACTATTTGGGACGAGACTAACTTGTTTCTAGTTTCTTATTCTTTGATTTTGATGATTTACAATGAGTAAGATCCTTACCTTTGTCTTTCATCATGGTTCTTCTTGGAGGGGAGCCTAGGAAGATAGATATAGATAAGGTAAAACAACTAGAGAAGAGAAAGCGCAATATAAAAGAAAATTCTGATGCTCATTTCTCTTTTATAGCAGAAAGTTGATGATATCGATATCCTCTCAATGTCATTGAAGTCAGGCTCATAATGATTTTTAAGACTGTATCGATGACTGTTGGAAAGGACCATCAGTTAAGACCCAACAGATATCGAGACAAGTTAAATTTATAAACATTGGAAGGGACCGACGGTTAAGGCATTGTATTCCCGAGATCCGTCGATGAGATCAAGATTTGTTCGATTTCATCGAGTATGAAAGAAAAATTGAAAAATATCTCTCTTAATATGCAGAATATGGTTAAGACATAAAGATATACCTATATAGTACATGTTTAACCATACAAAAATAAGAAGACCATAGTCCTCAGATATGCTAATTCAACTCATGTTTGACTTTGACTTGTCATCAAATTGCACATACTCCAATTGATTTTTGAAGATTGCTAAACCTGTTTGCATCAAATGGTTTAGTTAGCATGTTAGTAAGTTGATTTTTTGTAGACATGTAGTCTAACACTATGATCTTTTCTTCAACAAGCTCTTGAATAAAATTATGTCTAATGTCAATTGCTTGGTCCGAGAATGTTGAAGAGGATTCTTTGAAATATTGATAACACCAGTGTTGTCACAGAAGAGAGTCATAGTTGACTGCTCAATCCCATAATTCAGTAACATACGTTTCATCCATAGGAGTTGAGCACAACAACTACTAGTAGCAATGTATTCAGCTTCTACAGTGGACAGGGATATCGAATTCTGTTTCTTGCTCTGCCAAGACACTAAACAATTTCCCATATAAAAACAGCCACCACTGGTTGACTTGCGATCATCTAAATTTTTAGCCCAATCCTCGTCTGAGTATCCAGCAACGATGGTAGATGTTTCGAATGGATATCATAGACCGAAAGAGGTTGTTCCAGCCACATACTTGATGATTCTTTTAACTGTTGTTAGATGAGATTCCTTGGGATCAGCCTGATATCACGCACAAGCTCCTACGCTAAACGATATATCTGGATGACTTGCAATCAAATATAATAAGCTTCTTATCATACTTCGATACAGGTGTTGATCCACACTTTTCCCATTTATGTCTTTGGAGAGTTTGAGTGTGGTGCTCATAGGAGTATGATAGGTACGATCAGAAGTCCAAATCTTTTTACTAGATCTTTTGCATACTTGCTCTAACATACAAAGATCCTATTGTGCAATTGCTTCACTTGTAGGCCTAAGAAGAAGTTCAACTCACCAACCATACTCCTTTCAAATTCAGATTTCATGAGATCAGCGAAGTTATGAACACTCTCTTTACATGTAAAACCAAATACTGTGTCATCCACATAGATCTGGGCAATGAGTAATGAATTCTCTGTCTTTTGAGTGAGTAGTGTTTTATCTACACTTATGATGCTCCAATGTAAGGCGATGGGTTGGGTCAAGGTTATGTTGGAATCCTACTCTATTAAATATTTTTCTATTTTGAAGATAGAGTGATTCTAAGCATTCAAGCATTCAAGGTATCCCAGCTCAATGATTTGGCATTAAGGTGATAGCTGGATGACCCTTGAATGTGGAAGTTCATTCCCCAATCCACTCTATTGAATATCAATGATGAGGGTGGATTGGAGGATGAATTCCCAGAAGAAAAAGAGCTTGGGGTAAAGAGTATGCAGGACTCTATCAAGGCTCTCTCTATTTTTCTCACTATAGCAACTAGTAGAAAGCTCTCCTTAAATAGGCAAAGAGATCCAACGGTAATAAAATAGTCAAATTTTTGACAGATTTCAATATCATCAAACGCATACTTTCAAAGACATTAAGGGACAGATCGATGATATGAACTCTTCTGTCAATCACAGTTGAATCTCTTACACACAGCTCAATCATATCGAACATGCTTCAATGTCATTGGATTTCGAACTCCAATTTCATCAAACCACGGTCCGATTCCTCGACAATGAAAAATAAGAGAGTAGGCTAAGAATGAGACAATTGACTTCGATATTATTGATCCTCCCACGATGTCATCAGATTTCAAATGTCGATAATATCGATACCTAGTTCGATTCATCGATCTTTTATAGAAGATTTTCCTATAAGTTCACCGGACATTCCATTGTCTGAATTCGATGATAACAACCTAGATTTGATATGATCGATATTTGAATATCGATATTATCAAGGGAGTCTCGATTCCTCGAATCATTTAAAGAGGATTTACCTTAAAGCTTGCTAGACAGTTTGGTCCGAATTCGATTACATCGAAGATCCATCGATATCATTGGAGATTGAATTCTATGGATATCGAGGCTCTCTTCGAGTCAACGATAAATGTATGATTTTCCTTAGTAGCTTACTGGACACAAACAAACCAGAATTCGATTATATTGAGCCGTCTTGATGATCTTCGAATTTGAATGTCGATGAAATCGATTGTTCCATCGATTCATTGATAATTTGTCCAGGGATCAAGTTGGTTGCTGGACACAAGTGGTCCTCAATTCGATGATATCGATTGCATGTCGAGGACATCGATAACTGGTGTCCGATCTCATCGAGGTTATCTCGATATATCGACGAAAGCTGAAAACTTAGAGATTTTCCTGATTTTGCAAAATAGTTTTCATACTTTAGCCCCATATTGTTCTAGCCATTTTTAAGGGTTTTACATACTTGGGTGTTTTGGGACATGGGATGTAAGGCTAAGTTTACCTTTTACGAGTTCAGGCCACACATCTATGTGAAGCAGACGCTTGAAAGATCTTCCTATGGGGCTCACTTGACTTGCTGACTCAACACTCATGTTAATTGACAAACTAGGGCACTTTCAGATTAGACCCACACTGTCCAATCATGAGGCCCACCTTGGTGCTGCCCATTTTGGGCAGACCCTGAATGAAGGGAAATAACTTATATCAGCTTGATCCATGTGGGGTGACCATGTGTGGACCACCCCCCCCCCCCCCCCCCACCCTGACGTATACACTATATATCCACACCGTCCATTGCTTGGACAGTGGGACCCACCCCACATGTGAGGTTGTAACTCGATGTATGGAGTTCATCCAAGCTGTCCCAGGCCTGGACACTATGCAGTTAAAAAAATATATTATAATTATATTATATTATATATGATGGTGGGCCCTACGTGGGACCCACCCATGTGGAGTAGATTGGTTGGTGCATCTCACACTAGCGATATAGCTGCAGAGGACGTTAGCAACTCATGAGGGACCCACCTAATGCATGGATTCCATCCACACCGTCCATCCATTTGGATGGAGCCCACCATGATATATGTATCTTACACCCATACCGTTCATCACGATGGGACCCACCTCTGATGTAATCCAAACCGTCCATCAATGGCCACACTCCAGCTATGTAGCTGATATATTGACGTTAGTAATGTTCTGTCCGTCTGATCATATGTGTCATATCCCACCGTCCATCTTTGTGGACCCCACATTCCAGCTATGTAGCTGAAGTATTGATGTCATCATAGCTCTATGGGTCTGATCTAAGGTATGTGATATCTAGACTATCCATCTGGATGGTGGGCCAGCAAGCCGTACGAGTAGCATAGCTACTGTAGCGACGTCACGAAGTTCTGTGATGGCCTACCATGATTTATGTGTGTGTATCCTCACCGTCTAGACAGTTGGGATAGTGGGGCCACATGACATATGTGTTATATCGACCGTCCATCCAGCAACAGTATAGTTGCTGGATTGAACGTTCATCAGTGGACCACACTGCAAAACTAGTGAGAGATTGAACGTCCACCATTGAAATCCTTTTGGAAGCACCGAAGTTCTGGATCAATATGATATTTTTTTCCTCTTGATTCAGGTCTTTGTGACCATATGAATAGATTTGATGGAAAATAAACATTTTGGTTGGCTTGTGAATTGTTAATGGTGAAAATCATTATCTCCACTACTATTTACGATATGGTCCAGATGATCTTCCGATATGATTCATTTTTTGGGTAATGTTCTAAAATGATCTCTAAAAATAGATGTATGGTGTAGATAGTTCACCTAAAACGGTGGGCCTAACTTGATGTATATGAGGCCCATTGGTGCAGCCCATTGATACGGCCCACTTGATGTATATGAGGCCCATTGTGATGTATTTGAGGCTCATGGGTTGAGGCCCAATAAGATATATGTGAGACCTTTGTGTGGGGCCGAATGTGATGTATATGAGGTCCATTGCGATGTGTGATTCCACCATAATTTATGTAATGATGTTTATGGCGAGCCATGCCTTGGGAGCAATGATGGTTTGACGTCCACATTGTAAGAGCAATGATGGTTAAATGTTCGCATTATAACTCTCCCTAGGGCCCATTGTTAAGCCCATACTTGTGTGTAGGCCGTCTTGGCCCATCTTCGTTATGAAGATAGCTCATCACCATATAACATGCTTAGTATAACTCCATGATTCATGCTCATACACATCATATGTATGCTTGATATGAGGAGTGACCGATCATAGCATATGCCTTTGGGTAGATTGTTTATGGGACTCACTGATAGGAGTTACCCACATGAGTGCGCGGTCGCGCAGGATTACTACATGACTGGATAGTGTGATTCATGCATCTCGCATTTATGTGACATGATCACTGTATGCCCTAGTGACATCAGGGCCATGGCCTCCACAGGCCCATCATGGATAACCGGATTGGATACCAAAAATATTAGCTCTAGTACTGTGTGCACATAGGATGTGCTTAGGTGAAAGTTCTAGAACCTTTTTACTACCAAGAGATGCCCCAACATCTAGACCGAGTGGATACATGAGTGCATGAGTACCGAATACTAGTAGGTCATATCTCTCACTGTGTCGTGGTCGGTCAAAAGGAGGTGTGACCTTTCCGCCTGAGTGAGGGGGTTGTAAGCTATGCTAAGTTTGACCAGCTTACAAATGGGTCCGCTATTGATGAGCTGGGTAGGAATTAGCAGACTACTGATCAGGCGAATAGTGTGGTCTCTTCCACTCACTCGGTTAGTGTGGAGTGTACTAGACCCCGGTGATATCCCAGAGAGGAACTGTACTGATATATGTATGATGAGGACTGACATGCCTGCGTTGTATCTCGCATATGACATTTGGCTATATAGGCCTCGCATCGCATGGCCTTGGTATGGCCGATAGCATTCATGCCTTGCATCGCATGGCCTTAGTATGGCCGAGAGCATTAATGCTTTGCATTGTATAGCCTTAGTATGGATGATAACATTCATGGACTTACCAGCATATTTTTACATTACTCTAATATTGCATACCTGACAATTGCCTTGCGCACCCACTTAGACCACCCTCTAAGATTTTTGTAAGCTAATGCATGACCATTGTGTGCAAGTGACGTTGGATCGCACCAGCACCGAGGCAGGAGTGTGTAACTGAGCTTTTGGAGTTCCGATAGCTATATTGGTATTTCCCTTTCCACATTGTACTCAAATTTTTTGATATAGTGGATATGTGGTGTTGTTGTTTTGTGACTTGGTTATGCTTGTAGTTATGCTCCTTTACAAAAAAAAATCATACTGAAAATCCTCCTTGTAGGATCCCAGGATCAGAATTTGGTATATGGGTGCTGGAAGCCTAGAATGGGGCACTACAGAGGCTATTGGCACCTGATTCGGTGATTGAAAATTCTGTGAGCCCATTTTTCGAGTTTGGGGCGTGATAGAAGTTGGTATTAGAGCATAACTTGGGAATACCTGAGAATGACATCACATATTTGCTATGAACTTAGAATGATAGGTTTTAAGTCTGAATAACCTAGAGATTTTCAGATATAGACCCTTAACGTGTGTGCTTTCGAGATTTCTCAAGGGTAATAGGCCCTTGTTTCTTCCTGTAGGACATACCACCTAGGAAAGCGACTCGAGCGCTCCTGATCCCCTATCTGAGTCCAGCGCAGCCCTGACAGCACCCATAACTGCAGATCAGCTTCACCAGATGCTGCAGGAGATGACCACTATCCTTCAGGGGCAGTACAGGTGGCCCGCTGTCACAAAAGCCCAGGCAGAGCAGGAGCACGTGAGCGCCCTTTTCAGAGACTTTCAATAGCACGATCCCCTAAGCTTTCGGGGCAAGCCAGACCCTACTACAGCAAGATATATGCTCTGAGGTGGAGAAGATATTCAACACTATAAGATGTACGACCTAACAGCAGGTCTCGTTAGCTGTATTCCTTCTCCAGGGCGAGGCTCAGCACTGTGGGCATCAGTCGCCCGAGCGGCAGTGGCCGATTTCGAGTGGACGTGGGAGGATTTTGTTAATCGGTTCAACCGGAAGTTCTTTCCCGAGCATGTTCGACAACAGCGCGCATTAGAGTTTGAGACTCTAGTCCAGGGGGACATGTCTGTGTCGCAGTATGAGGCACGTTTCATCATGCTATCGAGATTCACAATGTACTTTGTTGATAATGAGGGGCGGAAGGCCCGTCATTTTAATAACGGCTTGCGTCCTGCCCTCATGAGCTGTGTGGTAGGACACATGCTTCCGATGTTTGAGCAGATTGTACAAAGGGCCCTACGAGGCAGAATGGGTCAATTTACAGAGGGCCCGTGACCAGAGAGGAGACCGAGAGAGGAAGGTGACCTCCGGTAGCTCCCATTAGCAGCATCATCGTCCACAGCAATGACACATGCCCGCCAGCATTCTGTGCACTTGTAGCACCCCCAACACCACCTCTGAGACCATTCTTAGGTGCTTGCTTTGGATGCAGTAGGACAGGACATCGTAGGCACGAGTGTCCCAATCCCTACAGTAGTAGCAGTGACCGCAACACCAGCCTTCGAGACCTCCCCTGCAGCAACAAAGGCAGCATATCAGGTTACCACAGCGGTAGCGGCAGCAGCAATAGCAGAGGCCTCAGAGGGGACATGAACCTTCCCAGTAGGCTCAGGGTGGATTTTATGCCACCCAGCAAGACCCTCAGTCATTAGGAGGGGTTGTCGAGGGTACCCTCCCTGTTTCTGCATGCATAACACGTGTATTGTTTGATTCTGGTACATCGCATTCCTTTGTGACTGAGGACTTCAGCCGATTGACCGATTTACCGTTGGAGTCTGCTCGTGAGGGTTTGTCAGTATCAACGCCCTTGGGAAAGACTGCAGTGTTGGGATGATTTTGCTCATCTTACCCCATTATGATTGCGAATATCTTTTTACCTGCTACTCTGTTTGTGATGTCGATGTTCGAGTTTAATGTCATCCTGGGTATGGATTGGCTTGCCGAGTACCAGCCATATTGGACTGCTCCGCGAGGACAGTCACATTCTGTATACCCGGAGTGCTGCAGTTCCAGTTTGTTATCGAGCCTAGAGGAGAGTAGCTTTCCTGCCTATTATCGTGTGCCGTGGAAGAGTCAGTTGCTTTGAGTATCGACCAGCCACCGGTCGTTTGTGGTTTTCCTGATGTGATCCAGGAGATTCTGGGTTTACCACCTCACAGGCACACAGAGTTTCAGATTGATCTCCTGCCCGGTACCACGCCTATTTTGAAGGCCCCATATCGTATAGCACCATTGGAATTGTGAGAACTGCAAAAGTAGTTGGATGAGTTATGCGAGTTAGGCTTTATCCGTCTGAGCAATTCACTGTGGGGAGCACTGGTACTCTTCATGAAGAAGAAGGATGGCTCGTTGAGGCTTTGTGTGGATTATCGCGAGCTCAACAAGATCACGATCAAGAACAGGTACCCGCTCACGAGGATTGATGATTTGTTTAATCAGCTAGAGGAGGCACAGTTCTTTTTGAAGATAGACTTGTGGTTCGGTTATCATTAGGTTTGGGTCCGAGAGGAGGATATCCTGAAGGCAGCATTCAGGATACGCTATGGTCATTTTGAGTTTCAGGACATGTCCTTCGAACTAACCAATGCACCTGCAGTATTTATGTAGTTGATGAACGAGGTCTTCCGTACATATGTCGATCAGTTTATTGTGGTGTTCATCGATGACATTTTGATATATTCGAGGACCCGTGAGGAGTGTGAGCGGCATCTGGAGATTACTTTGCAGACCCTCCACGCACACCAGCTTTACGCGAGGTGGAGAAGTACGAGTTCTGGCAAGAGGAGGTGAAGTTCCTCGGTTATGTGGTGATAAGGTAAGGTGTTGTAATGGCCCCCTCGAAGATTGATGTTGTGCGTCAGTGGGGCCAACTCATGAATGCATCTGAGATCCTCAGTTTCCTTGGTTTGGTGGACTACTACCGATGTTTCATTGAGGGATTCTCCTGTATTGCAGCCTCGCTGACCATGTTGACCCGGAAGGGCGCCGAGTTTGTTTGGAGTGATGCTTATGAGCATGCATTTGTGGAGCTGAAGGATCACCTCACGTCCGCTCCTATCCTCACTCTTCCCTCTCAGAGTGATGGATTTGTTGTATTTACTGATGTCTCGTGAGTTGGCTAGGGTGTTGTCCTAATGCAACATGGGAAGTCGATGGCTTATGCATCTTACCAACTCAAGGTCCATGAGCTGAACTACCCCATGCACGATTTGGAGCTAGCAGCAGTTGTCTTTGCACTGAAGGTGTGGAGGCATTATCTCTGTGGGGTTAGGTTCGAGCTCTTCTCCAACCACAAGAGCTTGAAGTATTTATTCTCTCAGTCCGAGCTAAACATGAGGTAGAGGCGTTGGATGGAGCTCCTAAAGGACTATGATTTTGGCCTTCAGTACCACCCGGACAAGGCGAACATGGTGGCGGATGCCCTCGGTAGTCAGTTACGAGGTTTGGTGGTGCACATGATGATTTAGGAGTGGAAGATGCTTAAGGATGTGTCAGCATTTGACTTTGAGATTGACTTGCAGTATTCTATTGTGCAGTTATCGATCTTGTCGATTTAACCCTCTCTTGTCGTAAGGGTGATCGAGGCTCAATAGGCAGATGAGTCGTTGCAGAGTTATCAGGCAGAGGTAGCATCTGAGAGTTAGTCGGATTGGCAGATTAGTTCTGATGGTGGACTTCACTTCAGAGGCTGATTATGTGTCTCAGATATTCCTGAGTTACGTAGAGATCTTATGATCAAGGCACATCGATCGCGGTTCTCTATCCACCCTGGCTCGATAAAGATGTATCGTGATATGAGACGTCAGTATTTTTGGGAGGGGATGAAGCGCCAGATAGCCAATTTTATGGCCAAGTGTGACACATGCCAGCGTGTCAAGGTGGATCATCAGAGAGCCCCTAGTCCTTTACAGCCGTTAAGCGTCCCGTTGTGGAAGTGGGAGCACGTATCCACCGACTTTATCATGGGTTTACCGAGGACTCAGCGCGGTCACAACGCCATCTGGGTTGCTGTCGATCGTCTAACGAAGTTGATGCATTTTCTTACTATTCGTGCAACCTGGACTTTGGACCGGCTTGCGAGGTTATTCATTAATGAGATTGTGAGAATGCACGGCGTTCCAGTTTCGATCATTTCTAAACGAGACCTAAGGTTCAAATCTCAGTTTTAGAGGAGCTTCCAGACGGTGATAGGGTCTGTTTTGTAGCTCGACACCGCATATCATCCATATTCCAATGGGAAGACCGAGAGGGCCAACTAGATCCTTGAGGATATGCTTAGAGCTTACGTAATTGACTTCGCGGGTAGCTGGGATGAGCACATGTGATTGGCTGAGTTCACGTATAACAACAGCTATTAGGCGACCATTGGCACGACTCCTTTTGAGGCATTATACAGCAGACCGTGCAGATCTCCAAGTTGTTAGACCGAGGTTAGAGAGCGGCATCTCCTAGGTCCCGAGCTTGTCCTATAGACATCAGAGGTCATCGACATCATCAGGCACAGGATGTGCACAGCTTAGAGCCGGTAGAAGAGTTTTGATGATCATCGGTGTCCTTCCTTGGAGTTTGTCATTAGGGACCATGTGTATCTCAAGGTCTCACCTATAAAGGGTGTGGTTCATTTTAGAGCGAAAGGCAAGCTTGCCCCAAGATTCATTAGACCTTTCGAGATCACTGGATGCATTGGCTCTGTGTCCTATCGGCTTGCCTTGTCATCTCAGTTGTCTGGTGTCTACAACATTTTCAATGTCTCTATGTTGCAAAAGTGTGGGTCAGATATCATTCCTATTATTGATTAACAGTCGTTAGAGGTTTGTGAGGATGCTTCTTACATTGAGTAGCCAGTTCGTATCCTTGATCGGAAGGAGCAGGTCCTCCGGACCAAGGTCATCCACTTAGTGAGAGTTTAGTGGGGTCATCATAGTATGGATGAGGCATCTTGGGAGCATGAGGCTGAGATTCACGAGCGTTATCCCCATCTCTTTGATGATTGATTGTATTTTGTATTATCTCTGATTATATATGATACCATGATTTCTCTCCTTTTATGAGTTATATTTAGTTGCGATGATAGTGTAAATTTTGAAGACAAAATTTTTATTAGGAGGGGAGAGCTGTAAGGCCCGTATCCTAATCTGTACCATCCCATAGACTCCCGCGATCATCCCCATTGAATTTCGGCAACTCTCGACGTGTAATCAGCATTTGTGCGTGACCCTAACTCGCACCTATGATTCTGAGTCAATTCGACTCGAAACTTATACCATCGCAACCACACCGTCGCCGCAGTTCCAACGACGCGTCTTGCACACTGATGCGAAACCCAGGCTAAGAGTTGTGGGCTCCTGTATTTTCTGAAAAAATACCGCATATTACGAATTTCGAGTGAATCTCTACAACCCATCACATCAATCAATCAAGTACTACTCACGTACATAACCCATGCCTCTCCCATCCATTTCTTACCAACAAAGACAAGCAACCCATACCCCATGCCACCTCACCCCCCATTAGTCAACTCTCTCTTACACACACCCATCCCTCTCTTACACTACCCATTCCCTCTCATCACATCCTTCTTACACACATCACTCCTCTCTTGTTTCACTCCATCCCATCTCATTCTCTACCATTTCCAAGCAACTAAGGAGAGAAAATAAGCTAAGCGAGGCCCACTCCCTACCACCCAATCTCCCATCCTATCCATCCATACTTTATCATCTTCCATCAAAGAGAGAGCTAAGGAGTTTGGCATTCCATCGGACCAAGAAGATCCAACGGTGGGTGTTTTATAGGCTTACATTTTGTTTATTTTATGATGGGACAAGTGGGGCCTACCAATTGATGGTACGAATCTCACTTGAGACCTTAGGTGTGGCCGATGGCCCATCATGATTCATATGTTCATCCCATGATGACCCATTTTCCATGGACCCCATCATGATGTTTAATTTCCTTGTATGAAAAGGGTCATCTAGACCTTGCATTTTAGTAGAGAAGGGATCTCCTCCGTTAATTTTGATTGGTGGGCCCACATGTAATGGGACCCACTTGATGTATGTTGTAATGCACGGAAGGGAGGGCCCATAGTGTCGGGGTCCCTCCCCATCACATGTGTTCTCTCTCTCTCTCTCTCTCTCTCTCTCTCTCTCTCTCTCTCTCTCTCTCTCTCTCTCTCGTTTTCCTTGTTTGTAGCCCACCTTGGCAAATGGATTAGACCCACACCGTCCGATCGTGAGGCCAACCTTGCTGCTGCCCATTTTGGATAGACCCTGAATGAAGGGAAATAACTTATATTAGCTTGATCCATGTGGGGTGGCCACATGTGGACCCCCCACCCTGACATATGTGTCGTATATCCACACCGTCCATTGCTTGGACGGTGGGACCCGCCCCACGTGTGAGGCCGTAACTTGATGTATGGAGTTCATCCAAGCCGTCCCAGGCCTGGACGCTGTGCAGTTTTAAAAAACTATATATTATAATTATATTATATTATATTATATATGATGGTGGGCCTTATGTGGGACCCACCCATGTGGAGTAGATTGGTTGGTGCATCTCACACCAGCGATATAGCTACTGAGGACGTCAGCAACTTATGTGAGACCCACCTGATGCGTGGATTCCATCCACGCCATCCATCCATTTACACCGCTATATATGTATCTTACACTCATACTGTACATCACGGTGGGACCCACCTTTGATGTAATCCAAACCGTCCAATCAAGGCCACACTCTAGCTATGTAGCTGATGTATTGACGTCAGTAATGTTTTGTGCGTCTGATCATATGTGTCATATCCCACCGTCCATCTTTGTGGACCCCACATTCCAGCTATGTAGCTGAAGTATTGATGTCAGAAAAGCTGTGGGTCTGATCTAAGGTATATGATATCTAGACCATCCATCTGGATAGTGGGCCAGCAGGCTGCACGAGCAACATAGCTACTATAGGGACGTCACCAAGTTCTATGATGGCTTGCCATGATTTATGTGTGTGTATCCTCACTATCCTGACAGTTGGGACGGTGGGACCACATGACATATGTGTTATATCGACCGTCCATCCAGCAGGAGTATAGCTGCTGGAATGAACGTTCATCGGTGGACCACACTGCAAAACCAATGAGAGATTGAACATCCACCATTGAAATCCTTTTAGAAGCACCGAAGTTCTGGATCAATATGATATTGGTTTTTTTTTTCCTCTTGATTGAGGTCTTTGTGACCATATGAACAGATTGGGTTGGAAATAAACGTTTTGGTGGGCCTATGAATTGTTAACGGTGAAAATCATTATCTCTACTGCTATTTGTGGTATGGTCCAGATGATCTTCCGATATGATTCATTTTTTTGGGTAATGTTCTAAAATGATATCTAAAAATAGATGTATGGTGTAGATAGTTCACCTAGAATGGTGGGCCCGACTTGATGTATATAAGGCCCATTGGTGCAGCCCATTGATGCGGCCCACTTGATGTATATGAGGCCCATTATGATGTATTTGAAGCCCATGGGTTGAGGCCCAATAAGATGTATGTGAGGCCTTTGTGTGGGGCCGAATGTGATGTATATGAGGTCCATTGTGATGTGTGTTTCCACCATGATGTATGTAATGATGTTTATAGTGGGCCCTGCCTTCGAAAAAATGATATTTGACGTCCACATTGTAAGAGCAATGATGGTTAAATGTCCACATTGTAACTCTCCCTAGGGCCCATTGTTAGGCCCATACTTGTTATGTGTAGGCCGTCTAGGCTCATCTTCGTTATGAAGATAGTTCATCACCATATAACATGCTTAGTATAACTCCAAAAAATGATTCATGCCCATACGCATCATATGTATGCTTGATATGAGGAGTGACTGATCATATCATATGCCTTTGGGCAGATTGTTTATGGGAATCACTGATAGGAGTTACCCACATAAGCGCGCGGTACGCACAGGATTGCTACATGACTGGACAGTGTGATTTATGCATCTCGCATTAGTGTTACATGATCATTGTATGCCCTAGCGACATCAGGGTCATGGCCTCCACAGGCACATCGTGGATGGCCGGATTGGATACCAGAAATATTAGCTTTAGCTATGTGGGCACATAGGATGTCCTTGGGTGAAAGTCTTAGAACCTTTTTGAAACAAGGAGATGCTCCAACATCTAGACCTAGTGGATACATGAGCGCACGAGTGCCGAATACCAGTAGGCCACATCTTTTACTATGTCGTGGTCGATTGGAAGGGGGTGTGGCCTTTTCCACCCGAGTGAGGGGGTTGTAAGCTAGGCTAAGTTTGACCAGTTCACAAATGGGTCCGTTATCGATGAGCCGGGTAGGTAATGGCAGACTACTGGTCAGGCGGATAGTGTGGTCTCTTCCACTTGCTGAGCTATGCGGCTCGGGAGGTGGTAATCAGTGTGGAGTGTACCAGACCCCGGTGATATCTCAGAGAGGAACTGTACTGATATATGTACTTGATGAGGATTGGCATGCTTGTATTGCATCTTGCACATGACATTTGGCTACGTAGGTGTAACGCCCTGAAAATCAGGGGTCGAGCATAGACTCGACTCCCGAGTTCCAACGCATCACTTATGTAACATAGATAATGATGATTAAATGTTGTCCGTATTAGTGCATTAAACATGAATGAGATTATACCAAAACAGCATATCATACTTCAGAGACAAGTGAATTTTTATAAGCTGAAGACTGTAATAGATGTATAAGATATATGAACTATAGTAGGTCTCCGAAGTATAATCATGTAATCAGGTTAAACATATACATGTATACTCCAAAACTGAACAAAATGAAGGTACATGGGTGTTCCAAAGGTGAAAAATAGCAAGTGTAATGGCATCTAATCAGCATCCCTGTAACCTCGTCGATTAGAACATGGTCTACATAGACCCGCTTAATAGCTGCATATAGGAGAAACCCTCCTCATCATCATAAAAGTCCGGCTCCGCCTCATATGCATCGCCATCACCTGCAACTAAGACAGAGTTTGGTTGGTGTTTAAAACACCGTCCCGTAACGTGGGAGTGAGTGATCAACTTAGTGGAACCATAGAGCAAAGGTTAACATGTTATCAGTTCAATCAAGCAGTAATGATAAAACAGACATATTAGGCATTCCTAGATACTCTTATTCATACAAGGATGAAATGTAAGCATGATGCATGCCTTCGCCTACACTCCCTCGTGCGACACTATCTTACGGTTACGGCATGCTTTCTTCCCTCTGTGCTCTTCAACCCGGGGTACATGCAGTGCGATGGAATGAGCGTGATTACCAAGTTATTATTAGTCCCTTTCATACAGCAGGATTGGGAAGCTAAGGTACCTCCCTTATATTAATTCCCAAACAATGATCTAATCTATGGTCGTCAATCCTAATAAATCTCATACGATGTTACGATTCTAGGTCACTGCAAAGGGCTCGTCACCTTATCAGTGCAGGCCTAATGTACTCTTATTGCTATGTAAGGGCTCATCGCCTCTACGCAGTCTTAATGTACGCTCGAGGTCACTACAAAGGGCTCGTCACCTTATCAGTGTAGGCCGACAGCTTGAATATAGTGTCCCATACCACCATATTCAGCTCACGAGTCTGGGTTGCTCACTGGTCACTACGGGGAGGCTTGTCACCCCAGCATAGGCCGACAGCTCGACCACGGTGTCTCATACCACCATGCCCGGCTCATGAGTCTTAGCGGATCGAGGTATCAAGGTTAAAGGGGTTTTCACTGGTGAGTTTGGTACCTTAGATTCAAGCAGTAGCATCCATACACATACATCGGGTCAATCAGGTTACTTGACGAGCTCGACTAGTACGAATGCACGTTGAGTTAATCGACATGAAGTGTGTAAGCACTCCGTGTGGCCTAACCACTGCCAACATCCCAAGTACAGCTCGGATTCATCGATCACGTCCTATATGGCGAAACAACCTCAGCCACCTATTCAAAACCTGTTACCGATTGCCTGGACTATTTCGTAGTCCCAAACACATTCAATTATAACAGATAATCATACAAGCAAATCAGAACAGTAATGGATCAACAATTCCAATCATACAAGCATGTGAGCATTTGATGGATTTCAACTTAAACATGAATTCACACATAAGCAGTGTCTAAGTAAAACAAACAAAGAATGTAAGTTACATGGAGGAAATCATACACATCGTTAAGGTAGTTGAGAATTTCTTCTCAATGCCTATATAAAGTACAATTTATTATACACTTGTTCATTCAGACATTTCTACAAACACTTAGACTACATATTCCAACATACACGACGTATGTTGGTGATAGTACGTATTAGGGCAAATCCTTTCGCCAAGGAGTTGTTACATATACAACTAGCACAAACACACGACAATTAATCATGGCAAGCACACGTTCAAATTTCATACGCATACGATACTTTCTACATATACATGGAATACACTAATCTCAATATAGTTCATATATATCAGAAATGCGATACAAACATCGCATTTGGCATGTGAAATTGCACCCACATCAGTAATAAAGCATTAACCGACATTGAAAGCCTTAAAAACCATAACCTATACGTTTAGTCTGCACCTTTCGCTGATTGACTCATAACGAACTCAATTTTAAAGCTATGTCTTTGTCTACGGCAGATTGGCAACCTATAACATAAATTAGGTTAGCTATTTCATAACTTACACTATCTGAAACCCTAAAACAGATTAAGGTTAGGTTTTCTTACCTAAGAACGGGATTGGTATCACCCGCATAGTGAGACAGGAGTGGTGGCTAAGCACGTGGAGCGTCAAGGAAAGATCCCAACATCTATCTCTCACTCTCTCTCTCTCTTCCTCACTTTCTTCTTCTCTTTTCTCTCTTCTTTCCCTTAGGGTTTACAAAATTCGTATAACATATGAGAGGGAGTGTTTAAGGTCCTTATATAGGCCTAGGTTTGATGGGAATGGCCCCAGGGCCAAGGTATACTTAGGTTATATCCAAATATGGACTGTTCCGGTCCAACGAAGCACTTTTGGTGGCTCCTTTTCCACATGTGGTCGGACTTAAGCTCCCTGACCATGGATCTAGGTCAGACTGAGTTTTCATCCTAATCAGGTTTGCAGATCTACCGTGGCGGACCAGTTTCAGTTCAACGGTCACGGTTACTCGATCAGGGCTACAAGTACATCAACATGTGTGGGACATTTCTCCTGATCCGAGGGTGTATTTGGGTCAGATTCTAACGGTCTGAATCCTTATATTTGGCTCGCAAGCGACGCGACTCAGATTACTTAAATTCAGATTTTTATTTCTAAATATTTTCACGCTTCTCACACACTTTGATTTGGGCTTAAGTTGTGCATTTCTAAACACAATCAAGACTTAATTTCTGAGGGGGTTGTCAAGTCCAATAATGCGGTCATATCTGTAAGTGCTATAGTTTTTATCCCTGTCTGTTGTCAAATTTGTGATGACAAAATCACTGTTATGTTATATATAACTTGCTTAAGTGAAGCTCTCTCAAAGATCAACATTCATGAACAAGCTAAGCTCACAACAAACAAAGCTCACAAGACAAGACTCAAGCTGCAAGACTTTAAGAAGAGTTCAAGGCAGTTTGTACACTTTCAAGATTGAGCTACATCAAGGTTTGATCTACATCAAGATTACAAGGCTCATACTTCAAGGTCTCAAGTTCCGAATGTTTCAATGTCCATACTTCATGGTTGAGGTTTGATTGACCATAGGTTGACCTTAGAAGTAGGTCATTTCGGATACATAAACCGAATGTTTATTTTACATGTGATTGGTCTGTTCTTCGACTAGTCCTAGGCCTTCTTCGACTAGTCCTAGACTTGCTTCGACCAGTCTAAGAATTCCTCGACCAGTCCTGAGTTTGTTACAAATTTCGGATAAAATCTGTTAGCCTTCGACTAGTCCAGGAATCTGTTCGACCAGTCGTAGGAACAATGTCGATTGATCTTCGACCAGTCGTACCATCTTCGACTCGAAGTCCAGCGAAGATTTTCTGGACCTATGACCAGTCGAAGGAGAGCTACGACCAGTCGTAGATGACCTACGACCAGTCGTAGGAGACCCACGACCAGTCGTAGAACGGTCAAAGCATATCCCGCCGGATTTTTCAAATATCTGTTATGGCTTCGACTAGTCGAAGAGCACTCTAGACCAGTCGAAGACCCATCTTCTCACTTATAAATAGTGCACGAATCTCAGAAGAAATAATTGAATTAATAAAAGTATTCAAGCCAATCTTCGTCGAACTTCTGAGAGATAACTCTGTGCTCCATCTAAGCTAAGTGTGCTTATTTAATATTCTCTTTCCTTAGCTTTATTTTAATTGATTTTGTTTCTGCTATTCCAATCCGATTTGATAAGAGGAATTATTATTCCCTTTCTTTAGAATCAAAATCAATTAAGGCAAGCCCTATTTGGTTTAATTTAAAATCTATTAGAATTAGAACCATTGTAATCGAGTACTGGACATTGAACTTGGACATTCAATCATCTACTTTGATTTGGTTCTACCGGGCTGCTACAACGAAGGAGATATTCAGGTATTTTACATATTGTAAATTCCTTTCTATTATTTTGGTTTCTTTCAAGATTTGCCAGAAAAATCTTGTTATATTGGTTATTTGAGGAAAGCCAGGAAAACTCAGAAGTGGGGTTTTTTTAATTGTGTAAGCCCACGGACAAAGACACAATTGTAAGGGTTTTGGGTGAACCTGGGAAAACCTATTTTTAGTGAACGCTAATATCCCCTGTGCGAGGATATTAGGAGTGGAGTAGATTTTTGTGTGGCTGTTGTTTAACAGTTGGTGAACACACAGGCGAACCACTATAAACCCTTGTGGTTGATTGTTTTATTCTTCTAATTTTTTATTCTTTTGTGGGATGTATGTTTGGTGGTGAATGTTGTAATTATTTAATTCAAGCTTTGTGAGAATGTTGTAATAGCTTAGAATTTATTTTCTGTTATTCCTTTATCGCTTGATTTTCAATTTCATTTGAAAGTTGTTCCAGCAAGGTTGCCCTGCCATTTTTATGGTGTATGGCTGTCCCTAGAACAATACATTTTTAATTACAAGTTATTTCAATTCAATTTATATTTATTATTGTATTCCTCTTAGATTTGAGACTTGATACAAAGATCTTTCTAGAAATAAGGTTGTCCTACCATAAACTCTGGTTTTTGGTGTAAGGTTGTCCTTAGAACAACGTTTGTATCAACCTCTCAAGATCTGAATTTTGAGGTTACTTTAATTTACTGCATTGTGATTTACTTTGGCTATCATTTTCTTTTTATTTCCACTGTTATTAGTTTTATTTGGCATTGTCCTATTCACCCCCCCTCTAGGACATATAGCTTGGCCTTTTCAATATCCGTATAGTTTCGGGGTAATCGGACTTTCGACATACGGTCTAGGTCCAATACGGAGTTTCGGTGTGCTCCCAAGAGCAACCGGGTTTAAGGATGGATTCTAGATTTCAAGGTAATGTAGTGTTAATGATTCTACACATTTTGAGTCTTATAGTTCATATTTAAAGTAGTTTGAGCTAATTCTATTGATTGTTTAGTTTAGCACTTAACTAAATCGTGCCCTAATTACGATAGAATAAGGTCCTAGGGCAGTTCTACGCCCCTTTTTGGCACTTTTAGTTAGTATATTATTTTAATTATTTTTTTAATAGTTTTTCATTAAGTCCACTTCATCCCTACCAAATTTCATTAGATTTTGTGCTGTAAAAAAATTCTAAAAAATCCAGAAGCAGCAGTTGTCTAAACTAATGATTTTCGGATAGTTGTCACAATGACCTATATTTAACTATATTAAGTATTTTATTATATTTTTTACTTATTTTTATATGAAACTAAACTTATCAAGCTTCAATATAAATTTTGAATCACCTAAATCAGAGTTATAATGAGGGAGATATGATTTTTCAAAGTTGGAGAAAAGTCGTAGAAATTTGTGAAAAATGGACCGCCTGGCCAGATGCGGCCCCACCGGGCCTGCTATTTGGTGAGGCCTCGCTGAACCGGCGAGCCTCTCACCAGTCGCTGGACTCTAGGGTGATGGCTCACCCCAAGGGTGATGTCCTCCCCCCCCCGGGGGTGCCGGATACATACGGGACCCACCTCGAGTCCCTCCGAATTGTGTTGTTTGGGCCCCCGAGTCCGTCGAGGCATTATTGGGCCTCATTTGTAAACCAGAATGAGTTATTTGATGTGCAATATATGATTTTGGGGTAGGAGAAGCTAATCTATCTAAATAATCTATTTATTTCATAAGATTCCAAAACGTTAATAGTCAAAAGCCCATTTTATTTACGTATTTAGCATTTACAGTAAGTTTTAGTTTAAGTATTGTTCTTCATCATTTAAACTTTAGGATTCTTATGTAATATGAAAGTATTTAACAAAATTTGAAGAATAAGGTGGTGAAAGGTGAGATTTTTGAAGGAAATGGAATATTTTGAAGGAAATGGGTTGAAAGGGGATTTGAGACTTTGGGATTGAGCTTTTGAGAAGTAATTAAGGTGTTAGGATCGACCCATTACCTAAGTACATCTAACTCCAAGTTGGTAAAAATCTGGGGTGTTACAGTAGGCCTCATATCACATAGCCTTGGTATGCCCAATAGCATTCATGCCTTGCGTCGCAATGCCTTGGTATGACCGATAGCATTCGTGCCTTGCATTGCATAGCCTTGGTATGGCTAATAGTATTCATGGACTTACTAGCATATTTCTGTATTACTCTGATATTGCATACTTGGCACTTGCCTTATGCACACAACTATACTACCCTCTACGCTTTTCATAAGCTTATGCACGACCGTTGCATGCAAGTCACGTTGGATCGCAGCCACACTGAGGCAGGAGTGTATAATTGAGATTTTGGAGTTCCGATATCTATATTCGTAGTTCCCTTTCCGCATTGTACTCAAAGTTTTTGATATAGTGTATATGTAGTGTTGTTGTTTTGTGACATGGTTATGCTTGTGGTAATTCTCTTTTAGAAAAAAATCATATAGAAAATCCTCCTTGTAGGATCCCAAGACTAGAATCTGGCATATGGGTGCCGAAAGCCAAGAATGGGGCACTACGGAGGCTGATGGCACCGGATTCGGCGATCGGAAATTCTGTGAGCCCGGTTTCCGAGTTTGGGGCATGACATTAGTCACGCAATCATTTCATTCGAGAAGGACTGAAAAGCCCATTACTCCAAAAGGTCTTTCAATACTACTAACTACAACTGTAAAGACATCATTTGTAGAATCATTACAAATTCAGAAGAATAAAAGGAAAGTCATCACAACAAGCGAATGTTCTCTTACAACACCCCATACAAAAGATTTAAGGTAAACTTATGGATTAAGAATACCACGATTTGAGTCAGCTAGTCCTTCGAAGTGACAATACGAAAAGGGCGAGCTCCAAGTCCTTGGGGGGGGGGGGGGGGGGTGTTGAATAGGACTATGCCAAATAAAAATAAAATGTGGAAAGATAACACATATAGCAGCAATATAAAGTAACCTCAAATGCACAAGTATTGAGAGGTTGATACAAAGTTGTTCTAAGGACAAGCTTACAGTAAAAACCAATGGCTTATGGTAGGACAACCTGTTTCTAGAACGTTTGTGAGTATCAAAAACTCAAACTGAAACAAAGGCAAAAGAAATAATCCTAGCTATTACAACATTCACCACAAAAACATAAAATAGATTACAACATTCACACACATAAACAAATACAACCATCCACTACAACTTCAGGAATTATAGTGGTTCATGTATGTATACCAACTGTTCGAAAACAGCCACACAACTACTTCACTCCCAATATCCACACTCACGAGATATTGTCTTTCACTAAGAAAGAAGGTTTTCCAAGGTTCACCTTAAAACCTTTACAATTGTTTTTTAATGGGCTATCATAACTAAAAACCCCACGTTGAGATTTTTCTGGCTGACCTCAGTCAAAACCACAAATAGAGATTTTCCTAGCTGAATCTCACAAACCAAAAATATAGAAAATAAAATCAATACTCATCTGAAGAAAGATCTTTGATGTAGTTGGTAGAACTGCTTCTTTGTAGATGATAATGTTCAATGTTCAATCTCACAGAAGAAGTGGTTCTAGGTCTAGATGAATTTTAAATTAAATCCAACCTTAGGCTACTTGGGTTCAATTTCTTGGATCTCACAAAGGGTTAAATCAAAATCCCGTTTTTAAATCAAATAGAATGGAATCAAGAGATCAAGAAATTTAATAACCAAAAAGCTATTAAAATAAATTTTAAATAACTCAGAATAGCTTCTCAATAGTGGGGAGTTATCTCTTAGAATGGTGGCTTGAATTGGCTTGGAATGAATGATAAATTCTGAGAAATGTCCACTATTTATAGGCTGTAAATCAGTTCCCTCGACTGGCCTTAGGTTCGACTCAACTAGTCCTAGCCGAATGACATTTTAAATTTTCTGGCACGATCAGATAAAACAGACTCTCAATTGGTCGAGTGGCCAACTCGATTGGTCGAGCAGAGTGCTCGACTGGTCAAGTGAATAAAAATCGCGTTGCCGGACTTCGAGTCGAGTCACACTCAACTGGTCGAGCAGGGTACTCGACTAGTCAAGGACCTACCAGAAAATTTCAAAAATTTGAATTTAAATCTAGACTGGTCGAGAAAAACCCTAGACTGGTCAAGCCAGTGCCTGGACTAGTCGAATCAAGACTAGGACTAATCGAAGTAAAACCTAAATTAATTACAATGAGCCAACTTAAATATGCAATGTTAATGACCTAATTCTAAGGTCTTTCTAAGGTCATGTATACCTTAAATGTGAGAATTGAAATTGAACTATTAGTCGCTTCGGTAGATAGGACACTTTGAAGCACATGAAGCTTGATCTTGAATTCTTGAACTTGTCTCGAACTTGTGTCTTGAGACTTGAGCAAAAGTACTTGAGCTTGTTCTTGTGACTTGAGATTGAAGTAGCGTACTTGAGCTTGAGTTAGAGACTTGATCTTGAGCTCTAACATATGCTTGAACTTTAAGCTTGAGGATTGAAGTAATAATGCACTTGAGCTGTAATGCCCTGAAATTCAAGGGTCGAGCATAATTCAGCTCCCGAGTTCCAAAACATCACTTATGCAACATATGTAATGATGTATGTATGTTGTCTACATGAGTGCAAAAAATATGGAATAGATTAAGCCAAACTGCAAACATAATCCAGGGATAAGTGAAAAACGTAAGCGGAAGACTTAAAGAAATATATGTGTACATGTGTAAGTCCCGGTGATATGTATGCTTTGCCAGGTCATAATTACAAGTGTTTAGCTACAAAATACAAGTATCAAAATGAAATTCATCTATTCCAAAAGAAAACCCAGAATCCTCGTCGATCAGGACACAGCTCACATGAACCCGCCTGAGAACTGCATAATGGAAAATGCGTCCTCATCATCCTCGAACTCCTGCTCTGCCTCAGGGGTCACGTCATCATCTGCATCTAAGACAGAGTCTGGTTGGTGTTGAAACACAGTTCCAGAATGTGGGAGTGAGTGATCAACTCAGTGGAACTATACAGTAAAAGTTAACATGATATCAAATCAATCAAGCAGTAATGATAAGGTAATACAATTAAACACGTCTAAAGTACTCTTGTTAATGCAAGGATATATGTATAAATGATGCATGCCCTCGCCTACACTCCCTCAGCGTCTTCATCTTACGTTACGCATGACAAACTTCTGCAGTGCCAACAACTGTTACGCACATGCAATGCGGTGCATGAACATGATTACCAAGTTGTTATTAGTCCTTTTCATACAGCAAGATTGGGAAGCTAAAGTACCTTCCTCATATCAATTCCCAAACAGGGATCCATTCTAGGGTCGTCAGTCCTAGGCAATCTCATACGATCATATGATTCTAGGTCACTGCAAAGGGCTCGTCACCAATCAATGCACGCCTATCATACCTTAGTTACTACTCTAAGGCTCGTCGCCTTATTGCAGTATCATGGTATGCTCGAGGTCACTACAAAGGGCTCGTCAACAATCAATGTAGGCCGACAGCGCGAATATAGAGTCCCATACCACCATAATCAGCTCATGAGTCTGGTGTGCTCACTGGTCACTATGGGGAGGCTCATCAAGCCAGCGTAGGCCGACAGCTCGACCACGGTGTCTCATACCACCATGTCCGGCTCATGGGTCTTAGTGGATCAAGGTACAACGGTTAACGGGATTTCATCGGTAAGTTTAGTACCCTAGATTCAAGCAATAGCGTCCATACATGGTTAACATACATCGGGATAATCGAGTTACTTGACGAACTCGACTAGCACGAGCGCATGTTCAGCTGCACGACATACAGTGCGCAAACACTCCATGTGGCCAAACCACTGCCGACAACCCTAATACGACTCGGGTTCGTCAAACACATCCTACGTGGCGAAAACAATCTCGGCCACGAACTCAAGGTCCGTTACCGATTTCCTGGACTATTTCATAGTCCCAAACATATACAACTATAATAGATATTCATATCAACAATTTAGAACAGTAATGGAACAACAATTCAAATCATACAGTATGTGAGCATTTGAAGAATATCAACTTAACATGGATTTACACATAAGTAGTACTTGAAGTTAAACAACAAAGAATGTAAATTACATGTAGGAAATCATACACACCAATAGGAGAGTTGAGAATCTCTTCTCAATGCCCGCAAATAGGATAATATACTACACTTAATCATTCAGACATTTCTACAAACACTTAGACTACATATTCCAACATACATGGTGTATGTTGGTGATAACACACATTTGGACAATTCTTTTTGCCAAGGAGTTGACACACATACTACTAGCACAAGTACACGACAATTAATCATGACAAACACATGTTCGTATTATATACGTATACGATACTTTCTACCTACACAAGGAATACACAAATCTCAACATAATGCATATATATCAGGAACGCAATATAAACATCGCATTTGGCATGTGAAATTACACCCACAACAATAATAAATCATTATCTAACATTAAAAGCCTTGAAAAGCATAACCTATACGAATATAATCCACACCTTAAACCAGAAAGAACGCACCGAACTAATTCAGACGATATGTCTTCGTCAACGGCGACTAGATAACCTAAGGCATGAATAGAAATGAGCTACGTCAACACTTAGACTATTCTAAGCTCTAAAATAGACTAGGGTTTGATTAACTTACCTAAGAATGAACTTAGAATCGCCGGAATAACGATTCAGAAGTGACTGTTTAGGGATGCAGAGCGACAAGAAAGAATCTCAAGATGATTCACCAACTTCTCTCTCACTTTCTCTCTCTTTTCTCCTCTCTCTCTCTTAGCTAAGGTTTAGGAAATTCGTATGGCATAGAGAGTGAGGGTTTTAAGGGATTTATATAGGCCTAACATTGATGAAAATGGCCCCAGGGCCAAGGTATACTTAGGTTATAACCAAAACAGGCATCTCTCGATCCAACGGAGCGCTTCCGGTGGTCCTCTTTCCACGTGCGGTCGAACTTAAGCTCACTGACCATGAATCTAGGTCAGACTGAGTTTTAGTACCGATTAGATCTACAGATCAGCCGTGGCAGACCAATCTCAATTCAACGGTCACCGAAACTCGATCAGGTCCACAAGTACCATAACATGCCTGGGTCATATTGCCTAATCCGAGGGTGAAATTGGGTCAGAATCCAACGGTCAGATTGCTTAAAATCGTCGCGCAAGCAACACGACTCAGATTTCGTAAAATCATATTTAATTTCTCACTGTTCTCGCACTCTTCACTCCAGACTCAAATAAATCGACCTAGGACATCATCTGGACTTGATTTCCGAGGTGATGGTCAAGCCCAACAAGGTCACCATAACTGTCTAAGATCATCACTATCGGACTTTCGACGTGTGGTCCAGGTCCGATCCAAAGATTCCAACCACTCCCGAGAGCAACTGGATATAGTGTTGAATCCCAGATTTCAGAGTAACATAGCGCTAATGATTCTACAGGTTTTGAGTCCTGTAGATCAAATTTAAAGTGATTGATGCTAATTTCACAAGCAATCGAGTTTAGCGCTAATTAACCACAATTAACTTCTCAAGAATTTGAGGTAGTACTCGGGTCTTTGCACGAAATTTTTCAGGTCATTACAATCTACCCCCCTTAAAGAAAAATTTCATTCTCGAAATTCGTACCTTCTCATATTCCTCAAGGATTTGAGGGTAGCTCTTTTTAACCTCAGCTTCAGTCTCCCAAGTAGCCTCTTCTTCACTATCATGCGTCCATAGTACTTTCACAAGAGGGATGACCTTGCTACGCAATACCTGCTCCTTCCTATCTAGGATACGCGTCGGTCACAGTACATATGTGGCATCCTCGCTCAACTGCACTTGCTCCCAACTGATAATATGCGAAGCATCAGGAACGTACTTCTTCAGCATAGAAACATGAAATACGTTATGCATGCCCGCAAGTGGTGTGGGCAAAGCAAGGCGGTATGCTACCGCTCCCACTCAATCCAGAATTTGAAATGGACCAATAAATCTCGGAGTGAGCTTTCCCTTCATACCAAACCGTAGGACTCCCTTCATAGGGGAAACCTTAAGAAATACATGGTCTCCAACCTCAAACTCAAGTGGTCGCCGCCTCGTATTAGCGTAACTCTTCTGCCTGCTCTGGGCTGTCAGAAGTCGACGTCGAATAAAGTCAACTTTCGCTGAAGTCGCCTGCACCAACTCTGGGCCAATCAAGCTACACTCGCCAACTTCTGCCCAGCAGTGAGGTGCTCTACATGGGCGACCATACAATGCCTCGTAGGGAGCTATGCCGATACTCGCCTGAAAACTGTTGTTATACGCGAACTCTGCATAAGGGAGACAATCATCCCAACTGTCCTTGAAATTCAAAATACAAGCTCGCAACATGTCTTCCAGAACCTGATTCACACGTTCTGTCTGCCCATCTGTCTGCGGATGAAACGCGGTACTGAACTTCAATTTCACACCCATCGCTTTCTGGATACGAGTCCAGAAGATAGACATGAATCGCGTGTCTCTGTCAGACACAATCTCCAAGGGAACTCCGTGCAGATGTACAATCTCCTTGATGTACAACCTAGCCAACTCGTCTGCAGAGTTTGTAACTCTGATCGGTAAGAAATGAGCCGACTTCGTTAATCGGTTGACGATCACTCAAATAGAGTCATGTCCCTTCTTCGTTCTCGGTAGCCCTGAAATAAAATCCTTAGAGATGAAGTCTCACTTCCATTCTGCTATGGGCATGAGCTGAAGCAGTCCAGGAGGTCGGCAATGCTCTGCCTTGACCTACTGACACGTGAGACAACGAGATACAAACTCAACAATGTGAACCTTCATGTTGTCCCACCAATAGGATCTTCTCATATCTTGATACATCTTCGTGCTACCTGGATGCATCGCAAGCTTAGAATTATGGGCTGACTCGAGAACCTCCCGTCTCAAGTCAGGAATGTCTCGGACACATAACCGGCCACGATATCGTAGGCCCCCATCTGAACCAATACTCCACTCGGAGTCCTCATCTGTACCAACCCGCTTTCTCATCTTCACCAATAGCTCATCATCTGCCTGAGCTGCGACGATCCTCACGTCAATGAGGGGCTATACTCGAAAGTGTGCGATAACCTCATACGGCTCTTCCACCGTAAGTTTCTGCTCAAAGTCTCGCACAAACTCCATCATGTCCCATTCTGCTATCATTAGCGGAGCCGCAAACTCTATAGCCTTCTTGCGACTCAACGCGTCCACCACAAGGTTCACCTTGCCAGGATGGTAAGAGACATCGAACTTAAAGTCTTTCAATGTTTTCATCCATCGGTGTTGCCTCATATTCAAGTCATGCTGCGTGAAAATATACTTAAGGCTCTTGTGGTCACAAAAGAGCTCGAACTCCTCTTCATAGAAGTAATGTCTCCAGAGCTTTAATGCGAATATGACAGCTGCTAACTCCAGGTCGTGTGTAGGGTAATTCTCTTCATGTTTTCTCAACTGTCTCGAGGCATATGCAATCACCCTGTCCTTCTACATAAGGACACAACCCAGACCAACGTGAGAGGCATCAGTATATATCGTATACTTAACCCCTTGTTCTGGCAATACTAGCACAGGGGCGGACGTCAACTTGTCCTTCAGCTCTTGAAAAGCTATTTCTGCCTTTTCATTTCAAGCGAACTTCAAGTCCTTCCGTGTCAATTGAGACAACGGTCTGGCTATCTTCGAGAAGTCGCATATGAAACGTCGATAATAGCCTGCTAGACCCAGAAAGTTTCTCACCTTAGTAACCGAACCAGGCTGCTTCCAGTCCTGAACAGCAGCTACCTTAGCGAGATCGACAGCTATCCCTTCCTTGGACACCACATATCCTAGGAACTTGACTTCCTCCTTCCAGAAATCACATTTCTTGAACTGTACAAATAGCTAATTCTTCCTGAGAGTATCCAAAACTGCTCTTAAGTGCTCCTTGTGCTCTTCCCGACTCGCGGAGTATATCAAAATGTCATCGATAAAGACAATGATGAATCAGAACAAAAATGGCCGAAATACCCTATTCATCAGATCCATGAACACGGCTGGTGCGTTCGTAAGGCCAAATGACATCACAAGGAACTCATAATGACCGAAGCTAGTCCTGAAAGTGGTCTTCTGCATGTCCTCATTCTTGACGCGCAACTGATGATACCCTGACTGCAGATCAACTTTCGAAAAGTATCGTGCCCCCTTCAACTGATCAAATAAATCATCGATCCTGGGTAAAAGATACTTATTCTTCACAGTCACCTGATTCAACCTGTGATAATCTATACATAATCACAAAGAACCATCCTTCTTCTTCACAAACAGAACAGGTGCTCCCCAAGGAGACACACTAGGTCGAATAAAATCCAAATTCAACAAGCCATCTATTTGCTTCCTCAATTCCTCCATTTCGCTCAGAGGCATATAATAGGTGGGCAAAGAAATGGGTGCCGCACCAGGCATGAGATAGATAGTAAAATCAATCTCGCGCTGAGGGGGTAATCCAGGAATCGACTTGAACACCTCTTCAAACTCCCGAACTACAGGCGTGCTTTCAAACGCCGAACCAACAATACTCTCCAACAGAGAAGTATAATAACCAAGACGAAAAGGGTAACTGACCTGAACTGGGAAAGTAAATGTCTCGCCTTCAGGTCCATGGATTGTCACCAACCTAGCTTCACAATCAATCTCTGCTCGCATCTTCGTGAGCCAATCCATACCCAAAATAACATTGTAATGGTATAGAGGTGCGACAAAAAGGTCAACTAGAATCGATCTACTCCCAAGATCAATCAAACAACCCATACAACGCTTGTTCATATCAGAGGAGATCCCTGTAGCGGTAGTGAGCGTCACTCCCTTCATAGTAACTGTGTCCAAACTTAGGTGCCTAACTGCCACATACGATATGAGAGAGGTAGTGGACCTTATATCTACCAACAAAGAAACGGGAATACCTTGGATGTGAGCTGTAACCTCAAAGGATCTTGGTACAAAGTCAGCCACAGGTGCTTCAGCTAAAAGCGCATGAACTCGAGCCTGCTGCTGGCGATTCGGCGGAGGAACCATGGGCCGCTAAGGTGGCCTGAAACGAGGTACAGAAGGTCTGAAGGATGGGTGAGCTGGCGCTGACCAAAGGGGCGGGGGTGATATAACCTGAGGCATTGGACAACTGATCCTCTGCGGTGGAGTAAATCCACTGTCCCGCATTCGCGAAAAGCAATCGCGATCCGAATGCCCCATCTTCCCACAGTATGAACAGTGAAAGTCAGAATGCACCTGCTGAGCGGGCAGCGCTGGACGCCTCAGAGGAGAATCTGCCGGCGGCCTCTTATCGAGAAATGGTGCACTCTGAAAGTCAGGTCGCGATCTAGGAACCATAGGTGCTCGCATATGGGACGACCTGTCCCCGTCCTACTTAGCTCGCAGGGACATGCTCACCAACTCAGCATAAGAAGATATGCTAGCACAGCACATCTTCGATCGGATCTCAGGTCTCAACCCCTTAGAAAAACACCACATCTGCATCGGCTGATCACCCAGAAGCAAAGGAGCATACTGACCTAGCTCAGTAAATCGGTTCTCATACTCAGTCACCGACATCCCTCCCTGACGGAGGCGAAGGAACTCACTCTCCTTCTCGTGTCGATAAGTGACCGAGAAATACTTCTCGTGGAAGCGTGCCTCAAACGCCTGCCACATCCATTCAAACCCCTTCGCAACAGTGCGGAGAACACTGTCCCACCATAAACTGGCCTCCTTCTCAAACATGAAGGAGGCAAGCTCTACCTGCTCATCCTCAGAACAGTGAAGCGGCCTCAGCATCTTAGAGATGAGGTCAATCCAGTACTCGGTCTCCTCAGGTCTATGAGAACCCGCAAATGTGGGAGGTCGTAAGCGCTGAAATCGCTCGAATGTGCCGCTAGCACTAGTGGTCCCAGATGGGTGCATAGGTGAAGCAGGTGGAGTCGCCCCCATCGACTGAGCAAAGATGCCAGCCATGGAAGACAGAAACTGCTGCTACTGCTGCTAGTACTGCTACTGCTGCTGAATCTGTTGCTGTTGCATCAACAGCATCATCTGCTCAAACCTATCAGGAGGCGGAGCAGACGAAGATGCATATGGCGTCAACACAGATGCATGGTTCGGCTTAAGAACCGAAGGCGTGACTGGAGGTGCCATAGGTGGAATCACAGGAGTCGGCCCAGCAGCGGGGCCAGTAGCTGGCTGAGAGTCTGGCCCGGCACTAAACTGAGACGGGCCCAACTGTGGATCCGTCTGGCTATCGCCTAGGGGAGAAACCCCGGCAAACAACTCGCCCAGAGAGAGACGGGCCGAAGTCTTCGAACCCTTAGGAGGCATACCCTACATTCAACAGAGGATGCAACCTGTGAGATCTAACATCCACAACTTCAAAGATAAACAACATGCATTTCATTTAACGAAATTGTCGCAATACAAGAAGTGCAGCATTACATGAATCGCGACAGAGAAAGCATGTGAGCTAAAACATCTAAAACTTCAAACAACAAACAACTTCCAACTACTATGCCAACAACGGTAACACATAAAAAGAAACAATAAACAGAGCAAAGGACGACTACAACTGCAACTACTCGTCAGAATCAGGAGATGGAGGCGGGGCACCCTTATCCTGCAGACAGTGCAGGATAGACTTCAGAGTTCGAGACATCTGAAAAGGCCTAGCTATATGTCCTAGAGGGGGGGTGAATAGGATAATGCCAAATAAAACTTATAACAGCAGAATTAAAAAGAATATGATAGCCAAAATAAACCACAATGCAGGAAAGTAAAACAGCCTCAAAATTTAGATCTTGAGAGGTTGATACAAATGTTGTTCTAAGGACAACCTTTCACCAAAAACCAGAGTTTATGGTAGGACAACCTTATTGGTGGAAAGATCTTTGTATCAAATCTCAAACCGAAGAGGAATAGAGAAATAAATACAAACTGAATTAAAATAAATTGTAATCACAAATGTATTGTTCTAGGGACAGCCATACACCATAAAAATGGCAGGGCAACCTTGCTGGAACAACTTTTAAAGGAAATTGAATATCAAGCTGATAAAGGAATAACAGAAATTAAATTCTAAACTATTACAAAATTCTCACAATGCTTGAATTAAATGATTACAACATTCACCACCATACATACATCCCACAAAAGAATAATTAAAGATCAGAAGAATAAATCATTCAACCACAACACAAGGGATTATAGTGGTTCACCTGTGTGTTCACCAACGGTTAAACAACAGCCACACAGAATGCTACTCCACTCCTAATATCCTCACACAGGGGATATTATCGTTCACTAACAAAATAGGTTTTCCCAGGTTCACTCAAAACCTTTACAATTGTGTCTTTGTCTGTGGGCTTACACAATTAAAAAAACCCCACTTCTGAGTTTTTCTGGCTTTCCTCAGATAACCAATACAACAAGATTTTTCTGGCAAATCTTGAAAGAAACCAAAATAGAAAGGAATTTACAATTAAATGTAAAATACCTGATTATCTCCTTCGTTGTAGCAGCCCAGTAGAACCAAATCAAAGTAGATGATTGAATGTCCAAGTTCAATGTCCAGTACTCAATTACAATGGTTCTAATTCTAATAGATTTTAAATTAAACCAAATAGGGCTTGCCTTAATTGATTTTGATTCCAAAGAAAGGGAATAACAATTTCTCTTATCAAATTAGATTGGAATAGCAGAAACAAAATCAATTAAATAAAGCTAAGGAAAGAGAATATTAAATAAGCACACTTAGCTTAGATAGAGCACAGAATTATCTCTCAGAAGTTCGACAAAGATTGGCTTAAATGGATTAATTAATTCGATCATTTCTTCTGAGATTCGTGCACTATTTATAGGTGAGCAGATCGCGTCTTCGACTGGTCTAGGGAGCTCTTCAACTAGTCGAAGCAATAACAGATTTGAAAAAAAATCAGGCGCGATAAGCTTTGACCATTCTACGACTGGTCGTAGGTCACCTTCGACTGGTCGAAGAACCTGAAAAACATCGCTGGATTTTGAGTCGAAGATTTTCGACTGGTCGAAGATGCAGTCGACACTGTTCCTTCGACTGGTCGAACAGATTCCTGGACTAGTCGAAGCCTAACAGATTTTATCCGAAATTTGTAACAAACTCACGACTAATCGAGGAATTTCTTAGACTGGTCGAAGCAACTCTAGGACTGGTCGAAGAAGGCCTAGGACTAGTCGAAGAACAGACCAAACTCATGTAGAATAAACATTCGACTTATGTATCCAAAATGACCTACTTCTAAGGTCAACCTAAGGTCAGTCAAACCACAACCATGAAGTAAGGACATTGAAACATTAGGAACTAGTGACCTTGAAGTATGAGCCTTGAAGTCTTGATGTAGTTCACTCTTGAAATCTTAATGTAGCTCAATCTTGAAAGTGTCTTGAGTTCTTTTTCAAACTGCCTTGTACTCTTCTTGAAGTCTTGCAGCTTGAGTCTTATCTTGTGAGCAGTTCTTGCATTCAAGATTGATCCTTGTACTTGTGAGCTTTGCTTGTTGTGAGCTTAGCTTGTTTATGAATGTTGATCCTTGAAAGAGCTTCACTTATGCAAGTTATATATAACAGTGATTTTGGCACCACAAATTTGACAACAAACAGGGATATAAACTATAGCACTTACAATCTCCCCGTTTGTCAAATTAGTGACAAAACATATAACCAAGATAAACAGAAAGTAAAACAACTGGTTAAAGAGTTATAAACCAGGTCATATCAACTGGCTTACCTGCAAAACAATATTCAATATTCAATATTCAACATTCAACCAGTTTCATTCAACTAGTTCAAACATACTCCCCCTGAGTAACATAACCAATGCTACTCCTCTTACAATCACATCGTTAAGAACAAACCATTCTCCCCCTTTTTGTCACAATATGACAAAGGAAACAACAATAAAGGAGAACTAAATAAAGGGATATATGAGAGTAAGCATGAGGAGTTATGAGAGTATAGAAAAACAGTGATAGAGATACTTAGCATAGCTTCACATAGAATAAATATCCAGCATAAAACATAGATAGTATCCAACTCAAAATCAGTCAACCAAGTGCTAAGTTATAAAGTTATTACAGACTAGAAGTCTCATATAAACTAGTCAGAACCAGAACCAGATGACAGAGCAGGAATAGAGGGATCAAGTTGGTGCATGCCTTTGTTCAATCGCATAAGATATTTGCGCATGTACTTGAATTGTAAATCATGAGCAACAGACATGTTTTCCATCTTTACATTTATATTCTCAACTTTATCCTCTAAAGCACTAAGACGAGCATCAACATCAGATGGTTCAAAATCTAGATCATTTGTTGAGTCAGAATCCAGTTCCTCAAAAATGTCATCCATATTAATGTCATCACCAGCTTCTTCATGACCACCACCACCACTACCACCACCTTGTTCAGGAAGTAGATCCAGCTTCATCTTATTGATATTAGTATTGTTGAAAATCAGATGATGGATAGGTGCCTCATCAACCGGCATATCGACTAACATATGTGCAGCCAATACAGTCATTAAATAGGCAAAAGGAATGTCATTATGACCAGGATGGAGTCTAAACTGAAGAATGAAATGACAGATTAAGGATGGTAAACAAATCTGAGTACTATTGAAAATAGCATGGATAACACGAACCATAAACGAAGTCAAGTCAGTTTTATTACCCGAACGAGGATACAGATTAGACACAAAGATTTTGTGGAGAATTCTGTATTTGGGTAACAAATACCTTGTGGGAAGCGCATTCCCTTTTTGTGTCCATTGAACATCCATGTTGCACAAATCTCTAGTGAGCATGCGTTCTTCAGACATTGAGGGTTTATCAGTTAAGTTATGGATAGGAATACCCTCATCATTCACAGGAATGTCCATAAGGGCTGAAATTAAATGACGATCAATGTCAAAAGGCCCTTCTCTAGTAGATATTTTAAAAGTTACATTATCCTGTGAGAAAGCACTAATACATGTAAACATGGATTGGGCAATGGATAGGTATGCAGGCCCACCCCAATGTAATAAGTTAACCCAACCTACAGCTTCAAGCATAGGAAGGATGTCAAAAGGTGCAATATGATTAACATCAACAGGATGTTCAATAATAACATTACGTAATCTAATGTCCCTAACATAAGATGGATCATCATTGGGAACAAGAAGATGACGCTTAGAGATAATGGACGGTCTGGAGGAAGAAGAAGGACCACGGGAAGTAGTTTTTCTACCTCTAGAAGCCATTTGCAACAAGGATATCAAGGAAATAAGAAGTTGCAAAGGATTGAGAAGTGGGTTTACTCAAAACAGATTTTTCAAAATCCAAACCCCAAATCTCAATGAAATCCAAAATAGAAAGCTTAAAGCTTGAAAAGAAAATAATCCAGACACAAATCTGCAAGAAAAACGTAATTGGAACACTAACCTTGAAGAACATGAAAGATGGGTTCGACAAGTCGAAGCACGACTCCTTAGAGAAGAAAAATAAAATGAGGAAGAAAGCAAAAATCTCTAAATTTAAGTGATTCCTGAATTCTACAACTGGTCGTGGATATCTACGACTGGTCGAGTATACTCACGACAGGTTGAAGAATGACCAAAAATTCATATTTCTTGTAAATTATATAAAAATTGGAATTCAATCTAGCAAATATATACACTATAATACAAGTAGGCATAAATAATCATTTTAAAATGCACATGCCAAGATTAAATTTCATCTTTTTGAACCTGCTTTTATCGAGAGGTTTTGTGAAAATGTCAGCTCGTTGATCTTCGGTAGGAATATATTTTAGAGATATAACTTTTTCTTCTACTAATTCCCTTATATAATGAAATCTAATGTCAATGTGCTTAGTACGAGAATGTTGAATAGGATTTTTTGAAATATTTATCGCACTGGAATTATCACAATGTAATAACATAGAATCCTGTTTAATTCCATAATCACTTAGCATTCGTTGCATCCAAACAAGCTGTGTACATGCATTACCAGCTGCGATATACTCAGCTTCAGCTGTTGAAAGTGATATAGAATTTTGTTTCTTACTAAACCAGGAAACTAGACAATTTCCAATGTAAAAACAACCACCACTGGTTGATTTTTTATCATCTAGATTACCAGCCCAGTCAGCATCCGAGTACCCAGCTAATTGGACACTGGTCTCATGAGGATACCAGAGACCAAGATTTACAGTACTTGCGACATATCTAATAATTCGCTTGACAGCAATCAAGTGAGATTCTTTTGGATCAGATTGATATCTTGCGCAAATACCAACACTTAAAGAAATATCAGGTCTACTAGCAGTTAAATATAACAAACTACCAATCATACTCCGATAAAGTTTTGAGTCAACATTTTTACCATTAGAGTCTTTTGAGAGTTTCAGGGTAGTACTCATAGGAGTATCGAAATTCTTGTCATTCTCAAATCCAAATCTCTTGATTAGATTCAAAGCATACTTAGATTGAGAAATGAATATTCCTTCAGGTTGTTGCTTTACTTGCAATCCAAGGAAATAAGTCAATTCCCCAACCATGCTCATTTTGAACTGTGATTTCATTAAATCTGCAAACTCGGTAGTCAAGTCAGTATAAGTTGATCCATAAATGATATCATCAACATAAATCTACACCATTAAGATATGATCATTATATTTTTTAACAAACACAGTTTTATCAACAGATCCCATTTGAAAATTATGACTTAAAAGAAATTTCGTTAATTTCTCATACCATGCCCTAGGTGCTTGTTTTAATCCATAAAGTGCCTTTTTAAGCCGATATACATAATCAGTATTTTTAGAATCTTCAAAACCCATTGGCTATTCAACATAGAGTTCTTCATGTAAATCGCCATTTAGAAAAGCACTTTTCACATCCATCTGAAAGATCTTTATCTTTCTAAAACATGCAATGGATATAAATAGTCTGATAGATTCAAGACATGCTACTGGTGCAAAAGTTTCATCGAAATCAATCCCTTCAATTTGAGTATAACCTTGTACCACTAGTCTAGCCTTGTTTCTAATTATATTTCCACACTCGTCAGACTTATTTTTGAAAATTCATTTTGTTCCAATGATGTGTTTATCTTTAGGTCTTGGTACGAGATACCAAACATCATTTCTTACAAACTGGTTGAGTTCTTCTTGCATCGCAACAATCCAGTTCTCATCAGCAAGAGCTTCTTTTACGTTAGATGGTTCTATTTGGGATGTAAAACATACATAATTACATATATCCTCAAGTTGTCTACGGGTGCGAACACCGGTGAGAGGGTTTCCAAGAATTTGTGTGGTTGGATGATCTTTAACAGTCCTCAACTCAGAATCAGTCTGATTCGATGAAGTATCAGGTTTATCAATGATTAATACTTCATCATTATCTGAATTAGAAATTGGCGTGTTTAAGTGATCATCAATGACAACATTAATGGATTCTTGAATCACACCAGTCCTTTTGTTCAGAACCCTATAAGTTCGACTGTTTAAGGAATATCCTAGAAAATACCTTCATCACTCTACATATTGAATTTTCCCAAATTTTCACGATCACGTAAAATATAGCACTTGCTACCAAAAACTCGAAAGTATTTAACAGTAGGCTTTTTATTGAACCACAATTCGTAAGCCGTTTTATTATTATTTTTGCTAGTGTAGACTCGGTTAATAATATAGCAAGCTGTGTTGACTGCTTCAGCCCAAAGATTTTTAGAGAGCTTCATGCTATTCAATATGACATTAGCCATTTCTTGAAGCACCCTATTCTTTCTTTCTACAATTCCATTTTGTTGTGGAGTTTTGGGAGCAGAGAATTCGTGTAATATTCCTTGGTCGGTACAGAACTTCTCAAAATTACTATTCTCAAATTCAGATCCATGATCACTACGAATTTTACTGATTTGAGAAGATTTTTCAGTTTGAATCCTTTTGAAAACTTTTCTTACTTCTTCAAGGGTTTCAGATTTATCCCTTAAGAAGACTACCCAAGTGAATCTGGTAAAGTCATCAACTATTACAAGGATATACTTTTTCCCACCACGACTTTCTGTTCTAGTAGGTCCTATCAGATCCATGTGGAGAAGTTCGAGTGGTCTTGATGTGGTATTTGAATTCACCTTTTTGTGTGAGTTTCTTGTTTGTTTGCCTATCTGGCACTCACCACATATTTTATCTAATTTCTGAAGTTTGGGTAAACCTCTTATAAGTTCTCGTTTGCTCAATCTATATAAATTTCGATAATGTACATGTCCAAGACGTTTGTGCCATAAATCAGTCTCGTCTGTATGGACCATGTAACATGTTTGATTAGATGAGCTGGATTCGCTAATAATATAGCAATTTTCAGACGTTCTACGTCCAGTTAATATTACAGAACCCTTATTATTTAGTATCTCACAGCTTTGATTAGAAAACCGAACACTATGGTTATTATCACATATTTGAGATATACTAAGCAAGTTATGTTTTAAGCCTTCAACATATAAAACATTTTTAAACACAGGAAGATTAAAAAGTTGAACCGTACCTTGGCCTATAATCTTGCAGTTGCTACCATCACCAAATGTGACTGAACCATCAGTCATATCTTTCAGATCCGTGAATAAAGCTTTGTCACCTGTCATATGCCTGGAGCATCCACTGTCTAGGTACCACTTTGAATGACTTGTTGCTTTGAAAGCAGTGTGAGCAACCAAGCAGGTAACTTTAGGAACCCATTTCATAACTGTTTTGGGTTTAGGAACATAGTTGGTCTTCTTTTGTGTATATTTGTAGGAATGACCTATAAAGTTAGATTTTAAGAGCTCCTTGAGTAAATCAACTATCTTTTCAGCTAGTGGATTTCGTTTCTGATTAAAGTTAACATGGCTGCTTCTAGGTTTTTGAAAAGTTTTGAATTTTTAGAAAAATCTTGATAAGAACTTTTCCCTTTTGGGTTTGAGAACTCTCCTTTAACAAACATAGGAGGAGTATACTTTTGTTTAGGAGGTAGATTTTTATCATAGCCCAACCCGAATCGATCGCCACATTTTCTTGATCCGGATAAAAGTTTCTCTAACTTTGGATCACCTTGGGCATATTTCCATGTGTCCTTTAGACTCAGAAGAGAAGATACTTCAGTTTTAAGTTTCTCAATTTCAGATTTTAAATCAATAATTAGGGAGTTTTTGAATTCCAAATCGCATTTTGATTTTTCAAAACAATTTGAAATTTATGATTTTTCTAAGACAAGTGATTCAAAACATTTTTTGAGTTTAGAAAACTTTTCTTTTTGAAGTTTAAGTTTGACAGCAATTTTACAACTTTCCTTATATAGGGCATTGTAAGCGTCTTGAAGATCATCTTCATTTTCACATTCACTACTCAGATTTTCTTCACTTGTTGAGTCATTATCTGAAAATGTGAATTTGGCTAGAGTCATAAGAGCTTTAACCTCATTGCCCGACTCAGTTTCAGAATCTTCTGATTCAGAAGAACCTTCAGAATCAGATGATTCATCCCATGTAGCCAACATACCCTTCTTCTTGGGTTTGTCCCTTTTAGGACATCTATTTGCTAAGTGCCCATATTCTTGATAGTTGTAACATTGACTATCTTTCAAAGATTTTCGAGATTTGGGTCTAAACTTCTTTTTATCATTTGATTTTTGAAAATCAACCCTTTTCTTGCTTTTGAAAATCTTGTAAAATTTCTTAGCTAAAAGAGTCATATCATCTTCTGAATCAGAATTTTCTTCTAAATTACATTTAGAAGATTTTAGTGCGATAGATTTACCTTTAGGAGGTTTAAAGTTTAACTCGTAGGTTTGTAGAGAACCAACTAGTTCTTCTACCCTCATATTATCCGTATCACGAAGTTCCTGGATCGCGGTTACTTTAGAATTGAACCGTTCAGGAAGTGAGCGTAATATTTTTGCACACACTTTACTTTCTGGGATTTTATCGCCAAGACCCCACATTGAGTTTACAATGTCATTCAATCTAGTGTAAAAGTCCATAAACATTTCATTTTCCTCCATATGAATTTCTTCAAATCTGGTTGTGAGGAGTTGGACTTTAGATTTTTTGACAATTGTAGTACCCTTGTGTGTCATTTCTAATATATCCCAAGCTTGCTTTCCAGTATCACAGGAAATGATTCTTTTGAACTCATCCGGTGATAGTGCGCAAGTAATTGCATTTAGTGCTTTAGCATTTGCACTACTCTCACTTTTCTGAAGAGTGGTCCATTGGTAATATGGTGTGACTTTCATAGATTTTGAACCATCAACCCCAGTAACTTCCATGATAGGAGGTTTCCATTCAGTCACTGTGGCTTGCCACACATTTTCATCCATTGATTTGAGGAAGATTCGCATTCTGGCTTTCCAATAGGCATAGTTGGAGCCATCAAAGGGTGGAGGCCTTGTGACTGAAAGGCTATCAAAATTTGATATCTTAAATAGCTTAAGTCGTTAGCTCAGGAATTAAATCCAAGAATTAAAAAAGAGCTATTAGGCTCTGATACCACTTGAAAAGGCCTAGCTATATGTCCTAGATGGGGGGTGAATAGGACAATGCCAAATAAAACTTATAACAGCGGAATTAAAAAGAATATGATAGCCAAAATAAACCACAATGCAGGAAAGTAAAACAGCCTCAAAATTTAGATCTTGAGAGGTTGATACAAATGTTGTTCTAAGGACAACCTTTCACCAAAAATCAGAGTTTATGGTAGGACAACCTTATTTCTAGAAAGATCTTTGTATCAAATCTCAAACCGAAGAGGAATACAGAAATAAATACAAACTGAATTAAAATAAATTATAATCATAAATGTATTGTTCTAAGGACAGCCATACACCATAAAAATGGCAGGGCAACCTTGCTGGAACAACTTTTAAAGGAAATTGAATATCAAGCTGATAAAGGAATGGCAGAAATTAAATTCTAAACTATTACAAAATTCTCACAATGCTTGAATTAAATGATTACAACATTCACCACCATACATACATCCCACAAAAGAATAATTAAAGATCAGAAGAATAAATCATTCAACCACAACACAAGGGATTATAGTGGTTCGCCTGTGTGTTCACCAACTGTTAAACAACAGCCACACAGAATGCTACTCCACTCCTAATATCCTCACACAGGGGATATTAGCGTTCACTAACAAAATAGGTTTTCCCAAGTTCACCCAAAACCTTTACAATTGTGTCTTTGTCTGTGGGCTTACACAATTAAAAAAACCCCACTTTTGAGTTTTGCTGGCTTTCCTCAGATAACCAATATAATAAGATTTTTCTAGCAAATCTTGAAAGAAACCAAAACAGAAAGGAATTTATAATTAAATGTAAAATACCTGATCATCTCCTTCGTTGTAGCAGCCCGGTAGAACCAAATCAGAGTAGATGATTGAATGTCCAAGTTCAATGTCCAGTACTCAATTATAATGGTTCTAATTCTAATAGATTTTAAATTAAACCAAATAGGGCTTGCCTTAATTGATTTTGATTATAAAGAAAGGGAATAACAATTCCTCATATCAAATTAGATTGGAATAGCAGAAACAAAATCAATTAAATAAAGCTAAGGAAAGAGAATATTAAATAAGCACACTTAGCTTAGATGGAGCATAGAATTATCTCTCAGAAGTTCGACGAAGATTGGCTTGAATGGATTAATTAATTCGATCATTTCTTCTGAGATTCGTGCACTATTTATAGGTGAGCAGATCGCGTCTTCGACTGGTCTAGGGAGCTCTTCGACTAGTCGAAGCAATAACAAATTTGAAAAAAATTAGGCACGATAAGCTTTGACCGTTCTACGACTGGTTGAGGTTCTCCTTCGACTGGTCATAGGTCACCTTCGACTGGTCGAAGAACCTGAAAAACATCGCTGGATTTTGAGTCGAAGATTTTCGACTGGTCGAAGATGCAGTCGACACTGTTCCTTCGACTGGTCGAACAGATTCCTGGACTAGTCGAAGCCTAACAGATTTTATCCGAAATTTGTAGCAAACTCACGACTGATCGAGAAATTTCTTAGACTGGTCGAAGCAACTCTAGGACTAGTCGAAGAAGGCCTAGGACTAGTCGAAGAACAGACCAAACTCATGTAGAATAAACATTCGAATTATGTATCCAAAATGACCTACTTCTAAGGTCAACCTAAGGTCAGTCAAACCTCAACCATGAAGTAAGGACATTGAAACATTAGGAACTAGTGACCTTGAAGTATGAGCCTTAAAGTCTTGATGTAGTTCACTCTTGAAATCTTGATGTAGCTCAATCTTGAAAGTGTCTTGAGTTCTTTTTCAAACTGCCTTGTACTCTTCTTGAAGTCTTGCAGCTTGAGTCTTGTCTTGTGAGCAGTTCTTGCATTCAAGATTGATCCTTGTACTTGTGAGCTTTGCTTGTTGTGAGCTTAGCTTGTTTATGAATGTTGATCGTTGAGAGAGCTTCACTTATGCAAGTTATATATAACAGTGATTTTGGCACCACAAATTTGACAACAAACAGGGATATAAACTATAGCACTTACAACATCTTCTTGAACTTATGCTTCACGAGGCCTCGAAGATCCATAATATCTTGGCGTAGGACAGCCTGACCCTCCTCAAGCCGAGCTATACGAGCATCTCTGGCGGCTTGATCTGCGCCCTGCTCTGGTGCCACAGGAGGAGAACTCTCACTCGTATCTTGGGCCTCCTCTTCTTCCTCATCCTGCTCTGCTTCTTCTTCTATCTCTGCTCCACCCTTGCCATAGCTCTCTTCCTCATCACTCTCAGTCTCATCCTCACTTTTTGAGGCTTGTCGCCGATGAGGCCCAATGTCCATCTGATTAAGGGTCGTCTCATTAATGTAGCGAACAAGTACCGGCTTTTCCACCCCAAGCCTAAAGCCAAACTCATGTGTAAGCTTACAAATGAGTCGGCCAAATGGGAGCGATTCGGTTCTCCTATTCGAACGAGCGATAAGGACAATCTGACGCAAGATGTACGTTGGCACACAAAGCTTCTCTCCTTGCCCCACCTGATATAGAAAATCTACCATCAGGTGCATACACTCACTGCAGTTGCTCCACCTTGGATAAACATTGAATGTGCACATGTGGTGAAGCAAGCGGAAGTCATCTGTCATGTTGGTAGCTAGAAGACTTCTGTTAGGCTACCATTCGACTAGATGACCACACAGGAACCGCGTGCGGCGATCCCTCTCGTGCGCACTACTCAAATTCTTCTCACTAGCATGCACCTCACCAAGCGGCACATTTAGAAGTCGGGATATCAAGGCGACGTTGATCGTGGCCTCCCAATCTCTTCCACATGAAATCTTGAACTGCAAAGGCTTCAGTGAGGGATCACAAATGAGGGCATAAAAAGCTCGAACAGTGCCCACATTGGCTCGATATTCGCCCTCAAACAAGGGACACCAACCGGCCCCTTTCAGGCGCTCCAATAAGAGAAATTCATCAAATAGCCGCCGATCTACATGAGCTTCAAAAAGGACCCTACGCCCTTCATAAACTCGATGAGATAGCTCTGCCAACAAAGTTCTTCCAATGGGAGCTTGAGGATCGAGGTCCCGCTTGATTTGAAACTCTCGCGTGGCGGCCGTGCTCGCGGTGGCACTTCTCAGCTTCCGTGCACGGGTTGGGCGGCTAGGCCTGACTTCATCAACGGGTGCTCTCTTCTTCCCCATCAAAGAGAGAATGAAGGAGATGGAAAATATAGCCGTAACAAACTCAAATAGGGCCATGAAAAATGAGAGAAAAGAGAGAAATGGGAAGAATGGTGAGGCTTCCACACACTTGAGACTCAAAGGAAGGATTTGAGTGCTCAAATGAAAAGGAAAAGGACTGAAAACAGCAATGAAAATGGGGTTTTGAGATGGTAGGATGGAGATGCATGAAAATGGAAGAGGGAAAGGTTTGGGGAGAGATTTTTGTGGAGTTTTGAGAGAGATTCCAAGAAAAGGAAAGCTTGGAGGGTGAGTTTGTGAAGGAATGAAGGTTTAGGAAGGGTTAAAATCAAGCAACCCTGAATAAGTGGGCCACACAAGACCCTATGAGCGTCGGCCCGAGCCGGCCCGCTGGGCGGCGAGGGCTGGCCGTTTGGGTGAGGTCCTCCTGGCCCTCAAGGTCCAAAATGATGTGGGCCCCCCTTGGGTCCCCTTGGAATTGCCCCGATTGGGCCCTTAGTCCGGTTCGACGCTTATCGGGTCACTGGGAGAAGAAACTGATACAGATTCAGGTTTACAGACATTTTAAGGGTTGGGATGGGATGATACACCATTTAAACTCGTCAACGGACGGTCTAGAAGAGATTTAAGGTCACTGTGTGTGATCAGGAGTATGCAAAGACTCGATCTCGACGATCGTTTTTAGTAAACTTTCACCGATAGAAGCAACGGGAAAAAAAAACTATACAAATTCTAAATAAATCTCGCACCCTCCTACACTAAGGTGGCTACAGCGTGCGATGTGTGACCATAACCCAGGTCTGATTTGTCTGATTTAATCCAAAGCATGCTCTAATACCAACTTGTAATGCCTTGAAATTCGGGGGTCGAGCATAACTCAGTTCCCGAGTTCCAAAACATCACTTATGCAACATATGTAATGACGGATGTATGTTGTCTGTATGAGTGCATAAAACATAGAATAGATTAAGCCAAACTACAAACATAATCCAGGGATAAGTGAAAAATGCAAGCGGGAGACTTAAAGAAATATATGTGTACATGTGTAAGTCCCTGTGATATGTATGCTCTGCCAGGTCATAATTACAAGTGTTTAGCTACAAAATACAAGTATTAAAATGAAATTCATCTATTCCAAAAGAAAACCCAGAATCCCTGCTGATCAGGACACGGCTCACATGAACCCGCCTGAGAACTGCATAATGGAAAACGCGTCCTCATCATCCTCGAACTCCTGCTCTGCCTCAAGGGTCGCGTCATCATCTGCATCTAAGACAGAGTTTGGTTGGTGTTGAAACACCGTCCCAGAATGTGGGAGTGAGTGATCAACTCAGTGGAACTATACAGTAAAAGTTAACATGATATCAAATCAATCAAGCAGTAATGATAAGGCAATACAATTAAACACGTCTAAAGTACTCTTGTTAATGCAATGATATATGTATAAATGATGCATGCCCTCGCCTGCACTCCCTCAGCGTCTTCATCTTACGTTACGCATGACAAACTCCTGCAGTGCCAACAACTGCTACGCACATGCAATGCGGTGCATGAACATGATTACCAAGTTGTTATTAGTCCTTTTCATACAGCAAGATTGGGAAGCTAAAGTACCTTCCTCATATCAATTCCCAAACAGGGATCCATTCTAGGGTCGTCAGTCCTAGGCAATCTCATACGATCATATGGTTCTAGGTCGCTGCAAAGGGCTCGTCACCAATCAATGCACGCCTATCATACCTTAGTTACTACTCTAAGGTTCGTCGCCTTACTACAGTATCATGGTATGCTCAAGGTCACTACAAAGGGCTCGTCACCAATCAATGTAGGCCGACAGCGCAAATATAGTGTCCCAGACCACCATAATCGGCTCACGAGTCTGGTGTGCTCACTGGTCACTACGGGGAGGTTCGTCACCCCAGCGTAAGCCGACAGCTCAACCACGATGTCCCATACCACCATGTCCGGCTCATGAGTCTTAGTGGATCAAGGTACAATGGTTAACGGGATTTTATCGGTAAGTTTGGTATCCTAGATTCAAGCAATAGCGTCCATACATGGTGAACATACATCGGGATAATCGGGTTACTTAACGAACTCGACTAGCACGAGCGCACGTTGAGTTGCACAACATAGAGTGCGCAAACACTCCGTGTGGCTAAACCACTGCCGACAACCCTAATACGACTTGGGTTCGTCAAACACATCCTATGTGGAGAAAACAATCTCTGCCATGAACTTAAGGTCTGTTACCTATTTCCTGGACTATTTCATAGTCCCAAACATATACAACTATAACAGATATTCATATCAACAATTTAGAACAGTAATGGAACAACAATTCAAATCATACAGTATGTGAGCATTTGAAGAATATCAACTTAACATGGATTTACACATAAGTAGTACTTGAAGTTAAACAACAAAGAATGTAAATTGCATGTAGGAAATCATACACACCAATAGGAGAGTTGAGAATCTCTTCTCAATGCCCGCAAATAGGATAATATACTACACTTAATCATTCAGACATTTCTACAAACACTTAGACTACATATTCCAACATACATGGTGTATGTTGGTGATAACACACATTTGGACAATTCCTTTTACCAAGGAGTTGACACACATACTACTAGCACAAGTACACGACAATTAATCATGGTAAACACATGTTCGTATTATATCGTATACGATACTTTCTACCTACACAAGGAATACACAAATCTCAACATAATGCATATATATTAGGAACGCAATATAAACATCGCATTTGGCATGTGAGATTACACCCACAACAATAATAAATCATTATCTAACATTGAAAGCCTTGAAAACCATAACCTATACGAATATAGTCCGCACCTTAAACCAGAAAGAACGCACCGAACTAATTCAGACGATATGTCTTCGTCAACGGCGACTAGATAACCTAAGGCATGAATAGAAATGAGCTACATCAACACTTAAACTATTCTAAGCTCTAAAATAGACTAGGGTTTGATTAACTTACCCAAGAATGAACTTAGAATCGTCGGAATAACGATTCAGAAGTGACGGTTTAGGGATGCATAGCGACAAGAAAGAATCTCAAGATGATTCACCAACTTCTCTCTCACTTTCTCTCTCTTTTCTCCTCTCTCTCTCTCTCTTAGCTAGAGTTTAGGAAATTCGTATGGCATAGAGAGTGAGGGTTTTAAGGGCTTTATATAGGCCTAACATTGATGAAAATGGCCCCAGGGCCAAGGTATACTTAGGTTATAACCAAAACAGGCCTCTCTTGATCCAACAGAGCGCTTCCGGTGGTCCTCTTTCCACGTGCGGTCGGACTTAAGCTCACTGACCATGGATCTAAGTCAGACTGAGTTTTAGTACCGATCGGATCTACAGATCAGCCGTGGCAGACCAATCTCAATTCAACGGTCACCGAAACTCGATCAGGTCCACAAGCACCATAACATGCCTGGGCCATCTTCCCTGATCCGAGGGTGAAATTGGGTCAGAATCCAACGATCAGATTGCTTAAAATCATCGCGCAAGCGACACGACTCAGATTTCATAAAATCATATTTAATTTCTCACCGTTCTCGCACTCTTCACTCCGAACTCAAATAAATCGACCCAGGACATCATCTGGACTTAATTTTCGAGGTGATGGTCAAGCCCAATAAGGTCACCATAACCGTCTAAGATCATTGCTATCGGACTTTCGACGCGCGGTCCAGGTCCGATCCAAAGATTCTAACCACTCCCGAGAGTAACTGGATATAGCGTTGAATCCCAGATTTCAGAATAATATAGTGTAAGTGCTATAGTTTCTATCCCTATGTGTTGTCAAATTTGTAGTGCCAAAATCACTATTATACTCTGTTATATATAACTTGCATAAGTGAAGCTCTCTCAAGGATCAACATACATGAACAAGCTAAGCTCACATCAAGCAAAGCTCTCAAGTACAAGACTCAAGATCTTGAATGAAAGAACTGATCACAAGACAAGACTCTTGAATGCAAGAACTGCTCACAAGACTCAAGCTGAAAAGAAAAAGAAAGTACAAGGCAAGACTCAAGCTGAACTCAAGACTCAAGCTGAAACTCAAGCCACTTTCATGATTGAGCTACTTCAAGGTTTAGTCTACATCAAGACTTCAAGGCTCATTCTTCATGGTCTCTTGTTTCAATGTCCATACTTCATGATTGAGGTTTGTTTGACCATAGGATGACCTTAGAAGTAGGTCATTTCGGATACATAAGTCGAATGTTATTTTACATGTGATTGGTCTGTTCTTCGACTAGTCCTAGGGCTTCTTCGACTAGTCCTAGACTTGCTTCGACCAGTCTAAGAAAATCCTCGACCAGTCGTAAGTTTGTTACATATTCCGGATAAAATCTGTTAGCCTTCGACTAGTCCTGGAATCTGTTCGACCAGTCGTAGGAACAGTGTTTCTGCATCTTCGACCAGTCGTAGAATCTACGACTCGAAGTCCAGCGAACCTTTGCAGGACCTACGACCAGTCGAAGGAAACCTACGACCAGTCGTAGGTGACCTACGACCAGTCGTAGGAGGGCTACGACCAGTCATAGAACGGTCTGCGCTTATCCCGCCTAATCTTTCAAATATCTGTTATGGCTTCGACTAGTCGAAGAGCACTCTAGACCAGTCGAAGAACCGATCTTCTCACCTATAAATAGTGCACGAATCTCGGAAGAAATCATCGATTTAATTATAGTATTCAAGCCAATCTTCGTCGAACTTCGAGAGATAATTTTGTGCTCCATCTAAGCTAAGTGTGCTTATTTAATATCTTCTTTCCTTAGCTTTATTTTAATTGATTTTGTTTCTGTTATTCCAATCTGATTTGAAAAGAGGAATTGTTAGTCCCTTTCTTTGGAATCAAAATCAATTAAGGCAAGCCTTGTTTGGTTTAATTTAAAATCAATTAGATCTAGAACCATTGTAATCAAGACTTGGACATTGAACTTGGACATTCAATCATCTACTTTGATTTGGTTCTACCGGCTACAACGAAGAAGATATTCGTATTTTACATATTGTAAATTCCTTTCTATTATTTTGGTTTCTTTCAAGATTTGCGAAAAATCTTGTTATATTGGTTATCCGAGGAAAGCCGGAAAACTCGGAAGTGGGGGTTTTTTTAATTGTGTAAGCCCACATACAAAGACACAATTGTAAGGGTTTTGGGTGAACCCGGGAAAACCTATCTTTAGTGAACGCTAATATCCCTGTGTGAGGATATTAGGAGTGGAGTAGCTTTTTGTGTGGTTGTTTTTTAACAGTTGGTGAACACACAGGCGAACCACTATAAATCCTTTGTGTTGTGGTTGTTTATTTTATTCTTTTAATTTTTTTTATTCTTTTTGTGGGATGTATGTATGGTGGTGAATGTTGTAATTATTTCAAGCTTTGTGAGAATGTTGTAATAGCTTAGAATTTACTTTCTGCTATTCCTTTATAAGCTTGTTTTTCAATTTCATTTGAAAGTTGTTCCAGCAAGGTTGCCCTGCCATTTTTATGGTGTATGGCTGTCCCTAGAACAATACATCTTTAATTACAAGTTATTTCAATTCAGTTCATATTTGTTTTTGTATTCCTCTTCGATTTGAGACTTGATACAAAGACCTTTCTAGAAATAAGGTTGTCCTACCATAAACTCTGTTTTTGGTGTAAGGTTGTCCTTAGAATAACGTTTGTATCAACCTCTCAAGATCTGAATTTTGAGGTTGTTTTTCTTTCCTGCATTATTATTTAATTTGGCTATCATTTTCTTTATTATTCCGCTGTTATAAGTTTTTATTTGGCATTGTCCTATTCACCCCCCCTCTAGGACATATAGCTTGGCCTTTTCATATAGCGCTAACGATTCTACAGGTTTTGAGTCCTACAGATCAAATTTAAAGTGATTAATGATAATTTCACAAGCAATCGAGTTTAACGCTAATTAACCACAATTAACTTCTCAAGAATTTGAGGTAGTACTCGGGTCTTTGCACGAAATTTTCTGGGTCATTACATGAGCTTGAGTACCTCGACTTGATAAACTTCAAATTGTTGTTGTAGTTGAACATACATACTTGTAGAACATATAACGTCGATGTAGATAACACCACGATCATCTTCGAATGAAGGTGGACTTTCCATTAATTTGAACTTGAAGGTGAACTTTCCATCTATCAAAACAAGTCAACCATACTGCAGTGTTTTGGCACAACAAAATTTGACAACTCAGGGTGTTAGATTTATAACTTAGCACTTACAATCTCTCCCTTTGTCAAATTTGTGATAAAAGCAACTTACAAAAGATTAACCTATTCTAATACACAGATTCACTCAGTTCAAACAAAATCTAACAATCACAAAACTCCCCCTCAATCAACTCCCCTTCAACTTAAGCTCAGTAGAGACCTATATTAAGAGATACATATACATTTCCAAAAAAAAAAAATCTTTTTCCACACAGTACATGCATATCCACATCTCTACGTCTCATTAAAATAACCACATTATATAAAAAAAAATAAAGATATAAGCAATCAAATACCTAATTTCTCCCCCTTTTTATCACAAAATGACAAAGGAAGAAAAGATAAAAATAAGTGAAATGTGGTAGCTAATAAGTGAAGAGAGTAAGGAGTGTGAAAGTTAGCAAATTAGACCGTAATAATAGGAGTATCAACATCAAACTAACTTGAACATATCCAAAATTCAAAGTCACTAAGCATAGTAGAGTTAAGTATTACAAGCCTAACAAAAGTAAACAAACTAATCAGAACTACATAAAGAGGGAGGTGGAATGGATAGATCAATCTAGTGTAATCCCTTATTTATGCGTCTAAAATACTTACTCATATACTTCATTTGTTTATTTTGGAAATTTTTCAGTCCATCCACCTTCTCCTCGAGTGAGCGAAGGCGATCATCAAAACCAGAAGGCTGAAAATCAGGATTAGCCTTAACATCATCAGATTCTAATTCATTAAAAATATCTTCCATATTGGCTTCAGTTGGTAGTGCATCTTCCTCTCCAACTTCTTCTCTAACTTCTCCAGCATTCCTTTCAGTTTGACCAGGTGCTAACCTCAAATTCATTTTGTTAATATTTAGGTTGTTGAAAGGTAAATGAGAAGTAGGAGCTTCACCAGGTGGCATGACCACATAACAGTGTAAAGCAAGAGTGGTCATCAAATAAGCGAATGGAATATCACTATGCCCTGGATGAAGTCATAATTAGATAATGAAATAGCAAATTAACGAGGGAAGACACACTGGAATGCCAGATACAACTGAATGAAGAATACGCACCATGAAGGTAGTGTAACACCCCGTATCTTCTTTACTCGGGTGGTGCTATAGATATTTAAATAACTTTAAACATGTGTAACGACCCTCAAATTTTACCGTATGTTTCAACTTGAGATGGGACCAATCACCCCACTTTTCAACACTATGATCTAACCTAAACCCCGTAATAGGGTCCCAATACTGAGAAATATTTCATCTTCCTTTAAACTTGCCTTAGGATTACTAACTTAATATCGAGAATAGAAACTAACAGCCCAATCGAAATGATCAACCCTCATCTAGGATAAACTCGCAAGTAGGACCCCCTTACTGAGATTAGGATAGATTGATCTTCAGTCCAGAACGGTTAATAAACCTAGTACGAGGAAGGTACGACTCAGATTTCACCCACAAATAATCAGGATCCACGATAATGTACAATTAAGGGTCTTAAACTCTAAAAAAAAGTTAGATACTTAGCCACCTAAACCTACCAATTTTAATCCGTAGCCATTAGTGGACCTTCCAAGACAAATGGACGGTGTGGATCAGCTCAGATCATCGCGTGGACCCCATTTCGAAATCATGCATGTGCACCACACTATGTACACTGGCTGTGCATGGGAACCGACTTCGGATCAAACAGAGTTTGACCCGATAGAAAATGAAAAAGAGGGTGAGAGAGAATGAACGGATTCTCGCCCAAACTCCCACCTCACACGCATTCAAAATCAACCGTCCATCTATCATCACCACGGGACCTCCATCAAGGACCATCTTAAAGATCCGAGCAGTCCATCGGGATCGTAGTGGGCCACCGACCCTAACCATGGAGAGATCCATGGTCAGTAGTCACCCGTACAAGCTCGGTCAATAATCGATCAGATGTTGTGCCGAGAGAACGCTGGCGTGGAGGATAGACCCACGTCACTCCACCTTGCTAGCAGATCCAGCCATCCAGAATCATCGTGCTTCGTCCGCACAGCAAGCCGAAGTCCACGTCACCCCTACCATTACCAGAAGTATCACCCTATGTAGCAAAAAGCAGAAGGAATATTACCTGTTTTTAGCTCTTTTGATCTCCACCCTTCCTCAGTTTCTAGAAGGCTCGTTCGAGCATTATGGGACGTCGAAATTAGGTTTTGCCAGATGAACTTCTATCAAACGAGAAGTTGGAGAGAAATTGGAACGGTGGGGGAGTTCTCGCCTGTAGTACGAATGTCTTAACCTACGGTCCACCTTGCACCGTTAGGTGGACCCACATTACTGTTAAAACTTATCAGGACTATCCAAACGGCCCTGATCTGCAGATTAGCCACTTGGTTGCAAATTGCCATTTTCGTCAGTCACCTTCCTCAAACTGACTGTGAGACCCACTTTCCGCTAAACCGGACCCATCCACTGATCTGGACCGTTCATCGTGTGGCCCACCACATTTAATGTCCATCTGGGACAATCAAATGGGCCCATACATGAGATCTAACACATTAGGAGATCCTAGTGCCAAACCGTTTGGGTTAACTTAAGCAATATCCGCACTAATCCTTGTGATTAACTGTGGAGATTTCTAGAAACGGAAACTGCTATAAATAGCCTGAGATTAGGGCGAATCCCAAAGAGAATAGAGAGATAGGAAATAGAAAGAGAAAGATATAGGGATTTCGGGCGCCGTTTGTGGCGAGTTGCAAGCTTTGTAACAGCTCGACTCAGCTCGTGTCGTCCGATTTCTAAGAGAAGGCTAAGGGTGGGTTGAGAGAAAGATAGTGGTAGTGAGGGATTATGGATCGGCTGATGGGGTGGGTTGTAGATTTTTGTTGCAACTTGACCTAGTCACACCATATAGCAACTCAGTCGTGCAAACTCGTCCATAGCTGAGAAGAAGGGGGTCAGAGAGAGGAAGAAGGGGGGTATTGCAAAGAGGCAGAGTAATCTCCAGCAGTCAGCTCGACCTAGGGCCATAATTTCCACGACCTCCTCTGCACTATCATATAGAGCCAACTCACCACCAGGTATCACGATCAAACTCCATCCATTTGAATTAATTTTTCATTTTGACTCATGAATGAGTTGACTTAGTAAGCATCCGATTGAGTCAGGTTCATTTTACCCCTTAAGACTAACACCCGGAGCTACCTATGTTGAGCTCTAAGAGCCTCACCAGGTTGGTTATAACCAGGAAAGACCAAAAGTCATTCCCTCATCCAACCAGTCCTTGAACTAGAGACTGGACCGAGTTAACTCAATACTAATGCATTGCAATATTACCTCTAGGGACGCCTCCAACCAACTATACTAAAGAATAGACGCCCTCCCTTCAACGGCTAAGAGGAATCGTTACCCAGGTATAAAAACTAACACCAACTTTTTAGCTGTAAGATCCTCTCAACTCGGTTGTGAATTGACTCGTCCAGTTCCAACTGAGTCAACTCAGTAACACCTTGCTGGAACCATAGAATGACTCATTCAGAGCCACTTGCAGCCCTCAAGGAAAAATTATTCCATCAACTAGGTTTTAACCAAGCAAACTATCAAAGGCCATACCTAACTGGTTGAAAGATGAGGAGCCCAGCCGAGTCAACTCGGCCGTGACTCGCTGGAGTCTTGTAGCATCTTAATGAGGGTTGTTTACAACTGAAATCTTGAAGGATAATTACCTTCTATCAGTTTCGAATCAATTAAGTGAAGAAGATTTTAATCCACCCATAGTCCATGCATGAACTAGAATAATATTTGATTTTTCCTTGCTTTGATTTAGGAAATCATAAACTCACCTTATAAGGAGGATCAAACCAAGGGGAACTTTCTTCCAAGGTGAGGGATATCCCACATGGCTTCTTCATTTTATAGAATTCCAAGATAGTTTTAGTTTATTAGCATGAAGACATTGTGATGGCGTAAATGTTACTCTCGTTTCCTTGAATCCTAAATTGAAATTTATAATCATGTAGAATGGTTTTTAAATCATGCATTACACACGTTATGCCACATTGAAATCACCTATGTACCCGTATACTTCTACCAGTTGTATTAAATGATAGGAAATCTTATAGTTAGTTTGCTCTACTAATTCTTTACATATGTTAGATTCGTTATAACTTGAATCTATTAAAGTCCTAGAATAATACAACTAAATGATATGATTCTCCTCTTCCCATTTGGTTGTGTTGAACATGAGTTAAAATATAAATTTCTATTACTCATATGTATTAACTAGATGATCTTGCACCTTCTAAGTTATTCTAATAATTGCCCAAATTATGGGCATAACTCTACTTGATAATGATAAGAATCTTGATGCCTTAATCCATCTCATTCCACATGTTGCACATTGAAGACTAAGTGTAAAATGTCACCTTTTATAAAATGTTGAATGAACTTGTCTCAAATCTAATTACACTTGATATATCATATGTGGGCCTTCCTTTGGACCTTGGGAAAGTAAATGAATTTATATTGAGTTCATATTTGTATGCTGGATATCCTATTAAAGGACTACAAGTCTTGATAATGCTTGTGAGAGTAATCTCGTTAATCCTATGGAATGGGCATGAGCATCATGGTACATGACATTCATGCATGATATATGAGCTTTTCCGGGTGCTCAATGTAAGCCATATTTTGTTCGATTTACTGAAAGTCCAACACTTTAGTTTAACTCACAGAACCTGTGCATTTGCGCCACTTTGGGCACTCTTTCTTTTCATGAGGCTTTTCCGGGATTAGACACTCCTCAGGCTTACTCCATGTATTTTTCCAGGAGATATCCTTGGGTACACTCACTTACATGGTTTTTTTCAGGTAGATAATCTACTGCGGGCGGTTTGCATGATCTTTTCTGGACGGCTAGTTCTCCTTGGGCGTACCTAAGGGTATTTTTCCGGGTGACTAGTTCGCCTTGGGCGACCATTTATTTTGACAGCTGGATGTGCATCCCCAAATCTGTGACTTGAGCATACATTCATACACCCATACATTCGTTTATAATTTCATGATTAGTCTCCTTATAATTTGAATATGTTGATTTAAACTATTTTGGAATAACATGGTATGCACGAATCCTTGTGGGAAATTCCCACTGAGTTTTCACTCACCTAATCGTGCGGTTGCACCAAATAGACGCAGGTTTGATGACAGGTGGAGACACCTATGACAGGATCCTAGGGACGACTGAGGTGGAGTTAGGCAAGGAGGGCCTCTATGCCATTCTAGTTGAGCCTTTGGAGCTCGACTGATAATTTAGGATTTACTTTCTTTCATATTTCAGATCTTGTGTTTTATTTGATTTGTAATAAAATATTTCCCCTGTTGTGGGATTTCATTTTGCTCCCATTTGCATGTATTAAACTTCCTTTGTTGTTACTCATCATATCCTTAATTTATGCAGTAGTTACTTTACTTTGTGTCTTGAGAATTGCCATTATTTAGCTGTATGATAGTCCACTTCATAACGAAATACTCGGGTTCTCAATGAGGAGCGACTATCCTCGGGTTTTGAGAACTAGGGTGTTACAGGTAGTCAGTTCAGCCTTGTTACCAGATCTAGGGTATATATTAGAAATAAAAATACGATGTAATACTCTGTATCTGGGCAACATTTGATTGGCTCGGAGCACATTCCCAGAATTTCGTTCCGAGTCCATGTTACATAAATTTCTGGTTAATAAACATCTTTCTGACTCATTCAATTTTTCAGCCAATGTTGGAATGGGAATTCCTTCCTCATTCACTAGAATGTCCATCAACCCAGCAATTAAGTGACAATCTACTTTATATGAACCTTCTCTAAACATAATATTGAAGGTTAGATCTTCAATAGAAACATCACCTATACATGCATACATTACTTGCGCAATGGAACGATATACCGGTCCGCCTCAATTCGGAATGTTATCCCATCCTATAGCAACAAGGAGGGGAATAATATTGAATTGAATAAGTTGGTTAGCATTGACGGTCTGGTCAACAATAATGTTGCAGAGATGGATATCTCACACATATTCCGGGTCCTCTTCGAGTGGTCGAAGAGTACGCACCGAAATGGAACAAGAACAAGATGATCAAGTAGGTTTCTTCTTCGATCCACCTTCCATTGTAAGAGTAAACAAGAAAATGCAAGAAAGGATTTAGGGGTTTCAAACCCAATAGATTTCAAAACTGCGCACCACGATTGGTCGAGTACATGCTCAACCGGTCGTGCTACGACTGGTCGAGTATGTGCTCGACCGGTCGTGAGAGCACAAAAGTGCATATATATTATTATTTTTTCTCAATTTTTAAAATGAAATAAAATCATACAAAAATACATAATAGTACAAGCATGTAATCATGAACATTTCAAGAAGAATTACACATACCAATATCCAATTTTAATTTGGAAAACCTGTTTCTGTCAAGTGGTTTAGTGAATATGTTAGTAAGTTGGTTTTTAGTCTGCACATAGTCTAAAGAAATAATTTTCTCTTCCACTAATTCTCGAATATAGTGATACCTAATGTCAATATGTTTGGTACGAGAATGTTGGATGGGATTCTTAGAGATATTGATTGCGCTAGAGTTATCGCAATATAAAATCATTATGTCTTGCACAATCCCGTAATCGTTCAACATTCTTTTCATCCACACAAGCTGAGTGCAGGCATTTCCAGTTGTTATATATTTAGCCTCAGCTGTAGATAGAGATACGAAACTTTATTTCTTGCTATGCTAGGAAACCAAACAATTCCCAACATAAAAGCAACCGCCGCTAGTGGATTTTTAATCATCTACATTCCCAGCCCTGTCAGCATCCGAGTATCCAGCTAATTGAACATTAGTATCAAGTGGATACCATAAACCTAAATTAACTGTAGTTGCGACATACCTAATAATCCTCTTGACAACAATCAGGTGGGATTCCTTAAGTTCAAATTGATATCTAGCATAGATTCCTACGTTGAATGCAATATCAGGTCGACTCGTAGTTAAATATAACAGACTGCTAATCATACTACGGTACAACCTAGGACCTATGATCTTACCTGTTGCATCTTTAGATAGCTTAAGAGTTGTACTCATAAGAGTATCAAAATGCTTACCACTTTCAAAACCAAACTTCTAAACCAAGTTTAAAGCATACTTGGTTTGAGAAATGAAAATATTGTCTTTAAGTTGTTTTACTTGCAGACCTAAGAAGTAATTCAGTTCTCCAACCATGCTCATCTCGAACTTGGACTTCATCAACTCTGCAAACTCAGTAGACATGTTAGAACATGTAGAGCCATAGATAATGTCATCAACATATATCCGCACTATAAGTATGTGTTTATTATTTTTCTTAACAAATAAGGTTTTATCTACACTCCCCATAACGAAGTTATGACTTAGTTAAAACTTAGTCAGCTTCTCATACCATACCCTGGGAGCTTGTTTTAAACCATAGAGTGCCTTTTTCAAGCGATAAACATGATCAGTGTGTTTAGGGTCTTCAAAACCCTTTGGTTGTTCTACATAAACTTCATCATGTATATCAACGTTCAAGAAAGCACTCTTAACATCCATTTAATAAATTTTAAAATTTTTGAAACAAGCAATGGATATGAATAATCTGATGGATTCAAGACGAGCTACTGGGGCAAAGGTTTCATCATAATCGATCCCTTCTATCTATGTGTACCCTTGTACAACCAGTCTAGCATTATTTCTTATAATATTCCCTAACTCATCAGACTTATTTTTAAAGGTCCACTTGGTCCAATGATATGTTTATCAGCTGGTCTAGGAACCAAATACCACACATCATTAATATTGAATTGATTCAGTTCATCTTACATGGATACAATCCAGTTTTCATCAGTAAGAGCCTCTTTTACATTAGCTGATTCAATTTGGGAAGTAAAACATACATAATTGCATATGTTTTCCAATTGTTTCGTATACGCACACCAGTGAGACGGTTACCTAGTATTTGATCAGTGGGATGGTCTTTAACTGATCAAAGTTCAGTGTTGACTTAAGTAGATGAAGAGTCAGGTTTATCTATAAAATTGACTTCATCATCTTCTGAACTTGGAGGTGGTGTATTCAAGTAATCATCAATAACAACATTTATGGATTCCTGAATGACACCGGTCCTCTTTTTAAGAACACGATACACTCGACTGTTTAGAGCATACCCTAGGAAGATCCCTTCGTCACTTTTAGTGTCAAAATTCCCTAAATTTTTACGGTCACACAAAATATAACACTTACTGTCAAAAACTCGAAAGTATTTAACTGTGGTCTTTTTATTAAACCACAGTTTATATGTTATTTTATCTTTTGATTTTCTGATGTAAACACAATTAATTATATAACATGCAGTGTTCACAGCTTTAGCCCAAAGATTTTTAGGTAACTTCATGCTATTTAACATAACATTGGCCATTTCTTGAAGCACAAGATTTTTCCTTTCAACAACCCCATTTTCTTGAGGTGTCTTAGGTGTAGAAAATTTATGCGATATTACGTGATCACTATAAAACTTCTCAAAATTGCTATTCTCAAATTTTGATCCATGATCACTTCAGATTTTAGAGATATTCGTTTCCTTTTCAGTTTGGATATGCTTAAATATCATTTTAACTTCATCGAGAGTTTCAGACTTCTCTCTCATGAAAGCTACCCATGTATATCTAGTAAAGTCATCCACAATTACCAAAAAGTATTTCTTTCCACCTCGACTCTCCGTCCTAGTAGGTCCAACGAGATCCATGTGGAGGAGTTCGAGAGGTTTAAATGTGGAAAAGGACTTCACTTTCTTGTGACTACTCCTTGTTTGTTTCCCGATTTGACATTCACCACAAATATTATCCATTTTCTTTAATTTGGGTAGACCTCTTATTAGATCGGCCTTGCTTAGTCTACATAGATTTTGGTAGTTTACATGTCCAAGGTGTTTGTGCCATAACTCGGTGTCATTGGTTTGGACCATGTACCAAGATAATTTAGGCGAGCTAGTATTACTTACAATATAGTAATTTTCAGATGTTCTTCGACCATTTAATATCACACAACCTTTTTCATTAGAAATCTCATAACCTTGATTAGTGAATTTGACACTATGTTTATTATCGTAGATTTGTGAAATACTTAAAATATTATGCTTAAGACCTTCTACAAATAAAACATTTTCAAAAGGAGGCAGATTGAAAAGTTGAACCGTACCTTGACCAATTATTCTGCAGTTGCTCCCATCACTAAATGTGACTGACCCGTTAGTCATTTCTTTGTAGTTGTTGAACAAATCTCTATCACCTATCATGTGTCTAGAGTAACCACTGTTTAGGTACCACTTTGATTGACTCGAAGCCTTGAAAGCGATGTGGGCAACCAGACAAGTAACCTTTGGGACCAATTTCATCACCATTTTGGGTTTTGGAGCACTATTGATTTTTCTACGCTTGTAGTTATTATTATTTCTACCATTCGAGTTAGTTTTCAGAAGCTCCTTAAGTAAATCAACAATCTTCTCAGCTAAGGGATTATAATTCTGATTTCTAAGATTGATATGGTTGTTATTGGTAGCTTGAAAAGTTTTAGTATTTTTAAAACCATTTTGATTCAAGCTTTTCCCTTTTGAGTTAGAGGACTCTCTTTTAACAAACTTAGGAGTAGTAATCTTACTTTTTAGAGGTATGTTTTTATCATAACCCAGACCCGATCTATCTCCACATTTTCTTGATCTGGTTAGTAATTTTTTAAGTTTAGGGTCTCCCTATGCATACCTCCAAGTATCCTTTGAACACAAGAGAGAAGAAATTTCCATTTTTAGTTTCTCATTTTCTGATTTTAGGTTTTCAAGTTGAGATGTTTTGCAATCTAAATCACATTTAATTTTTTCAAAACAATCAGAAATATGCGATTTTTCTAAAACTAAGTTTTCAAAATCCTCTTCTAATTTTAGAAACTTTTCTTTTTTAAGTTTAAGCTTGACAGCAATCTTACAACTCTCCTTATATAGGGCATTGTAGGCATCCTAAAATCGTCTTCGTTTTCAGGGTCACTCCTTAGATTTTCATATTCAGATGTATCACAACTATCTATGGAAGTGACTCTGCCTAGAGTCATTAGGGCCTTAACGTTACTTGTAGATTCAGGTTCTGAATCATCCAACTCAAAAGAAGCTTCAGAGGAGGATGATTCATCCAATGTGGCCAACATGCCTTTTCTATTTGGCTTGTCCCTTTTAGCGCACTTATTTGCCAAATGCCCGTATTCATGGAAGTTGAAGCATTGCCTGTCTTTTAGTGATTTTGAATTTTTAGTTTTACTCTTTTTCATTTCAGAGGGTTTTTGAAAATCAACTCTCTTTTTACTTTTGAAAATCTTATAAAACTTCTTGGCTAATAAGGCCATATCATCCTCTGAGTTTTCACAATTAGAATTATTACTATTATCATGAGAAATACATTTAGATGATTTAAGGGCTATTAACTTACCTTTAGGAGCCTTGAAATTTAACTCGTAGGTTTGTAGAGAATCGACAAGCTCTTCCACCCTCATATTATCCGTGTCTCGAAGTTCCTAAATGGCTGTCACCTTAGAATTGAACCTCTCAGGAAGTAAGCGCAGTATCTTTGCACAAACTTTACTTTCTGGGATGTTATCTGTAAGACCCCACATAGAGTTGACTATGTCATTCAGTTTTGTATAGAAGTCCATGAATGATTCATTTTCTTTTATACATATTTCCTCAAACCTAGTGGTGAGGATCTGAACCTTAGACTTTTTGACAATAGTCATTCCCTTATGTGTCATTTCTAAGATATTCCAAGCTTGTTTTGTAGTATCACAAGATATAATTCTTTTGAACTCATCTGGTGATAGTGTATAAGTGATTGCATTTAAAGCTTTGGCATTGGCACTACTTTCATTTTTCTGAAGAGTGGTCCACATATAATAAGGTGTTTCTTTAATAGTCTTAGTTCCATTGGTGCCTAGAACTTCAAACGTATGTGGGTTCCATCTAGTCATTGTGGCTTGCCACACGCTCTCATCGATGGACCTCAAAAAGATCCTTATCCTAGCTTTCCAATAGGCATAATTGGAGTCATCAAACGGTGCTGGCCTAGTAATAGAAAAGCTATCAAATTTTGACATATTAGGAGCTCGAGATTGCTTAGCTCGGGAAATTAATCTAAAGGAATGAGTTATTAGGCTTTGATACCACTTAAAAAGGGGGAGCTCCAAGTCCTAGAGGGAGGGGGGTGAATAGGACTATGCCAAATAAAAATAAAATGTGAAAATTTAACAGAAATTGTAAGACCCGTCTCCTAGCCCATACCGTTTTGTAGGCTTCCGCGGTCCTCCCGGTCGAATTCCGGTAACCCGCAGCTCATAAATAGTAGTTGCGCGCGATCCTGAATTATATCCCATATTCTAGAGTCAGCTCGACCCGAGACTTGTACCTTAGCGACTGCATCGTAGCTGCGGTTCCTACGCCGCGTATTATGTACCGCGGCAATACCCAAGCCAGGAGATGTGGGCCCACATTCAGTTCGAGGAAAAACGCCGCGTATTTACAAACTGAAGAAAGATTTCAAATCATGTCCCATCATTCCCATCAAATGTCAAGTGCACATCACCTCACAACCCCATCCCCAAGCAACCCCTAGACTCAACTCTCTCTCTCTCTCTCTCTCTCTCTCTCTCTCTCTCTCCACTCATCAAGTACACCCATCACTCACTCACCCATCACTCCCCATCACTCCATCACCCATCCCTCTCTCCCCTTACAACCCTCTCTCTCTCTCATTTCTCAAACCCATCTCCCAAGCAACCATGAGAATCGTCCAAGCTCCATGAGAGAACTAGGTGTGGCCCAGCTTCCTACCACCCAATCCCACCATCCAAAGTCCATCTCGACCGTTGAATTGCATCCCTTGGAGCTCTAGATCTCATTGGCAGAAGAAGGAAGAGGAGATCGATGGTGGGTGATCTTGTATTTACCTTTTTGTGATTTAGGGCCGACATTGGTGGAACCCATCTTAATGTATGCATTGTATAGGGAGGGCCCATAGTGGCGGGGTCCCTCCCCTTCTCTCTCTCTCTCTCTCTCTCTCTCTCTCTCTCTCTCTCTCTCCCCCCCCCCTTAGATGCCGTGTGGCCCACCTGATGCATGTGATATATCCACGTCATCCATCACGGTGGAGCCCACTTTGTGTATATGGTGTATCCACACCGTCCAGCAACTTGGACGGTGAGACCCACCGTGACGTATGTGTATCATCCACACCGTCCATCCACGGTGGAGCCCACTATGATGTATGGTTTCATCCTCACCGTCCCTGGTTGGGACGATGGTTCCCCACCATGAAGTGTGTGTTCCATCCAGCCATCCGTCCATCTGGACGTGGCCCACTGTGATGTGGTCTTCATCCACGTCGTGCATCCCTTTGCAGCAGCAGCAGCTCCTACTACTGATGTCAGTGGTCAGGTGGGGCCCACCTCCTATGATATATGTTTTAGATCCAAACCGTTTGTCCATTGGTGGACCACCTTGATGTATTTATTCCATCCATACTATCCAAATGGTGTTGGACAGTGCTGGACAGTGTTTGGACGGTGTTGTCCAATGTTAGACGATGCTGATTTACATGGACAATGGCTGGACAGTGCTAATTTACATGGACAATGGTTAGACGGTGCTGATTTGCACATCCAATGTTAGACAATGCTGATCATCATTAGTGGCCATGTGCCCCATAGAATGATAGTGTATAGTGATACACATGTTACACCTGCAACTAGTGAAATAATTTTTGGTGTGGTCCAAGCCCATCTGAGGCCCATTGATGCGGCCCATCCATGAGGCCCATCATGATGTATTTTTGGCCCATGTGTGGGGTCCTCCTGTTTATATTTTTGGCCCATGTGATGGGGCCCACATATTTTGTATTTGAAGCCCATTAATGCGGCCCACTTGTATATGAGGCCCACTAGTGCGGCCCATTGATGCAACCCACTTGATGTATATGATGGCCCATTGGTGCGGTCCATTGATGCAACCCACTTGATGTGTATATAGGTCCATTGGTGTGGCCCATTGATGCATCCCACTTGTATATGAGGCCCATTAGTGCAGCCCATTGATGAGGCCCACTTGATGTTTATGATGGCCCATTGATGTGGCCCACTTGATGATCTGATGGCCCATTGGTGTGGCCCATTGATGTGGCCCACTTGATGTATATGATGGCCCATTGGTGTGGCCCATTGATGTGGCCCACTTAATGTATATGATGGCCCATTGGTGCGGCCTATTGATGCGACCCACTTGATGTGTATATAGGCCCATTGGCCCATTGATGAAGCCCACTTGATGTATGTGAGGCCCGATGTGATATATATTAGGTCCATGTGATGTGGCCCATTGTGATGTGTATTAGACCCATGTCATGTGGCCCATTATGATGTGTATTAGGCCCATGTCATGCGGCCCATTGTGATGTGTATTAGGCCCATGTCATGCGGCCCATTGTGATATATGTTAGGCCCATGTTATGTGGCCCATTGTGATGTGTATTAGGCCTAGGTATGTGGCCCGTTGTGATGTATTTGAGGCCCAGGTATGTGGCCCATTTGATAAGGCCCATTGTGATGTATTTATAGCCCATATGGCGAGGCCCGATGTGGTGTATATGTGGCCCTTGAGTGAGGCCTAATGCGATTAATGTGCGGACCGATGTGATATGTGATTTCACTATTATGTATGTAATGATGTTTATGTGAGCCACTACTTGGGAGTGATGTTGGTTAAATGTCCACATTAATGGACAATGATGGTTAGATGTCTACATTGTAACCTTCCCTTGGGCCCATTGTAAGGCTCATTCTTGTTATGAGTAGGCTGTTTAGGCCCATCCTTGATATGAGGAGAGTACACCATCATCATATAACATACTTAGTATATCTTCACGATCCATGCCCATGCTCATCATATGTATGCTTGATATGAGGAATGATTGATCATAGCACATGCCATTGGGAAGATTATTATGGGATTCCCTGATAAGAGGAGTTATCCACATGAACGTGCGGTATGCGCAAGTTTGATGATGACTGGATGGTATAACTCATGCATCTCGCATTTTGTGATATGACCACCGTACGCCCTAACGACATCAGGGTCGTAGCCTCAACAAGCATATCGTGGATGGCCAAATGGGACACCAAAAATTTGTTCTACATGGGGTGTTATAAATATCCCTATGTGAAATTTCCTAAACCCTCTTGGTTCTAGAGGTTGCTCCATGGATGCATGAGTGCATGAGGGCCATACACCGTTAGGCCTCATCTCCTACTGTGTCATGGTCAATTGGAATGGGGTGCGGCCTTACCTACCCAAGAGGAGGGGGCAAAGCTAGGCTGAGTTTGACCAGCTCGAGGAATGGGTTCGCTATTGACAAGCCAGGCCCGATATTGACAGGTGGATAGTGAGGTCTCTTCCACTCACCTTATTGCGTGCGATGGAGCGGTAATCTAGTTTGGAGTGTACTAGACCCCGGTGATGATCCTAGAGATGTACGGTATCGATATGTGGACTTATCGAGCAGGAGTTGTATACTCAGCATTTTACTCATTCATTCACTATCCACTAGGGCTGGTGGTGCGCAACTAATTTGTTGTGTACCTTCGCAATGGCCAGGATTTCGGTTGGGGCGCACGACCAACCTGAGATCAGGAGTTTACTACATTGTGTCTAACTATCTAAATTTAGGTATGTGACTTGTTTGGATAGAATTTCCTTGTGATGGACCCCATAGCCTGTGATACTACATACTATCATCCCGACTTCACTCCAGCTTGGTCATTTCGTTCGCATTGCATATTGCATTACATCCACGACATATGCATTTTGGGTTGCTATGTTTCTGCACTTATATGGCTTAGACGGACTTAGTAGAATTTGTATATTGCTTTGCATCCTCAGTATATAATATTGGCTTATTACGTTTTTGCATCACATAGCCTCGATATGGCCGTTAGCGTTCATGCCTTGCATCGCATAGCCATGGTATGACTGATAGCATTCATGGATTTACCGGTATGTTTCCACTTCCTCTGATATCGTATAATTCATGATCTTGTCAGTATTTCTGACATTGTATGATTTTGGTGTTGTATCTGTGTGCTTGGCACTTATCTTGTACACACACTTTCACCACCCTCTAAGCTTTCTATAAGCTTATGCATGATAGATGCGTTCAAGTGGCGTTAGGTTGTAGCAGCGTGGAGCTTTAGCATGTAGGGGACTCCTGGAGCTTTGATTTTGACATATGTATTTCCCTTTCAACATTGTATTCAAATGTTTATATTAGTGGATATGTGATGATGATGTTGCCTTTGCCTTTGTGATTTGGGTAAACTTGTGGTTATGCTTCTTACGAGATAAATGTACGTTGGAAAATCCTCCTTGTAGTATCCTAGGATCGGAATCTGGCGTATGGGCGCTGGAAGCCGAGAATGGGGTACTACGGAGGTTGTCCACACCGGATTCAGTAATCGAGAATTTTGTGAGCCCAATTTTTATGTTTGGAGTGTGACACAAATAACAGCAACATAAAGCAACCTCAAATGCACAAGTATTGAGAGGTTAATACAAATGTTGTTCTAAGGACAACCTTACACCAAAAACCAATAGCTTATGGGAGGACAAGCTGATTTCTAGAACGTTTGTGAGTATCAAAAACTCAAACTAAAACAGAGGCAAAAGAAACAATCCTAGCTATTACAACATTTACCACAAAAGCATAAAATAGATTACAACATTCACACACAAACAAATATAACCATCCACCACAACTCCATGAATTATAGTGGTTCGTGTGTGTACACCAACTGTTCAGAAACAGCCACACAACTACTCCACTCCTAATATCCACACCACGGGATATTGGCTTTCACTAAGAAAGAAGGTTTTCTAAGGTTTACCTTAAAACCTTTACAATTATTTTTCAATGGGCTATCACAATTAAAAACCCCACACTGAGATTTTCCTGGCTGATCTTAGTCAAAACTACAAATAGAGATTTTCCTGGTTGAATCTCACCAACCAAAAATATAGAAAATAAAATCAATACTTATCTGAAGAAAGATATTTGATGTAGCCGGTAGAATTGCTTCTTTGTAGATGATAATGTTCAATGTTCAATCTTATAAAAGGAGTTCTAGGTCTAGATGAATTTTTAATTAAATCCAACCTTAGGCCACTTGGGTTCAATTTCTTAGATCTCATAAAGGGTTAAATCAAAATCTCCTTTTTAATTCAAATAGAATGAAATCAAGAGATCAAGAAATTAAATAACCAAAAAGCTATTAAAATAAATTTTAAATACCTCACAATAGCTTCTCAATAGTGGGGACTTATCTCTCAGAGTGGTGGCTTGAATTGGCTTGGAATGAATGATAAATTCTGAGAAATGTCCACTATTTATAGGCTGCAAATCAGTTCCTTTGACTGGTCCTGGGTTCAGCTCGACTGGTTCTAGCCAAACGACATTTCAAATTTTCTGACTCGATTTGATAAAATAGACCCTCGACTGGTCGAGTGGCTTGCTCGACTGGTCAAGTGGCCAACTCGACTGGTCAAGTGAAAAAAAATCACGTTACTGGAGTTCGAGTCGAGTCACACTCAACTGGTCGAACCAGTCTTCACGACCGGTTGAGCAGAGTACTCGACTGGTTGAGGACCTAATAAAAAAATTCAAAAATTTGAATTTAAATCTGGACTGGTCGAGCCAGTGCTTGGACTAGTCGAACCAAGACTAAGACTAGTCGAAGTAAAGCCTAAATTAAGTACAATGGCCCAACTTAAATATGCAATGTTAATGACCTAATCTTAAGGTCTTTCTAGGGTCATGTATACCTTAAATGTGAGAATTAAAATTAAACTATAGGTCGCTTCGGTAGATAGGACACTTTGAAGCACTTGAAGCTTGATCTTGAATTCTTGAACTTGTCTCGAACTTGTGTCTTGAGACTTAAGCAAAAGTATTTGAGCTTGTTCTTGTGACTTGAGCTTGAAGTAGTGTACTTGAGCTTGAGTTAGAGACTTGATCTTGAGCTCTAACATATGCTTGAACGTTAAGCTCGAGGATTGAAGTAATGATGCACTTGAGCTTGAGTACCTCGACTTTATGAACTTCAACTTGTTGTAGTAGTTGAACATGCATACTTGTAGCACATATAACGTCAATGTAGATAACACCACGCTCATTTTCAAATGAAGGTGAACTTTCCATCAATTTAAACATGAAGGTGAACTTTCCATCTTATCAAAACAAGTCAACCATACTGAAGTATTTTGGCACAACAAAATTTGACAACTCAGGGTGCTAGATTTACAACTTAGTACTTACACAATACGCTAGTTTCGAATCAAACAATAGTTCATCTTCCTCAAAAGTATCAGCAATGTAACACTCATTTCCTCCTTCAATGTAGGATCCCGATATTTTATAACATCGCTTATGCGCATGTGTCCCAATCCGTACCGTTGATAGACAATACACTGCACCCCAGTGCACCCAACAACCGCACCCAAATGATTTTTTCTGAATGACCTTGAGACCTCTATCATGTGGACCGTGTCGTCATTGCGGTTGCAATGGTGAAAACCGTGTGTCATTCCGATGCTCCGTTAGTGAGATATGACCCATTGAATGTACGATCAAAATTATGTATCCTGTAACACAAACAACCTTTATTATGTTAGGCCCATTAGACTTGAGCCCATGCGGGCTAAAGATACTTTTAGAACATTGAAATTACTACAAGATAAGACAATCACTACATGACAAATAAGTAGCTAGCACATATAAGACAAGCACTATAAGACAAAATTGGATTCTATCTCAAAATCCATCATTAACCCTCTCCCCATGCCTTAGAAACTAATCATGGTCTATGTCCACCTCATCCTATACATGCATCCAATGCATGTCTTGTTTTGTGCCACATCACTTCAAACAACCAATTTTAACACTCCACCTCATCATCCACCATGCATCACCTACAACCCACAACCCGTATCTATCCATTAGCCAATGCATGCCTAAATTTCTTCCACCTTTGTTAATACATGCTTAGCACTATCCACCTCATCCATCTATTACCCATACCATACACCACCTTCCACCTCGCTTTTAACACCAATAAGACCCCATAAACTTGCCACATCATCTTGCCACCTCAACCCTTAATTCCCTATATAAGAGTAGGAGCTCTCTTACACTCATTTCTTTGCTATACTAAGAAATTTTTGAGATTTTAAAAGAGAGTGAGAGAGAGTGGGGCCAAGGTGTGGCCCACCATCAATCCTAGATGGAGTGGACTACACATCATCATCCAACCATCCATCCATTTGAGGTGAGTCTACACCCCTCCTTCCATCTTCCTCATCCTCCTCTTTCTTCCTCTTTTTATTTTCTTGATATGTGTGGGCCCCACTAGTTTGCAGTTCTTGTGTGCATGTATTTATGGTTATGATGGTAAGCAAGGTGGCCCACATTAGTATGGCTCACCATGATGAACATTATATCCATAGCCTTCACATGTAATCCCATTTTTGTATCTGGACAACAACTTGTAAAATTCGTATAAAATCAATTATGCTAAGATCAGAGTTGAAACTTAAGAATAATATGAATTACAATATGAGCTAACCCTGGGCCAAATATCGTAGTCATCCAATGTTCCAATCATCTGCAACATCAAGTTTACTTGGCTGTCGTCTAACAGCACATGCAGGATTCTAATTTGCCTAAAACGGACCCATTTTTAATTCCATTAATGAATGTATTAAAAATATATTTTCAAATGGATTTGTAGAAAATCAAACTAGCTTTCCAATGGTATATAATAAGCCTCAATCGGAGTTCAGCAGCTGAGATCTTGGCCTTATACGAAAGATATATTTGGGAGCTTGTTATGACCATTCTTCTATGGGCCATATCCGTGATTCCAACAGTCATATGTATTTGATATTTTTTTCTTAACTTACTTGAGATAGTAAATAACCATATGTATGGTCCCTATGGTCAGATTCTTTCATGATAAAATTTAAAAAATTTTGAATCGATAGATACTTCCGTAAGGATAAATCTTGAATTGTTTTGTATGGTTTAGATGAATCCAAGGCTCTGTATGGTTGGAGATCTATATATGTAGTATAAATGACTTATTCCAAAGCCATCCATTTAATCAAAGTTTTCAAAAGAGAATCTGGTCAATATATTTCATGTGCTACATGATGTGTATGTTAGATATATGTTGTACATAACATTCATCCTCTTATTGACCCACTTGGGTGTGGGATCACTTGTAATTTATGCATTTTATTAGTTCATCCAATCTGGAAACCCATGTACATTGCTGTGAGTCTCTTATCTATGGTTTGCTAGCATGTGGGCCCCACTTGCCATTGGATCTATTTTATTTTCTTTGCGCTTTCTGTTTGCTGAAATTTTCTAAGTATTTAACTGTATTGCATGTAGGCCTCCTTGACACCTTGTAGAGGGCCCACACTCTATAGTTAAGGGTCCCATTATGGGGAATGTTTAATTTTTATATCAGTGAGATGGGATGTCCCACCTTTGTGTTAGGAATGATCCCTAAGTGTTTGGAAATTGGACCCTAAGTTGTGACAGACCCTATTTATCACGCCCCAAACTTGGAAACCGGGCTCACAAAATTTTTGATCGCCGAATCCAGCGCTGACAGGCTCTGTAGTACCCCATTTTCAACTTCCAGTGCCCATACGCCAGATTCCGATCATGGGATCCTACAATGAGGATTTTCAGTGTGAATTGTTTTGTAAAGGAGCATTACCACAAGCACAACCAAGTCACAAATGACAACATCAACACCACATATCAACTAATATAAATATTTGAGTACAATGTAAAAGAAAAATACATAAATAACAAAATCTCCAAAGTGATCTGCCACAAGCTCCTACCTCAATGCTGTTGCGTTCTAACATCACCTGCACACAATGATCGTGCATAAGCTTATAGAAAGCTTAGAGGGTGGTGTAAGTGTGTGTACAAGATGAGTGCTAAGCACACAAATATCAAAGTAAGTGGAAATACTGGAAAATCCATATATCATACGATATCAGAGTATGCAATGCAGATCGGCTATGCAAATGCAGAGTCATAAAAAGCTAAACATCGGATGCCAAGGATGTAATTCAATATACAATTCCTGACAAACCACAATTACCATTAGCCTCATCTAGGCCATATAAATACAGAAACATAGCAACCCAAATGCCATATGTCATGGATGTAATACAATATGCAGATCCTAGCGAGTCTCTAATACCATCAACCTTATTCAAGATATGCAATATAGAAGTATAGTAAACCAAATGCTATATGCTGAGGATGCGATGCAATATGCGGTGCGAATGAAATGACTAAGCAGAAATGTGAAGTCGGGATGATAGTATGCAGTATCACAAGTTGTGGGGTTCATCACAAGGTACTTCTATCCAAACTGGCCCATACCTTATTTGGATAGCTAGACACAATGTGGTAAACTCCTGATCTCAGGTTAGTTGCGTACCCAATCGAAATCATGGCCATTGTGAGGGTACCCACCATCCCGAGTGGATAATGAATGAATGAATGAATGAAATACTGAGTACACAACTCCTACTCAGTAAGTCCACATATTAGTACCGTACATCTCTGGGATCATCACCGAGGTCTATTATACTCTACAATGGTCACCACCTCCCTATCCGCGCAACCAAGTGAGTGAAAGAGACCTCACTACCTACCTGACCAGTAGTCTGCCAATACCCACTCGGCTCGTCGATAGTGGACCCATTTGTGAGCTGGTCAAACTCATCCTAGCTTACAGCCTCCTCACTCAGGCGGATAAGGCCACACCCCCTTCTAACCGACTATAAAATAGTGGGAGACGCAGCCTAATGGTATACGGCCCTCATGCGCTCATATATCCACTCGATCTAGACGTTGGAGCGTCTCCTAGCCACGGAGGTTTAGGGACTTTCACCTATGGACAACTAATGTGCCCAAATGCTCGAACCAAACATTTTCGGTGTCTCATCTGGGCATCCACAATATACCTGCGAAGGCCATGGCCATGATGTCACTAGGAAAAATAGTGGTCATATCACAAAATGCGAGATGCATGAGTCATACCATCTAGTCATGCATCAAACGTGCGCATACCGCGCACTTATGTGGGGTAACTCCGTCTCGTAAAGAGTTCCCTAAATTTCTCAACCCAACAGTAATGTTATGATCTAACATTCCTTACAACAAGCATACAAATGATACATGTGAATGTGTCATGATGTAATACCAAGCATGTTCTCAATGTGTCCTATTAGACTATGTACAATAGCATGATTATCAGATAAAACAAAAATCGGCTTTAACCAGTATATCACATAAAAAGAGTAGGAGCTAAACAACATGCCTCTTTTACAACTATAGGAGTCCATGTGGTATGTCCTACGTTAGACTAAATTAGCTTCCTAGGTACTAATATATCATATATCCCAAGACGGGGTCCACTGGAAGGATGGCGGATCTAACCCATACATCGAGATAGGCTCTACACAGTGGATATACTAAATTTGGTATTACATATTCTTCCATCTACGGCAAGAGGTGATGGTGTACTAACGTCAAGGATAAGCCTCACACTTGTCCCAAAGAAGTAAATGGATCGTTTGGATGATATATACGTGACACCGAGGTCCTAGCAACTGGATATAAGGATAAGATATGTCTCATGGGGTGAGTCAAGTGGGTGTACCACAAGGTGAGCTAAGAGGGTGAATCTATATGCAACAAGTGGGCTTCCTCACCCTCTCTATTATGTAATAAGTTGGGCTTTCCTACGAGGAGCCTGATACGTACACAAGGTGGCTTGGTGGGGTCCATACATTTAGGACTGTGTCCTTCCAAGCAGATTGAGTAACTCGCCCAACACCTCAGTGGACCATGGATATGGTCACTAAACTTGGGCAAGCATAAGTATCTAAATGGGCCACACTTCCTATGGAAGGCCTGATGTGAACAAAAGGTGGGCTTCAAGGTTTGGATAATCCTATAAGGTATGGTGGAAAGCACCATCATCAAATGGGGGCCCAACAGATTGGGATAGCCTAATTAAGGGAAAGGTGGGTATCACTAGCATCAATAGGGGCCCAAAGGTTTGGGTTTGCCTGGTGGGATGAGATGGGTATCATCAATGGGGGCCCAACGGTTTGTGACAACCCAATAAAGTGAGATGGGTCATACTAATAACAGTGGAGGCCCAACGAATTGGGTTAGCCCATTAAGAGGAGATGAGAATGAACCTAACAATGAGCCCCAGGGAGGACTACAATGTGGACATTTAACCTTCAATATGGACATTTAACCACCATTACTCCCAAGGTACGATCCATTTAGGATCGGAATTGGAATCATTACGGGGCTCTCGACCCTCCAATTATCTCGGAAATGGATGGACAGCACGTGCCCATCAATCACACATGGTGGGCCTGTATAAGGCAGCCCCATGGTGGGCATATAATCCACAAATCAGGGTGGGCCTCTCAAGGTAATGGGGCCCACGGCCATAGAGAAATGGATGAACGATGTGAATATAACACATACATTGTGGTGGAATCACTTATCATAATTGAGCCTCATATAAGGGCCTCGTATACATCACATTAGGCCTCACACAAGGGCCACATATACATCACTTGGGCCTCATACACATGCCGCATATACATCACAATGGGCATCAAACATGGGCCACATATACATTACAATGGGCCTCATTACATGGGCGACACATACATCACAATGGACCTCATTACATAGGCCACACATACATCACATTGGGCCTCAAACACGGGCCACATACATCATAATGGGCCTCTTGTACATCACATCGGGCCACAACCCATGAGCCTCATATCTGGGCCTCAAATACATCACAATGGGCCTCATATCTGGGCCTCAAATACATTCCAATGGGCCTCATCATAAGGGCCTCATATACATTAGGTGGGCCCTACATCACATGGGCCTCTAGGTGTCACGCCCCAAACTCGAAAATCGGGCTCACAAAATTCTTGATCACAGAATTTAGCACTGACAGCCTCCGTAGTACCCCATTCTCGGCTCCTGGCATCCATATACCAGGTTCCGATCCTGGGATCTTACAAAGAGGATTTTCAACATCAATTTGATTCGTAATAAGTATAACCATAAGCATAACCCACGAACAATAAGCACAAGAACACCATCACAAAATCCACTATGATAAAAACTTTAAGGTACGATGCGCATAAAGGGAAATACAATGATAATAATAATGGTAACTCTTAAAGCTCGATTGCACGCTCCTGCTCCTACTAAGTTACGGCTGCGTCCTGGCGCCACCTGCACGTATTTATTGTGCATAAGCTTATAGAAAGCTTAGAGGGTGGTGTAAGTGTGTGCGCAAGGTAAGTGTCAAGTTTGCAATATCAGAGAAATGCGAAAACATGCCGGTAAGTCCATAATTACCATCAGCCTTATCCATGTTATGCGATGCAAGGCATAATAAGTCAATATCATATACTAAGGAAACAATGTAGATCAGTTATGCAATGCGAAGTCATAGTAAGCCAAATATCATATACTGAAGAAACAATGTAGATCAGCTATGCAATGCAGAGTCATAGTAAGCCAAATATCATATACTGAGGAAACAATGTAGATCAGCTATGCAATGCGGAGTCATAGTAAGCCAAATATCATATACTAAGGATGCAACACAATATGCAAATCTTGACGGGTCCACATATACCGTCAACCTCATCTAGGCCATATAATTGTAAAAACATAGCAACCTAAAATGTCATATGCCATGGATGTAATGTAATATGCGGTGTGAATGAAATGACCAAGCTAGAGTGTGAATTTGGGATGATAGTACGTAGTATCGCAGGCTATGGGGTTCATCACAAGGGACTTCTATCCAAATCAGTCCCATACCTAAATTTGGATAGCTAGACTCCATGTGGTAAACTCCTAATCTTAGGTTAGTCGCGCACTCCAACAAAAATCTTGGCCATTGTGAAGGTACACAACAAATAGTTGCGCACCACTAGCCCGAGTGGATAGTTTATAAATGAGTCAATCAAATGCTGAGTACGCAAGTGCTGCTCAGTAAGTCCACATATCAGTACCGTACATCTCTAGGATCATCACCGAGGTCTAGTACACTCCATGCTAGCTACCACCCCTACTAGCTGCGCAGCCCAGCGAGTGAAAAAGACCTCACTACCCACTTGCTAATATCGGCCCGACTTGTCGATAACGAACCCATTTGTGAGCTAGTCAAACTCAGCTTAGCTTACAGCCTTTCACTTAGGTGAATAAGGCCACACCCCCTCCTAACTAACCACAACACAGTGAGAAGCACGACCTCCTGGTATTTGGCACTTGACGCTCATGTCCTCCACTTGGTCTAGACGTTGGAGCATCCCCTAACCATGGGAGTTTAGGGACTTTCACCCACGGACATCCAAAGTGCCCATATGCTAGAACTAAATATTTTCGGTATCCCATCCGGCTATCCACAATGATCCTGTGGAGGCCACAACCCTAATATCGATAGGACGTCAAGAGATCCTGTCACACAAATGCGAGATGCATAAGTCATACAGTCCAATCATATATCATCCTGCACGTACTGTGCGCTCATGTGGGACAACTTCGCCTATCAGGGAGTCCCATAAACAACTTGCCTTATGGCATATGCAATGGTCAATCACATCTCATAACAAGCATGCAGATGATGCATATGGGTATGTATCATAATGCTATGCTATCATATACTCATAATCGATATCGATAATTGGCATCGATAATCAGCCTCGATAATAGTCCTTGACAATCGGCCTTGACAAACGGCCTCAATAACCGGTCTCAATAATCAGCATCGATAATCAGCCTCGACAATTGGCCTTAACAATTGGCCTCAAAATCGGCCTATATGTAAGGTGAGGTCTGTAGATGAATAGCAGATTTAAACCATAATATGAAGATCGACCCTCGGCCGTGGATATATCAATTCCTATAGCACGGAGGCCCATTAATGTGGACATTTAACCAACATTGCTCCCAAGGAGTGCCCCACATAGAGCCAAATGTATAGTGGGCCCATGGCCTCGCACAAGGGCCTAATATATATTATCATGGGTCATTTTACATGGGCCTTACTCAAGGGCCACATATATATCATATCGGGCCTCATTCATGGACCTCATATACATCATATTGGGCTTCATCATATGGGCCAATATGCATCACATTGGGCCTCATCAAATGGGCTGCAATTGCGTCAAGGTGGGCCTTAACGGATGGGCCATAAATATGTCACATTGGCCTCAACGAATGGGCCACACATACATAACATTGGACCTCTCGAATGGGCCAAAAATGCATCAAGGTGGGCCTCACAGATGGGCCACAAATGCATCAAAGTGGGCCTCATGGATGGGCCACAAAATACATCAAGGTGGGCCTCACAGATGGGCCACAAAATACATCAAGGTGGGCCTCACAGATGGGCCACAAATACATTAAAGTGGGCCTCACGGATGGCCCACAAGTACATCAAAATGGGCCTCACGGATGGGCCACAAAATACATTAAAGTGGGCCTCACAGATGGGCGACAAATACATCAAAGTGGGCCTCACGGATGGGCCGAAAAATACATCAAGGTGGGCCTCATAGATGGGCCAAAAAATACATCAAAGTGAGCCTCACAAATGGACCACAAATACATCAAAGTGGGCCTCACGGATGGCCCACAAAATACATCAAAGTGGGCCTCACAGATGGGCCACAAAATACATCAAAGTGGGCCTCACAGATGGGCCACAAATACATCAAAGTGGGCCTCATGGATGGCCCACAAGTACATCAAAGTGGGCCTCATGGATGGGCCACAAAATACATAAAGGTGGGCCTCACAAATGGGCCCCAAAATACATCAAGGTGGGCTACATCACATGGGCCACACCATCTATACCATTCATCTATTTAACAGATCATTTTAGAACATTACCCAAAAAAATTAATCACATCGAGCCATCATCTGGACCATACCACAAATAAAAGTGGAGATAATGATTTTCACTATTAACAATTCACCCGGCCCACCATAACGTTCAATTTCCATCCAATCTGATCATAAGGTCACATGGACCTGAATTAAGAGGAAGAACAAATTTCATATCGATCCAACGCTTCTATGGCCCCTAAAAAGGTTTCAACGATAGACATTCAAGCCTCCACTGATTTTTGTAGTGTGGTCCACCTGATAGACGGTTAATCCAGCAACTATATTGTTGCTGGATGGATGGTTGATATAACACATATACCCTGTGGTCCCACCGTCCCAACTGTCTGGACGGTGCAGATGTACACATATGTCACGGTGAGCTCCATTCAAATGGACGGACGGCATGGATTTCATCTACACATCAGGTGGGTCTTGTCCAGATGGACGGACGGTGTGGATGGAATCCACATGCAAGTGGGTCCCACAAACTTGGTGATGTCACCACACAGCTATATAGCTGGTGTGGAAGTCCAGCCAATCCACTTCCCATGATAGGTGGGTCCCACGTGGGGCCCACCAGATATAATATTTAATATATGTTATATTATATTATATCATATATATATATATATATATATATATTAAAAAGGGAGATCCAGCATCTAGGAGGTTGGACGTTCGTCCAAGGGATGGTCTAGATTAATTAACACATGCATACAAGGTGGACCCCACCAGAATTTTCTGATGTCATGGGACCCACAACACATGCTGACGTCAATACCTCAGCTATCTAGCTGGAGAGAGGTACTCTAGCCAATCCGCATCCACCGTCCATGGATTGGACGGTGTGGATGCACTACATTAGATCAAGGTGGGCCCCACACGCTGCCATGGTGGGGGCCACGTCCAGCGAATGGATGGTTAAGATATAACAAATGCCTTATGTTAGATCCATAGAACTTACTATCGTCTTCAACAGGTGGTGGCCCACCGTCCAAAAATAGATGGATGGGTAGGATAAAACCCATATATAATGGTGGATCCCACCGTCCAATAACCTGGAAGGTGCTAGACACACGTGCAAGGTGGGACCCCTGTTGATGAACGACTGGATGAAATGCAGGCATCAGGTGAGTCCACACATGTGGGACCCACCAGCTTGGATGAAGCTGATACTTGTGTTTTCTCTTCAAACGGTCTAGCAGCAGCTATTGCTGGATGTTTAATGCCTGGGCGGCCAGGATCAGGTGGGCTCGTGGTCTGGACAAAATGGATGGGCGTGTGGATGTGGGACACATGTCATGGTGTGTCCAGCACACACACATCAAGGTGGGTCCACGCGGTGGCCCACTGGAGTTCGGATTAAACTGATATTTGTGTTTTTCCTTCATCCAGACCTGTCCAAACAGACGGGCAACAAGGTGGGTCCCGCAATCGGACGGCGTAGATCATACATCATGGTGGGCCATCATTCATGGAAAGAGAGAGAGAGAGAGATCGGTGAGATGGAGGGACCCTGCCACTATGGGCCCCTCTAGGTTACAAAACATACATCAAAGGGGGTCCCAAGTAGGATTCACACCATCAATCGGTGGGCCCCACTTGGTCCATCACCAAAAATAAAATCTAACCTACAAATCATACACCTATTGCACTCCTTCTTGGTCTCTTGGCTTCCTTAGCTCCTATGTTTAACCTTTGATGGTGGATGATGAAGTTTGGATGGGGGAGATGAGAGTTTTTAGGGTAGGGAAGTGGGCCAACCTAGTTTTCTCTCCTAAGAATTTTTCTCTCATGGAGGCTTGGGATTTGGTGGAGAATGGGATGGGATGGAGTGATGTATGGGAGAGAGGGATGGCATTATAAGAAAGAGATCGGTGGAGAGAGAGAGAGAGAGAGAGAGAGAGAGAGAGAGAGAGTTGACTTTGGGAATGGGAGAGAGATGGGTAGGGTATGGGTGTCGTAAGGGGAGTAATAGGATATGTACTTGACTTGAGGTGATTTATTGATGTGATGGTTGTAAAGATTCTCTCAGAATTTGTAATGCACGGCATTTCTCCAAAATGAACATGGGCCCACAACTCCTAGCTTGGGTATCACATCGGCGCATGAGATGCGGCGTTGGAACCGCGGCAATGGCGTGGTCGCTAGGATACAAGTTTCGAGTCAAGCCAATAGAGGTTGACAGGGTGCGACTTAGGGTCACGTGCAAATGCTATCAGGGCGTCGCTGGCTGCCGATATTCGACTGGGAGGACCGCGGGAGTCCACGAAATGGTACAGTCTAGTATATGGGCCTTATAGCTCTCTTCTCCTAATAAAAATTTCGTTCTCGAAATTTATAAAACAAACAAGGGAAGAGGAAGCATCAACATATATTTGGTAAGGCACAATTAGTTTACAAATGGATGGGGATAGCGCTCTCTAATCTCAACATCGTGCTCCCAAGATGCCTCATCAACACTATGGTGACCCCTACTAAACCTCAGATCCTGGATCAGAGATGATCGAAACTAGGATACCTTGTAGCCTCACCATCTCACTAATAACTAATCTAATAAGATAGTCTTAATGCCTGGTCGTGTGAATCATCGGCGACTCCTCTTGATGACTGAGAATCCTACTGAGCTACATAAAACCTGCCCTAAGCCTGCTGGGAAGGTGTATGTCCGACCGCACGTGGAAAAAGCCCCACTAGAATTGCACCGTTAGATCGAGAGAGGCCTGTTTTGGTTATAACCTAAGTATACCTTGGCCCTGGGGTTATTTTCATCAATGTTAGGCCTATATATAGACCTTAAAACCCTCATTCTCTTTTCCATACGAATTTCCTAACCCTAGCAAAGAGAGATAGAGGAAAAGAGAGAGAAAGTGAGAGAGAAGTTGGTGAATCATCTTAGATTCTTTCCTGTTGCTATACATCCTTAAACCATCACTTTTGAATTGTTATTTCGATGATTCTAAGTTCATCCATGGATAAGTTAACCTAACCTTAATCTATTTTAGAGCTTAGAATGGTTTATGTGTTGTTGTATCTCATTTCTATTCTTGCCTTAGGTTGTCTAGTCGCCGTTAACGAAGACATATCGTCTGAATCAGTCGGTGTGCTATTTCTAGTTTAAGGTGCAGACTTTAATCGTATAGGTTATGGTTTTCAAGGCTTTCAATGCCAGTGAATGGTTTATTCTTGTTATGGATGAGATTTCGCATGCCAAATACTATGTTTATTTTGTGTTCCTAATATGCATGTGTTATATTGCGATTTGTGTATTCTATGTATATATAGGAAGTATCGTATACGTATAAAATATGAACATGTGTTTGCCATGATTATTTGTCGTGTATTTATGCAAGATGTATGTGTGACAACTCCTTGGCAAAAGGAATTGTCCAAATGTGCGTATTCCAATGTACGTCATGTATGTTGACCTATGTATTCTAAGTGTTTGTAGAAATGTATAAATGGTCTAAAGGGTGATATGTTAACCTAATTGTGGGCGTTGAGAAGCAATTCTCAACACTCTTATTGATGTGTATGATTTACCACATGCAAGTCATATTCCTTGTTGTTTAATTTCAAATATTACTTATGTGAAAATCCATATTAAGTTGATATTCTTCAAATGCTTACATACCACATGATTCGAGTTGTTGTTCCATTACTATTCTAAATTGCCAATATGAATATCTGTTATAAATGGAATGTGTTCGGGACTATGAATAGTCTAGGAAATCGGTAATCGGCCTTGAGTTCGTGGCTGAGGTTGCTTTCGCCACGTAGGACGCGATTTGACAAACCCGAGTCGTAATAGAGTTGTCGGCAGTGGTTTGGCCACACGGAGTGTTTGTGCACTCTATGCGTTCAACCCAACGTGCGCTCGTGCTAGTCGAGTTCGTCAAGTAACTCGATTGTCCAATGTATGTTCACCATGTATGGACGCTATTGTTTGAATCTAGGGTACCAAACTTACCGATGAAATCCTGTTGACCGTTGTACCTTGATACGCTAAGACTCATGAGCCGGACATGGTGGTATGGGACATCGTGGTCGAGCTGTCGGCCTATGCTGGGGTGACAAGCCTCCCCGTAGTGACCAGTGAGCAACCAAACTCGTGAGCCGATTATGGTGGTATGGGACACTATATTCGTGCTATCGGCCTACATTAATTGGTGACGAGCCCTTTGTAGTGACCTCGACCATACCTAGATACCAAATTGAGGTGACGAGCCTTATTGTAGTAACGAAGGTATGATAGGCGTGCATTGATTGGTGACGAGACCTTTGCAGTGACCTAAAACCATATGATCGTATGAGATTGTCTAGGACTAACGACCCTAGAATGGATCACTGTTTGGAGATTGATATGAGGAAGGTACCTTAGCTTCCCAATCCTGCTGTATGAAAAGGACTAATAACAACTTGGTAATCATGTGCATGCATCGCATTGCATGTGCCTGGAAGAGGTGGAGCACTTGAGGTGGTGTCATGCATAACGTAAGATGAAGACGCTGAGGGTGTACGCGCGAGGGCACGCATTATTCTACATACATCCTTGCACTAACAAGAGTACTTAGGACATGTTTCATTGTTCTACTTTATCATTACTGCTTGATTAAATTGATAACATGTTAACCTTTGCTTTATTGTTCCACTGAGTTGATCACTCACTCCCACGTTCTGGGACGGTGTTTAAATACCCACCAGACTCTGTCTTAGATGCAGATATTGATGCAACCCCTGAGGCAGAGCAGGAGTTCGAGGATGATGAGGCTGCATTTTCTTTCATGCAGTTTTCAGGTGGGTTCTTGTGAGCCTTATTCTGATGCGTGAGATTCTGGGATTTCTTTTTGGGAATAGATATTGTCATTTGATACTTGTAATTTTGATAGTAACATTTGGAAGTATGACCTGGTATGTATATGTATTTCAGGGATTTGCACATGTACACATATATTTCTTTAAGTCTTCCGCTTACGTTCTTCACTTATCCCTGAATTATGTTTGCAGTTTGGCTTAATCTATTCCATGGTTTATATACTCATACAGACAACATACATCCATCATTAATTATGTTGCATAAGTGATGTTCTGAAACTCGGGAGATGAGTTATGCTCGACCCCCGAATTTCAGGGCGTTACAAAGGCAATGCATGAAGGGGCTTGCACAGCCAATGCTAATGTGATGCAAGTAATGTGAGTGCTTATAACCAAACCATATGTCAAGTATATTTCCAATCATAAGAAAATCACCGGGGTCCATTACACTTCCGAATGACTGCCGCTCTACAGACCCCGCACAGTCAAACAAGCGAAAGAGACCTCACTACCCGCCTGTGGACAGCTAATCACCAACAAGGCCTGAAGGTAGCGGACCCATTTACGAGCTGGTCAGACTCAGCCTAGCAATGCCTCCTCATACTAGGAAGGTAAGGCCACACCCTTATCCAATCGACTACACAACAGTGGAAGTCGCGGCCTAACGGTATAAGGCCCTCGTGCGCTCATAGTTTCCACTCGGTCACGGCGTTGGAGCAGATCCTTGGTACCATAGAAGTTTTGGAAATCTCACCCATGACATCATATGCACCCGGTATGCTCAAATAATATTTTTAGTGTCCACACATGCGGCCATCCACAAATGTCTCTGTGGAGGCAAGGCCCTGGTGAAGCAAGGGCGGTATCATCATGAAATGCGATGTCAATGCATGAGTCGCACACACAGATCATGCACAAGTTTCAGGCACTCAATGTGCATAAGGGGACAAACTCCATCCCTCAATGACCACCATACAATGCAATCAATTCATACAGATGATGCATATGGGTCGCAACGATGTAAGTATGCTACCTGTGTAATATGGAATCATCCGTCCCAAGGAGGGTCAAGATCTAGACACATAGACAGGTATTCTAAGAAGACGAGAAGTCCTCTAGTGGGAGCCCAGTACTTTGGGATGACCCACAAACTAAGAGAGTCAAAATCCTAAGGAGGAACGGTCCTAGCTAAGCCCAAGGTGGGCCTTTAACCACCTATAAGGGCCTTTATAGGCCTACCTTAGGGCCACTAAGGAGGACATCTACACTAAGCCCAAAAACAAAGGTAACCTGGTGGGCCCTTAAGCAAGGTTAGGGCCCAACCATAAGGGTCAAAGGTTCACTCATTGTGGTGAGCCTAATGGGTAGCCCATTATCCCAACATATGGGAAATCCTTAAATTTTTAACACAAGTTGGGCCTCACATCTCGGCCTAAGTATGGATTTATTATAGTGGGCAAACAAGGGCCCAACTACTTGAGTATTTGGTCCAAAAGGCCCATCACAATGACATGATAAATATAGGACCCAAGGGTTCAATGGGCTTATCAAAAGTTCCAGCCTAACCAAGACTATAAGGCCCATACTTAACTAAGAGACTAGCCCAAGAAGAATCCCATTTGGGATGGGCCTTTAATCATACACTAATTAAGCCTAAAAAAAATATAAAATTAAAATGGTAAGATACTGACTTAAATCCTCCTCAAATCTAGTGGGCCATATTGCCCCAAAGAACATCTATAGGCAACAATTATTGGGCTCAATGCCAAATTCCAGCCCACGTAAATTTCCGGTTTGGTTGGAGTTCAACAATAGAAGTATTTCTTAGTATAATTAATTCTTGATGGCTCACACAAATCACTGTGGGCCCCACCAGATGAGAGAGGAGATGCAATAGATATATCAAATGGGCCAGGCCGTTGGAATGCAGGCCCAGCAGTAGCCTAAGGCAGGGATGTCCTATGTGTAGGCAGCCCTATGGGCTTGGGGTGTCTGGCCCAAAAATCCACCCAATGGGCCCCAATTGAATAAAAAGGGGGGAAGGATGATCAATCCCCTAAGGACCCCACATGGATGGGTGGTGGGATATACAACACCTCAAGGTGGGCCCACGAAGCAGGCTGGACGCCCCAGCCTGGGCGTCCCTACCTAGCAGACCACTTCCAGCCGTACCACGGGCAACTCAAATGTCTTTTAGGTCTGAAATTTTACAGAGTAATACTTCCATAGGTGATCCACACCCCCACAAAATTTCAAATTTTTTGGACACTTAGAAATGTTTTAATTTATTTAAATGAAACAGACTGTCCAGAAAATCGGACTGACCTGGATGTCCCAACGTGGTGGGCCAGTCCGGCCCTCGCCACGGTGTACATAGGGGTCCATTGGCCTTGAAATTTTGTAAGTGGGTCCTATAATGGGTCGACCACATTTCTACAAAATTTTAAAATTTTTAGACATATATAAATATTTTAATTTATTTAAAGAAATCAATCTGTCCTAAAACTCGGACTGATCTAGACACCATATTGTAATGGGCCGGTCCAGCCAGCACCATGGTGTGTGCAGGTGTCCATTAGCCTCAAAAATTTTTAGGTGGGTCCTAACATGAGTGTACTACCTCCTTGTAAATTTTTATAATTTTTAGACACCTAAAAGTATTTTAATACATTTCAGAATTCCAACCTGTCCTTGGTGGATTGTTGCAGGAATTGTATCTGTCCCTATGTTTGGGACCACATGGGGTGTACCTGGACCCACCCAAACCCTTGGAAAATTGGGGAAAAGGTGGACCTACATATGTTAAATAAGTGGGGTCCACTGGAGTAGCCCACTTCTTCCAAAAAGTCAGGTGAATATAGTATTTTCCTCCATACTGTATTGCTGAACTGTCTAGAAATTTATGGGCAGTTAGCCATCTTTGGCCCAACCCATGGGCCTCAATCATGGGAGGTAGGGTGTGGGCCCCATACCACATCAAAGTGGGGTCCACACACTACAAAACCCCAAAATAAATTTGAGATAAAAGGCCTGCAAATAGGTCTAAACAGTAACTCAAAATACATGCTCCAACTGGGCCTGAAATCTGGACAGCAACATAGGCTATCCATATTTCAGCCCATGCAAATAAATCAAGGGGTCCATAGCCCTGTTTCCTCATGTGGGGTTTACCTTAATAGGTTCACAAAATTTCAGACCCATCAGAGCTCTCAAGCCTCTATAAAAATCCATTTTAGAGGCCATCCAGACCATGCATGCATGATTGGGCCTGGACGTCTAATTAAGGTGGGCTTGGACGTCCCATCTTACTGGGGGCCCGTGATGTTGCTGACCTACTTTGGTGGGCCACATATCATTAGAAAATATACAGAAGTAGACAAGGGAAAGGAGCAAGATCGGCCATAGGTGGGAGGTCCTGCCACTAATGGACCATCCACACACAAATCCATACCATCTCTATATCATACACTTACATGCAAGCCAAGATACATCAAAATAAGTTGCTGGATGGTAGGCATCCCTTCCCTACATGTATGCAAAGGCCTAGGTAGCCCATGTGATGCAAGGATTAAGAGGAAATCATCATAGTGGGTCCATGGAAAATGGCCTACCATGGAATGGATTATGAAGAATCTAGGCCCTTGGCCTTCATCCTAGGAACCATATAGAGTCTCCACCATGGATTGGTGGGCCCTACATGCTCCCATGTATGTAGAAAAAGGAAGGGAAGAAAGGAAAGAAGAAGAAAGAGAGATGAAGCCAAGAAGAGCGCCCACCTAAATGGATCCCATTCCAAAGTTACATCAATCTACTCTTCATGCTCCAAGGGACATGTTTCAATGGGTGAGATGGATTGTTAAAGGTTAGATGGGAGGGGATTTGAGGGAGAAGGGGCTGGAGAAGAGAGGAAGATGGAAGGGAAGTTGCTAGGGAAGAAGAGAAGAGAGAGAGAGAGAGAGAGAGAGAGAGAGAGAAATGAGAGGGAAAGAGAGAGAGAGACTTTTAAGACTTGTAATGATGAGCTCTCTCTCTCTCCTAGGCAATGATGGTGGCCTATGGTGATATTAACAAGGCTTAGGGTAATAGCGTTTCTAGAAATCTCAATCTAAGATGAAATGATGGCATGGGAAAACGTGCAACCCATGGTAGGGTCTACCAATCATGCAATCAATGGCCCATATCGATCAATGATCATAACTTGAGATATTCATATCGGATTAACGCACAGGATGCGGCGTCAGAATGACGGCGACGAGGCGGACGCAATGGCATAGGTCTCGGGTCAACCCGAGTCGAGTTTACATGACCGAACTCAAGGGTAACTGAAAATACTATCTGAAGGTCGCGGGTCGCCGAAATTTGACCGGTAGGACTGTGGGACCAAAATGAACGAAATGCATACTCACACACACATGCATACATGCGAACTCAGGTCGGGTCTCACAACCCTCTCCACCAACAAAGAAATTTCGTTCTCAAAATTGACCAATCTAAGACAAAACACCACCATCATATAGCAATCATCATATAAGAAAGGCAATACAAACAATCATATATCAATTAATCATCATAACTTGAGATGTACATATTGGATTAATGCACGGGACATGGCGTCGGAATCGCAGCGACGAGGCGGACGTAATGACATAGGTCTCAGGTCAACTCGAGTCAAGTTTACATGACCAAACTCAAGGGTAACTACAAACACTATCTCAAGGCCGCGGGTCGTCGAAATTCAACCGGTAGGATCGCGGGACCAAAATGAACAAAATGCATACTCACACACACACATGCACACATGAGAACTCAGGTCAGGTCTCACAGCTTACCACTTGCTTGTGGAGTTGGAATATAGGGTCTACTAGGCTATTAAAAATCCAAACCTTATTTTGGACAATGCTGGCTCGCTATGTAAACTTCAGTTGAATGAACTTAAAGAGATCCGGAATGACGCATACGATAACTCGAGAATTTACAAGGACAAGATGAAAGTGTTCCATGACAGGAACATCCTTTAGAAATCATTCTTCATTGGTCAAAAAGTCCCTTTGTACAATTCTCGATTACATCTTTTTCCAGATAAACTCCGATCTCGTTGGACCGGTCTTTTCACTGTTACTAATGTCTATCTTCATGGGGCCATCGAGATTCAGAATCCAAACAATGGCAATGTTTTTAAAGTGAATGGACATCAATTAAAGCCATTTGTTGAGAAATTTGATTTAGAAGACATGTTCATACCTCTGATTGATCCTGTTTACTAGGATTAACCTCCTAGTCTAACGGAGGTATGTTTAGGTTTATTGCTTTCATATATGTTGTGTTTAGGATAGTTTGCTTTCCGCTGTTTAGGATAATTTACTTTTTTTTTGTTTAAGATAGTTTATTTTCCATTGGTTTAATTCTTGTGTTAACCCATCTTCACACTGAGATTATTGGAAAAGCCTCAAAATTCCTTCTTCATATATTATCTTTTCATCACTTCCCTTTTCTTTCCATTGCCTCTTTTGCATTACATGCTTATTTCTTTTACATTGAGGACAATGTAGATTTTACAATGAGGACAATGTAGATTTTATATTAAGATCTGACTGTCTCTTCTTCCAACTGAATAAGATAGGACTCTGATTCCAATTATGTCCTTGAATCAAGCATGGTATCACCCTGATTGCTACAAGTGGATCCTTGGAAACCCTAGTTCCCACCTTTAAATTTATAAGTTTTAATTACCTTAATCACAATTACTCTCTCAATTACTTTAGAATTATATTCACATCTTCTTCTAGTTCGAGTTCTACTTAATTTTAGAGGACACACAAGTTCAGTCCCTGTGGATTCGACCTCGGTCTCACCGAGATTATTAATACATCGCGACACTACACTTGGGGTTGTGAATAGCCTACAACACAGAGTAAGGTATGGTTGAACCAGTGAATCTAGTTCCACCATAGTCAGTCATTCCATGCTAGTTCGTAAACTTCATTTACTAGCAAAGAATCCTCCCATGTTGTAGCTTGTTGTCATAGGTGTTCAGCAAGCTGCTCGGACTCGAAGATGAAATGGAAGTGGCAATTTTTAAAAAAGTACAGGTTCTTCAGTACTTTCAGAAGTTCTCCATGCATAACGTCCGATTAGGCGATGTCCCAAGCCTCCCTAAGGAAGAAGTTGGTGTCAAATAGCAACGAGGATTGGATAAAGCCAATGAGACCCCAGTCAATGATCTCTTTCAGAGACCTCTTTGCACCATCAAGGAAGGAGGGGGAACTTGGGTTGAAGGCCATGATTGTAAAGTTAGGAATCTTCGGAGGTTGCCTGATTTCAGTGTGAGTTTAAAACGGGATCCAAGGTGATTTAAATAGGCAATTACGGAACCCACGTCCAATGAAATTATGGCGGGTAAAGATAGTTCATGTTTCTAAAAAGTAGAGTGTGCAACCGTCATGGCTATTATTTTGGAGGGCCATGCATGACTCCTCGTACTTTAGGCGCCATGTCACCAATTAGTTATTTAGAGAATATAAAAAGAAGGAAAGAGTAAAGTAAGGCGACCGATAACAAAAGAAGGATTGATGGCCGATTTCATTGATCAACAAATACAGTACAAAAGGAAGAAGAGCTACAATTCAAATGTAGAAAACTGTTGAATTGCAGTCTCTGTTTTCTCTAATTAACCCCTCATCTTGCGCAAAATGACTTTGTGTTTGAAGAGTACTTGTTGAACCGAACCGATAGCCCTCTATTTGAGCCTTAGTAGATGAGGTCAGGTCGTTGACCGTTTTCCTCTTTCATTCGCATTTAGCATTCTTCTCTTCAAAATCTCTCTTCAGTATCATCAATTGTGCTTACAGAGCAACAATCTATACACTCATGTCCTCAAACTCATCATCTGAATTCTTCAGTTTTGTGTGTGGCTGGCCAATATGTTCTCAACAATATCACTAGCTATAACTACTTGGGATTCTCAGCCTTAAGGTGATCGATCATGGTACATAGATCGTACTTTTCTCTGATGTATTCCAAGAAATCCCTAAGTGCTGGTGTTTATACCCTATTCGACCGAGTCCAGTTTTCGATTATTTAGGGTTAGACTCGTGTGAATCACACGTGCATGTGTTTAACGGTCGTAAGATTATTTTAAGAATATATGACCGAGCTTTGAAAGAATGTCGTCAGATGTCGTGCGCATTTTAAGTAGTTATTTATGGTGTGATCGAGTTCAAGCAACTAAGCAATCAGTTAGCCAGTTGTCAAGTTTGTATGAATGTTGTCAGATGTCAAGAATTTAGAGAACATAAGATTGTGGGAACAATATAAAAGCAGAAAGATGGAGGAAACAGTTATGATAACCACAAGATCGTGGGAAGCATTTGGAATAGCAAAGATTCAGTATAAATAGAAAACTAAGCAAGTTTAGAAAGGGTCTCACACCAACCCAAACAAATCAATAAATTAATTATCTTCAATTATCTTCAGTTATCCGATCGAATTTACATTCCTTAATGTAGTCGATGCTTTTATCAAGTAAACCCTTTTCCTTAGAGTAATCATTTACTTACTGCATTTACTATTTGCTTTCTTTAGCTTAATTCATAGTGTAAACACATTAGTCGATAACTATAGCTATAATTAAAGTGCCCATTAGTGGCCAATAGTGATCGATTTTAATTTCTGTTTTCTATTTCACTCTTCATGCATTAAAAAAGTCATTTCGTTCGGAAGGCAAAAAGAAGCCCATCATCAAAGGACGAACCCCACCCTCTGACCATCACCTGATCCATTTACACTTTGAGTGAGTGGCTGAAGAGGCAATCAATCTCCTCGAATCTTGATCATACTCAATGTCTGCCTACTTTAGCGCTCGGGGTCATTGTTGTTCAATTTGAATTGAAAACGTAATCCTAATTCTAGCACGTCCACACACTCATCACCCGTGCTGAAGAAAGGATCATCAAAACATCGGCGAACAATTTTTTGGCACGCCTGGTCTAATAACCCAAATAAATCTTGACCATCAAATTTTAACCATTGATCGAAGCACCCAATTAGTCCGATATGACCGTCGATCTACAAGATCAACTGGTTCAATCTCAACCATTGATTTGGACATATCCGATCCAACTGTTCATTAACTAATAAATCCAACCACACATTTATCCATCCATCCAACGATACAACCATCAAACTGTCCATATGCTGAAATCATTATAATACCTGTCCATCCATCTAAACTGATCATCCATCTCACCACTAATCCACAGATACATCACGAAGTCCATTCCCCGATCACACATGAACTCATCCAACCGTATATTTATCCATCCATCTATCCATACATCCATCCGTCCATCTATTATACATTGATCCATCCATCCATCTACATCATCTATTTATGTACCATGGAATGCATCACCAACCATACACTATGCACACCTACGATAACTACACCTCACATACATGTACCACACACGTGGCATGTGTGCAATGCATGGAACATGTGTGCACGACCTTACACTAGATTAGTGCATGTGGTGTAAATCAAAACATGGAAGAAAAAAAAGTGACACACAAAGCTTTAAAAAGAAAAACTGAAATTTAAAAGAAAACTTACTAACATTAAAATATCACACGTGCTGTTGTGTTCCTTATAAATAAGGAAGCAAAGGAAGGTCGGGTATGCTATGACGTGAGAAGAGTGAGGAGAGATAGAGGAGAGAGAGAGAGAGAGAGAGAGAGAGAGAGAGAGAGAGAGAGATAAAAAGTAGAGTTGTTGGTTATTTACATTGAGGGAGACAAATAAGAGAGAGAAAAAGGAAGGAAGAAAAGGAGGGAGAAAAAGGAAGAGAGAGGAAGAAAAGAAAAGAAAAGAAAAGAAATACTTTTTTTAAGAAAAAGTGAGTTTCTCTCACTTGATATTATAAAAATGTTAATTAATTAATTATTTATTTGTTTATTCATTTGCACTTTTAATTAATTATTTTTGTTGCCATCCTAAATGTTCTTTTAATTTGATGTAATTGCTTAGTATGCTTCCTAAAATGTGTTTAAATTTTATTTTTATTTTTACTTTGGTTGTCGTTATTTTAATGTGCCTCAATTCGGCTTTTATATCGCTTTATTGTTAATCACACCTTGAAAATTCATTTTTTATTTATTTAGATTTATATATATATATATATATATATGTGTGTGTGTGTGTGTGTGTGTGTGTGTAGGAATCTTGAGTTTATATATAAATTTTTACAGATTCTAAGATCTAATTAATTACGTTGCATGCTTATTCATTTTTTTTATAGAAATTTAATCATGTACGGACAATTTACATTCACCAGAAACTTTTTTTAAGTTTGATAAATTATTGACAACATGTATCATGGATTCTACCAAAGAATAGTGATCATTGTATATTTTTAGAAACATTTGTTTCATGTAATATTTAAATCATACATGACCAGAATAGTTTTTGAAACACCAGAAAATAGGTGGGGCGATCAAGTCCTCTGGGTTGAAAATTCCTAAAGCGTAAATAGGTGGGGCGATCAAGACCCTTGGGTCGAAAGTCCCAGAAACCTAACTAGTACCTTTTTGAACCTCTACCGTACCCTTTGAGTGGGTGAGCATGTCAGGATTGCAAAAGGTTCTCACTGACAGGTTTGGTAGGGTAGTAGTCTGACCAGCTAACGTACAAATGAGTCCCTCACCAAGTGCCCTTTGGATGGGTGAGCATGTCATGCGAGATGTTCCCATTGCCAGGCTAGGTGTTGTATTGGCGCGGGTGTTGGCCAACCGGTGTAAACTAGCCCTAGTGTTAAAAAGAATAAAGCACAAATGTTATTATGGAGTATAGCATATGTTGATTTCATTCATTTATTTTTCTTTGAATTTAAATTGAAATTTTTTATTTATTAAATCTCCTCATTTGTTGTTTTATCTAAATAGATATTATATCTTTTAATACATTTTTATTCATATTATATGAGGTTATTTTAAAACCTGTGTTGAGATTACTCATAGGTTTTGCAACTTACCCTATTGGGATTTTAAAATTTCAGGATCGAGATCTCATGGAGAAGTTTAAAGAGATTTTCTTTTATTTATTTTTATTTCTTTACCATTTTCTAAATAAGTGTAATGAACATTAAGTATAGTATGATAGCATGACGATGACATGTGTTTGATGATAATCTTGAATAGTAGGAACATGGACATTTTATTCTTCTTTAAATACATGTTTGATTATTCAATTTTTGGATTGTTATATTTTATGAATGAGATCATTTTTTCAATATACGTGTGGATTATGAAATGTAAACATACAAAACATAAGTCATGCCTTCGGGTACGGAATCGGGGTCAGATATAACCAAGCGCCGGATTTCGGGGCGTGATAGATTGGTATCAAAACTTAGGTTTATAATCATTGAGGACATAGGGTTTTACTTGAAAACTTAGTCACTTTAAAAAAATTAGGATATATCCCTTGTGAGAGTAGTTGCGATCAAAACTTAACTTGTTGTATTGTATTTTAGTATCGGGCCTTATGTGACATCTAAACCTTATTGTTAGATTTAAAATATGTCCGGGTGTCAGTGTAGAGATAGAGATAGAGGTAGAGCTAGTCCTGTGGCAGAAACGATGGGGTTCACCGAAACTGGCCAGTCACTTGATGGGGTCTTCCGTGCTTTAGGCGACATAGCGGCCATTCTTGAACAACACATTCGCCGCGATAATAGAGGAGCCGCCCAAGTTGTGCAGGATGGCATTAGGGGCTTAATAAAGAAATTTAAGAGATTAAAGTCGCCTTCTTTAGAGGGTTTGTCGAACTTTATGGAGGTAGAAAAGTGAAAAAAGCAAATAGAGAAGATATTCACTATTTTAGGATGGCATGAGGAGCAGAAGGTTACACTTGTGGTTTTCATGTTAGGGGGAGAGGGCAACCACTGGTGGGAGACAATTGCTAGAACAATTGAAGAAGATACCGCATGGACATGGGATATGTTCTGTGAGAAGTTCAATGAGAAATACTTTCCTGAGTGTGTACGGGAACAGAAAGCAGAGGAATTGTAAGTGCTATGGTCTCATGCTCCTTTGATTGTCAAATTTTGTTGTGCCAAAACCTCTATCTGTGTCTTGTGTTTGTATGTTGATATATATATGATCAAGACACTGCATCACAATGGTTCAAGACATGTACGGTGCTCTGCTTCAAGAAATGTAAAGTCATGTACTTTAAGCATCAATGTTCAGAGCTACATCGATAAGAAAAGTACATTTCAAGACTCAAGTACAACTCAAGATGAAGTTGAAGTACAAGCTTTCGAAGATCTCAAGATCAAGCTACATCAAGATAGAGATCTCAACCTTCATAAGGTTCAAAGGTCAACCTACATCTGAAAGGATGAAGTTCAATGTTTATACTTCATGTCCCGGGTATGATAGACCTTAGATTGACCTTAGGGTAGGTCATTTTGTATACATAATTCAAAATGAATCTATTTATATGAATTGGTCTATTCTAAGACTAGTCCTAGACTTTGTTCGACTAGTCCTAGCACTGGTTCGACCAGTCCAAGAAATTCCACGACCAGTCCTAAGTTGTTGAAGATTTTCAGAATTTTTTGGTTACTCTTACGACCAGTCCTGGAGACTCTTCAATCGGTCGTAGGGAGGTCACGACTCGACCTTCGACCAGTCCTAGAACTACGACTCAAACTCCAGCAACCAAACCTAGTTATCTACGACTAGTCCTGCGTCAGCTACGACCGGTCGTAGGTGGTGCACGACTAATCGTAGACTCTCTAAGACCAGTCGTAGAACGGTTTTTTAGATCGCGCTCAAAATTTTCAAAATGTCATTGGTTCTACAACCAGTCGAAGGGTTCCTAAGACCAGTCGTAGACGTGATCTTTTCATCTATAAATTGAACACGAATTTTAGAGTTTTTCATCGATTAATTTTAAGAAAATTCAAGCCTCCACTCTGAGATAAGTTTGTTCATTTTAAGCTACGCTGTGCATATTTAATATTTTTTTTGTTAGCTTTTCTTATTTGATTTTATTCCTATATTCCAATCTTATTTGAAAAGAGGAATTGTTGTATTCCTTCTTCTTGGAATCAAAATCAAATAGAGCTACGCCCATTTGATTTAATTTAAAATCAATTAGAACTTAGAACCATTGTAAAGTGAGTATTGGATATTGAATGTTGATTCGAACATCTACTCCGATTGGTTCTATAGGGCTACTACAAAAAGGAGAAATCCAGGTATTTTACGTTTATGTAAAATTTCTATTCTTTTGGTTTTTATTTGAGATTCGCCAGAAAAATCTCATTGTGTGGTTATCTGAGGAGAGACAAAAAACTCAGAAAGTGTGGGTTTTTGGATTGTGTAAGCCCAAATTAAAAAGATACAATTGTGAAGGTTTTAGGTGAACCTGTGAAAATTATTTTGTTAGTGAACGCTAATATCCCCTGTGTGAGGATATTAGGAGTGGAGTAGCATTCTGTGTGGCTGCTGTTAAACAGTTGGTGTACACACAGGCGAACCACTATAATTCTTTATCTTGTAGTTTGAATGTTTGCTTAAATTTCTATCTTTTATCATTCAAGTTTGTGGGATGTATGTGTGGATGTGAATGTTGTAAAATTTACATTTCAAGCAAGTGTGTGGAATGTTGTAATAATTTAGATTTAAATTCCTGTAATTTATTTCAATTCCATACTATTTATTTATTTCTCTTCACATTGAGTTTTTGATACAAAGGACGTTCTAAAAATAAGGTTGTCCTGCCATAAACCCTTGGTTTTTATGGTGTAAGGTTGTCCTTAGAACTAAATTCATATCAACCTCTCAATACTTATTTATTGAGGTTGATTTTATTTTAGCATTGTGAATTGATTTATTTTATTTGGCTATCTATCTATTTTATTCCGCTGTTATAATTATAATTTGGCATCGTCCTATTCACACTCCCCCCCCCCCCCTCTAGGACGTATAGCTTGCCAGTTTCAAGTGGTATCAAAGCCTAATAGCTTGCTCTTATTGCTTTTTATTTAGATTTATTTCCTGAGCTAACGATCTAAGCTATATAAAAGATGTCAAATTTTGATAGCCTATCAGTCACTAGGCCTCCACCATTTGATGGCTCCAACTATGCTTATTGGAAAGCCAGGATGAGGAACTTCCTTAAATCAATGGATGAGAGCGTGTGGCAAGCCACAATGACTGAATGGAACCCACCTACTACTGAAGTGACTGGAATCGATGGTTCAAAATCTATGAGAGTAACTCCTTATTTCTCTTGGACCAGCCTTCAGAAAAATGAGAGTAGTGCCAATGCAAAAGCACTAAATGCAATCACTTGCGCATTATCACCGGATGAGTTCAAAACATTCATATCCTGTGATACTGCAAAGCAAGCCTAGGATATATTAGAAATGACACACGAGGGTACTACAATTGTAAAAAAATCTAAAGTCCAACTTCTCACAACCAAATTTGAAGAAATTCATTTGGAAGAAAATGAAATGTTTGTGGACTTTTATACAAGATTAAATGACATTGTAAACTCAATGTGGGGTCTTGGCGATAAAATCCCAGAAAGTAAAGTGTGGGAAGATACTACGCTCTCTTCCAGAACGGTTCAACTCTAAAGTAACCGCAATCCAGGAACTTTGTGATACGGACAATATGAGGGTAGAAGAACTAGTTGATTGTTTACAATCCTATGAGTTAAACTTTAAAGCTCCTAAAAGTAAATCCATCGCTCTTAAATCTTCTAAAGGTATTTCTCAATAAAACTCAGATTTAGAAGATTCTGAAGATGATATGGCTCTTTTAGCGAAAAGGTTTTACAATATTTTCAAAAGCAAGAAAATGATAGATTTTCAAAAATCAAATGATAAGAGAAGATCTAAATCTAAAACTGAAACCTGAAAATCTTTGAAAGATAGTCAATGTTACAATTGCCAAGAATATGGGCATTTAGCAAACAAATGTCTTAAAAAGGACAAATCTAAAAAGGAAGGAATGTTGGCTACTTGGGATGAATCTTCTGGCACTGAAGCCTCTTCTGAATCAGAAGATTCTGAAACCGAGTCGGGCAATGAAGTTAAAGCCCTTATGACACTAGCTAAGTTCACTTTTTTAGATTATGATGATTCAACTAGTGAGGAAAATCTGAACAGTGAATGTGAAATTGAAGAAGATCTTCAAGATGCTTATAATGCTCTATACAAGGAAAGTTGTAAAATTGTCATAAAACTAAAACTTCAAAAAGAAAAGTTTTTAAAACTCAAAGAATGTTTTGAATCACTTGTTTTAGAAAAATCCCAAATTTCAGATTGTTCTGTAAAATCAAAATGCTATTTAGAATTCAAAACCTCCCTGATTGAAAATCTGAAATCTGAAAATGAGAAACTTAAAAATGAAGTATCTTCTCTTCTGAGTTTAAAAGACACATGGAGATATGCCCAAGGTGATCCAAAGTTAGAAAAACTATTATCTGGATCAAGAAAATGTGGTGATCGATCCGGGTTGGGCTATGATAAGAATATACCTCCTAAACAAAAGAATACTCCTCCTAAGTTTGTGAAAGGAGAGACCTTAAACTCAAAAGGGAAAAGTACTTATCAAGGTTTTTCTAAAAATACAAAAGCCTTTCAAAAACCTAAAAGCAGCTATGTCAACTTTAAAAATCAGAATCGAAACCCATTAGCTGAAAAGATAGTTGATTTACTTAAGGAGCTCTTAAAATCTAACTCAGTAGGTCATTCTTACAACAACAGACAGAAGGAGACCAAATATACTCCTAAACCCAAAATAGTTCTGAAATGGGTTCCTAAAGTTGCCTGCTTGGTTGCCCACACTGCTTTCAAAGCAACAAGCCATTCAAAGTGGTACTTAGATAGTGGATGCTCCGAGTATATGAAAGGCGACAAGGCTTTATTCACCGATTTAAAAGATATGACTGATGGGTCAGTCACATTTGGTGATGGCAGCAATCGTAAGATTATTAGCAAAGGTACGGTCCAACTTTATAACCTCCCTCTATTTAAAGACATTTTATATGTTGAGGGACTAAAACACAACCTGTTAAGCAGATCTCAAATATTCGATAACAACCATAGTATGAAATTTTCTAATCAAGGTTGTGAAATAATAAACAAAAAGGGTTCTGTTATATTAACTGGTCACAGAACTTCTAAAAACTGCTATATTGTAAACAATGGTAGCTCATCTAATCAATCGTGCTACATGGTCCATACCGAGGAGATAGATTTATGGCATAAACGCCTTGGATATATACACTATCGGAATTTATATAGATTGAGCAAAGGAGAACTAATTAAAGGTCTACCAAAGTTGCAAAAAGTAGAAAAAATATGTGGTGAATGCTAGTATGGTAAATAAACTAGGAGTTCTCACAAAAAGGTGAACTCCAATGCCACATCAAGACCACTCGAGCTGCTCCACATGGATCTTGTAGGACTAACTAAAACAGAGAGTTAAAGTGGCAAAAAATACATCTTGGTTATCGTAGATGATTATACCAGATTCACTTGGGTTACATTTTTAAGGGACAAATCAGAAACCCATGATGAAGTGAAAAATGTTCTCATGTCAGTAAGATCCGTAGTGATCATGGATCTGAATTCGAGAATAGTAGTTTTGAGAAATTCTGTAGCGAGCAGGGAATATCGCATGAATTCTCTGTGCCCAAAACATCATAACAAAATGGAATTATAGAAAGAAAAGATAGAGTGCTTCAAGAAATGGGAAACGTAATGTTGAATAGTATAAAGCTCCCTAGAAATCCTTGGGCTGAAGCAGTGAATACCGCCTGTTATATTATTAACCGGGTTTATACATGTAAATCTAATAATAAAACGGCTTATGAACTTTGGTTTGATAAGAAGCCTACTGTCAAATACTTTCGAGTTTTTGGTAGCAAGTGTTATATTTTGCGTGACCGTAAAAATCTGAAAAAATTTGACACAGTGACGAAGGGATCTTTTTAGGATACTCTTTAAACAGTCGGGCATATCGTGTACTGAACATCAGGACTAGTGTGATTCAAGAGTCCATTAATGTGGTCATTAATGATCACTTGAATACACCTGCCCCAAGTTCAAATAATGATGAAGTTCTTTTAATTGACAAACCAGATACTTCATCAAATCAAGAAAACTCTGAACTAAGGACTGTCAAAGATCATCCAACCACTCAAATTCTTGAAAACCCTCTCACTGGTGTGTGCACTCGTAGACAATTAGAAGACATATGTAATTACGTGTGCTTTACTTCCTAAATAGAACTGGTGAACGTAAAAGAAGCACTTTCTGACGAAAACTGGATAGTAGCTATGCAGAAAGAACTTAATCAATTTGTTCGAAATGATGTCTGGTATCTTGTTCCTAGACCTAAAGATAAATATATTATCGGAATAAAATGGATTTTCAAAAATGAGTCTGATGAACTTGGAAATATAATTCGAAACAAGGCAAGACTGGTTGTACAAGGGTACACTCAAATTGAAGGCATCGATTACGATGAAACCTTTGCCCCAGTTGCTCGCCTTGAATCAATTAGACGTTTTATATCCATTGCATGCTATAAAAAATTTAAGATTTATCAAATGGATGTAAAGAGTGCCTTTTTGAATGGCGATTTACATGAAGAGGTATATGTTGAACAACCTACAGGGTTTGAAGACCCTAAGTTAACTGATCATGTATACCATCTTCAAAAGGCTCCCTATGGTCTAAAACAAGCTCCCAAGGCATGGTATGAGAAATTGACTAAGTTTTTACTAAGTCATAATTTTCAAATGGGTAGTGTCGATAAGACACTCTTTGTTAAGAAACATAACGATGATATCTTATTGGTTCAGATCTATGTGGATGATATTATTTAGGGATCAACATGTACTAACATGACTGTTGAGTTTGCAGATTTAATGAAATCTAAGTTCGAAATGAGCATGGTTAGGGAGTTAAACTATTTCCTAGGGTTGCAAGTAAAACAACAACCTGATGGAATTTTTATTTCTCAAACTAAGTATGCCTTGAACTTGATTAAGAGATTCGGATTTAAGAATGGTAAGAATTTTGAGATTCCTATGAGTACAACTCTAAGACTCTCAAAGGACTCTACAGGTAAAGATGTGAATCCTAAATTGCATCGTAGTATGATTGGTAGTTTGCTTTATTTAACTGCCAGTATACCTGATATTGCTTTCAGTGTTGGTATTTGCATTAGATATCAGGCTAATCCTAAATAATCACATCTAACTGCTGTTAAGCGTATTATTCGATATGTCGCAAGTTCTGTTAATTAATTAGGTCTTTGGTATCCATATGATACTAGTGTTCAGTTGGCTCGGTACACTGATGCTGATTGGGCTGGAAATATCCATGATAGGAAATCAACCAGTGGTGGTTGTTTTTATATTGGAAATTGTTTAGTTTCTTGGTTTAGCAAGAAACAAAGTTCTGTATCACTCTCAACTACTGAGGCTGAATACATTGCAGCTGGAAATGCATGTACTCAGCTTGTTTAGATGAAACGTATGTTAAGTGATTATGGAATAGCACAAGATTCTATGGTCTTATATTATGATAATTCCAGTGCTATACACATTTCTAAAAATCCAATCTAGCATTCACGTACCAAGCACATTGACATTAGGTATCATTACATTCGTGAATTAGTGGAAGAAAAGATAATATCTTTGGAATATATATCGACCGAGACTCAACTTGCTGACATTTTCACTAAACCGCTTAACAAAAACAGGTTTAGTAAATTGAAATTTGATCTTAGTATGTGCAATTTAAATTGAATATTCTTGCATACTTGTATCATAGTGTATTTATATTTGATATTTTATGTGTTTAAATTTTAAATTTTTATGAAAATTGCATATTTTAGTCGGTACACGACCAGTCGAGGATGTACTCGACCAGTCGTGGTACGACCGGTCGAGGACATCTCAAGACCTGTCGTGGAGCGTGTTGGGTCTTTTAAAATTTGGAAAAAATCTCATCTTCCTCATTCCCTTTTTCCTCTCCAATGAGCCGTGGCCCGACCAGTCGAACCCACCTTCATTGTTCTTCAAGGTTAGTGGTTCTTTTGCATTTTTCTTAAAGATTCTTATTCATAGTACTCCATTTTCACTCTTGGAGTAATCTATTTGATCTTTCATTACAAATTTGGGGTTTCCTTTTGAAAAATCTGATCTATCAAAACCCCATTTCAAATATATTGAATATTCTTATTTCCGTGTGTTTATTCTTGGAAATGGATGCTAGAGGGAAAAAGAAAACTTCCTGTGGTCCATCGTCCTCTAGATCAACTCCAATCACTCGGCGCCATCTTCGGTCTCCCGAAGATGATCCCTCTGATGTGCGGGATTTGCATATACGTAGTGTCATTGTTGAGAGACCAGTATCCATTGAACACACTGCTCCTTTTGGTATCTTTTCACTCCTCCAAGCTGTAGGATGAGATAACATTTTACATTAGGGTGGGCCTGCATACCAATCTATTGCACAGGCCATGTTTGCATGTATCTCAGAATTCTCTTTTGAGAATTTAACTTTTAAAATTGATACTAGAGAAGGTCCATTTGAGGTTGATCGTTATCTGATTGCAAGGTTAATGGATATACCTATTAATGAGGAGGGTATTCCTATTCATACTTTAGCTAAAAAAAACCCTCAAAATCTGAAAAGCGTATGCTAACCAGAGATTTATGTAACCTGAATGTGCAATGGACTCATAAAGGGAATGCTCTCCCCTCAAGGTACTTGTTACCCAAATACATGGTACTTCATAGGATTTTTATTTCTAATTTGTATCCTCGTTCTGGTAATAAGACAGAATTAACTGCCTTTATGGTCCATGTTTTGCACTCTGTCATTTCTGGTGCTAAAATTTACCTTCCTTCGTTGATATGTCATTCCATTATTCAGTCTCGTCTCCATCCAGGTCATAGTGATATTATTTTTCCCTATCTCATGACTGTTTTAGCTAATCACATGCTAGTCATTATGCCTGTTAAAGAGGCTCCCATCCATCATCTTATTTTTAACAATTCGAATATTAACAAGATGAAATTGGAATTGGCTCGTGGCCAAGTGGATGTTAGTGGTGGAGGAGCTGAAGCTGGGAATGAAGAAGCTGGTGATCTTCCTTCTGATGATGTGAATATGGATGATATTTTTGATGAACTTGATTCAAATTCTAGAAATGATCTTGACTGTGAGCCATCTGAGTTTGATGCTCGTCTTCGTGCTCTAGAGGAGAAGGTAGAGAATATGAATATTGCCCATGATCTTCAGTTTAAATATATGCGCAAGTATCTTACGCGCTTGAACAAGGGGATGCATAAACTTGATCATACCATTCCTGCTCCATCTTTAAGATCTAATTGAGTGATTTAATCCTTGGTTTGTATTAACTTTCATACTTATGTTGAATTATGCACTTTAGTTGGTTTGCTGACTTTTTAGTTAAACTGGTAAATAGATTGTGAACGTTTTACTTGCTTATATATAGTCAATTGAATCCATCTATTACTCCATCTTTTAATCCTTTACATTGTTTCTTCCTTTGTCATTTTGTGACAAAAAGGGGGAGAAGGCTTTTGGAAGCTTTTGGTTTGATTGCTTATGAATATGAGTAGTACTATAATATGTGTAGCAATCATTATATTTTTCATATGTGTGCTGCTACTTAGGGGGAGTAATTATAGATGAATGTTGTGTGCTTGCTAGTTTATGACAACTAGTGCATGATTCTTTATTATGTGGTGCTTCTCTTATTTTTATATGAGTGTATTTTGTCACAAATTTGACAAAGGGGGAGATTGTAAGTGCTATGGTCTCATACTCCTTTGATTATCAAATTTTGTTGTGCCAAAACCTTTATCTGTGTCTTGTGTTTATATGTTGATATATATATGATCAAGACACTGCATCACAATGGTTCAAGATATGTACGGTGCTCTGCTTCAAGAAATGTAAAGTCATGTACTTTAAGCATTAATGTTCAGAGCTACATCGATAAGAAAAGTACATTTCAAGACTTAAGTACATTTCAAGACTCAAGTACAACTCAAGATGAAGTTTAAGTACAAGCTTTCGAAGATCTCAAGATCAAGCTACATCAAGATAGAGATCTCAAGCTTCATAAGGTTCAAAGGTCAACCTACATCTGAAAGGATGAAGTTCAATGTTCATACTTCATGTCCCAAGTATGATAGACCTTAGATTGACTTTAGGGTAGGTCATTTTGTATACATAATTCAAAATGAATCTATTTATATGAATTGGACTTTCTAAGACTAGTCCTGGACTTTGTTCGACTAGTCCTAGCACTGGTTCGACCAGTCCAAGAAATTCCACGACCAGTCCTAAGTTGTTGAAGATTTTCAGAATTTTTTAGTTACTCTACGACCAGTCCTGGAGATTGTTCGACCGGTCATAGGGAGGTCACGACTCGACCTTCGACCAGTCCTAGAACTACGACTCAAACTCTAGCAACCAAACTTGGTTGTCTATGACCGGTCCTGGGTCAGCTACGACCGGTCGTAGGTGGTCCATAACCAATCGTAGACTCCCTAAGACCAGTCGTAGAACGGTTTTTTAGATCTCGCTCAAAAATTTCAAAATGCCGTTGGTTCTATGACCAGTTGAAGGGTTCCTATGACCAGTCGTAGACGTGATCTTTTCATCTATAAATTGAACATGAATTTCAGAGTTTTTCATCGATTAATTTCAAGAAAATTCAAGCCTCCACTCTGAGATAAGTTTGTTCATTTTAAGCTACGCTGTGCATATTTAATATTCTTTTTGTTAGCTTTTCTTATTTGATTTTATTCCTATATTCCAATCTTATTTGAAAAGAGGAATTGTTGTATTCCTTCTTCTTGGAATCAAAATCAAATAGAGCAACACCCATTTGATTTAATTTAAAATCAATTAGAACTTAGAACCATTGTTAAGTGAGTATTGGACATTGAACGTTGATTCGAACATCTACTCCGATTGGTTCTACCGGGCTACTACAAAAAGGAGAAATCTAGGTATTTTACGTTTATGTAAAATTTCTATTCTTTTGGTTTTTATTTGAGATTGGCCAGACATTGTGTGGTTATCTAAGGAGAGCCAGAAAACTCAGAAAGTGTGGGTTTTTGGATTGTGTAAGCCCAAATTAAAAAGACACAATTGTGAAGGTTTTAGGTGAACCTGTGAAACCTATTTTGTTAGTGAACGCTAATATCCCCTGTGTGAGGATATTAGGAGTGGAGTAGCATTCTGTGTGGCTGTTGTTAAACAGTTGGTGTACACACAGGCGAACCAGTATAATTCTTTGTCTTGTAGTTTGAATGTTTGCTTAAATTCTTATCTTTTATCATTCAAGTTTGTGGGATGTATGTGTGCATGTGAATGTTGTAAAATTTACATTTCAAGCAAGTGTGTGGAATGTTGTAATAATTTAGATTTAAAATTCCTGCAATTTATTTCAATTCCATACTATTTATTTATTTCTCTTCACATTGAGTTTTTGATACAAAGGACGTTCTAGAAATAAGGTTGTCCTGCCATAAACCCTTGGTTTTTATGGTGTAAGGTTGTCCTAAGAACTGAATTCGTATCAACCTCTCAATACTTATTTATAGAAGTTGATTTTATTTCAGCATTGTGAATTGATTTATTTTATTTGGATATCTATCTATTTTATTTCGTTGTTATAATTATAATTTGGCATCGTCCTATTCACCCCCCCCCCCCCCCCCCAAAGGTCGTATAGCTTGGCAGTTTCAGGAATTCATGAGCTTAGAACAAGGGGAGATGACTCTAGGCCAATATGAGTCTAAATTTATTGAATTATCCCATTTGCCCCATATATGATTTAGGATGAAGCTCGCAAAGCTAAGAAGTTTGAGCAAGGTCTGAGAGGGTCAATTCGTAACAAGCTGACTCCACTTAAGCTTAGATTGTATGCCAATGTGGTAAACGGGCTCTAATGATAAAGCAAGACAATGAAGAATTTTAGAAAAGTCGTAACCAGAAGAGAGAAGCAAAGAGCAATGCTAGGGCTGCATTGAATACATCTCAAGCACAGGGCGATGCTTCCAAGAAGCTGAAGATGACCGTAACAAGCACCTCAACTCCTGCTCAGCCAACGAACTGATTTACGGGTAAATGTTATAATTGCGGAATGGAGGGTCACTATGCTCGTTTTTGTAAACAACCACCTCGGCAACCACATTATCAAGCACCCCCGCAGATACACTCGAGACCTCAGCCACAATACTAGAGACCTCCATATCATCAAGCACCGGAACAGTATCAGAGACATCCACAATAAAGACCCCCTCAGCAGCAACAACGCCCACAACAACAACACCACCAGCCGAGGTAGGAAGGTCAGGCTTCTCGACAACCGGCCCAGGGTCATGTGTTTGCCATAGTAGCATTAAACGCAAATGGTAATGGAGCAGTGGTGGACGGTACCATAATTATCTATTCATCGCCCGCTCAAGTTTTATTTGATTCAGGAGCTACGCATTCTTTTATTTCGACTCTTTTCATGCATACATTAGGTCTATCTACTGAACTCCAAGATAAAAATTTAGTAATTGCTTCACCAATAAGAAGCTCCATAGTGCTAAATCAGATATGTAGATCTTGCCCTGTCATGGTTGAAGATTTTGTTTTGTTAACTAACCTTATCGTGTTAGAGATGCAAGAGTTCAATGTTATTATGGGAATGGATTGGTTGGCTTTGTTCCATGCAAAGTTGGATTGTTTTGAGAAGACAACGACTTTCTCTATTCCTGGACGACTAAGACTACAGTTTCTTAGAAAGCAAAAGGACGGACTGTTATGCGATTTCTTAGCACTTTTGGAGGACAAACCACACGAAGTGGGTATCGATCAAATTCCAGTCGTATGTGAGTTTTTCAACGTATTTCAAGACATACCGGGGTTGCTTCTAAGAAGAGATCGATTTTGGTATAGATCTTATGCCCGGGGTCTCACCGATCTCCATGGTGTCGTACCTTATAGCACCAGTAGAGCTGACAGAACTGAAGGAGAAGATTCAAAAGTTATTGGAGCAGGGTTTCATTCGGCCGAGTACGTCACCATGGGGTGCGCCAGTCTTATTTGTGAAGAAGAAGGATGACTCGATGAGATTATGTATTGATAATCGCCAGCTGAACAAGGTCACCATTAAAAACAAATATCCACTGCCTAGGATAAATGACCTTTTTGACCAGTTGAAAGAAGCCAAGTTTTTCTCCAAAATAGATTTAGGGTTAGGATACCACCAGCTTAGAATTAAAGAAGTGGACATACCAAAGACGGCCTTTAGGACTCATTATGGCCACTACGAGTTTCTCGTGATGCCGTTTGGGCTAACAAATTCACCAGTAGTATTTATGGACCTGATGAACAGAGTTTTTAAGCCACACCTAGATCAGTTTGTCATGGTATTCATAGATGATATTCTTATATATTCTAAAACCCAAGAAGAACATGAGAAACATCTTAGAGTTACTCTTTAAACCTTGCACGAGCACCGATTATATGCTAAATTTGAAATGTGTGAATTTTGGGAGGAAGTGAAATTTTTGGGTCATGTAGTTTCGAAGAAGGGTGTGTCAGTAGACCCATCAAAGGTAGAAGCAGTATTGAAGTGGGAACAACCCACTAGTGTGACCGAAATACGTAGTTTTCTTGGTTTGGCGGGATATTATCGAAGGTTTATTGAAAACTTCTCTCGAATTGTGGCACCATTAACTCGATCAACCAGGAAGGGTGTAAAGTTCATTTGGGATGATACTTGTGATCAAGCATTTTTAGAGTTAAAGATCAGGTTGACAACAGTGCATCTCCTCACCATTCCTTCGAGTGGTGAAAAGTTTGTAATCTTCAGTGACACTTCGCATAGAGGTTTAGGTTATGTCCTTATGCAGCAAGGTAAGGTTGTAGCTTATGCCTCTAGGTAGCTAAAAGTGCATGAGCAGAATTACCCTACTCATGATTTGGAGTTGGCAGCTGTGGTTTTTGCTCTCGAAGTATGGAGGCATTATCTATATGGAGAGAAGTTCGAGCTATTTTCAGACCATAAGAGTTTGTATCTTTTCTCATAGAAAGAATTGAATATAAGGCAACGTCGGTGGATGGAATTCTTGAAAGACTATGACTTCACCCTCCAATATCATCTAGGTAAAGCAAATATAGTAGCAGATGCTTTAAGTTGTAAGCCGCAGGAGTTATCGCTCACCTCATGATCCAGTGATGGAAGATGTTAGATACAGTGAAGGATTTTGATGTCCAATTAAATCCACAAACGTCTATAGCTCGTCTCTTTAATCTAGTAGTTCAACCTTCCTTAATTAGTAAGGTTATAGAAGCTCAACAACAAGATTCATGGTTGCAGGCCAAGGTAATAGAAGTTGAAAAAGGTGGTAAGTCGGAATGGAAAGTTGGTACCGATGGTGGATTAAGGTTCCAAGGAAGATTATGAATACCAAATGTGATTAAATTAAATAAGGAAATTATGGATGAGGCAAACCACACTAAGTTCACAATCCACCCTAGAGGTACGAAGATGTATCACAATAAGTGTAGGCAATATTGGTGGAATAATATGAAGAGCGAGATCACTGATTTTATGGCCAAATGTCTCACGTTTCAATAGGTGAAAGCAGAGCATCGGAAGTCGTCAGGGATGTTACAGCCACTGCCAATTGCCGAGTGGAAGTGGGAGCACATATCCATGGTATTCATGATGTTTTCCATGTGTTGATGTTAATGAAATATGAGTAGGACGTTTCTCATGTTATAGACTAGCAACCATTAGAGATCTAGGAAGATGCTTCATATATCGAACAACCAGTACGTATTCTTGACTGGAAAGACCTAGTGCTTCAATCCAGAGTTATACCATTAGTCAAGGTTCAGTGGAGTCACCATACCGAGGAAGAGGCTTCTTGGGAACAAGAGGCCGAGATCCAAGAGAAATACCCTCACCTGTTCTCATTATAGGTATGTAAATTTCAAGGACAAAATTTCTTTTAAGGAGGGTAGAATGTAATAACCAAATAATTCTTGACCGTCAAATTTTAACCATTGATCGACATACCCAATTAGTCTAATATGACCATCGATCTACAAGATCAACTAGTTCAATCTCAACCATTGATTTGGACATATCCAATCCAACTGTTCATTAACTAATAAATCCAACAATACATTTATCCATCCATATGCTGAAATCATCAGAATACTTGTCCATCCATCTAAACTGACCGTCTATCTCACCACTAATCCACAGGTACACACGAAGTCCATTCCTCGATCACACATGAACTCATCCAACCGTACATTTATCCATCCATCTATCCATATATCCATCCGTCCATCTATTATACGTTGATCCATCCATCCATCTACATCAACTATTTATGTACCATTGAATGCATCACCAACCATACACTATGCACACCTACCATGACCACACCTCGCATGCATGCACCACACACGTGGCATGTGTGCAATGCATGGAACATGTGTGCACAACCTTACACTAGATTAGTGCACATGGTGTAAATCAAAACAAAGAAAAAAAACGTGACACACAAAGCTTTACAAAGAAAAACTGAAATTTAAAAGAAAACTTACTAACATTAAAACATCACACATGCTATTGTGTTCCTTATAAATAAGGAAGCAACAGAAGGTCGGGTATGCTATGACATGAGAAGAGTGAGGAGAGATAGAGAAGAGAGAGAGAGAGAGAGAGAGAGAGAGAGAGAGAGAGAGATAAAAAGTAGAGTTGTTGGTTATTTATGTTGGAAAAAGGGAGAGAAATAAGAGAGAAAAAGGAAGGAAGAAAAGGAGGGAGAAAAAGGAAGAGAGGAAGAAAAGAAAAGAAAATACTTTTTCAAGAAAAAGTGAGTTTCTCTCACTTGATATTATAAAAATGTTAATTAATTAATTATTTATTTGTTTATTCATTTACACTTATAATAATTATTTTTGTTGCCATCTTAAATGTTCTTTTAATTTGATGTAATTGCTTAGTATGCTTCCTAAAATGTATTTAAATTTTATTTTTATTTTTACTTCAGTTTTCACTATTTTAATATGCCTCAATTCGGCTTTTATATCACCTTATTGTTAATCATACCTTGAAAATTCATTTTTTATTTATTTAGATTTTTTAAAATATATATATTTGTAGGAATCTTGAGTTTATATATAAATTTTTTACAAATTCTAAGATCTAATTGATTACATTGCATGCTTATTCATTTTTATTTATTTATTTATTTTGTAGAAATTAAATCATGTACGAACAATTTACATTCACCGGAAACTTTTTTTAAGTTTGATAAATTATTGACAACATATATCATGGATTCAACTAAAGAATAACAATCATTATATATTTTTAGAAACATTTGTTTCATGTAATATTTAAATCATACACGACCAGAATAGTTTTTGAAACACCAAAAAATAGGTGGGGCGATCAAGTCCTCTGGGTTGAAAATCCCTAAAGCGTAAATAGGTGGGGCAATCAAGACCTTTGGGTTGAAAGTCCCAGAAACCCAACTGGTACCTTTTGGAACCTCTATCGTACCCTTTGACTGGGTGAGCATGTCAGGATTACAAAAGGTTCCCACTGTCAGGTTCGATAGGGTAGTAGTCTGACCAGCGAACATACAAATGAGTCCCTCACCAAGTGCCCTTTGGATGGGTAAGCATGTCATATGAGAGATTCTCATTACCAGGCTAGGTATTGTATTGGCACGGGTGTTGGCCAACCGGTGTAATCTGGCCCTAGTGTTAAAAAGAATAAACCACACATGTTATTATGGAGTATAGCATATGTTGATTTCGTTCATTCATTTTTCTTTGAATTTACATTGAAAAATTTTATTTATTAAATCTCCTCATTTGTTGTTTTACCTAAATAGGTATTGTATCTTTTAATACATTTTTATTCATGTTATATGAGGTTATTTTGAAACCTGTGTTGAGATTACTCACTAGGCTTCGCAGCTTACCCTGTTGGAATTTTAAAATTTCAGGATCGGAATCTCATGGAGGAGCTTAAAGAGATTTTCTTTTATTTATTTTTATTTCTTTACCATTTTCTAAATAAGTGTAATGAACATTAAGTATAGTAGGATAACATGACGATGACATGTGTTTGATGATGATATTGAATAGTCGGAACATGGACATTTTATTCTTCTTTAAATTAATGTTTGATTATTCAATTTTTGGATTGTTATATTTTATGAATGAGATCATTTTGTCAATATATGTGTAGATTATGAAATGTAAACATACAAAACATAAGTCATGCCTTCGGGTACGAAATCGGGGTCGGATATACCCAGGTGCTGGATTTTGGGGCGTGACACCTGGTGAGACTCTATTATAAACTACTGATTTAGTTGTTGCTATAATGCAACGAAGGAGTGGTAGAATTGTTGGGAACGAGCCCGTAACGCTAACCGCACCGCCCCTAGGGGATGACATGTAGGTTTAGGCACCTCCAAGTGAAATTATTTTAAATGTCAACCTGACCGGAAACCAAGCAAGGTCGTCGACGGCTCACCCTATTCTTCTGTACGAGGTATCAATGGTACTAAGGGATGTCCATACAAGCATTCATATGGTACAGGAGACTGCGAGAATTCAAGTAGAATAGCTCCGTCAATAGGTTGAATGCACCAACCATTATATGTCTAATCAGACTAAGGCCATGCAACCATTATTAGCCGTTGTGACAGAACGAACACAACCTACGTAGCAAAATAATGGTTGTTTGGTCGGTAATGTTATCCCTTTCCCACCTCATATAGAGGTCAAACGACCAGAGCAAGAAGCTAGGAATTATGATAATAGAAATCAAGGACCGGCAATGGGATTTTACCCTTCACAAGGTCCTAGGTTTTAAGAGAATTTTAATAGAGTTGGTCTGGATCATCTGCCAGCCATGGAACCACCACGAATCGATTGTGACCATATAATGCAACTCATACATGAGGTTGTAAGCCAGGTGTTGGGTTGCAATACTATTCCTACATATCATAAACCATACCCAAAATGGGTGGATTAGCAACACCTATTACCGAGAAATTACCGACCGAATTTCGCCCTATTCTTAAGAGAGCACGGTCAATTAACTATTGAACATGTTAGCCAATTCACCATGAATGTGCAGAATTAGCAAATAATGATTATTATAAATTGCAGTTATTCGGTCACTCTCTAACCACCGCGGCCTTCACATGGTATTCCAATTTGTTGCTAGATTCAATACATAACTGACAATAATTGGAAGAAAGGTTTCATGCTCAATTCTTTTCCAAGAATAGGGACATAATCATGGTTGATCTCGCACGATTCTGGCAATTACCCGGCAAATCCTGTGAAAGCTACCTCATGTGATTAAAGCGAACAAAGAGCCGTTGTAAGGTGCTCATGACCGAAGCCAAATTTGTGCAACTTGCACAAGACGGCTTGGAATACAAACTCCGTAAAAAGTTCATAAGCATGGAGTTTGCAAATTTATGTGACCTCACCTAGAAGGTCTCTCAATATGAAGAATTACTTCAAGAAGTGGCTAGGCAAGCAAATTCGTCAATTGGAACGTATTACAATGATCCTAATTATGAAATTGCAATCGCTGAAGTAGTGACTAAGAAACCACTAGTCTGCTCAGCATTAGTTAAGGCAAAGTTAGCCACCCCAATAGTCTAGAAGACTAAAAAAGTATACACCTTTGATATTACTCGGGCCGAGAAAATTTTTGACTTTATGTTAGAACCAAAGTTCATCAAAGTTCTGATTAATCACAAGAACCCCACTTATATATGTACATCCAAACTTGAGATGTAACTTGATTAATTGTGATTACAATGGACCCTCGACCTAGTGGCTACTTGAATGATAGGTTAAATGGAATATTGATGTGGGCTTACCATCCACGGATTTTATGCTTATGTAGCTTTTAGGGATGATCTTTCTTTTTACCTCATCGATTTGATACTTGCCATTTGTGGCTTCGATTTGATATTTGCCGCATGTGGTTTCGATTTGATATTTGGCATAAGTGGCTTGATGGATTATTATTTTTTTAACCATACGATAGTAAGTTCCACTTGTGGAACTATGATTGGCCACTAGTTGAGGAGGTTACCATTAGACATCCTAAGGTTGGAGTTTCATGAGTCAGAGATGGTGGTATGGGATACTATGCTCGAGCTATCGGCCTCTACTGGGTGACAAGCCCCCCATAGTGACATTTGAGCTTTCTTAAATTGCCTAGTTGCAATCGGAATAATAACGGTTGGGCTAATCATGCATTCATAGCATACGGGTGATGACGGGTGGCTAATTCTAGATGTTATAGCACATGCCCTTAGCGTGGTATTGTTTCGCTAGTGTAATGACCCGAAAAATTTTATGCCAAGACCCGAGTACTACCTCTATTTTCCTTAGAAGTTATTTGTGGGTTGCTTAGCGCTAAACTCGATTGTTTGTGAAATTAGCATCAATCACTTTAAATTTGATCTGCATGACTCAAAACCTGTAGAATCATTAGCGTTAGGTTACTCTAAAATCTGGGATTCATCGCTAAATCCAGTTGCTCTTGGAAATTTTTGAAAGTTCTAGATCGGACTTGGACCGCGCGTCGAAAGTCCGATAGCGATGATCTTAGGCAGTTGTGCTCACCATGTTGGGCTTGACCATCACCTCAAAAATCAAGTCCAGATGATGTTCTGGGTCAATTTGATTGAGTCTGGAGTGAAGAGTGTGAGAACGGTGAGCGATTAAACATGATTTTATGAAATCTGAGTCGTGTCGCTTGCGCGATGATTTTAAGCAATCTGACCGTTGGATTCTGACCCAATTTCACCCTCGGATCAGGGAAGGTGGCCCAGGCATGTCATAGTGCTTGTGGACTTGATCGAGTTTCGGTGACCGTTAAATTGAGTGTGGTCCGCCACGGCTGATCTGAAGATCCGACCGGTACGAAAACTCAGCCTGACCTAGATCCATGGTCAGTGAGCTTAAGTCCGACCGCATGTGGAAAAAGGCCCACCGGAAGTGTTCCGTTGGATCGAGAGAGGCTTGTTTTGGTTATAACCTAAGTATACCTTGGCCTTGGGGTTGTTTTCATCAATGTTAGGCCTATATATAGACCTTAAAACCCTCACTCTCTTTTCCATACGAATTTCCTAACCCTAGCTAAGAAAGAGAGAGGAAAAGAGAGAGTAAGTGAGAGAGAAGTTGGTGAATCATCTTAGATTCTTTCCTGTTGCTCTACATCCTTAAACCATCACTTTTGAATCGTTATTTCGATGATTCTAAGTTCATCCTTGGGTAAGTTAACCTAAACCTAATCTGTTTTAGAGCTTAGAATGGTTTATGTGTTGTTGTAGCTCATTTCTATTCTTGCCTTAGGTTGTCTAGTCGCCGTTGATGAAGACATATCGTCTGAATCAGTTCGGTGCTCTATTTCTGGTTTAAGGTGCGGAATTTAATCGTATAGGTTATGATTTTCAAGGCTTTCAATGCCAGTGAATAGTTTATTCTTGTTATGGATGAGATTTCACATGCCAAATGCTATGTTTATTTTGCGTTCCTGATATGCATGTGATATATTGAGATTTGTGTATTCTATGTGTATGTAGGAAGTACCGTGTATGTATAAAATATGAACCTGTGTTTGCCATGATTATCTGTTGTGTACCTATGCTAATTGTATGTGTGACAACTCCTTGGTAAAAGGAATTGTCCAAATGCGTGTATTTCAACATGCCTCATGTATGTTGAACTATGTATTCTAAGTGTTTGTAGAAATGTCTAAATGGTCTAAAGGGTGATATGTTAACCTAATTGTGGACGTTGAGAAGCGATTCTCAACACTCCTATTGATGTGTATGATTTACCACATGCAAGTCACATCCTTTGTTGTTTAACTTCAAGCATTACTTATGTGTAAACCCATGTTAAGTTGATATTCTGCAAATACTCACATACTATATGATTTGAATTATTGTTCCATTACTGTTCTAAGTTCTATATGCATATCTGTTGTAATGGAATGTGTTTGGGACTATGAATAGTCCAGGAAATCGGTAATCGGCCTTGAGATTGTGGAGGAGGTTGTTTTCGTCACAAAGGACGTGATTTGATGAACCCGAGTCGTATTAGAGTTGTCGGCAGTGGGTTGGCCACACGGAGTGTTTGCGCACTCTATGTCGATCAACCCAACGTGCGCTCGTGCTAGTCGAGTTCGTTAAGTAACCCGATTGTTCGATGTATGTTCACCATGTATGGACGCTATTGTTTGAATCTAAGGTACCAAACTTACCGATGAAATCCTATTAACTGTTGTACCTTGATCCGCTAAGACTCATGAGCCGGACATAGTGGTATGGGACACCGTGGTCGAGCTGTCGGCCTACGCTGGGGTGACGAGCCTCCCCGTAGTGACCAGTGAGCAACCAAACTCGTGAGCCGATTATGGTGGTATGGGACACTATATTCGTGCTGTCGGCCTGCATTGATTGGTGACGAGCCCTTTGTAGTGACCTCGAGCATACCTGGATACCGCATTGAGGTAACGAGCCTTATTGTAGTAATAAAGGTATGATAGGTGTGCATTAATTGGTGATGAGCCCTTTGCAGCGACCTAAAACCATATGATCGTATGAGATGTCTAGGACTGACGACCCTATAATGGATCACTGTTTGAAAATTGATATGAGGAAGGTACCTTAGCTTCCCAATCCTGTTGTATGAAAATGACTAATAACAACTTGGTAATCATGTTCATGCACCGCATTGCATGTGCCTGGAAGAGGTGGAGCACTTGAGGTGATGTCATGCGTAACGTAAGATGAAGACGTTGAGGGTGTACCAGCCAGGACATGCATCATTCTACATACATCCTTGCATTAATAAGAGTACTTAGGACATGTTTGATTGTTCTGCTTTATCATTACTGCTTGATTGAATTAATAACATGTTAACCTTTGCTTTATTGTTCCACTGAGTTGATCACTCACTCCCACGTTCTAGGACGATGTTTAAACACCCACCAGACTCTGTCTTAGATGCAGATATTGATGCGACCTCTGAGGCAGAGCAGGAGATCGAGGATGATGAGGCTGCATTTTCTTTCATGCAGTTTTCAGGCGGGTTCTTGTGAGCCGTGTCCTGATGCGTGGGATTCTGAGATTTCTTTTGGGAATAGATAATGTCTTTTAATGCTTGTATTTTTGGATAGAAACACTTGTAATATGACGTGGTATATATACGTATTTCAGGGGCTCACACATGTACACTTATATTTCTTTAAGTCTTCCGCTTGCGTCTATCAATTATCCCTGAATTATGTTTGCAGTTTGGCTTAATCTATTCCATGGTTTATGTACTCATACAGACAACATACATCCATCATTAAATATGTTGCATAAGTAATGTTCTGAAACTCGGGAGCTGAGTTATGCTCGACCCCCGAATTTCAGGGCGTTACAGCTAGCTCCTAGACCATTGACTATCACTCACTTTTGGTGAACTTGGTCACTCTGCATGTACGAGATGTACTTTCGCTGGTGGCCAGCCACGTGCATGGGTGTCCCTCAAAAGTCAACTAGATGAGCATCCTTAGTTGATGTGCATTCACGCATTCATGCATTTAATAAGATTACATTTGGATTGTTTTGTATGATTTCTTGTTTAGCTATACTTAACTAATGTGATGGTGTGTAATCTTGTGGGGAATTCATACTGATTTGGCTACTCATTCATCGAATATATAACAGTATAGGTAGTGTAGGTGGCTTAAATGATATTCATTATCAGATTAATGAGGAACAGGGTACAATTGTTAGGGATGCATGGCTATATTTGCCAAGAGAAACTGCATGATTTTACAGTTCAAGACTAGTTGCAATTTAATTTGTTTCATATGCTATATTATTTTATTTTGTAATTGTAAGTACTGAAACATTGGTTTGTATAAGCTATTTGGGTAGCCGCTCGTATATTCTAAATGTATATGTGATTTCCTTTATGCTTGATTTGTTAATCTTTCGCTAAGCTGCTAATTCTGAGAAAAGAAAAAACATATATAATTGAAATTTAGCTATCTATAAAGGTTAACACTCGGGCTTTCGGAAAACGAGTCGTATACTCCAGTTTCCAAAACTGGGGCGTTACAAGGTGGTATCAGAGTGGAGTGTAGACAAACCAGGCATTGGGAAAGAAGTTTATACAAACCTTAAATGTCTTAAGTTAGGATGTTTGAAATTAGACATTTGAACATAAGTGAATCTTCCCTAGAATTAGAAAATTGTTGGAAACATAAAGACCCAAATTTAGGTTCCCTAGCAAATTGTTTGATAATAGTATAACTTAGAAACAAAACTTAGGTTCCCCTAGAAATTATTAGGATAACCATTCGGATGTGTATGAAATTTCCTTAGAATTAGGGAAGGTTGAGAACTTAGAAACTTAAAACCTTAGGCCCCTTTGAACATTTTAGGTTTAGTCATCTAAATTTAGAAACAAAAACTTTGGTTCTCTTGTAAACTAATAGAATAGTTGTTTGAACTTAAAAACTAAATCTGGGTACCACGAGAGAACAAATACCCACTATGATGTATAAAAATAATAATAATAATTAGACAAGGACATTCCTTGTACATGACTTCTAAAAGAAAATTTTTTAGAAATCTAAGATGTGAACTTTCCTTAAATTCCATTAGTTAGAGATAACACCATCACAATATCCAACATATGAAATGAACTTAGGCATCGTAGGAAATTCCTTACCCACCATATCATACGTTAGATCAAGCATAAGTACTCCCTAAAATTTAAGGAATCATGCTGAAAATTGTACTTTGAATCACCTAAGACATCTCATTTGTTAGGAACAATATTTTCCACAAATTCCAGCGATTAAAACTAATTAAATGCGAAGTTATAAAATTTTGGGTAAATTTTCAACCCTAAGTTGAGCATATCGGGACTAAATTTGAAATCCTATGTGAACTTAGAAATTTTCAAACTCAAATTTCATGTAAAAATCTTGGTCATGAAATCTTAGGTAATGCATTAGGTAATCAGAGTGTGCAGTGGAAGCGTCACGGGCCACATAGACTTATCCTCCATGAGGGTATAAAATTTTATGATAATTCCCAGTATTCTAGAATAATTAAGATCGTGGACTAATGGAATCATGTTTAAGCGAAATATACACGATTTGACTCAAATTCTAAATCCTAACAAATCTCAATGATCTCAATGCTCTGATTAAGTAATGGATCGAGATTTATCGGGATTAGAGAATGATACTAGTAAATCCATTATTTTGCACAGGCAGAGGATCAATGTATCAGCTCAAACCTACTACAACCATCTATTTGTGTTAGCCCGATCACAGACAATAGAAAATTGTCTTACACTATTAGATGGTGGGGAACTATCATTAAAAGTAAAGGAAAAAAAATAAAGATATAATATTATTATTAGTTGTTACTTAAATGAACTTGTAATCCTAGTAAATACTATAATAATTGGGCATACATTATCAAATCTCAAGGGCAAAATTTTCTTTAAGAGGGATAGATTGTAAGGACCCCCTATTCTGGTAGTCAATCGTGAGCAGTTATGCATTCAAGTAAATTAAGTGGGAAAACTAGTGAATGCATAGAGACACCATAAAATATATTGTCATTCCCATTAATAGTAAAAGTACAGAATTTCGAGGACGAAATTCTCTATAAGGGGGGTAGATTGTAACACCCCGTACTTTTTAGTATTCCAGTGTTACCGTGTAACCTAACTTAATATGAATACTAACCTAGCTTACTTGAACATTCACCTTTATTATAGTCTAAATCCGACCATCGAAAGTAATCCCCCATATATCAAACTATCCATTTGATTGTTCTCATGATGGTCCATCATAACTTCAGAGACACCTACTCTAGGACTTCAATCACCACAATAAACAAATCAAACCATCCATTGTGATCGGACAAGGATTCTAAACCAACCCTTGCATGTTACACGATCTGGACCACGCATGACAAGTCACGAATTCTGGCGCAATCGGGGGTGCAGTGCCCCATTTCCATTTCCTACTCTTTATGTTGGCGATCCACGCAAAGGTCCTCCTTCCACGAATCTCAGCCGCTCGTTGGGGGATCATCTCAACCCTTCGTCTAGTGCCGAGGAAGGAGGAACACCCTGTTAGACGAAAGGTGGTGGGATGCTTTCCTCTTCGAGAAGCATGCGCTAGCTCGATCCAAGCCTCCCACCGAAGCTTCACTAATCAATCTTGGCCGCACAAGTTAGGGCAACCCTAAAGCTAGCCGTTAGGGTAACTAACTTCCTGAAAAATACTCCCTTCGCACGATAAAATAGTTACGGATGGGTTTCGCCCGTTCACTACTACTGATGGGAATGGTTGGCCTCACATCAATCAATGAGCCCATTCGGTCCATCCAAATGGTGCAGATCTCCTTGATAAACCCTGGATGAAAATTCTCCATGGGAGATGGTGTCATCTTCTCCGTCCAATCGAAAACCCACAATGATAATGTGGGCCCCAATTTTTTATCCAAGGCACTCATCTCATGGGCCATGGTGGTGGGAATCCACTCACGTGATGGGTCACCACCGTGCAAATAGAATCAGTGGGTGCAACCACCCTATCCAAGCGCTATGGCGTGAATTAATGACCACAAGATGCGATCCTAAAACCAGCCCTAGCCCTTTATAAGGCCCACGTTAGTCTCTGGATTCCCACTGAAAAAACAGGGAGAGAAACATAAGGAAAGAGAATGAGAAAGGGAGAGGGAAAAGTGCGGGTGCGGGTGCTGAACTCGGTGTCGCACTACACCGAATCGACCCAGCCGGCTTGTATTGGGCTAGGTTAGGATGAGCCCAGAGGCTCTGTAGACAGAGAGAAAGAGAGGAAGTGAGAGTGAAAAGAGAGTAAGGGGGAGAGAAAACAACTCTTTCCCGCCTCTTACAAGGACCCGACCCCCATCTTCCAAGCTCAAACCCATTGGAAAAATGCCAACAGATCTTTGTTTCCTCTCTCCTCCTAACTTCGTGAAGTAGGTAAAAGCCCTCCAGTAGCATCATTTTGAAGGGATACGTTGTTACTAAGGAGTCGCCATGGGAGCTTGATTCAACTCACTGTCGGGTCGACTTGTTTCGTTAGAGGCAGTTGGGTCCAGCGGTTTATGGGGTCAGGGTTTGTGGGTCAAGAAAAGAGAGAGAGAGAGAGAGAGAGAGAGAGAGAGAGAGAGAGATGGTGTGTGTGTTGCACCAACTCGACCCAACCGAGTTCAGTATGTTGAGACCGGTCTAGGCGCCAGCAACCCTACTAGTGTATGGGTCCGAGTCCTTCCAAAATGAAAGAAGAGAGTGAGGGGAGTGGATCTGGCTGCTAGTCGGGGTGCAGTTCACGTCGAGTGGCTGACTTACTCGACTCAGTTGGATCTAGCTTAATCTAGCAACCTTGCTGGATGTGTGGGCCTGAGAAAAGAGGGAGAAGGAGAGGATGAAAGAGGGCAGAGAAAAGAGTTGAGTTATTGAGTCGACTCAACAGAATCAAGTTGTTGACTCTACTCATCCTCATGAGTTAACTCACTGGACATTGAGTTGGGCCACATCTAACTTCCGCTGAGGATCCGGGTCTAATGGCGCACACACTGCTTAACGACATTATAGGCAATTCGACTCGTAAGGTGATGATTTCTTTCCCTTGAGCTTTTCACTTTCCTGTTTGCTTAAGTGATAGTTTTCATTTTAATTTTAACTATGATATATCTAATTCATGATTACTTGTTCTAGTTATTGAATCTAATTGTCAAATTATATGCTCACATTTATCTTGTACGAACATTTATATGGTGTACTTGTATATCTTTTCATGCTTGTGGATTACTTATAGATTGCTTATGGAACTTAAATTGCTACATCTATCAGTGGAGAACCCTACTTATATATGTACACCCAAACTTGGGGTGTAATTTGATTGATTGTGATTATAATGGACCCTCCACCTAGTGGCTACTTGAATGATGGGTTAAATGGAATATTGACGTGGGCTTACCATCCATTAATTTTGTGCTTACGTGGAAATAAAGAATTGAATTTGCAGCAGTTAGGGTTTATATTCTTTGAGAAACATTATATCCCTATATTGTTTTTGGTTAAGCATATACTACATCACCGACTCACGAGAAAGAAGATCACTACTCGAAGCCTCGACTACATCTTCAAAGCGACGCTGTCTTCTGAAGACAAGTATTGCTATTATTTTATTTCATTTGGGTTTGTTAAGATAGCTCAAAAATCTCATTTGAGTTGATTTGTGGTAGGCCCATGAAAATCACAAAAGAGGGTTTTATTATAGTAAGCCCGTGAAAATCACAAGAACTATAAAAGATTTATAAGGTAAACCTGTGAAAACCTTGATATACTAGAAAGCCAAAATTATAAGGGTAGTATTTTGGGAGTGGAGTAAGTGTGTGTTAAACATGGAACCACTATAACCCCTTGTGCATTTGTGGTGATTGTTTTATTTGATTCTCTATCCTTTTTCTGTTTTGAAATATTAATTTCAAGGATGTCGTGAAATAAGGTTATCCTACCTAAAATAATATGTGAAGGTTGTCTTATGAATTATTTCTTTCACCCCCAAAAAAAAAAAAAAAAAAAAAAAAGACATTTGTAGCTCATCTTTCAAGTGGTATCAAAGCAAGGTTGCTCCTTTTGGGATTTACCTCCTATAGCTAGATCCAGAGCTGTAAGATGTTAAATTTCGAGAGTTTAATAATTTCTAAGCCACCTCCCTTTGATGACTCAAATTATTCATATTGGAAAGTCGGGATGAGGATCTTCCTCAAATCCATTGATGAAAGAGTGTGGCAAGCCAATGTGACTCAATGGATCCCTCCTATGATGGAAGTAGTAGCTGAGAATGGAACTACGTCCATGAAAGAAATTGCTTATGGTTTTTAGAAGACTACTCAGAAAAGCGAAAGTAGTGCAAATGCTAAAGCCTTGAATAGTATAACTCGTGCTCTATCACCAAATGAATTCAAAAGAATCATTTCGTGTGATACAGCGAAACAAGCTTGTGATATATTTGAAATGACACATGAAGGAACCCATACTGTGAAAAAGTCTAATATCCAAATCCTCACAACCAAAATTGAGGAAATCCATATGAAAGAATTAGTCATTCATGATCTTCTACACAAAATTGAATGGCATAGTCAATTTTATGTGAGGTATTGATGAAAGCATGCTTGAAAGTAAGGTTTGTGCGAAAATACTGCAATCATTTCCTGATAGGTTTCATTTTAAAGTTAATGTTATATAGGAATTGAGGGATACTAATATATTGAAGGTTGAGGATTTGGTTGGATCTCTTCAAACTTATGAGAAAAATTTCAAAGCTCCTAAGAACAAGTCGATTGCCATTAAATCTTCTAAATCTAAATCAAACAGTTTTAATTTAAATGAAAAGGAAAATGAGGACGATATAGTTATGTTGGCAAAGAAATTTTATAGAATTTTCAAAAACAAGAAAAGAAGTGATTTTCAAAAACCATTTAATAAAAGAAAAGGAAACTCAAACTATTGGAAATCTAAATCTAAAGACACCTAATGCTTCAACTGTTCTGAATTTAGGCTTCTCGTTTCAAAATTTCCTAAAAAGGATAAATTGAGAAGAAAATGCATAATTGTCACTTATGATGAATTATAAGAATCTAAAAGCAATTCAAAAACTGATAAATTAGAATATGAAAATGTAAAAGATATTAATGCCTTTATGACTATAGCCAGAATTACTTATTAAGATGATTGTGAAACATCTAATTATGAAACTCCCGGAAGTGATTCTGAAAATGAAGACATTCTTCAAATAGTATATGATGTCCTATACAGAAAAAGTTGTAAGATTGCGGCTAAATTAAAAATTCAAAAAGAACAATGTGCCGAATTACAATTAGAACTTGAAAAGGTTGTTTTGGAAAATTCTCATTTTTCTGATTGTTTTGAAAAATCAAAATTACTTTCAAGTCTTAAAATTTCTAAATTGCAAAATCTTAAATATGAAAATGAGAAATTGAAAAATGAAGTTTGTTCACTTTAGAGTTCAAAGGATACTTAGAAATATACCCAAGGAGGCCATAAACTTGAAAAACTACTAACTTTATCTTGTCGATATGGTGACAAATCTGGACTTGGCTATATTAGATATAACAATGTCTAAGAATCTTGCTCCTACCTTTATAAAAAGAGAATTCTCAAACTCTAAAGCAGAAACTCTAAAAGAGTTAAACTATAAAAATAATAACTTGAAAAATACAAAACCCTTACAAAAATCCTCTAATGTAAAAACATTCGCCAACAACCACAGATATCAAAAGAGTGATAATAGAAATGCTCATCTTGCTAATAATATTGTGGACATGCTTCAAGAGCTATTGAAATCCAACTCGGGTAAGAATGGAGTAAACAAAATTAGGAGAAATCCTAACTCTCAAACATGACGAAAAGTAAGAGACCCTCCTAAGCCTAGAACTCTTATGAAATGGGTTCCAAAAGTTAAGTGTCTTATTATCTACACAACTTTCAAAGCAAGTAGTCATTCAAGATGATATTTGGATAGTAGATGTTCTAGACACATGACAGGTGATAAATCCATTCTCTCAAATATCAACAAGATCAATGGCGGATCAGTTACATTCGGAGATGTTACCAACTGTAAGATCATCGGCAAAGGTATTGTACAACTTTCCAACTTACCTATCTTTGAAAATGTATTATATGTTGAAGGTTTAAAACATAATGTCCTAACCATATCTCAAATTTGTGACAATAATCATAATATGAAATTTTCTTATCATAGATGTGAGATGATGAATAATAAAGGACATGTGATATTAAATGGTCGCAGAATGTCTGAAAATTGTTATATCATTGATGAATCTTGCTTAACAAATCATTCCTGTTACATAGTCCAAACAGATGAAACTGAATTATGGCACCAACGTCTTGGACATGTAAACTATAGAGATCTATATAAATTGAGCAAAAGAGATCACTTGCATGGCTTACCCAGGCTAAAAATGAAAGAAAACAAAATATGTGGTGCTTGTCAAGTAGGCAAGTAAATTAGGAGTAGTCACAAGAAAGTGAACTCCTTAGCCACTACAAGACTTCTTCAACTTCTCTACATGGACTTAGTCGAACCAACTAGAACTGATAGTAGAGGTGAAAAGAAATATTTTCTAGTTGTCATTGATGATTAAACTATATACTTATGGGTAGCCTTTTTAATAGAAAAGTTGGATGCTCTTAACGAAGTCAAAAAGCTTATAAAATGCATCCAGACTGAAAAGGAATTATCTATGATCAGAATAAGAAGTGATCACGGAACTAAATTTGAGAATATTAATTTTGAGAAATATTGTAACGACCATGGCATATTACATGAATTTTCTACTCTAAAAACACCTCAGTAAAATGGAGTTGCTTATAGAAAAAATAGAGTTCTACAAGAAATGGCTAGTGTAATAATAAATAGCATGAAGTTGCCTAAATATTTATGGGCTGAAGCTGTAAATATTGCATGCTATATAATTAACCATATTTACATAAGAGCAGGAAAAAATAAAACAGCTTATGAATTATGGTTTTAAAAAAAGCCTAGTGTTAAATATTTTCGTACTTTTGACAGCAAATGCTATATTTTACATGAGCAAGAAAATTTGGGTAAGTTCGATGCAAAAAGAGATGAGGGAATTTTTCTAGGATATGCTTTAAACAGTCGAGCATATCGTGTTTTAAGTAAAAGAACTGGGGTGATTCAATAATCAATAATTGTTGTAATTGATGATCAACCAATCAATCCCAGACTTGACCAAGATGATGGTGATACTGATATTGTTGTGATTAATCAATCTGAACCATCATCTAAATCAGATATTACTGAGTTAAGGTTAGTCAAAGAACATCCGACTGATCAAATATTTGGTAACCCTAATACTGGTGTTCAAACTAAAAGATATCTAGAAAATGTTTGCAATCATTCTTGTTTTACTTCCTAGATAGAACCGACTAATGTAAATGAAGCACTAGCTGATGAAAGTTGGATCATGACTATGCAAGATGAACTGAACCAGTTTGTAAGAAATGATGTACGATATTTTGTCCCCAGACCATCTGATAAACATGTGATTGGAACCAAATGGATTTTTAAAAATAAATCTGATGAACTTGAAAACATTATTAGAAATAAGGCATAACTGGCTGTGCAAGGTTATACTCAAATAGAAGGTATTGCCTATGATGAAACATTCGCGTCAGTTTCTCACCTTGACTTTATCAGGATATTTATTTCCATTGCTTGTTACACAATTTAAAAATATATCAAATGGATGTTAAAAGTGTTTTTTTTTAAATGGTGACCTAAATAAGGAAGTTTACGTTGAACAACCAAAAGGTTTTAAAGATTTCAAACTTCCTGATCCTGTATACTGTCTTAAAAAGGCATTTTATGGTTTAAAATAAACCCTTGGAGCATGGTATGAAAAATTGACTAAATTTTTACTTAGTCATAACTTTCAAATAGGTATTGACAAAACTCTGTTTATCCAAAGACTTAATGATGATATCTACTTTGAAGCTTTAAATCATCCATTTAAGTATGTATTCAACCTTGGATCCAAAACGGCATCGTGTGTCAAAAGCATATCTAATTATATCAATTTAGTACTTGAATATATGGAAACTAATGCAATTAATAGGATAAATATGCAATATTTAGGCTTGATCGGTGAAACGAAGGTCGCAAATGAATGGATAAATGTTATATTGAAGGGTGGAATGAGCAAAAGTTACGATATCTGTGGCGAAGATTTCTCTCAGAAACCTTTGAGCTTGATCTACAACTGGCATGGATGCAACAACCATTGGAAAAAAATGAATGCTTAAAGATGAGAAGAAAGGAAATTTGGGTGTGCAAAGGAATACCCATGAAAGATTCCTTTAAATAAGCATTTAGGATGAACAATCACACGCAAAGATGGGGTGTCATGTTAGTTGAAGTGGCTCATTAATTGTATGAAACGTTTCTTGAGGAGAGGAAACAAACGGGTGCACGACTTCTCATGAATAACTTGTTATTCATACAATTATGCACATAGGAGAAAATTGCTAAATATTAAAGACAAATAACACAATTGATGAGCAAGTTTTCTGATCGATTGTATGAAAGAAAAAGAAGTTACAAGACTAATAGTTGACAAGTACAAAGCCATCAAAAATTGAAAGACGAGAAAGATGCAATTGCTTCTTGAAGCTTCAACCATAAAAAATTGACCTCCCATCAATGGAGATTAGCTTTGATTTTGGCTTCTAAACGTGCAATCTCACCAATCAATGGACTAGGTTCTTACATGAAGGCACTTAGTTGATTGATTTCATCCGTCTAAACATATCTACACTCAGTCAAAGATTTGTGTTCTTCTTTTAGCAATCTCAGTTTATCTTTCATGACCGAAATTTGAGTCTTTAGATTGGTCAAGTATGCAACTAACTCTTTCAAGGTGTTGTATACTACAACAAGTTTATCCCTAATAGCTATGATTGTAGTCATCTTGAGGGAGGTGGCCGAATGCTCAGTTTGAAGTTTGTTGACCACAGTGACTGTATCCTGGTGTTCATAAATCAAGCTTAGAAACTCATAAAGTGTAGGTAGCTTGACCCACAAGGATTCATCCGATAGAGTAAGAGTTTGGTATCAGTGAATGAGAAAGTTAAGTCTCTTGATCGATATGCAATGATGTCAGTGATACCAGAATGAATGAGGATTCATAATTCTTCCTACAGTTGCTGAATTTCTGATGAAGGCGAAGGAGACTCAATTGTCAAGATGTCACGTGGGAAGGCATGATCGAAGGAAGATAATTTGTCTTCTATAGGAAACAGTTCTTCTGAAGAAGAAGACAAGGAATGAGAACCATCGACCAATGGGACCAGAGGAGTGGAGACATCGACCATTGGAATTTTTGTACCTTGACCAGGGACAAATTCAGTTGGTCAAGATATCTCTTATTCAAGTGTTTCTGCTTCATCTAGAAGAACAATCCCATGTTCATCAATAAGAGTGATTACTTAATCGGTTGGTTCTTAAGAAGAAGCAAGATGAATGGAAGATACGGTTGTTGCCATGACTGATTACATAATTTCTTAATTCTGATTAGGTGCGAGTGACACGATTATTGATTAAAAAGGAAGACTGGAGGACTTAAGAGGCAAGCATATTATTACCTTCTCTTGATTTGACCTTCAATTTGATATACTAATTGGCGAATATTACTTGTGGTCTTTCTAAATCAAAAACTTCAAGTGTTTCAGTCAGAGACTAGGTAGCGTCGACCGGAATGTCTGAAATAGAGACCTCGGCCTGAGGAGTTGATAAAGCAATTAATGTGGAAAAAAGAAAGTAAAAGAAAATTGCATAATGTCAGAATAACATCCACTTAAATTTGACCAAATAGCAATGGTAACGAATCGGTCAACCACTGGTGAAATTTTGGTATCGATGACCAAAGTCAGAGCTCAGTTATAGTGCGGAAAAGGAGGAGAATTGGGACGATATGGCTTGAGATATCAGTCAAAAGCAACATTAGTATAATTTAATCTTTCTTTTTCATGATACTATTTATTAAAGGCCCTATTAAAGTGAGCATCTTTATGTCCCTTATACGCCTCTCCATCTTCCAAGAATACCTAGTATGTGGAATACCTGGCCAGAATTTATATTTGTAATACTTCTCAAAGTTTGTGATAAATTTGGCCAAAGAGAAAATACATGAACCAATTCAACCAAATATTGTAGGCAAGGTAGGGTGAGGCATTACAAGAGGTCTAAGTTCAGAGATCTTCGAAGTGGTTGAAGGAATTGTAAACACTATGATTAAAGTAGTAGTTGGAACCATCTTAGCTGGATTTACCATTTTGGTTTTCTAAAATTTCAGCTTTAGGTTGAACTAGCTCGACCATTTTTATTAAAGAAAAAGAAGGATTGATCGTCTTTATTGGTGTTGGAGATGGGACGGTCGATGCGGTCAAGGTTGCCTTCCTTGATCGTGTCTTTCTCTGAACAGGAGGCATGACCAACTGAGAAGTAGTCAACTTCTTAGTACTTTCTTTATTTGTTTTCTTTTTCTCGGCCACTGGCTTTTCCACCTTTGATAAAGAAGAAATCCAACCAATTATTAATTCATGAGACCTGCTGATCAGAGTCCCATAGTAATTTTTTCACCAGGAGTGAAATGATTTTAGATGTTGTGGATGATTGATGAAGAGAGGGAGTGTGAAAGAAAAACTGATGAACTCAAACCCTTTATGGATAATCTAAAAGATGGTGACTGAGTCTACACTTGTCGATGCGTCAGGGGTTGGTTACAAATGCAGTGAATGAAAGAAAAATAGATACCTTGAGCCAAACCAAACTAGCGCACAAGAAAATTGGGGCAGTATTGCTCAATACCAGCCTTGGTATTAACACATGTGTCTATAGTGCCACCATATGGTAAGTCTCTTCATATTCGATAGCTTTTCCAAGCCACATCCATGAGGCTTGCCAATTCAGTGTTGATCGATTCATATTTTTTAGTGAAACATTTCGAACTGAACTCTTCATCTTTGAAGGGGCAAAAAGTATAAATGAACCTGTTGAGAGTGAAAGAAAGGAAAAAGTTCATACATTCGGGAAAATAATAGTTAATCTTGAAGCAAAGGATGTGTTGCGGTAGCTGAAGGAAGTGAAGTCTATCTCTATTAGAGCAGATTTAACGAACTTTGTTCTAAAATATTCATAAAACCACATCTGGACAAGTCAGATAGGCCCACCAGAGTGGTAGAATCCCTTTTGTGGTTGTTTCATACATGTTATAGTAAAGGTGGCCGAGCACGAAAGGGGTAAGGGTAAGCTGGCATCATTAAGCGAGAGCCTCTGTTAGGTGAATATATTCCTTGGTGATTTGCGAGCACTCACACATAACGAAAATCGGCAGATCCACATTAGCAGGAACGTCGTGCATTCTTATTCATCAAGCCCATCCCGAGATTTACGTTAAATAGCCATGAATGTAGAATATTCCTTACTAGTCTTGTCTGGGATAGTGAAGGGATGTGGATTTTTTAAAGTGAAGCCTGGGTAGACAAGCTCCTTAAAGGGCAAGAGGTGAGTGAATGCACATAGATCTATGATCGGTGGACCCATGGGACCACATTTAAAATGGAATGTATTGGTCGATCAACTCTAGAAAGTTGGTGCTGCAAGAAAGAATTAGTTGGATATTCGTACAAAGAAAAGTTAATGCATTCACAAATTCCTACTTCCATGTATCTCCATATTGTACTTCAATGTAAGAAAACCATTCAACCCAGCCATTCATCAGTTTCGACCATACTCATGGAGACTTAAATGCATTGGAGGGGTACAGAAGATTGTTTGATTGGACAAGCAAAACTCCATCAGGGCACTTCAAGAAGTTGTACTTGATTTCATGAAGTTTTTCATAGGTGACTATCGGATGAAAACCAAGACCAAGTGTTAATAATGCAGTGTCTAGTTCTATTGGAGTGTTGAATAGGAGATCATTAATCACTCTAGACAATAGGACATTAAGGTCTTTAATGAAGGATTCCAAGTAGAAAGCTGGAACAGAAAAAGAAGAAGATACAGCCATGATGAATTGAAGAGAGGAAATCATGTAGAGTTTGATGCAAAAAAAATAAGCGGAAGGAAAGAAGCGTTGACTTAAGATTTTCTTGTGTATTGGTTGTGATATATGCGCATTAATGGAAAGGTGAATATGACTCCTTGTATGATATGATTTTACATGACGTGTCACATGTATAGCCTAGAAGAGTGAGGATAAAAGATATCTTTTAATATGGCATCAATCGAGTAAAATCAATGAGAAAATAACACATGGGTTAACGGCCAATTGCATTTATAATATTGGCCAACGGAACAATATCGTTGTCACCTTTTTCACAAATGCAAAGCAATTAGGGGGGGGGGGGAGAGGGGATGTTGTACCCTATTTCTGGCTATTCTGAAAAAGCCAATATGAAGGCGACATGTGGCATTGCATGAGGAAAGTGAAGTGGATAAAAAGATCTTTAGAGATTTGGAGTGCTTTTTACAAAATTACAGCTGGTGTAAATCTAGTTTTACACATCAATGGATGGTCGACAGATTATTGTAGTCGATATACAAGAAACGTGGTTGAGCTGTTTAAGATATAAAAGGTGACCAAGGGCAACAAAGCCTTGGGCGACAAAAGTAGAACTGTCATAAAGAGAAACGTACTAAAAGAATGATCTAAAGAAGAGAAGAATTTGAAATAGCTTTTGGATTATTATAATCGTTGCAATAATAGAAGAATGATCTGGAAGAATAAGGTACAACATAAATCTATAAATAGCATATGAATGTAATAGAGAAAAAACCAACCAATTCAACACAACAAACAATCAATCAAATTTATCAGTTTATCTTTTATCTCAGCTTATACTAGGAGTAGCAATGATTCTTAGCCACAATCTTTAGTTGTAATCCAAGCCTACACCCATACGTTGTATTTGTTCTTTATCCAATATCAAACAATTCTTTAAAGAGATGCATTCTTGCAGTTGCTCCTAATGACCAATTGTGATTTTTTTCCCTTTTATTTGATTTGCACTGGTATGCTGAAATTAATTTCTTGTGGAAGGCACAAAGTTACCCATCTTTGGAGGAAGAACCCCACCCTCCAATTATCTCTTGATCATTATAAACTTCTGCAAGTGGTTAAATAAGCAATCTATATTATCCTAATCTAGTCATATACGTTCATATTGGACGTATGTACTTATTTTAGTGTTTGGCGTTTGGCGTTTGGCTTCAAAGTTGATTGGTTTACATCGAGGACACCCGCACAACAAAAAACAGACTAAGCAACCAATAATAAGGAGGGCAAAAGAAGCCCGGCTGGGAAGATACATATCCAACCAACTCTAACTTATGAAGCAAGAGCTTGAGCTCAGGCACAGCCCAACATGGAGTAAAATTTAAATTAAAAAAATTATTTATTTAAATAAATGATAAAAAAGAGATTCATTAACCATATATTTGGGAGCTTAAAGCCCATCAAAACCATAGCTACATCATTAGATACTAGCATCACCATGTAAAACAAAATGTTTAACCTGAATAAATAAAATCTGATATCATTTATGACATAGTGCAAAGTCTAGGGTTATTCAGGTCCATAAGAAAATATTCGGGTTCCCACTGATATTAAATAAGTAGGATTTGTGGGTTCCCACTAGTTGGTCCCTTATACACATGTGCATCTCTAGCTCAGCTACTCATCGGGCCCTAATAATCAAGCTAAATGGGATGGACTTGACACGGGCCAAACGATGCAGCCAGATTCTCCCAATTCCTTAAGTGTCTTATGTCCATAAAAAGGTGAGATGCAATTGTCAATGTTTCAATACATATTTATGGACCCCCAATGATCTTTGCCTGTAAAATTTAGAGTGATAAATATCACCCTATTTTTGAAAATCTAACAATAATATGACAAGAAATACACCAAACAAGACCTCAAAAATCATAGAAACATTAATGAATTTGTTATACAAAATACATATACTTATAATATAAATTTTAAATTTAATATTTTTAATATTTTTATTTTTAGTAAAAAAAATTCCTGATAAATTTATGTGAAAAAACCCAAAATTTGGAAATCTTCACAAATATTTTGGCTGAGAAAAGCAGAGGAGATTTGTCACTGTTGATGCGGTTTTCCGGCAGACCCTCCTTGGTTGACCCTCTTGTACCTACACAAGTGTAAAAGAGAAACAAAGGAGAGCCTGGCTAGCGCAGGAGACTCTCTGATGCCTAAATCAAGAACAGGGTCTTTTTGTAGGGTAGGGTCTCCAGAAAAGAGACACCAGTCGAATGCTAGGGTTAGAATCTGCGTACCTTTAAAGGTTGGGGATACCTCTATATATATAGGGAAGAGAGTCCAATAGTACGAGGATTCATCCCGATATCTTAGATATCCGTCCGGATCTAGGATCTTTATAAGATTACTAATTTCTGAGTTTACCGACATCTGATCTTATCCCCCGAAGATCTAGGGGGAGATCTTCGGGATGATAGGAGATCCATCAAATCTCCAGCTCGGATTTGGGTCGGCTCCCATAGGCAGGTGTCAGCTCGGGAATAAACGACTCCGATCTTCTTGACAGATCACCATTCACCATCTTCGACCAATGGTTGGGTCATAGGATTTGTGTTCCTTTTAGCTGGGCGCTAATGATCTTTGACCTTGTCATGGGACATCGCCCGCCTGTAACTGGACTTTGGCTGATCAATGGCCGAGCTATGACTAAGCTATAATCGGGTAGTAGGCGATCTGTGGTTGATCTATGGTCGAGCTTTATCTGACCTATGACCGTTCTGTGGTCGATTTGTAATCGACCTATTAGATTGGGACACAGCTTATTCGAATGGGCTCGTAGCCATGTTCTTAGAGTGTCCTTACAATTGCATTGACTTCCTTAAAGGTCGGCCTATTTGGACGTAGACGCCTTATCAGGCTCGGGTTTTACTGGGCCCGTGTTGGTCAAGTAGAGTTGGTCCATTACATAAGCCAACTTATGGACTTGTCAAATTTTCCCCCAATAGTCACTATGGTCAGATCTTTGTCAAATCAGCATCGATGGTGAAACCCATGTGGGGGCGAGAAAAAGAGGGCAAATCTAACAATAGAAGCTGAGCGGGAGGTTATGATATGAGCGACTTACCTGGCTCGCATTTTATTTGGCACTTGAGTTCGCAGCGTGCCATTAGCCTCGCTGGAAAATCAGAAGGAAAGAATTAGAATATAATACATTGGGTTGGGGTAATTCAAATGGGATGATGTATCGGGGCTTTAGCTTAGGTTTTTTTTTTTTTTCAACAGGAGGACAAACAAGGTGGTCTACTCGGTGGAGGGCCAACAATAGTTTACCTCATCCGACAAGGTGTTCCTTTCCAAATTACTGGATTTGCACCGCGTACTTTTCACGACAGGTAATCTTATGTGCAAGAGGAGTTTATGTGAATAAATCGTGCAAACATTGAAATCCCAAAACAATCCCAATAGCAGAGGAGAGAAGGAGAAGGATCAAACGACTCAAAATGGTGCAGCATACACGATAGGGAGGAAAGAGGGAACTTACTGTCTTTCTGAACGCAGGCGGTACTGCAGGCGTCATTGCAATCAGCAGCAGAGGCCTCCCCTCTACCCATTTGAGATGCCAAGAAAAATAAGAGAAGAACCACTGCTACTTTCTCTCTCATCTCTCTCTCGCTCTATCCACCCACCACTTGCTTTTTTAACAGGAAATCAGACCACAAAAATGCCCTTCGTCTTTGGTCCAACCACTGCAATTACGACCAGTCAACAAAGGTGACTCGCTTCTTATCATAAAAGAGTAAGGCGTTTTTTTTTCCCCTAACTTTTGTACGCTCTCGAACCTTTTAACACTTGGACACTTTCTCTGTTTTTTTTAAGATTTTTGTTGGGGACAAAAAGTACAAGTCCGCAGACTCGGACTTAATGCCTCGGATCACCAAAGGATGCGCCAAATCCGAGGCATGATTCGCTAAACCGAGACAAAGGTTGAGTCGGATCGGACGACTCATCAGCATTCCGGGCATGCGTCGGGCGGACCTCCTTACCAGATCGACCATCGCAAGATCAAGCCTCGTCCCGGATATCTTGGGATAAGGTCTCCGACCCCGAAGCTCACGGGATCGGATGAAGGCCCGAGAGGGGCACGATCCTATCTCCGTGATCCCAGGAGAAGATCCCGCGCACAATATCAGGAAGAGAATCCGCGTACGATTAAATGCCCCCGCAGCTATAAAAGAGGGACCCCTGTCACCTTGAGAGGTACGAAAAGATTTCTCTCTAAAAACTCATCAATATACTTAGACCCAGAATCCAGGCCTGACTTTGGCATCGGAGGGTCCCCTGCTCAAGCCAGGGTCTCCTTTGTCTTCTCTCTCTCTGTGCAGGTATACGAAGGTCAAAGAGGACGAACTGGATATTTACATCAACAGCTTGGAACCGGATATTTACATCAACAGCTTGGCGCCGTCTGTGGGAACCGTACAAAAAAGCCATCTCATATCTCTATATTGATTTCAATGGTAATGACTAGAAGGACGGTCCCAGAGGAAGATTTGAATGAGATTGGAGGGCCGGTGGGTCCAGTCGCGGTCCCCGCAGCCCAGAACCCACCTAACAACTGCCAACGAGGAGCGACCAGGACAAGCAACAATAAGCAAGGTCGCGACGATGGACGGTTGGATAAGGAGGTTCAAGAAATCCGGTCTGATATGAATGTGATGAAGCAGATGCTGGAACGAATGTATCAGCAACAAATGCAGCCGCTCCCGCATCCTCAAGGGGAGACAACACAACCCCAGGCGCACGTACCAACTACGGCGGTTGATCCTCAACCTTCCGCGCCACAGTCTCTCCGGCCGAGTCAACCCCAAGGCGGATCAGAACCATCTCCAGAGCAGTCAGCCAACGCTTCCCTACCCCCGACTGATCTTCGGCACGAGATAGAGCGAAGAAGGCGTAATCGCCCATCCATCGAAGGCACGGCAGAGAGCAGTGAACCTTGGAAAGTCGATATTCAAAATTTTAAAAGAGAAGTGCGGGAAGAGATGGCGAAAGAAATGGCGGACATGAAGCACGGCCGGAATGGATATTCAACCGGGTCCGAAGCGAAGGCGTCCCCCTTTGTGGACTCGGTATTGAAGGCCCGGTTGCCCGAGAGGTTTCGATTACCTCAAATCACTCCTTTCACCGGCAAGACCGACCCGACCGAGCATATTGAATGCTTCAGAACCTACATGGAGCTCCACGATGCCTCGGATGCAGTAATGTGTCGGGCCTTTTCTCTTACATTGACCGATGTAGCTCGACTATGGTTCAAACAGTTGAAACCAAAGTCCATCAGTTCATTCGCTGAGCTGAGCGACGCCTTCCTCACCAACTTCATCGGCGGAAAGAAGAAATTGAAGCCCCCTGCACATCTGAACAACGTAGTTCAAAAGCAGGGAGAGCTACTGAAAGATTATATCAAGCGTTTTAATTTCGAATCCCTTCAGGTTCGAAAACATTCAGAAGAAACGGCCCTCAATGCGCTCATGCAAGGAGTTAGAGATAAACCATTCTTGGCATCTCTAGACAAAACTCCCCCCGATACTCTGGCAGAATTTATGGCACGGTCGGACAAGTATGCGAATGCTGAGGAAGCGCGAATCCTGCGTGAAACTAAAACTTTGGCCAAAGAGTCGGCCAAAAAGGAAGCCGACTCGGCCGGAGGAAGGAAACGCAAGGATGATCAGGCGCGTGATGAGCGAAGGTCAGGGAAACGGCCGGATCAAAGATTTTCCACATATACTCCCCTGAACAAGACTCGGGAAGAGGTATTGATGGAAATAAAAAAGCGAAGGCTTTGTTAACTGGCCCAGTAAGCTCAGGAGTAATCCTAATCGGCGAGACAAGGATAAATACTGCCATTATCACCGTGATCACGGGCATAGCACAAGTGATTGCCGTCACCTAAAAGAAGAGATCGAACGACTCATCAAAGACGGTCGACTCAGAGAACATATGGTTAAAGCTGGAGTAGCTGAGGCACGCCAGACCGAGAATCAGCCGATGGAAGAAATCCGGATGATTATCGGCGGTCCACAAGGTGGGGGCGACTCAAACAATGCACGAAGGAATCATGCAAGAAAACTTAGTCAGCCTCAGTCCGAGCTCATGATTATAGATCGGCCACCAAAAGAGAAGAAAAGGGAAAGATATTGCATATCGTTCACTGAGGAAGACGCCCGAGGTATCCATCACCCCCATGATGATGCGTTGATCGTCACCCTGGCGATCGCTAACCGAAAAGTATTCCGGATACTCGTCGATACGGGGTCATCTGCAGACGTGTTGTTTACTCAGGCGTTCGACAAAATGGGGATCGAACGGTCCATGCTACGCCCGATTCGGACCCCGTTAATCAGTTTACAAGTACTGCCCGAAGGAATTGTCTCATTACCACTCACCGCTGGTAGTGCCCGCATCAGACGACGATGATGGTTGACTTCTTGGTCGTCGAACCCTCAGGATACAACGCAATACTCGGCCGACCTTCATTGAGTCTCCTCCAGCCGTGGTATCCACATACCACCTTTCAATGAAATTCCCGACGGAGTCGGGAGTCGAAAGTCAAAGGAGACCAGCAAGATGCGAGGCGATGCTACATGATAGCCGTAAAGGAGCCGCCGACAAAAGTCCGACCAACATATTAACAATCGAATCATTGGACCCTGGGCGAGAATTATGAGCGAGGACAGCTGGTCGAAGATCTTGTCTCGGTCCCCTTGGTCGAGACGGATGGATCCAAGACGGTACGAATTGCTCGTCTCTACGTTCCCCTTTGAAAGAAAAGTCGATAGCCCTACTCCGTAGGTATGCCGACGTATTTGCCGGAGTCATGAAGATATGCCCGGATCGACCCTCTCGTGGTGACTCACCGACTCGGCCGATCCGTCAGACGACCGATCCGACGGCGATCGCCGCCCCGAACGATACGCCATCATCGAGAAAGAAGTCAACAAACTCCTCCGGCCAATTTCATAGAAGAAATACACTATCCAAAGTGGGTCGTGAATGTCGTGCTTGTAAAGAAATCCAACGGAAGTGGCGAGTCTGTGTATTGACTATACCGACTTAAATAAAGCTTGCCCCAAGGATAGCTTTCCGCTTCCGAGGATAGACCACTAGTAGATAGAGCCGGACATGAGCTCCTTAGCTTCATGGATGCATATTCAGGGTATAATCAAATTGTAATGCATCAAACAGATAAATCAAAAACTACCTTTGTCACCGACCAAGGCCTTTATTGTTACCGAGTGATGCCATTTGGTTTGAAGAATGCCGGCGTAACTTATCAAAGGTTAGTTAATAAAATCTTTGCCCGGCTTATAGGCCAAACCATGGAAGTATACATCGACGACATGCTTGTCAAAAGCATACATGCGGCAGATCATGTGAATGATTTGGAAGAAATGTTTCTAATCCTACGGAAGTTCCGGATGAAGCTAAATCCGAGTAAATGTGCTTTTGGAGTAGGCTCCGGAAAATTCCTCGGTTTCTTGGTCAGTCAGCGAGGAATAGAGGCAAACCCTGAGAAGATAAAGGCTTTGATTGATATGGAATCCCCCAAAACTATTAAGGACATCCAAAGGTTGACCGGGCGAGTCGCAGCACTTAATCGGTTCCTGTCCAGAGCCACGGATAAATGTCTCCCTTTCTTCAAACAATTGAAAGGAAGGCAAACGACGGGTTGGACGGAAGAATGTGAAGCGGCATTCCAACAATTAAAGTCATATCTCGGTTCTCCGCCTCTCTTATCAAAACCCGAATCAGGGGAGTCCCTGCTCCTTTACCTAGCAGTATCCGAGGCAGCGGTTAGCTCGGCTTTGATACGAGAATCCGAAGGAAAGCAACTGCCGGTCTATTACGTCAGCAAAGCGTTACTGCCTGCAGAAACGAGATACCCAAGCTTGGAAAAAGTCGCCTTGGCTTTAATAATTTCCTCTCGCAGGCTCAGGCCGTATTTCCATGCCCATACTATCATCGTGATGACCGATCTTCCGCTTCGCCAGGTATTGCAGAAGCCAGAGGCTTCCGGCCGACTCACTAAATGGGCTATCGAGCTGAGTGAGTTTGATATTCAATACAGACCAAAGGCAGCAATCAAAGGGCAAGCCGTAGCTGATTTTATCGCCGAGGGGACGCTTCCAACCGAACTCTCAGTAAATAATGCGCCGAAGGACGGTGCAGTTCCGACATCAACCGCTCCCCCTTGCCCTATTCCATGGAAACTGTATGTCGACGGTTCTTCCAACGCGAAGGCCAGTGGGGCGGGGGTTGTGCTGGAAACTCCCGATAATACCTATATACAGTATGCCTTACGACTCGGATTCCAGGCGTCGAACAATACGGCAGAATACGAAGCATTGTTACTCGGCCTCCGACTCGCCGCTAGTATGGGAGTTACCCACCTAAGCGTTTTCATCGACTCTCAGTTGGTTGTTAATCAAGTTACCGGTGTATACCAAACACGGAAAGACCAATTAAGAGCATACATGGAGAAAGCGAAAGAACTTGTCAATGGATTTCAGCTCTGTCGTGTCACTCGGATCCCTCGCACAGAAAACAGCAAAGCCGACTTATTAGCAAAGCTCGCCTCCGCCGATGAAGATGATATACCCAGGTCCGTCCCTATCGAATACGTTGACAAGCCGAGTGTAAATGAACCAATTGGCGAGGCCGTCAACACAATCGACTCGGGACCATCCTGGATCGATCCAATCCGCCAATACCTTGACGAAGGAAAGTTGCCTGAGGATCGCGCCGAGGCTCGACGAATTAAGATCCGAGCCTCCCGTTACACCATACACGACGGAACCCTCTATAAGAAAGGTTACTACGCCCCGTTGCTGCGGTGCCTCAAACCCAGCGAGGCAAACTATGTATTACGGGAAATCCATGAAGGAATCTGTGGAAACCACTCTGGAGGGCGATCTCTCGCCCATAAGGTCCTACGACAGGGATACTACTGGCCTACTATCCAACATGACGCTCGCAAGCTCGTTCAAAAATGCGATAAATGTCAACGGTTCGCTGCAATTCCGAGGCAAGCACCCGAGGCACTGACACCGATGACTGGCCCCTGGCCTTTTGCACAGTGGGGGGTCGACATTATAGGACCGCTCCCTATGGAAAAAGGTCAGACCAAGTTGGCTGTGGTAGCAGTGGACTATTTCACGAAGTGGGCCGAGGCAGAACCATTAGCTAAAATAACCGAGCAGAAGATCACCGAGTTTGTATGGAAAAACATTATCTGCCGATTCGGAGTACCCCGTACCATTGTTACAGACAATGGAAGGCAATTTGATAATAGGAGCTTTCGCGAGATGTGCGACAACCTCGGAATCAGAAACGTTTATTCTTCACCTCATCATCCTCAAACCAACGGACAAGTTGAGGCGGTTAACAAGGTTATCAAGCAAAATCTTCGGACCAAGCTTGGCCGAGCCAAAGGAGCATGGGCCGAAGAGCTCCCAAAAATTCTTTGGGCTTACCAAACTACAGCTCGAACAGCCACAGGAGAGACTCCGTTTTCATTAGCTTATGGCTCGGAAGCCGTCACTCCCGTTGAAATCGGATTACCTTCGGCTCGAATCACCTCATTCAATGCAGAAGAGAATGAAGAACTCCTTGCACTCGGACTCGACCTTCTGGACGAACAAAGGGAAGTGGCGCGGCTGCGCACGGAGGCGCGGCAACGACAAGTGGCTCGGTTCTACAATACCCGAATTAAGATTAGAAGGTTTCGAATGGGAGATATGGTTCTCCGGAAAGTATTTTCCAACACCAAGGAATTTGGGTCGGGTACGCTGGGACCCAATTGGGAAGGACCCTATATCGTCTCGGGCACCATCCGACCAGGAACGTATCGGCTAGAAGACCTAAACGGACAACCATTGCCTCACCCTTGGAACGCTGAACACCTCAAGGTCTACTATCCTTAGCTCGGTACTCAACGTTTAAAGATTCTGAACTAAGAAGGATTAAAGCCAAGTCAAATGAATAAAGCTAAGCATTTTTCTTTCATTTGTCAAAACACATACAAATACAACGTGTGAATACATCAAAGCAAAAAAAAAATAAAATCGAAGGGCCCTAGTAACTGTCCTCATGCACCGGCCTCGTCCCCAGCAGCAGTGTCTTCAGCAGCGGCGTCCGGATTCTCGGATTCCGAGGCTGCTCCGCCCTCGATTTCTGAAAGGTCAAGGTCAGGAAAAGATTTCTTTATATCCTTGACGCATTCCAGATATCCGCTTTGGAACAAGCGGTCCCTCTCGTCCTCGAACTCCGCCGACTCAAGGAAAGCTTGGACGGCTTGGTCCCTGGCCTTCTCAGCCTCCCGAGTCTTCTCGTCGGCCTGCTGAATATGCTCCGCCGCCTCAAGCTTAGCCCGAGCTAAGTCATCTGCGCACGAAGCATGAACTGCGAGAACTCGTCAGTTCTCTTCTTCAGCTTCAGAGAGAAGAGCCACTACCCGAGCAACCTCTGCTTGCGCTTCATCCAAGGCTCTTCTGGAGGAAGCCGCTTCTGCTCTCGCATCTTCGGCAGCCTTCCAGGCAAGGGACGCCTCGCCTGTCAAGACGCCGACCTGGATTTCGGCCTCCTCGCGCCGCCCTTCGGCTTCCGACAGAAGAGTCTGCAGCCTATGAGTCGAGGATAGCTCGTTGCTGGCCTTAATCAAGCAGGGAGCAAGTTCAAAAAGCACCCTTGCTGCATGGCTGACGGTTTGCGATGACGGAGCGTTGTAGAGCCTCACGAACTCTCTTTCGCCCCCGTGGGCTAAGGCCCAGGGAACCATCCCCGATACCACCTGCTGCAGGACAGACGGCCCTTCCTGGTTCGTCTCCTCCCCTCTGGAGGACGCGGTCCTCGTCTCACCTTCCCCTCTGGAAGACGCGGCCGGTCTCTTCCTCCCGTCTCGGAACATCCGTCTCAATGTGTACCGAGTCGGGTGCCGCCCGAGGTTCCGAGGCTGGGCCGCCGTCTCCTCCGCCCTTTCTTCCGGTCGGGAATTACGACGACGGAAGGGGCAGAAGAACTCGCCGGCTCTTTCTCCTTCCGCACGACCCTTTGCCTCTTCGGCGGCCGAGGCTTCGACAGAACTGACCGCGGCGGAGCCTTCAACTTCGTGACTGCCCTAAGGGGAGGACGAGCTCCAGTCATTTCTGAGGGAGCCGGTTCGTGAACAATCCTGAGATTGGGACGGGCCTCGGGCAGATCTATAAAAAAAAAAAAAAACGAAGTAAGTCAGGAAAAATTCAGAAAATTCAGAAGATACATTTTCAATTACCTGTGACTTCCGAGTCTAGACCTGCAAGGTGAAGGCGTTCCGGCTGTAAAAGCACCTTCCAAGACCTATCCGCCGGATCCAACGTCCTCAACTCTTTGATCCGAGCCGAGGCACTGGAGCCGAGCTTCGGTCGCTTCTTCGGAATGTCTACCAGACACAAGCCCGTCAGACTCAGAATATTGCAAAAAATGAAAAAGGGCGAGAGAAAGAAGACCCAAAGTCACCTGCTCTCTGAAATGTCCGAGGAACACGAGCCTCGCAAGACTCGGACTCATCCATCTCCCAGCGACCACATGCTCAAAACCAACGCTCTCTCCAATGTTTGTTGGAAGTGGGAGGGTCAGTGATCAGGGAACCGCCTCCGCCTCGCCAAGCAGCGAAGACGTAGAAGCCAGGGTAGTTCGGATTCACTCGCACTTGGTACAGGTGGAGAAATTCGTCGACTGTAAGCGGTGGCTGTTCCATCTCAGCCCACAACACCGCACACCCGAATAAGTTCCTCCACCCATTCGGGACTATCTGCCCCGGGGCAATCTGAATGCGAGACAAAACTCCCCGGACGATGGCCTGAAGGGGCAGAAGCAGGCCGCATTGCATTGACACTTGGTAAATCGCGACCGCCCCAGCAGGAGGGTGATCCGGCAAGTCATTCGGACGGGGGAGATAGGTGATGACCGACTCGGGGATGTGATACCCGATTCGGATTCTGTCTAAGTCCGCCTCAGTTAAAACTGAGGGAACCGGACCGCTTAAATCTTCCCCCGATCCTTCTCCTTCTGACTCAGCGTGCGCCGATTCATCGACAGGAACTGGATCAGAGGTTCCCTCGACAATCAACATTTCATCTTCTTCCTCCTCATCTTCCTCCATGCCCTTTAGAAAGTTAGGCCTTCCCGGGCGGGTTAATAAAGACGACCCACCACGAGACGGGGCTACGGAAGCAGGGCGCTCCGCCGGAGCTTCAGTGACTCTCTCAGATAGAAAAGCAGCGTTGGCATCCACTGCTATCTCCGTCAGTAAGGAAGGCGATTCCGCAACAGTCCAAAAACGTTGCGCTTCGCCTTCGTCTCCGGAAGCTCCCCCCTGGGGACTTCGAGAACCCCTATCCGCCATTATTATCTAATAAAGAGGAAGGAGAAACTCACCGGAGGGAGAAAGGAGAACGAAAATGGCGGAAGGAAGCGCTGACGGTTAAGAGAAAGGAAAGGAAGAAGATGAAAGACTGAGAAGGCTCCTAAGGGAATGAAAAGTAGGAATGGCAATAGAAGTTCAAAATGCGGGACCCCCACTAATTTATAAGATGGCCATGCGGCGGAAGTAATTAATGGGGAAATGATTCGACGCCTGCATCGATTCCCCCGCTCGACACGTGGCGCTCGTCGACTGACGACAATAATGCCCTTGCTACGTGTCCAACCCTCATTGGCGGGATGTGCGATTTGACGGCTGACGGCGCGTGCGATGTCAGGAACCGAACCGCCTCCCGTCAAAGGCGACACGGAATGCATTGAACGACTACCTACTGTCTCGGACTGGGTTGTGGACCGACTCGAAGCTCACTACTCCTAAGTGTCATATGAAACACACGGAGTAGGGGGGGCTTACTGTTGGGGATAAAAAGTACAAGTCCGCAGACTCGGACTTAATGCCTCGGATCACCAAAGGATGCACCAAATCCGAGGCATGATTCGCTAAACCGAGACAAAGGTTGAGTCGGATCGGACGACTCATCAGCATTCCGGGCATGCGTCGGGCGGACCTCCTTACCAGATCGACCATCGCAAGATCAAGCCTCGTCCCGGATATCTTGGGATAAGGTCTCCGACCCCGAAGCTCACGGGATCGGATGAAGGCCCGAGAGGGGCACGATCCTATCTCCGTGATCCCAGGAGAAGATCCCGTGCACAATATCAGGAAGAGAATCCGCGTACGATTAAATGCCCCCGCAGCTATAAAAGAGGGACCCCTGTCACCTTGAGAGGTACGAAAAGATTTCTCTCTAAAAACTCATCAATATACTTAGACCCAGAATCCAGGCCTGACTTTGGCATCGGAGGGTCCCCTGCTCAAGCCAGGGTCTCCTTTGTCTTCTCTCTCTCTGTGCAGGTATATGAAGGTCAAAGAGGACGAACTGGATATTTACATCAACAGCTTGGAACTGGATATTTACATCAACAATTTTTTTGGACCGTAAAGGTGTTGGGTGCCCGAATAATTTGTGGGGCCCACGGTCATGCATGATGTGGACTATTAAAATGTTACTTGTGGATCCACTTTTGGAGCTATCCATACTGTTCACAAGGTCACACAAATGTCGATAAAGGGACGAAACATATTGGAGCTTCATCCAAACCTTTTGTAGCTCCTTCAACATTCTTTCATATGATATAGTTCATATGTGCTTGGATAAGCCTCATTTTGTAGCTTATGCCCTGACTTTATTAGGTAACATGGATGGATGGCATGGATAGGATACATACCTTATGGTGGCCCCACAAACGATGACCCAACACACCTTAGCACAAACGATGACCCAACACACCTTAGTAGGGCCTCCCGGACTTTGTATCGAAACCCAAATGTCAATTTTGAATTTGGGAGGGAATTTCGAAAGAAGCTTCCATTGTATTTGATGTCTTAAATCTAGTCAAATACACTACAAGAAAAGGAGGCTTTAGCCTCGGTTCAAAACAGTGGCTAAAAATGTAAAAAAATTGAGGCTAATGCCTTTAGTCTCAGTTTTACCTCAGTTATCCAAACCGAGGTCGAAACCCCCGTGGCTAAAGGCTTTAGCCTCAGTTTTAGCAACCGAGGCTAAAATGATTTTTGTAGCCTCATTTCTTTAAGTGAAGCTAAAAGAACCTTTTTAGCTTCAGTTTTCTCAAAATGAGGCTAAATCAAAATTTTAGCTTCCATTGTTTCCAACTAAGACTAAATCCGAATTTAGCCTCAATTGCCTCCAACCAAAGCTAAAACTATTTTTAACCTTGATTCTCAACAATCAAGGCTAAAGCCTTTAGCTACTAAAGATGGATTTAGCCTCTTTTGGCATCAATTGAGGCTAAATTTGGTTTTTAACCTCGTTTCTCTATCAACCAAAGCTAACAATATCATAATCAACAAATGATTGAACCTGTGCATATTTCACCCATTGAACATTCATCAAGACAACAATCAGCACAATATCAATAAAACAATTAATGCTCTATTTAAAGTTTTCAAATCAAACTACAAATGTCTTCCTTTCCTAGCCTTCCACATGAACTGTTTCAGTAAGGTCCCCTTCTGGACCAATCAGATGTCTTCCTTTCCTAACGACATCTTCTGGCAGATGCCTACAACACCAACCTCACTGGCCATGATCACATGTCCACTATGTGCAATGTAAAAGCGACAGGGGCACAATCCATTCTGGTCCAATGTCGCTCCAAGATAGCAGCCATCAGTAACTGCATTTATACAATAAATATAAGTTCAAAATACTCATGTCACATGTAAAATCATTAAAGTATGAAGCAGTTCCAGCACTAACTTTACATGATATAAGTGCAAGTCCATCCCATGGCTCCATAAGAGCTGAAAAATATTCGTACAAGGCCTTTCTATCACAATTTAAGAGATCGGTCAAGGTTGCAACTTACAAATTGAAGGCCACTAAAAACATGATAGAAGTCCTTTGAAGTTGTAATGTCAATGAACCCTGTCCTTGGAACTGCACTCCATTTGCTATGGCATCTATCCAATGCTGCACTAGTAAAGGCGAGAGTGTACTCTAGCACACTTCCTGTTTTGTTGCATCAAACATCATAGATTACCAGGGAAAGTCGCCTGAGAGACTAGTTGCAAAAATAAATAAATAAATAAATAATTTTTAAAAAAAAGGAAAAGGAGTTACCTTTCGAGACTCATGAACTTCAGGAACGTTGTATGAATCGGGCGTTATGTTGGAAAGCCATAAACCAGGGAAAGTCGGCTAAGAGAAATCGTTAAAAATGCATCAATTTCATACTAAAAATCAAGAAACAGAATCACGCATGCTTTTTTAGCATAGCCAGCAACAGCAGAAGCTGGGTACACTCTTCCGGTGGTGATCTGACTATTCATCCAGTGTATATATGCAAGGGATGCAAAGTGCTTACCCGGCACTGCAGAAACAAGTTGCAGATCTGTTTTATTACCACCGACTGTTTGTGAAGACGTTCAGAGGTAATGTGCATCTGCAACCCATGTAGTATCATGAGCAGTGGCACCATTATGCATAGTATAGGCTTATAAGAAAAATAGAATCCTGGAAGAAATTAGTATTGACAAGAGATCTAGTAGCACATATAATGTACATAGGTTTGGAAGTGTGCATAGTTGTAACACCCCAAATTTTGGCTATTTTAAATTACCAAAAATCCTTTTAAAAAATTTTTATAATTAGCTATGTCATCACTTACTGACCCTTGACACTCGAGATGGGCTTATTCACGGCTGGTACCGATAAGAACCGTACAAATAGGATTGATCGACCATAGAAGACTAATAAATTCAACCGATCACTTAAACATCGAGTTCAGCCTTATGATCTATTCATATAGGGCCTAAATCTAACTGACCTGCCACCGACTAATCAAACTACCATAACTTAATTAGAGATCTACCCAAACCCGAGCCAACTATGGGTCGAACCTTAATTAATGGACCGAATCAACCTAGATACTCTTTTAGCCTAAAACCAAAGGTTTAGAATGATCATGACTGAATTACCATTTCTCTAATTTCGAATAGGCCATACCATGAACTTAATTTATCCATGCCTTAACCACTGTGCCCAAGAAGTCTCTCTACCCAATTTATTACAAAAGTGCCCCGATTACCTGAACAAGCTCTAGACCGCTCGTTAATGGGCCACTAGTTCCAAAAATTATAGAGTAATGCCCTTCTCACTGGGCTGTGGTCCATCGCAGATGATGGACTCAAACGGCGCTTGAAAGAACCGATTTGCGTCGTCCTGTCGGCACTTGTAAAATGCAACTCTCCCTAGTATTGGCCAAAAATCTGAATTTTAAAGCGAATGGCCCTGCCACTTACGACAATAAATTAGCACATTTCAGCCGTCGGATTTCACCTAAATTTGCACCATAGGTTAGAAATATTTTCATGCACTTGCCTGCAAAATCTGACCATTGGTCGAGGATCGGTGACCATTGATCATAAATTAAGCTATTTCGCAAAACCCCGCATTCCTTTGCGATCAAACTTTACCCAACCCTTCATCGGGCCATGAGGCACGTGTTCCATGAATTAGATGGCCTATGGGGCCATTAGGGCAGCCCCAATAACCAGAATGGGCCCCACAGGGCTATTGGAGCCAATTACCAAACTGTAGGGTCAACTGATATAATTCTGGACATATAAAAGTCCACCCCTCTCTCCCTCATTTGTTGAAATATTAGCAGCTAAAATTCTGAGAGAGAGAGAGAGAAAGAGAGAGTGAGGAGTGAGGGTGAAGGATTGCACCTTGGTGCTTGCACCCATCGCCCTTGCAACTCCAAAAATTTCGATCCTACCGTCGTAGAACCGAGCTACGCCCGATCTAAGGTAAGAATCGGATGCTAGCCTATTTTTTCCTAATGATCAGCCACATGCATGCATCTTACCGCCCTTTTCTTACAACGCAGGGCCCCGTCACGTCGAGTTTGCAGGCCCGACGACGTTAGGACACTTACAAAGGCTTCTGGTCAACAATAGGTGCAGACCATTACCTTTAGGTGGCTGATTATCGCACCTTGCGTAGGTTTCATGAATGTGATTGGTGAACTGTTAGTGCATGTGGCTGAATTTTCATTTGGATTACATAAATAGGATAATGGATTAGGAATTGATAAAATTATGGAAAGGGATTAGACCTCAATACCCCAAACATGTGACTTGTTGATTTGCATGTCATGTAGGATACAAATGTTTGAATTTCTCTAAATTGTTGCTAGTTGGTTGTTGATTTCCAGATTAGTTGTTAATTTTGCTTAGAATGAAGACATGAATTGCTCTAAATTGTTGATTGGTGGTTGATTCCCTGATTTCGTGATTAACTATGCTTGGGTGAAGGCATGAGATGTTATAAATTGACTGACTAGTTGAGTTACTTGCCTCGATTTTCAATGTATGGCTGAATTATGTGATTTATGTTGGTCCATGAAAGATTAAGTGCGGTGTATTGTTATATGACCGTCCATGTGATTGTATAGGCTGGAATATGTTAAGTATAATCTGTAAAATTGGGTGGAATTTAATATGTTGCTGTCTATGTCCTGTTTATACTAAAATGGTGTCTGTCCTAAAATGAATTGTCTCCAATGATGACCCTGCTTGTTGTGTATTGACACATATTCCCCTATGGATCGGCCGACTACCTGGAATTTCTTGGGCGGTCTTTGTTGGGCCTGTCCGCAAGTGAATCTGACCTAAATAGCTAAACTGTAGGTTGTTGGTCGTAGTTGGACTACACGAGACAGTGTTCTCAAGCTGATTAGCTATGGTTCAGCCCGTCAGGGTATATTGACTCTTAAGTCGACCATTCTTGTACGTTAATCATGTTTGATCACGCCTGTATGAACCCGAAGTACCCTAAGACCATTACGCCCACTATTAACTGTAATTTACGGCCCACAAGACTCATGAGCTGGGGATGGTGGTATGGGACACTATTCCCATGCTGTCGGCCTACGCTGGGGTGAGGAACCTCCCCGTAGTGTCCAGGGAGCACTTAGACTCCTGAGCTAGGGACAATGGTATGGGACATTGTGCCCATGGTGTCGGCCTGTGCTGGGGTGACGACCTCCCCATAGTGACCGCGAGTAGGACATTTAAGTCTCAATTCTTTTCGTCTGAGATTATGGTTTCCAGGATTGACGACCTCATATAGGGTTAAGGATCGTGAGAGTCATATGACCATGGCCCTTGAGCCGCGTGATCGAGTTAGGGCAACAACTCCACTAAGGGTATTCCGGTTTCCCCAATCTATTGGACAAATGAACCTAATTAACCAACCTAGCTAACATATGTCATGACATTGCATTATTGTTGTGGCGATTAGGCAATCGAGGTCGCAATTGAGGGAGTGTTGGTCATTGCGAACGTTAGATGTCATCACTTGAGGGAGTGTTGGTGGTGAGGGGCATGCATCATATCAATGAACCATGCATTTGCATTAACAATAGTATTTAGGGTTCTATGCTGTATGTTGTTCATTAAACGTACTCTATGCATGATAATTTTTGTGGCCTACTGCTAATGGTACCACTGAGTTAACTAATCACTCCCACTCTGGGACGGTGTTCTAAAACACCAACCAGAATTCGAAATACATGCAGGTACCTTGGAGCGGGATGCACTGGACGATGTCGGTACATACGATGACAAGGAGGAGCAGACGCAATCCCAGACTTCGGCGGTTTCTTTTAGTTTATGGTTGGATGGTCGCGGGACATGGGCCAAGGCCCGAGTCATTTTAGGATATTTATTTGGGTGGGTCTAATTCTCGGTTGGATTTTCTTGGTACTGTATTTTGGATATCTTACCTGTTTAGCGGCCCATGTTTACATTTTATGATATTCTCATGCTTATGGTTTGCTAAACCCATCATTACTTATAAATAAACCCAAATGGATTGAAATCTAGAGCCCATTAGGGCCTACGTGGCACTTAGGAATTCAGGAGCAGAGTTCCTACTCGGCCGCTGAAAATCTGAGGCGTTACAGATGGTATCAGAGCATGGTTCGAATTAAGCTGGGCCTTGGGCAATGGGTCTATCATAACACCTTATCGACTTAGGAGGGAGCGATCGAACTTCGCGATGTTAAAAGACCCAAGGAGCAAGCCATTCGGCTAATCTGAACACTAAAGTCTTAGCCAAGGGTTTAGGTATAGAAGGGACGTATAACGTAAGAAGTGATCTAAATCACTTGTAGTTGGGAATTCGAAGATTGGAGACAATACGACCTAAAAATGTGTATGGGGCCATTTATACTTCATTTATACCACATTTATACTCTTTTCTACCCTCTTCACTTTCAAATCATCACCCCATTCTCTTCCCAAGCTCTCAAAGATAAATCCCTAAGTCTCAACTCCCCCTTTCAACCCATATCCTTTAAAAATCTCACCTTCCACCACTTTATTCTTCTAATTTTTCTAATACTATTCATGTTAAACACAAATCCTAAAGCTCAAAGGATGAAGAGTTATAATTAAATAAAAATTTACTATAAATAGTAAAAATGTAAATAAATTGGGTTTTTGACCATTAACCTTGTGGAATTTCATAAAATAACCAAGTTATTTGGATAGATTAGCTTCTCCTACCCCAAAATCATATGTGGCACGTCGAATAACTCATTCTTGATTGAGAGATACACCAATTTTAAATATAGAGTGATAGAGCCATCACCAGACCTGGCAGTGCCGCCGCCAACACTACTAGAGAGTGGTGGCGTCACTGCTGAAGAGGCAGCGCGCCACGGCTGGCACCAGTCCGCTGGATTTTCTGCGATTTTCTATTTTTTTAGGCCAAATTCAAAAAGTCATATCTCCCTCAATATAACTCCGATTGGGGTGATTCAAAAGCCAGATTAAAGCTTGATAAGTCTAGTTTCATATAAAAATAAATAAATAAAATAAAATAAAAATTTTAATATAGTTAAATTTAAGGTAATTTGACAACTATCCAGAAATCATCAGTTTCAGACAGTGGTTACTTCGAGAATTTTAATGATTTATTTACAACTCCAAATGAGATAAAATTTTATAGGATAAAGTTAATCTTAATGATAAATCATGATAAAAAATTTTTAAAATAATTAAAGTACTAAAAGTATAAGAAACGTTACAAGAAATAGAGACATTTCACAATCATATAAGAATTCGTTAGTTTCAAACAACTGTCACTTCTAGAATTTTAATAATTTTTTTACAACTCAAAATGAGACAAAATTTTGTAATATGGAAATAAAATTTTTGATGACTTACTATAAAAAAATTAAAAAATAATTTAGTTACTTTAAGTATGAAAAATGTTAAAAGTAGTAGAGGTATTTGTGAAACGAATAGAAAATCATTGGTTTTGGATAACTAGTACTTCTTGAATTTTTATAATTTTTATGGAACTTCAAATGAAACAAAATTTTTTGAAATAAATGTAAACTTAATGATGGATTACTAAAATAATAATAATAATAATAATATAGTAACTAAAGGTGACAAAAATGTTACAAATAATAGAAGGGTTGAAGCCAAAAATTTCTACAACTTCGATATTGCCAATAGTCTAGTCATGTCTTTTTATGTTAAAGTTTAGCATTTGGTGCCTATTTAAGAATTATTTAAAATCATACTAAGAATCATCCCGTGATTAATTTGATATATATATATATATAGTTTAAGTGCAGTTAAATTAGGACCCTTGAGTAGGATTGAGTTTCATAGTTTAATACTCTGTAAGCTCATGGTAAAAGCGGACTACAGTAAAATGTTATGAGTTTCTTATTCTCTTGTGAATTCAAGGTTTGTACCATGTTGAGGAGATGACCTTCCTCTTTCCTTTTTCATAGCCTTCCTTATGTCGCTAACACTCCAAACCTCCGAAATATCTTAGAACTCTCGATCCTTCCTTCCCTCTCGAAGTTAACGAAACGGAAACACAGATTGCTTATAACTCACTAGCCATAAGATCAAAACAGTAACGTCAAGAGAAAACCTTAGGCTCCTAAAAACCTCTTCATGATAATCGTTTAACCATAGGCATAGTGAAAGATTTATTAATTGTTAATTTAGACAAGAATTAAAATAAGAACTCTCCTTGACCAAGGCCCAGATGATCACCTTCTAAATATAATGCTTAAACTTTTCAATGATGGGCATACCCTACACATTTAGGTTGATCAGACTACGGAGTTATGGAAGTATACACCTGTGAAGCATTCACGGCTTGACCCAATTCTCAATCCTGAGCGACTACCAATGGACTCACTACTTGAACTAAGAAGAAGACCAGGATCCACCAGGACTAAGGAGGGATACAATGAGCCTTATACCCTGGTCAGGTAGAAGATCGATGTATCAGGTTCTAGCCCACTACAATCGTTTCTCTGTGTTAGTCGAACATTGAAAGGGATACGACCCAATACCCCAAACATGTGACTTGTTGATTTGCATGTCATGTAGGATACAAATGTTTGAATTTCCCCATATTGTTGCTAGTTGGATGTTGATTTCCTTATTAGTTGTTAATTTTGCTTAGAATGAAGACATAAATTGCTGTAAATTGTTGATTGGTGGTTGATTCCCTGATTTCTTAATTAACTATGCTTGGGTGAAGGCATGAGATGTTACAAATTGACTGACTAGCTGAGTTACTGTAATGACCCGAAAATTTTCGTGCAAAGACCCAAGTACTACCTCAAATTCTTTAGAAGTTAATATGGGTTAATTAGCGCTAAACTCAATTACTTGTGAAATTAGCACCAATCACTTTAAATTTGATCTGCAAGACTCAAAACCTGTAGAATCGTTAGCACTATGTTACCCTGAAATCTAGGATTCAACGCTAAATTCAGTTGCTCTCGGGAGTACTTAGAAACTTTGTATCAGATTTGGACCGCGCGTCGAAAGTCCAATAGCGATGATCTTAAATAATTATGATCACCTTGCTGGGCTTGACAATCACGTCAAAAAATCAAGTCCAGATGATGTCCTGAGTCGATTTGCTTGAGTCCGGAGTAAAGAGTGTGAGAAAGGTGAGAAATTAAATATGAATTTATGAAATCTGAGTTGTGTCGCCTGCGTGCCGATTTTAAGCAATCTGACCATTGGATTCTAAACCAAATTTACCCTCGGATCAGGGAAGATGGCTCAGGCATGTCATAGTGCCAGTGGACCTGATCGAGTGTCGGTGACCGTTGAATTGAGATTGGTCCGCCATGAGCGATTTGTAAATTCGATCGGTACAAAAACTCAGCCTGACCTAGATCCATGGTCAGTGAGCTTAAGTTTGACTGCACGTGGAAAAGGGACCACCAGAAGCGCTTCGTTGGATCGAAATAGACCCGATTTGGTTATAACCTAAGTATACCTTGGCCCTGGGGCTATTTTCATCAATTTTAGGCCTATATAAAGACCTTAAACCCTCACTCTCAAATTCCATACGAATTTTCTAAACCCTAGCTAGAGAAAGAGAGAGAGGAAAAGAGAAAGTGAGAGAGAAGTTGGTGAATCATCTTGAGATTCTTCCCTGTTATTCTGCGTCCCTAAACTATCACTTCTGAATCGTTATTCCAGCGATTCTAAGTTCATTCTTGGGTAAGTCAATCAAACCCTAGCCTGTTTTGGAGCTTAGAATAGTCTAAGTGTTGATGTAGCTCATTTTATTCATGTCTTCGGTTATCTAGTCGCCGTTGACGAAGACTTATCGTCTGAATCAAATCTATTGCGCACTTCCTGGTTTAAGGTGCGGACTATATTCGTATAGGTTATGGTTTTTAAGGCTTTCAATGTCGGTTAATGGTTTATTATTGTTGTGAGTGCAATTTCATATGCGAAATGCGATGTTTATATTGCGTTCTTGATATATATGAGCTATATTGAGATTTGTGTATTCCTTGTATATGTAGAAAGTATCGTATACGTATGAAATACGAACATGTGTTCGCCATGATTAATTGTCGTGTATTTGTGCTAGTTGTATGTGTGTCAACTCCTTGACGAAAGGAATTGTCCAAATGTGTGTTATCACTAACATACGTCATGTATGTTGGAATATGTAGTATAAGTGTTTGTAGAAATGTCTAAATGATCCAGTGTGTAATATATTATCCTATTTATGGGGGTTGAGAAGAGATTCTCAACTATCTTATCGGTGTGTATGATTTCCTATATGCAATTTACATTCTTTGTTGTTTAAATTCAGGCACTACTTATGTGTATATCCATGTTAAGTTGATATTCATCAAATGCTCACATACTGTATGATTAGAATTGTTAATCCATTATTGTTCTGAATTGCTGGTATGAATATCTGTTATACTTGACTGAGTTTGGGGCTATGAAATAGTCCAGGGAATTAGCAATAAACCTTGAGTTCGTGGCCGAGGTTGTTTTTGCCACATAGGACGTGTTTGACGAACCCGAGTCGAGTGGTTTGGCCACATGGGGTGTTTGCACACTCTATGTCATTCAACTCAACGTGCGCTTGTGCTAGTCAAGCTCGTCAAGTAACCCGATTATCCCGGTGGATGTGCACCATGTATGGACGCTATTGTTTGAATCTAGGGTACCAAACTTACCAATGCAATCTCGTTAACCATTATACCTTGATCCGCTAAGACTCATGAGCCGGGCATGGTGGTATGGGACACCGTGGTCGAGCTGTCGGCCTACGCTGGGGTGACGAGCCTCCCCGTAGTGACCAGTGAGCACACCGGACTCGTGAGCCGATTATGGTGGTATGGGATACTATATTCGTGCTATCGGCCTACATTGATTGGTGATGAGCCCTTTGTAGTGATCTCGAGCATACCTTGATACTGCATTGAGGTGACCAGCCTTAAGGTAGTAACTAAGGTATGATAGGCATGCATTGATTGGTGGCGAGCCCTTTGCAGCGACCTAAAACCATATGGTCGTATGAGATTGTCTAGGACTGACGACCCTATAATGGATCACCGTTTGGAAATTGATATGAGGAAGGTACCTTAGCTTCTCAATCCTGCTGTATGTAAAGGACTAATAACAACTTGCTAATCATGTTCATGCACCGCATTGCATGTGCTTTGGCGTCGTGGGCATTACGGGAGGTTGTCATGCGTACCGTAAGATGAAGATGTTGAGGGAGTGCAGGCGAGAGCATGCATCATTTCTACATACATCCTTGCATTAACAAGTGTAATTAGGACGTGTTTGATTGTATTTCCTTATCATTACTGCTTGATTGATTTGATAACATGTTAACTTTTACTATATAGTTCCACTGAGTTGATCACTCACTCTCACATTCTGGGATGGTGTTTCAACACCAACCAGACTCTGTCTTAGATGCAGATGATGATGCGACCCCTGAGGCAGAGCAGGAGTATGAGGATGACAAGGACGTGTTTTATTTTTTACAGTTCTCAGGCGGGTTCATGTGAGCCGTGTCTTGATCTACCGGGATTCTGGGTTTCTTTTGTAATAGATGATTTCATTTTGATACTTATATTTTGAAAACAAACACTTGTAATTATGACTTGGTAGAGCATACATATCTCAGGGACTTACATAGATATATATATATATATATATATATATATATATTTATTTCTTTAAGTCTTCCGCTTGTAGATTTCACCTATCCCTGGATTATGTTTGCAGTTTGGCTTAATCTACTCCATGTTTTATGCACTCATACAGACAACATACATCCATCATTACATATGTTGCATAAGTGATGTTTTGAAACTCGGGATCTGAGTTATGCTCGACCCCCGAATTTCAGGGCATTACAAGTTAGTATCAGAGCATGATTTGGATTAAACCGGACCTGAGTTATGGTCACACAACGCACGCTGACGCCACCTTAGTGTAGGAGGGTGCGAGCTTAATCTAGAATTTGTGTAAGTTTTCCCATTGCTCCTATCGGCGAAAGTTTACTGAAAATAATCGCCAAGATCGAGTCCGTGCACACTCCTGATCACACACAGGGACCCCAAATCTCTTCTAGACCATCCATTAACGGGTTTAGACGGTGTATCATCCCTTTCTAGCCAATAGAAAGCCGGTAATAGTGTATATGTATCAGATTCTATTTTAAGTGACCCGATAAGCGTCGAATCGGACTAAGGGCCTAATCGGGGCATTTATAGGGGGACCCAGGGTGGGACCCACATCAATTGCTAGCTTAGGGGACAGGCTAGCTTAGGGGACAGGAGGACCTCATCCAAATAGCGAGTCATCGTTGGAATGTCCAGAGACCAGCGATGACCTCGCCGGTTCAGCGAGCCCTCGCTGCCCAACGAGCCAGGCCGGGCGGGCCGACTCGGGCCGACGCATGTGGGGACTAGTGTGGCCCACTCGTCCATGGTTGCATGGTTTTAACCCCCCCAAAACCCTCCTTCCTTCACAAAGCCACCCTCCAAGCTTCCCTTTTCTTGAATTTTTTCTCAAAACCCCACAAAAATCCCTCCCCAAACCCTTTCTTCTTCCATTTTCGTGCATCCCCATTCTACCCATCTCCATTGCTATTTTCCCTCTCTTTTCTTTCCATTTGAGTACTCAAATCCTTCCTTTGAGTCTCAAATTCGTGGGAGCCCCACCATTCTTCCCATTTCCCTCTTTTCTCTCATTTTCTATGGCCCTATTCGAGCTTGTTACGGCCATATTTTCTATTTCCTCCATTCTCTCTTTGATGGGGAAGAAGAGAGCTCCCGTTGATGAAGCTGGGCCTAGCCGCCCAACCCGTGCATGGAGGCCGAGAGGTACCGCCACGAGCACGACCGCCACTCAAGAGTTTCAGACAAAGCGGGATCTCGATCCTCAGTCTCCCGTTAGAAGAACCTTATTGGTAGATCTATCTCATGGAGTTTATGAGGGCCGTAGGGTCCTTTTTGAAGCTCATGTAGATTCACAGCTATTTGGGAAATATCTCTTATTGGAGCGCCTGGAAGGGGCCAGTTGGTGTCCGCTATTCGAGGGCGAATACCGCGCCAATGTGGGTACTGTCCGAGCTTTCTATGCCCACATTCAGAAACCTTCGCTGGAGCCATTGCAGTTCAAGATTCCTTACGAAAGAGATCGGGAGGCCACGAACAACGTCGCCTTGATATCCCGACTTCTGAACGTGCCCTTAGCGAAGTTCATGCAAATGAGAAGAATCTGAGTAGTGCGCGCGAGAGGGATCAATGCACGTGATTCCTGTGTGGTCGTCTGGTCGAATGGCAGCTTAACAGAAGCCTTTTAGCAACCAACATGACGGACGACTTCCGCTTGCTTCACCACATTTACACATTTAATGTTTATCCAAGGTGGAGCAACCGCAGCGAGTGTACGCGCCTGATGGTAGATTTCTTGTATCAAGTGAGGCAAGGAGAGAAGCTGTGTGTGCCAACGTACATCTTGCATCAAATTGTCCTTATCTCTCGTTTGAATAAGAGGACCGAATCGCTCCCATTTGGCCGACTCATCTGTAAGCTTGCACATGAGTTTGGCTAAAGACTCGGGGCGAAAAAGCTGATACCTGTCCGTTACATTAATGTGACGACTCTCAATCAGATGGATATCGGGCCTCATCGACGACAAGCCTTACTTAAGAAAGTGAGAATGAGACTGAGAGCGATGAGGAAGAGAGCTAAGATAGAAGAAGAAGAAGAGCAGGACGAGGAAGAAGTGGAGGCCCAGGACACGAGTGAGAGTTCTCCTCCTGTGGCACCGGAGCAGGGCACAAATCAAGCCGCCAGGGATGCCCGTATAGCTCAGCTTGAGGAGGGTCAAGCTGTCCTACGCCAGGATATTATGGATCTTCGAGGCCTCGTGAAACATAAGTTCAAGAAGATGTCTCAAACTCTGAAGTTTATCCTATGTTGTCTACAGTATAAGGGGGGCCCTCCTCCATCTCCTGATTTCGACAAGTAGCTGCAGATGTAGTCATCCCTTACTCTATTTTATTGTTTGTTATTGTGTGTAGTCATTATAGACATAGTAGTTTGGAAGTTATTTTGTTACTTGAATCTTAAGATGTATTAGCTTGCATGCTTTCTCTGTCGCGATCCATGTAATGTTGCACTTCTTATATTGCGACAATTTTGTTAAATGAAATGCATGTTGTTTTTCCATGAGTTGTGATGTAAATGCTGTGTGGGTGGATTATGTGGATGTTGAATCTCACAGGTTGCATCCTTGAATGTAGGGTATGCCTCCTAAGGGCTCGAAGACTTCGGCCCCTATCTCTTTGGGCAAGTCGCTTGCCGGGATTTTCCCCCTAGGTGATAGCCAGACGGATCCACAGTCGGGCCCGTCTCATTTTGGTCCTGGGCTGGACTCTCAGCCAGTTACTGGCCCCGCTGTTGGGCTGACTCCTGTGATACCACCCATGGCTCCACCAGTCATGCCTTCGGTTCCTAAGCTGAACCGTGCATCTACGTTGACGCCTTATGCATCTTCGTCCGCTCCACCTCCTGATAGGCTTGAGCAGATAATGCTATTGATGTGGCAGTAGTAGATCCAGCAGCAGCAGCACCAACAGCAGCAGTAGCAGCAACAACAACAGTTTTTGTCTTCCATGGCTGGCATCTTTGCTCAGTCGATGTGGGCGACTCCACCTGCTTCACCTATGCACCCATCTGGGAATACTAGTGCTAGCGGCACATTTGGGCGATTCCAACGCTTATGACCTCCCACATTTTTGGGTTCTCATAGACCCGAGGAGGCCGAGTACTGGATTGATCGCATCTCTAAGATGCTGAGACCGCTTCACTATTCTGAGGCTGAACAGGTCGAGCTTGCCTCCTTCATGTTTGAGAAGGAGGTCAGTTTATGGTGAGACAGTGTTCTCTGCACAGTTGCGGAGGGTTTTGAGTGGACGTGGCAGGCATTTGTGGCTCGCTTCCACGAGAAGTATTTCCCGGTCACTTACCGACATGAGAAGGAGAGTGAGTTCCTTCGCCTCCATCAGGGAGGGATTCGGTGACTAAGTATGAGAACCAGTTTACTAAGCTGGGTCAATATGCTCCATTGCTTCTGAGTGATCAGCCGATGCGGATGTGGCATTTTTCTAAGGGGTTGAGGCCTGAGATTCGATCGAAGATGTGTTGTGCTAGCATATCTTCTTATGCTGAGTTGGTGAGCATGTCCCTGCGAGCTGAGCAGGACGAGGATAGGTCGTCCCGTATGCGAGCATCTATAGTTCCTAGACCGCGACCTGACTTTCCGAGTACACCATTTCTCGGCAAGAGGCCGCGGGCAGATTCTCCTCCGAGACATGTAGCGTCGCCGGCTCAGCCGATGCATTCTGACTTACGCTGTTCGTACTGTGGGAAGATTAGGCATTTGGATCGTAATTGCTTTACGTGAATGCGGGACAGTGGATTTACTTCGCCATAGAGGATCAGTCGTCTGATGCCTCAAGTCATATAAACTCCACCCCTTCGTTCAGTGCCAGCTCACCCATCCTTCAAACCTTCTGTACCTCGCTTCAGGCCACCTCAGTGACCCATGGTTCCACCGCCGAATCGTCCACAGTAGGCTCGAGTTCACGCGCTTACAGCTGAAGCGCCTGGGGTTGACTTGGCACTGAGATCTTTTGAGATTACGGCTCACATTCAAGGTATTCCTATCTGTTGGTGGATACCAGTCCACTACCTCTATTATATCGTATGCGGTAGTTAAGCGCCTAAGTTTGGGCACTGTTACTATGAAGGGAGTGACACTCACTACCGCTACAGGGACCTCCTCTGATATTACCAAGATTTGTATGGGTTGTTTGATTGATCTAGGGAGCAGATCGATTCTTGTTGACCTGTTTGTCGCATCTCTATATCATTACGATGTCATTTTGTGTATGGATTGGCTCACGATGATGCTAATGGAGATTGATTGTGAAGCTAGGCTGGTGACAATCTATGGACCTGAAGGCGAGACATTTACTTTCCCTGTTCAGGTCAGTTACCCTTTCTGTTTTGGTTATTATACTTCTCTGTTGGAGAGTATTGCTGGTTCGGCACTTGAAAGCACGTTAGTAGTTCAGAATTTTGAAGATGTATTCGAGTCGATTCCTAGATTACCTCCTCGGCGCGAGATTGATTTTACTATCGATCTCATGCCTGGTGCGACACCTATTTCTTTGCCCACCTATAACATGCCTCCGAGTGAAATGGAGGAATTGAGGAAGAAGATAGATGGCTTATTGAAGTTGGGCTTTATTCGACCTAGTGTGTCCCCTTGGGGAGCACCTATTCTGTTTGCCAAGAAGAAGGATGGTTCCTTGTGATTATGTATAGATTATCGCAGGTTAAATCAGGTGACAGTGAAGAACAAGTATCCCTTGCCCAGGATCAATGATCTATTTGATCAGTTGAAGGGGGCACGGTACTTTTCGAAGATTGATCTATAGTCAGGGTATCATCAGTTACGCGTCAAGGATGAGGACGTGTAGAAGACCGCATTTAGGACTAGTTTCGGCCATTATGAGTTCCTTGTGATGTCGTTCGGTCTTATGAACGCACCGGCCATGTTCATGGATCTGATGAATAGGGTGTTTCAGCCATTTTTGTTCTGATTCGTCATTGTCTTTGTCGATGACATTTTGATATACTCTACGAGTCGGGAAGAGCACGAGGAGCACTTAAGAGCGGTCTTGGATACTCTCAGGAAGAATTAACTTTTTGCGCAGTACAAGAAATGCGACTTCTAGAAGGAGGAAGTCAAGTTCCTAGGACATGTGATGTCCAAGGAAGGGATAGCTGTCGACCTCGCTAAGGTAGCTGCAGTTCAGGACTGGAAGCAGCCTGGTTCGGTTACTGAGGTGAGAAGCTTTCTGGGTCTAGTAAGCTATTATCGACGCTTCATACGAGACTTCTCGAAGATAGCGAGACCGTTGTCTCAATTGACACGGAAAGACTTGAAGTTTTCTTAGAATGAAAAGGCGGAAATAGCTTTTCAGGTGCTGAAGGATAAGTTGACGTCCGCCCTTGTGCTAGTATTGCCAGAGCAAGGGGTTAAGTATACGATATATACTGACGCCTCTCGCGCTGGTCTGGGTTGTGTCCTTATGCAGAAGGACAGGGTGATTGCATATGCCTCGAGACAATTGAGGAAACACGAAGAGAATTACCCTACACATGACCTGGAGTTAGCAGCTGTCATTTTCGCATTAAAGCTCTGGAGACATTACCTCTACGGAGAGGAGTTCGAGCTCTTTTGCGACCATAAGAGCCTTAAGTTTATCTTCACGCAGCGAGACTTAAATTTGAGGCAATGCTAATGGATGGAAACATTGAAAGACTTTAAGTTCGATGTCTCTTACCATCCGGGCAAGGTAAACCTTGTGGCAGACGCGTTAAGTCGCAAGAAGGCTGTAGAGTTCGTAGCTCCGCTAATGATAGCAGAATGGGACATGATGGAGTTTGTGCGAGACTTTGAGCAGAAACTCACGGTGGAAGAGTCGTATGAGGTTATCGCACACATTCGAGTATAGCCTTTCATTGACGAGAGGATCATTGCAGCTCAGGCAGATGATGAGCTATTAGCAAAGATGAGAGAGCGGGTTAGTACGGATGAGGACTCCGAGTGGAGTGTTGGTTCAAATGGGGGTCTATGATATTGTGGCTGGCTATGTGTCCTAGACATTCCTAACTTGAGATGGGAGGTTCTCGAGTCAGTCCATAATTTTAAGCTTGCGATGCATCCAGGTAGCACGAAGATGTATCAAGATATGAGAAGATCCGATTGGTGGGACAACATGAAGGTTCACATTGCTGAGTTCCTATCTCGTTGTCTCACGTGCCAGCAGGTTAAGGTAGAGCATTGCCGACCTCCTGGACTGGTGCAGCCCATGCCCATAGCAGAATGGAAGTGGGACTTCATCTCTATGAATTTTATTTCAGGGCTACCGAGAACGAGGAAGGGACGTGACTTTATTTGGGTGATCATCGACCGATTGACAAAGTCGGCTCATTTCTTACCGATCGGAGTCACAAACTCTGCAGACGAGTTGGCTAGGTTGTACATCAAGGAGATTGTACGTCTGCACAGAGTTCCCTTGGAGATTGTGTCTGATAGAGACACGCGATTCACATCTATCTTCTGAACTCGTATCCAGGAAGCGATGGGTGTGAAATTGAAGTTCAGCACCGCGTTTCATCCGCAGACAGACGGGCAGACGGAACGTGTGAATCAGGTTCTGGAAGACATGTTGCGAGCTTATGTTTTGGATTTCAAGGACAGTTGGACCTGATCGAGTTTCGGTACCGTTGAATTGAGATTGGTCCGCCATGAGTGATCTGTAAATCCGATCGGTATAAAAACTCGGCCTGACCTAAATCCATGGTCAGTGAGCTTAAGTCCGACCGCACGTGGAAAAGGGACCACCAGAAGCACTCCGTTGGATCGAAATAGACCCAATTTGGTTATAACCAAAGTATACTTTGGCCCTGGGGCTATTTTCATCAATTTTAGGCCTATATAAAGACCTTAAACCCTCACTCTCAAATTCCATACGAATTTTCTAAACCTTAGCTAGAGAGAGAGGAAAAGAGAGAGAAAGTGAGAGAGAAGTTAGTGAATCATCTTGAGATTCTTCCCTGTTATTCTGTGTCCCTAAACCATCACTTCTGAATCGTTATTTCGGCAATTCTAAGTTCATTCTTGGGTAAGTCAATCAAACCCTAGCCTGTTTTGGAGCTTAGAATAGTTTAAGTGTTGATGTAGCTCATTTTATTCATGCCTTAGGTTATCTAATCGCCGTTGACGAAGACTTATCATCTACATCAGATCTGTTGCGCACTTCCTGGTTTAAGGTGCGGACTATATTCGTATAGGTTATGGTTTTCAAGGCTTTCAATGTCGGTTAATGGTTTATTATTGTTATGGGTGCAATTTCACATGCGAAATGCGATGTTTACATTGCGTTCCTGATATATATGAGCTATATTGAGATTTGTGTATTCCTTGTATATGTAGAAAGTATCGTATATGTATGAAATACGAACATGTGTTCGCCATGATTAATTGTCGTGTATTTGTGCTAGTTGTATGTGTGTCAACTCCTTGGCGAAAGGAATTGTCCAAATGTATGTTATCACCAACATACATCATGTATGTTAGAATATGTATTCTAAGTGTTTGTAGAAATGTCTGAATGATCTAGTGTGTAATATATTATCCTATTTACGGGGGTTGAGAAGAGATTCTCAACTATCTTATCGGTGTGTATGATTTCCTACATGCAATTTACATTCTTTGTTGTTTAAATTCAGGCACTACTTATGTATATATCCATGTTAAGTTGATATTCATCAAATGCTCACATACTGTATGATTAGAATTGTTGATCCATTACTGTTCTGAATTGCTGGTATGAATATCTGTTATACTTGACTGAGTTTGGGGCTATGAAATAGTCCAGGGAATCGGTAATAAACCTTGAGTTCGTGGCCGAGTTTGTTTTCGCCACGTAGGACGTGTTTGACGAACCCGAGTCGTATTAGGGTTGTCGGCAGTGGTTTGGCCACACGGGGTGTTTGCACACTTTATGTCGTTCAACTCAACGTGCGCTCGTGCTAGTCGAGCTCGTCAAGTAACCCGATTGTCCCGGTGGATGTGCACCATGTATGGACGCTATTGTTTGAATCTAGGGTACCAAACTTATCAATGCAATCCTGTTAACCATTGTACCTTGATCCGCTAAGACTCATGAGCTGGGCATGGTAGTATGGGACACCGTCGTCGAGCTGTCGGCCTACGCTGGGGTGACGAGCCTCCCCGTAGTGACCAGTGAGCACACCAGACTTGTGAGCCGATTATGGTGGTATGGGACACTATATTCGTGCTATAGGCCTACATTGATTGGTGACGAGCCCTTTGTAGTGACCTCGAGCATACCTTGATATTGCATTGAGGCGACCAGCCTTAGGGTAGTAACTAAGGTATGATAGGCATGCATTGATTGGTGGCGAGCCCTTTGCAACGACCTAGAACCATATGGTCGTATGAGATTGTCTAGGACTGACGACCCTAGAATGGATCACCATTTGGAAATTAATATGAGGAAGGTACCTTAGCTTCCCAATCCTGCTGTATGAAAAGGACTAATAACAACTTGCTAATCATGTTCATGCACCGCATTGCATGTGTTTTGGCGTCGTGGGCACTACGGGAGGTTGTCATGCATACCGTAAGATGAAGACGCTGAGGGAGTGCAGGCAAGAGCATGCATCATTTCTACATACATCCTTGCATTAACAAGAGTAATTAAGACGTGTTTGATTGTATTGCCTTATCATTACTGCTTGATTAATTTGATAACATGTTAACTTTTACTGTATAGTTCCACTGACTTGATCACTCACTCCCACATTCTGGGACGGTGTTTCAACACCAACCAGACTTTGTCTTAGATGCAGATGATGATGCGACCCCTGAGGCAGAGCAAGAGTATGAGGATGACGAGGACGCGTTTTCTTTTATGCAGTTCTCAGGCAGGTTCATGTGAGTCGTGTCCTGATATACGGGGATTCTGGATTTATTTTGTAATAGATGATTTCATTTTAATACTTATATTTTGAAAATAAACACTTGTAATTATGACTTGGCAGAGCATACATATCTCAGGGACTTATATAGATATACATGTATATTTCTTTAAGTCTTCTACTTGCAGATTTCACCTATCCCTGGATTATATTTGCAGTTTGGCTTAATCTACTCCATGTTTTACGCACTCATATATACAACATACATCCATCATTACATATGTTGCATAAGTGATGTTTTGAAACTCAGGAGCTGAGTTATGCTCGACCCCCGAATTTCAGGGCGTTACAGTTACTTTCCTTGATTTTCATTATATGGCTGAATTATGTTATTTATGTTGGTCAATGAAAGATTAAGTGCAGTGTATTGTTATATGACCGTCCATGTGATTGTATAGGCTAGAATATATTAAGTATAATCTGTAAAATTGGGTGGAATTTAATATGTTATTGTCCATGTATTGTTTATACTAAAATGGTGTCTGTCCTACAATGAATTGTATCCAATGATGACCATGCTTGTTGTGTAAAGACGCATATTCCCCTATGGATCGACCGACTACCTGGAATTTCTTGGGCAGTCTTTGTTGGGCCTATCCGCAAGTGAATCTGGCCCGAATAGCTAAACTGTAGGTTGTTGGCCATAATTGGACTACATGAGATAGTGTTCTCAAGCCGATTAGCTAAAGTTCAGCCCGTCGAGGCATATTAACTCTTAAGTCGACCATCCTTGTACGTTAACCATGTTTGATCACACCCGTATGAACCTGAAGTACCCTAAGACCATTGCGCCCACTATTAACTGTAATTAACGGCCCACAAGACTCATGAGTCAGGGATGGTGGTATGGGACACTGCCCGTGCAGTCAGCCTATGCTGGGGTGACGAGCCTCTCCGTTGTGTCCAGTGAGCACTTAGACTCTTGAGCCAGGGACGGTGGTTGGGACACTGTGCCCGTGCTATCAGCATGTGCTAGGGTGACGACCTCCCCATAATGACCACGAGTAGGACATTTAAGTCCCAATTATTTTTGTCTGAGATTATGGTTTCTGGGATTGACGACCCCATATAGGGCTAAGGATCACGAGAGTCATATGACCATGGCCCTTGAGTCGCGCGATCGGGTTAGGGCAACAACTCCACTAATAGTATTCCGGTTTCCCCAATCTACTGGATGAATGAACCTAATTAACCAACCTGACTAACATATTTCATGACACTGCATTATTATTGTGGCGATTAGGCAGTCGAAGTCACAATTGAGGGAGTGTTGGTCATTGCGAACGTTAAATGTCGTCGCTTGAGGGAGTGTTGGTGGTGAGGGGCATGCATCATATCATTGAATCATACACTTGAATTAACAACAGTATTTAGGGTTCTATGATGTATGTTATTCATTAAATGTACTCTATGTATGATAATTTTTGTGACCTATTACTAATGGTACTGAGTTATCTACTCACTCCCACGTAGAGACGATGTTCTAAAACACCAATCAGAATCCGATAAAGATGGAGGTACCTTGGAGCGGGACGCGCTAGATGATGTCGGTGTAGACAACGACAAGGAGGAGCAGACGCAATCCCAAACTTCGACGGTTTCTTCTAGTTTATGGTTAGATGGTCCGGGACATGGGCCAAGGCCCTAGTCATTTTGGACTATTTATCTGGGTGGGTCTAGTTCCCAGTTGGATTTTCTTGGTACTATATTCTGGATATCTTACCTGTGTAGCGGCTCGTATTTACATTTTATGATATTCCCATGCTTATGGTTTGCTAAACCCATCATTGCTTATAAATAAACCCAAATGCATTGAAATCTGGAGCCCATTAGGGCATACATGGCACCCAGGAATTTGGGAGCCAAGTTCCTACTCGGCCCCTGAAAATTCGGGCCATTACAAATGGTGTTAGAGCATGGTTCAGGTTAAGCTGGGCCTTGGGCAATGGGTCTATCATAACGCCTTATCGACTTAGGAGGGAGTGATCGAACTTAGCGATGTTAAAAGACCCTAGGAGCAAGCCATCCAGCTAATCTGAACACTGAAGTCTTAGCCTATTGTTCAGGTATAGAAGGGACTTAGGCCATAAGAAGTGATCTAAATCACTTGTAGTTAGGAATTCGAAGATTAGAGACAATACGACCCAAAAATGTGTGTGAGGCCACTTCTACTTCATTTATACCCCATTTATAATCTTTTCTACCTTTTCAATTTCAAATCATCACCCCATTCTCTTCCCAAGCTCTCAAAACTAAATCCCTAAGTCTCAACTCCCCCCTTTCAACCCATATCCTTTAAAAATCTCACCTTCCACCACTTTATTCTTCTAATTTTTCTAGTACTATTCATGTTGAACACAAATCCTAAAGCTCAAAGGATGAAGAGCTATAATTAAACAAAAATTTACTATAAATAGTAACAATGTAAATAAAATGGGTTTTTGAACATTAACCTTGCAGAATCTTACAAAATAACCAAGTTATTCGGATAGATTAGCTTCTCCTACCCCAAAATCATATATGGCATGTCGAATAACTCATTCTTGATTGAGAGATACACCAATTTTAAATATAGAGTGGCAGAGCCACCACCAGAACCGGCAGCGCCACTACCAAAACCACTAGAGAGTGGCGGCGCCACTGCCAAAGAGGCGGCTCGCCACTAGTGGCACCAGTCCGTTGGATTTTCTGCGATTTTCTGTCTTTTTAAGCCAACTTCAAAAAGTCATATCTCCCTCAATATAACTCTGATTGGGGTGATTTAAAGCCAGATTGAAGCTTTATAAGTCTAATTTCATATAAAAATAAATAAAAAATAAAATAAAATTTTAATATATTTAAATTTAGGGTAATTTGACAACTATACAGAAATCATCAGTTTCAGACAGTGGTTACTTCTAGAATTTTAATAACTTATCTACAACTCCAAATGAGATTAAATTTTGTATAATGGAGTTAAACTTAATGATAAATCATAATAAAAATAAAAATAAAAATAATTAAAGTACTAAAAGTATAATAACGTTACAAGAAATAGAGACATTTCACAATCACATAAGAATTCATTAGTTTCAAACAACTGTCACTTCTAGAATTTTAATAATTTTTCTACAACTCAAAATGAGAAGAAATTTTGTAATATGGGAATAAACTTACTGATGACTTACCAAAAAAAATTAAAATATTTTAGTTACTTTAAGTATGAAAAACATTACAAGTAGTAGAGGTATTTGTGAAACGAACAGAAAATCGTTGGTTTTGGACAACTAGTACTTCCTGAATTTTTATAATTTTTATGGAACTTCAAATAAAATGAAATTTTATAAAATAAAAGTAAGCTTATTGATGGATTACTAGAAAAAAAAACCTAATAATAATATAGTAACTAAAGGTGACAAATATGTTACAAATAATAGAAGGGTTGAAGCCAAAAATTTCTACAGCTTTGAGATTGCCAATAGTCTAGTCATGTCTTTTCATGTTAAAGTTTAGCATTTGGTGCCTATTTAGGAATTATTTATAATCATACTAAGAATCATCCCGTGATTAATTTGATATATATATATATATATATATATATGGTTTAAGTTGTTTTTGTGCAATTAAATTAGGACCCTTGAGTAGGATTGAGTTTCATAGTTTAATACTCTGTAAGCTCATGGTAGAGGCAGACTATAGTAAAATGTTATGAGTTTCTTATTCTTTTGTGAATTCAAGGTTCATACCACATTGATGAGATGACCCTCCTCTTTCCTTTTCTGCAGCCTTCCTTATGTCGCTAGCACTCCAAACCTCCGAAATATCTTAGAACTCTCGATCCTTCCTTCTCGCTCGAAGTTAACAAAACTGAAACATGGATTGCTTATAACTCACTGGCCATAAGATCGAAACAGCAATGTCGAGAGAAAACCTTAGGCTCCTAAAAACCTCTCCATGATAACCGTTTAACCATAAGCATAGTGAAAGATTGATTAATTATTAATTTAGACAAGAATTAAAATGAGAACTCTCCTTGACCAAGACCCGGATGATAACCTTCTAAATATAATGCTTAAACTTTTCAATGATCGACATGCCCTAAACATTTAGGTTGATCAGACTACGGAGTTACAAAAGTATACACCTTTGAAGCATTCACGGCTTGACCCAATTCTCAATCCTGGGCGACTACCAATGGACTTACTGCTTGGACGGAGCAGAAGACCAGGATCCACCAAGACTAAGAAGGGATACAATGAGCCTTCTACCCTGGTCAGGTAGATGATCGATGTATCGGGTTCAAGCCCACTACAACCGTCTCTCCGTGTTAGTCAAACATTGAAAGGGATTAGACCTCAATACCCCAAACATGTGACTTGTTGAATTGCATGACATGTAGGATACAAATGTTTGAATTTCCCCAAATTGTTGCTGGTTGGTTGTTGATTTCCTAATTAGTTGTTAATTTTGATTAGAATGAAGACATGAATTGCTCTAAATTGTTAATTGCTGGTTGATTCCCTGATTTCGTGATTAACTATGCTGGGTGAAGGCATGAGATTGTAATGACCCGAAAAATTTTGTGCCAAGACCCGAGTACTACCTCTGTTTTCCTTAGAAGCTTTTTAGGGTAATTAGTGCTTAACTCGATTGCTTGTGAAATTTACATCAATCACTTTAAATTGTATCTGCATGACTCAAAATCTGTAGAATAGTTAGCGCTAGGTTACTCTGAAATCTGGGATTCATCGCTAAAGCCAGTTATTCTTGGAAATTTTTAGAAGTTCTGAATAGGACCTGGACCGCGCGTCAAAAGTCCGATAGCGATGATCTTAGGCTGTTGCGGTCACCATGTTGGGCTTGACCATCACCTCAAAAATCAAGTCCAGATGATGTCCTGAGTCGATTTGATTGAGTTCGGAGTGAAGAGTGTGAGAACGGTTGGAAATTTAATAAGATTTTGTGAAATCTAAGTCGTGTCGCTTGCGCGATGTTTTTAAGCAATCTGACCATTGGATTCTGACCCAATTTCACCCTCTGATCAGGGAAGGTGGTCCAGGCATGTCTTAATGCTTGTGGACCTGATCTTGATTCAGTGACCGTTGTTTTGAGTGTGGTCCGCCATGGCTGATCTAAAGATCCGATCGGTAGACCTAGATCCATGGTCAGTGAGCTTAAGTCCGACCTTTCGTGGTATTAGGCCCACCGGAAGTGCTCCGTTGGATCGAGAGAGGCTTGTTTTGGTTATACCCTAAGTATACCTTGGCCCTGGAGTTATTTTCATCAATGTCAGGCCTATTTATAGACCTTAAAACCCTAGCTCTCTTTTCCATACGAATTTCCTAACCCTAGCTAAGAAAGAGAGAGGAAATGAGAGAGAAAGTGAGAGAGAAGTTGGTGAATCATCTTAGATTCTTTCTTGTTCTTCTTCATCCTTAAACCTTCACTTTTGAATCGTTATTCCGACGATCTGAGTTCATCTTTGGGTAAGTTAACCTAACCCTAATCTATGTTAGAGCTTAGAATAGTCTTTGTGTATTGTAGCTCATTTCTATTCTTGCTTTAGGTTGTCTTGTCGCCGTTGACGAAGACATATCGTCTGAAATCAGTTCGGTGTTCCATTTCTGGTTAAGGTGCGGACTTTAATCGTATAGGTTATGGTTTTCAAGGCTTTCAATGCCAGTGAATGGTTTATTCTTGTTATGGATGAGATTTCACGTGCCAAATGTTATGTTTATTTTGCGTTCCTGATATGCATGTGTTACATTGAGATTTATGTATTCTATGTGTATGTATAAAGTACCGTATGCGTATAAAATATGAACCTGTGATTGCCATGATTATTTGTCGTGTACTTATGCTTATTGTATGTGTGGCAACTCCTCGGTAAAAGGAATTGTCCAAATGCGTGTATTTCAACATACGTCATGTATGTTGTATTATGTATTCTAAGTGTTTGTAGAAATGCCTGAATGATCTAAAGTGTAATATATTATACTATTTGCGGGCGTTAACAAGCGATTCTCAACTCTCCCACTAGTGTGTGTGATTTCCTTCATGCAAGTTACATTCCTTGTTGTTTAAATTCAAGTATTACTTATGCTTAAATCCATGTTAAGTTAATATTCTTTAAATGCTCACACACCATATGATTTGAGTTGTTGTTCCATTACTATTTTAAATTGTTGATATCAATATCTATTATAGTAGAATGTGTTCGGGACTATGAATAGTCCAGGAAATCAGTAATCAGTCTTAAGTTCGTGGCTGAGGTTGCTTTCGTCACGTAGGACGTGATTAGACGAACCCGAGTCGTATTAGAGTTGTCGGCAGTGGTTTGGCCACGCGGAGTGTTTACGCACTCTATGTCGTTCAACCCAACGTGTGCTCGTGCTAGTCGAGTTCGTCAAGTAACCCGATTGTCCGATGTATGTTCACCATGTATGGACGCTACTATTTGAATCTAGGGTACCGAACTTTTCGATGAAATCCTATTAACCATGGTACCTTGATCCGCTAAGACTAATGAGCCGATTATGGTGGTATGGGATACTATATTCATGCTGTCGGCCTACATTGATTGGTGACGAGCCCTTTGTAGTGACCTCGAGCATGCCTAGATACCACATTGAGGTGACAAGCCTTAGTGTAGTAATGAATGTATGATAGGCATGCATTGATTGGTGACGAGCCCTTTGCAACGACCTCAAACCATATGATCGTATGAGATGTCTAGGACTGACGACCCTAGAATGGATCACTGTTTGGATGGTGATATGAGGAAGGTACCTTAGCTTCCCAATCCTACTGTATGAAAAGGACTAATAACAACTTGGAAATCATGTTCATGCACCGCATTTGCAAGTGCTTTGTAGATGTGGCGCACTTTGAGGCGATGTCATGCGTAACGTAAGATGAAGACGCTGAGGGTGTACGCGTGAGGGCACGCATCATTCTTCATACATCCTTGCGTTAACAAGAGTACTTAGGACATGTTTAATTGTTCTACTTTATTATTACTGCTTGATTGAACTGATAACATGTTAACCTTTGCTTTATTGTTCCACTGAGTTGATCACTCACTCTCACGTTCTGGGGCGGTGTTAAACACCCACCAGACTGTCTTAGTTGCTGATGTTGCAGATGTTGAGGCGACTTCCGAGGCAGAGCGGGAGATTAATGATGATGAGGCTGCTTTCTCTTTTATGCAGTTTTCAGATGGGTTCTAGTGAGCCTTGTTCTGATGCGAGGGATGCTGGGATTTCTTTTGGGAATTAAATGATATAATTTGATACTTGTAATTTTGATAGCAACACTTAAAATACGACCTGGTATGTATATGTACTTCAGGGATTTGCACATGTATTCACATATTTCTATAAGTCTTCTGCTTGCTTTCTTCACTTATCCCTGAATTATATTTGCTATTTGGCTTAATCTATTCTATGTTTATGCACTAATACAGACAACATACATCCATCATTAAATATGTTGCATAAGTGATGTTTTGGAACTCGGGAGCTGAGTTATGCTCGACCCCCGAATTTCAGGGCGTTACAGAGATGTTGTAAATTGACTGACTAATTGAGTTACTTGCCTCGATTTTTAATGTATGGCTGAATTATGTGATTTATGTTGGTCCATGGAAGATTAAGTGCGGTGTATTGTTATATGACCGTCCATATGATTGTATAGGCTGGAATATGTTAAGTATAATCTGTAAAATTGGGTGGAATTTAATATGTTGTTGTCCATGTGCTATTTATACTAAAATGGTGTCTGTCCTACAATGAATTATATCCAATGATGACCCTGCTTGTTGTGTATTGACGCATATTCCCCTATGGATCAGCCAACTATCTGAAATTTCTTAGGCGGTCTTTATTAAGCATGTCCGCAAGTGAATCTGGCCTGAATAACTAAACTGTAGGTTGTTGGCCATAGTTGGACTACACAAGACAGTATTCTCAGGCCGATTAGCTACAGTTCAACCGGTCGGGGCATATTGACTCTTAAGTCGACCATCTTTATGAAAAGGTCGAGCTAAGAGTCCTAGAGGGGGGGTGAATAGGACTATGCCAAATTAAAAATTAAATGCTGAATTTAAATAAATATAAATAAAGATAGCAGTTAAACAATCCCACAAAGCAGAAATGAATAACAACCTCAAATGTGCAAGTATTGAGAGGTTGATACAAAATGTTGTTCTAAGGACAAATGTTGTTCTAAGGACAACCTGATTTCTAGAACAGTTTGTGTATCAAAATCCCAAACTGATATAAAGGAATAAAGAATAAAATAGTAAAGAAAATAACTAAGCTATTACAGCATTCCCACACTTGCATAAAAGAGATTACAACATTCTCCACAAATGCTTAAAAAGAAAATTACAACATTCACACAATGCCACAATCAATCATTCACCACAAGATCAGAAATTATAGTGGTTCACTTATGTGTACACCAACTGTTTAGAAAAATAGCCACACAATTATTCCACTCCCAATATCCTCACACAGTGGATATTAGCGTTCACTATGAAATAGGTTTTTCAAGGTTCACCTAAAACCTTCACAATTGTGTCTTTCAAGTGGGCTTATAAAATTCAAAAACCCCACATTCTGAGTTTTCTGGATCACCTCAGACAAACTAAAAAGAAAGAGATTTTTCCTGGCACAATCTCAAATAAAACAAAAGAATAGATTTACAGAAATGTAAAATACTTATCTGGATATTCTCCTTTGATGCAGCCCGGTAGAACCAATTCAGAGTAGAAGTTCAATGTAGATGTTCAATGTTCACACTCACTTATGAAAAAGGTTCTAGGTTCTAAATGACTTTTAAATTAAATCACCTTGGGTTAGCTTGATTTGATTTTGATTCCAAGAAAGGTGTAAGGATCGTATCCTAGTCCATACCGTTCCATATGCTTCCGCGGTCCTCTCGGTAGAATTTCGGCAACCCTTGACATGTATCTGATGTTTGCGGGCGATCCTAAGCCGAGTCCTACATACCAAAGTCGGTTCGACCTGAAACTTGTACTCTAGCAACCATGTCGTCGCCACGGTTCCAATGCCGTGACTCGCGCACCGATCCAATACCCGGGCCGGGAGATGTGGGCTTGAGTTCATTCTGAAGAAACGCCATGCATTGCGAATTACGAGAGAATCTCTACAACATGTCCCATTAATCAAGTCAAGTACACTCCATGCCACAAGTACAAGTAACCCATCCCATTCCCATTCCCCATGTCAACTCTCTCTCTCTCTCTCTCCCCACCCATCCCTCTTTTACCAAAATTTCAAACAAACCCATACCTGTTTGAAATGGCCAAGCTATATGTCCTAGAGGGGGGGTGAATAGGACTATGCCAAATTAAATTTAAATACTGCGGAATATAAAACAAAGAATAGATAGCACTATACACCAATCACATATAGGAATGAAAAGCAACCTAAAATAGAGAAATAGAAACAAAATTGTTCTAAGGACAACCTTACACCAAAAACCAAAGTGTATGGTAAGACAACCTTATTTCTAGAACAAATAGAGAAATTGAAGTACAATGTAATAAATAGATAGCAAAAATATAATGCTAAAATGTAAATCTAAATTATTATAACATTCCCCACTGTGCTTGAAATGTAAAATTTACAACATTCACATTCACACATACATTCCACAATTCAAAATGATAAAAGATAGGAAATATACATCACACATCCACAACACAAAGAATTATGCACCAATTGTTATCAATCGACATCCTGCAGACTTGTAAATCAATATTATTCAACATACAGTCCACCTCTGCACACCTCTGCTCTCACCACCTCTGCACACCTCTGTTCACACCTCTTCACATACTCCCCCTGAGTAACATACTCATAAAACACCATATAATACAATGCTACTCCCTCCTCATGACAACATCCATATCCATATACATATCTATAACATATTCATACTCCCCCTTTTTGTCACAATAGACAAAGGAAGCACAGAACAGATGACTGAGGAGAAATAATCAATGAGAAATATGAGAGGTAACTAGTCAAGATATGAGAACATAGCATAAGCAACACACATAATTCATAGACTAAGCTTAGTTAAAGAGAGTGACAAACTCAAAACTAGTTAGGAGTAATAAAGTTATTACAGACCAGTAATCATAAAAATACTAATCTGACCCAAATGAAGGAGCAGGAATGGAAGGATCAAGTTGATGCATGCCTTTATTCAAGCGCCTAAGATATTTGCGCATATATTTGAACTGTAAATCATGGGCAACAGACATGTTTTCCATCTTAACATTTATATTCGCAACTTTATCTTCCAATGCACTCAGACGTGCATTAAATGGAGAAGGCTCATAATCTGGATCATTTCCATAATCGGACTCAAGTTCTTCAAAAATATCATCCATGTTAATATCATCAGGAAGAAGATCACCAGCTTCTTCCTCATGTTCAGCTTCAGCACTACCAACACCATCACCTTGGCCAGGAAGGAAATCCAGCTTCATCTTATTGATATTGGAATTGTTAAATATCAGATGATAGATAGGGGCCTCTCCAACCGGCATGTCGACTGACATATGTGTAGCCAACACAGTCATCAAATATCCAAAAGGAATGTCACTGTGACCAGGATGGAGTCGAAACTGAATGATGAAGTGACAAATCAAGGATGGTAAATAAATGTTAACACCTCTGACAACAGAATGAAGAATACGAACCATGAAGGATGTCAATTCAAATTTATTATCCGACCGAGGATACAAATTAGACACAAAGATTTTGTGAAGAACTCTTTATTGGGTAACAAATACCTTAAGGGAAGCGCATTCCCTTTATGCGTTCATTGTATATCCAAATTGCATAAGTCCTTAGTCAGCATACATTTTTCAGTGACAGAGGGTTTATCAGATAAAGTATGAATGTGAATACCCTCATCATTCACTGGAATATCCATAAGGGCTAAAATCAAATGACGATCAACTTCAAATGGCCCTTCTCTTGTGGAGATAGAAAAATTTTAATTTTCTAGTGAGAAAGCACATATGCAAGCAAACATGGATTGGGCAATGGACTGGTATGCTAGCCCACCCCAAAGCAATAAGTTATTCCAACCTACAGATTGGAGCATAGGAAAAATATCAAAAGGAGCAACATGATTAATATCTACTAGATGCTCAACAATAACATTACGCAATCTTATGTCCCGAACATAAGATGGATCGTCCTCAGGAGCCTTAAGATAACGCTTAGTGATAGGGGCCGATCTGGAAGAAGAAGACGGACCACGGGACGTTGATTTTCTTCCTCTAGAAGCCATATGCAACAAGGATTTCAAGAATATAAAGAGTTGCAAAGGATTGAGAAAAGGGTTTTCTCAAATCAGATTTTTCAAAAGAAAAACCCCAAATCTCAACTAAATTCAAAATAGACAACTCCAAGAGAGAAATAGAAGCAATCTAGAAATAAATCTACAAGCAAAATGTAAATAGAGCACTAACCTTGAAGATTTTGGAAGATGGATTCGACTAGTCGTGTGTTGGCTCGTTGGAGAGTGAAGTTGAAATGAAGAAGAAGATGATTTCCTCTAAATTTTAAGTGAATCCACACAATTCACGACTGGTCGTGGATATACATGACCGGTCGTTGCACGACTGGTCATGGATACTCACGACTGGTTAAGTACAAGCCAAAAAAATCTAATTTTTGCATATTTTTCAAGATTTGAAAACTAAACTAGCAAATATATACACTATGATATAAATAGGCATAATTAATCATTTTAAAATGCACATGCCGAGATCTGATTTCATTTTGTTAAACCTGCTTTTATCGAGCGCTTTAGTAAAAATATCAGCACGTTAATTCTCGGTAGGGATATATTCCCAAGATATAACCTTTTCTTCAACTAATTCCTGAATATAATGAAATCTAATATCAATGTGCTTAATAAGAGAATGCTGAATTGGATTTTTTGAAATATTTATAGCACTAGAATTATAACAATATAATAACATAGAATCCTGTTTAATTCCATAATCACTTAGCATACGTTTCATCCAAACAAGTTGTGTACACGCATTGCCAGCTGCGATATATTCAGCTTCAGCTGTTGAAAGTGCTATAGAACTTTGTTTCTTGCTAAACCAAGAAACTAAACAGTTTCCAATATAAAAACAACCACCACTGGTTGATTTTCGATCATCAAGATTACCAGCCCAGTCAGCATCCGAGTACCCAGCTAATTGAACACTAGTCTCATGTGGATACCAGAGACCGAGATTAACAGTACTTGCGACATATCTTATAATCCGATTGACAGCAGTGAAGTGTGACTCTTTAGGTTCAGACTGATATCTAGTGCAAATACCAACACTTAGAGCGATATCGGGTCTACTAGCAGTTAAATATAATAGACTACCAATCATACTTCGATATAGTTTCGAATCCACATTTTTACCTGCAGAATCTTTTGAGAGTTTCAAGGTTGTACTCATAGGAGTATCAAAGTTCTTACCATTCTCAAATCCAAATCTCTTAATCAAGTTCATAGCATATTTAGATTGAGAAATGAACATTCCATCAGGTTTTTATTTTACTTGTAACCTGAGAAAATAATTCAATTCCCCAATTAAGCTCATTTCAAACTGAGATTTCATCAAATCTGCAAACTCAATAGTCATGTTAGTACAGGTAGATCCATAAATGATATCATCAACATAGATTTGTACTAATAAGATGTGATCCATATGTTTTTTAATAAATAGAGTTTTATCAACACATCCCATTTGAAAATTATGGCTTAATAGAAACTTTGTTAGTTTCTCGTACCATGCCCTAGAAGCTTGTTTTAAACCGTAAAGTGCCCTTTTAAGACGATAAACATGATCAGTATTTTTGGGGTCTGTAAAACCCATTGGTTGTTCAACATAAACTTCCTCATGCAGATCGCCATTTAAAAATTGCACTTTTCACATCCATTTGGTAAATCTTAAACTTTCTAAAATATGCAATGGATATAAAGAGTCTGATTGATTCAAGACGTGCTACTGGTGCAAAGGTTTCATCATAGTCAATACCTTCAATCTAAGTGTAACCTTGTACCACTAGTTTAGCCTTATTTCTAATTATATTGCCAAGTTCATCAGACTTATTTTTGAAAATCCATTTGGTTCCAATGATGTGTTTATCTTTAGGTCTAGGTACGAGATGCCAAACATCATTTCTCACAAATTGGTTAAGTTCTTCTTGCATCGCAACAATCCAGTTTTCATTAGCAAGAGCTTCTTTTATGTTAGATGGTTCTATCTAGGATGTAAAACATACGTAATTGCATATATTCTCAAGTTGTCTACGGGTACGAACATCAGTGAGAGGGTTTCTAAGAATCTATGTGGTTGGATGATCTTTAACAGTCCTCAGTTTAGAATCAATCTGATTAGATGAAATATCAGATTTATCAATTACTAGTACTTCATCATTATCTGAATTTAAGACTGGTGTGTTTAAGTGATCATCAATAACCACATTGATGGATTCTTGAATCACACCGGTCTTTTTGTTCAGAACCCTATAAGCTCGACTATTTAAAGAGTATCCTAAAAAGATCCCTTCATCACTCTTCGTATCAAACTTTCCCAAATGTTCACGATCTCGTAAAATATAGCACTTGCTGCCAAAAACTCGAAAGTATTTGACAGTAAGCTTTTTATCGAACCACATTTCGTAAGCTGTTTTATTATTACCTTTACTAGTGTAAACCCGGTTAATAATATAGCAGGTTGTATTGACTGCTTCAGCCCAAAGATTCTTAAAGAGCTTCATACTATTCAACATGACATTAGCCATTTCTTGAAGCACTCTATTTTTTCTTTTAACTATACCATTTTGTTGTGGAGTTTTGGGTGCTGAGAATTCATGTAATATTCCCTGGTCGCTACAGAACTTCTCAAAACCGCTATTCTCAAATTCAGATCCATGATCACTACGAATCTTACTAACTTGAGAACCTTTTTCAGTTTGAATACTTTTGAGAACCTTTTTTACTTCTTCAAGGGTTTCTGATTTGTCCCTTAAGAAGACAACCCATGTATATCTGGTAAAGTTATCTACTATTACCAAAATATATCTTTTGCCACCTCGACTTTCCATCCTGGTAGGTCCTACTAGATCCATATGAAGAAGCTCGAGTGGTCTTGATGTGGTATTGGAATTCACCTTTTTGTGTGAGTTCCTTGTTTGTTTGCCAATCTGGCATTCACCACATATTTTATCTAATTTTTGTAGTTTGGGTAGACCTCTTATAAGTTCCCATTTGCTCAATCTATATAAATTTTGGTAGTGTACATGTCTAACACGTTTGTGCCACAAATCAGTCTCGTCTGTTTGGACCATGTAACATGATTAATTAGATGAGCTGGATTCACTAATAATATAGTAGTTTTCAGACGTTCTACATCCAGTTAGTATTACTAAACCCTTGTTGTTTAGAATCTCACAGCTTTGATTAGAAAACTGTACACTATGGTTATTATCACAAATCTAAGATATGATTAGAAGATTATGTTTCAGTCCTTCAACATACAACACATTTTTAATCAAAGGAAGGTTATAGAGTTGAACTGTACCTTGGCCCATAATCTTGCAGTTGCTGCCATCTCCAAATGTGACTGAATCGTCAGTCATGTCTTTGAGATCAGTGAATAAAGCCTTGTTGCTTGTCATATGCCTGGAGCATCTACTATCTAGGTACCACTTAGAATGGCTTATTGGTTTGAAAGCAGTGTGGGCAACCAAGCAAGTGACCTTTGGAACCGATTTCATAACCATTTTAGGTTTAGGAGGATAACAGGTCTTCTTTCGATTGTAAGAGTTATAAGTATGACCTAGTGAGTTAGACTTTAGAAGCTCCTTAAGTAAATCAACTATCTTTTCTACCAAAGGACTTTGGTTTTGCTTTTTGTAGTTGATATGTCTTTTAGGTTTTTGAAAAGATTTAAAGTTTTTAGAAAATATTTGATCTTTCCCTTTTGAGTTTAAGATCTCTCCCTTTACAAACATGGGAGAAGTATTCTTCGGTTTAGGAGGAACACTCTTGTCATAGCCCGGACCAGATCGATCGCCACATTTTCTCGATCCAGATAAGAGTTTTTCTAATTTAGGATCACCTTGGGCATATTTCCAGGTTTCCTTTAAACTCAAGAGAGAAGAGACTTCGTGTTTTAGTTGTTCATTTTCAGATTTAAGATTTTCAAACTGGGAGGTTTTAAAATCTAAATTGCATTTTGTCTTTTCAAAATAGTCTGAAATATGGGACTTTTCTAAAACAAGAGATTCATAAATTTCTTTGAGTTTAGAAAATTTCTCTTTTTAAAGTTTTAATTTCACAGCAATTTTACAACTTTCCTTATATAGGGCATTGTAAGCATCTTGAAGATCATCTTCATTTTCATATTCACTATTCAGATTTTCTTCATTAGTTAAATCATCATTATCTGAAAAAGTGAATTTAGCTAGAGTCATAAGGGCCTTAACATTACACCCTGACTCAGTTTCAAAAACTTTTGATTCAGAAGAGACTTCAGAATCAGAGGACTCATCCCAAGTAGCCATCATACTTTTCTTTTTTGACTTGCCCTTATTAGGACATTTGTTAGCCAAATGCCCATAGTCATGGTAATTGTAACATTGACTGTCTTTTAATGATTTTCTAGTTTTAGGTTTAGGTTTCTTTTTATCAAATGCTTTTTAAAAATCAACCCTCTTTTTACTTTTAAAAATTTTTAAAAATCTCTTTGCCAAAAGTGCCATATCATCCTCAGAGTTTTCTAAATCAGAGTTTAAATCATTTTCATGAAAACCATTTTTAGAAGTTTTTAAAGCAATAGATTTACCTTTTGAAGCTTTAAAGGTTAACTCATAAGTCTGTAATGAGCCAACTAATTCCTCAACCATCATATTGTCCGTATCACGAAGTTCCTGGATTGCGGTTACTTTAGAATTGAACCGTTCAGGAAGTGAGCGTAGTATTTTAGCACATATCTTGCTTTCAGGAATTTTATCGCCTAGACCCCACATAGAGTTTATAATGTCATTTAATCTGGTATAGAAGTCCATAAACATTTCATTTTCTTCCATACGTATTTCCTCAAATTTAGTTGTGAGGATTTGTATCTTAGATTTCTTGACAATTGAAGTACCCTCGTGTGTCATTTCCAATATATCCCAATCATGTTTTACAGAATCACAGGATATAATTCTTTTGAATTCATCCGGTGACAGTGCACAAGTAATTGCATTTAGTGCTTTAGCATTTGCACTACTCTCAGTTTTCTGAAGTGTGGTCCAAGAGAAATACGGTATAATTTTCATAGATTTTGAACCATCAATCCCGATTACTTCAGTGGTAGGAGGGGTCTATTCATTCACTGTGGATAGCCACACACTTTCATCCATGGATTTGAGGAAGATCCTCATCCTGGCTTTCTAATAGGCATAGTTGGAGCCATCAAAGGGCGGAGGCCTAGTGACTGATAGGCTATCAAAATTTGACATCTTTTATATAGCTTAGATCGTTAATTCGGGAATTATATCCAAATAAAAAGCAATAAGTGCGAGCTATTAGGCTCTGATACCACTTGAAATGGCCAAGCTATATGTCCTAGAGGGGGGTGAATAGGACTATGCCAAATTAAATTTAAATACTGCGGAATATGAAATAAAGAATAGATAGCACTATACACCAATCACAGTATAGGAATGGAAAGCAACCTAAAATAGAGAAATAGAAACAAAAATTGTTCTAAGGATAACCTTACACTAAAAACCAAAGTTTATGGTTGGACAACCTTATTTCTAGAACAAATAGAGAAACTAAAGTACAACGTAATAAAGAGATAGCAAAAATATAATGCTGAAATGTAAATCTAAATTATTACAACATTCCCCACTGTGCTTGAAATGTAAATTTTACAACATTCACATCCACACATACATTCCACAATTCTGAATGATAAAAGATAGGAAATATAAATCACACATCCACAACACAAAGAATTATAGTGGTTCGCCTGTGTGTTCACCAACTGTTAAATAACAGCCACATAGAATGCTACTCCACTCCTAATATCCTCACACAGGGGATATTAGCGTTCACTATCAAATAGGTTTTCACAGGTTCACCCAAAACCTTCACAATTGTGTCTTTTTCAAAGGGCTTACACAATTCAAAAACCTTCACTTCTGAGTTTTCTGGCTCTCCTCAGATAACCAACAACTTTGAGATTTTTTTGGCTTAACTTCAAATAAAACCAAACAATGTAAATTACACATATTGTAAAATACCTGATTTTCTCCTTCGTTGTAGTAGCCCAGAAGAACTAAGTCGGAGTAAAGATTTGAATGTCAAAGTTCAATGTCCAATACTCACTTTATAAATGTTCTAGGTTCTAATAGATTTTAAATTAAAACAAAAGGGCTAGCTCTAATTGATTTTGATTCCAGAAAAAGGAAAACAACAATTCCTCTTTTCAGATTAGATTGGAATGCAAGAAACAAAATCAATTAACAAAGCTAAAGAAAGAGAATATTAAATATGCACACTTAGCTTATATGGAGCACCGACTTATCTCTCAAAAGACCGAATTAAATTAACTTGAATTGCTTAATTTATTCTGAGATTCGTGCTCTATTTATAGGTGAGCAAATCACGCCTTCGAATGGTCTAAGGACCTCTACGACTGGTCGTAGAACCAATAGATATTTGAAAATTTGGGCATGATAAGATTTGGCAGTTTCACGACTGGTCGTAGGTCTCCTTCGACTGGTGGTAGGATCCCTTCGACTAGTCGTAGGTGGCCGAATTTCAAAGTTGTTCTTTAAGTCGTAGGTTTACGACTGGTCGAAGATGCAGTCGACACTGTTCCTACGACTGGTCGAACAGTCCCCAGGACTAGTCAAAGCCTAACAGAAATTTTTCAATTTTTATAACAAACCTACGACTGATTCAGGAAATGTTTAGACAAGTCGAAGCAGTGCTAGGACTAGTCGAACAAAGTCCAAGACTAGTCTTAGAACAGACCAAACTCACTTATATAAAACATATGAATTATGTATCCAAAATGGCCTACTCTAAAGGTCAACCTAAGGTCAGTCATACGTCAAAAGTGAAGTAAGGACATTGAAACTTTAGAGACGAGTGTCCTTTGAAAGTAATGGAGCTTGAAGTCTTGCTGTCGTTTAAACTTGAGAGCTTTTGGAGATCTTGAGATTGAACTTGAAAGCTTCTTGAGATTCTTAACTTGTGAACAGTGCTTGTCAACCTAAGTTGATCTTGAGTAGAGTATTGTTCTTCACAGATGCAAGGTTCATAACAGTGTCTTTGGCACCACAAATTTGACAACAAATAGGGCTATAAACTATAACACTTACACTCTCCATCCCTTTCTTTGCAACACCCATTCCACCCATCCTATATCAATCCATCACCTCTCTTTCTCTCTCATTCTCCAAGTAATCTCCCAACTCCCATGAGAGCTTTCAACCTCCAAGCTCTCTCTCCTAAAAACATGTGTGACCCACTTTCCTACCCTCTCATCTCATCTCAACCTTCCAATATCCATTAACCTCCATCAAAATTGAAGGCACAGAGCATACGAGTCCAAGGAGCTAAGGAAGAAGGCCGATAGGTGGGTGATCCACCATTGATTTTATATTAGGGGGACCCACTTGTGTTGGGACCCATTTCGATATATGTATTGTAATCTTGAGGGGCCCATAGTGGTAGGGTCCCTCCCTACACACCGTCTCTCTCTCTCTCTCTCTCTCTCTCTCTCTCTCTCTCTCTCTCTCCCTGATTTTATGACCCATCTTGAAGTATGTATCATATCAATGACATCCATGCAGTGGGCCCACCTTGCTGGATTGTCCAGCGAATGGGATTGCTACCCGTCCGTCTGGACAGGCCCGGATGTAGGAAAATGCAAATTTCAGCTTGATCTTTAATGGGTAGGGCCACACCACATGGACCACCGATGTATGTACATCATCCAGCACCGTCCAACTTGCTGGATGGTGGCTGGACGCTGGTAGCCCTCACTCTCACACACACACACACGTGTATATATATATATATATATATATATATATATATATATATATATATATATATATTTAGATTATATATAATATTGTATAATATATTATATATAAAAATACATTATGGTGAGCCATTCCCACGTGGGACCCATGTGAATCGGCACTGTCCAGATGGATCTGGATGGTGGATCTGGACGGTGCCAGTTAAAGGGAAAACTAGAAATCTGCTTGGAGAAAATGTGGGGCCCACGTGATGTTTATGTCAACCAGACCGTCCAGACACTGGGTTTGGACAGAGGGAAAGCATGAATATCATCTTGATTCAAATAATGGTGGCCCACCCACGTGGCACCACCATGAGGCATGTGATCTTCCCTCACTGTTCATATGATAAGGACGGTGGGCCCTTGATGCCTTGGTCCTACATCCAGCCATCTGTCCAGGACGCTGGATGACTGGCTTACAACAAAAAATATATATAATAATATAATAATTAATATAATATAGTATAATATATTATATATAGAGAGAGGGAGGGCAATAGGGTGGCCACCACGTGGGACCCACCCATCATCCAGCCGTTGGTCTGCTGGTACGTGGGGATAATCCATGCCATCCATCTATCTAGTGGGACCCACCATCGCTGGACGCGCTACATCTGCACCGTCCATATGGACAGTGCCATCAGTGTCCTCACCATGATGGATGTGCTACATCCAGCCGTCCATCCATTTGGCTACCATCCATTATGTGGGACCCACTGCATGATGGATGTGCCACATCCAGCCGTCCATCCATTTGGCTAGCTCGTCTCAAGCTTGAGACTGGAAATGAGACAGATCTAGTTGTCAAGTGGACCACACTGCAGAAAACAGTGGTGCTGAACGTCTATCATTGAAACCCCTTTGGTTACAGAAGTTTTGAATCAATATAATATTTATTTTTCTCTCCCTGTTCAAGTCCTTGTGACCTTATGAACAGTCTGGATGGAAAATAAACGCTATGGTGGGCCCCCTTTAAATTTTTACAGTGGAAATCCTCATCACCATTGTGGTTTTTGGTATGGTCCAGATGGTCTTTTGACATTATTCATTTGTTTAGAAAATGCTTTAAAATGATTTCTAACAATGGATGAATAGTTTTAGAATCGGCCCATTTAATTTGGCCTATTTGAATTGGCCCATTTGATTCGGCCCATTTGATTCGGCCCATTGATTTAGCCCATTTGATTCGGCTCATTTGATTTGGCCCATTGATTTGGTCCATTTGGTTCGGCCCATTTGATTTGGCCCATTGATTCGGCCCATTTGATCCGGCTCATTGATTCGGCCCATTTGATCTGGCTCATTGATTTCGCCCATTTGATTCGGCCCGATGTTATATATATATATATATATATATATATATATATATATATATATATATATATATATATATATATATATATATATATATATTGGCCCATGAGTGAGGCCCAATGTGATGCGTATATGCCCCTTAAGCGAGGCCCATGATGATGTATATTAGGCCCTTATATGAGGCCGTGGGCCCATTATACGATTGGCCTTATGAGCGTCATTTCTTGGGAGCAATGTTGGTTAAAGGTCCACATTTATGGGCAATGATAGTTGAATGTCCACATTATGACCTTCCCATAGGCCTTGTTAGGCCTTTCCTCACCATTCTCTAGTGGGTTAACCCAAACGCTTGGGCCCCATTGATATTGCTTGATAATCATCGACCGTCGAGGTTGATTATCAATGTCGATTATCGTGCCCATTGCCGATACTAGCTATTGATGCCGAATACGAGTTTGTGATAGCATAACATCATGATACATGCCCATACGCATCATCTGCATGTTTGTTATGAGATGTGCTTGGCCATTGCATATGCCATAGTGCAAGCAGTCTATGAGACTCCCTGATAAGCTGAGTCACCCCACATGAGCGCACTGTATGCGCAGGATTGATGCATGATTGGACTGCGTGACTCATGCACATTGTCATTTGTGTGATTATGATTATTGTGTGCGGTAGCAACATCAGGACTGTGGCTTCCATAGACACATTGTGGGTGGCCAGATTGGATACCGAAAATACTATTTCTAGCATCGGGGTACTATAGATGTCCCTGGGTGAAAATTTCTAAACTCGATGGTACCAGAGGATGACTCCAACATTGAGACTGAGTGGATACATAAGCGCACGACGGGCAAATACCAGGAGGCCGCGTCTCCCACTGTGTCATGGTCGGTTGGAAAAGGGTGTGGCCTTACCCATCCAAGCATAGGGGGCATTAATAGGCTGAGTTTAACCAGCTCGTGAATGGGTCCGCTATTGACATACGGGATAGGTATTGGCAGACTATTGGCCAGGCGAATAGTGAGGTTTCTTACTCTCACTCGGGCCGCGGGCTAGGGAAAGGGGCAATGCCATTTGGAGTGTAATAAACCCTGATGATTATCCAGAATGAGAATTATACTGATATTTGATGCTCTAGTGATGAGCTGCATTGATATGTGGATTTGGATAAGGATTGGCATGCTTGAGTTACATCTCATATTGCATAGTCTTGATATGGCCGATAGTATTCATATCTTACGTCGCATAGCCTTAGTACGGCTGATTGCATTCATGTACCCATCAACATGATTTCGCATTACTTTGACATTGCATTCTGAGCACGTTCACATTACGCACATACTTACACCACCCTCTAAGCTTTCTATAAGCTTATGCACGATTGATGCGTGCAGGTGACACCAGGATGCAGCCGTAGCCTCGCTGCAGTAAGAGTGTACAATCGAGCTTCTAGAGTTTTCGTTATTATCATTATCTTGTATTTTCCTTCATACGCATTGTACTCAAAGTTTTTTTATCATAGTGGATTTTGTGATGGTGTTCTTGTGGTTATTGTTCATGGGTTATGCTTATGGTTATGCTCATTACAAGTCAAAATCATGTTAGAAATCTCCCTTGTAGAATCCCAAGATCGGAACCTAGTGTATGGGTGCTGGGAGCCGAGAATGGGATATTACGAAGGCTGTCAGCACCGAATTCGGCGATCAAGAATTTTGTGTGCCCGGTTTCCGAGTTTGGGGCATGACAAAAGGGGAAACCTTAAATCCCTTTTTTAAATAGGATTGAAATGTAGAATCTCAAAATCAAATGCAGAAAGCTAAATTAAAGATAATATTAAATGAGCACTAAATAGCTTAAGAATATCACAAACTTATCTCTCAGAGTGGTGTCTTAATTTTGCGTGAATTGAATATAAAACTCTGAAAATCGTGCTCTATTTATAAGTATAGAAACTGTTCGCTCAACTGGCCCAGAGGTTAGCTCGACTGGTCGAAGGACCAACAAATTTTTAAAATTTTGAGCGCGATAAGATAAGGCGTTCCACAACTGGTCGAATGGCCTGCACGATCGGTCGAGTAGCCTCCACGACCGGTCGAGCCATGCCCACGACTGGTCGTGTGGAACCTAATTTGGTTGCTGGACTTTGAGTTGAGCCTGCTCGACTGGTCGAGTACTGTTCAATCGACTGGTCGAGCAGTCTCCAGGACTAGTCAAAGCTATAACAGAAAATCCTAAAAATTAGTAACAAACCTAGGACTGGTCGAGGATTTTCTTGGACTAGTCGAGCCAGTACTAGGATTAGTTGAACATAGGCTAAGACTAGTCAAGAAACAGTCTATTCACTTATATAGTGACCCAATTAAAGTATGCAATCAAAATGACCTAACCTATAGTCAATCTAGGGTCATTCATACCTTATAAGTGCTATTGAAACATCTTTTGTTTCGATTGATGGTTGATCTTTGAAGTTCAAAAAGCTTGATATCTTGACGTATGTTGAAGCTTGAACTTGTAACACTTTGAATCTTGAATTTGAAACACTTTGAAGCTTGAACTTGAATTACTTGAGTTGAAATTCACCTTGAGCTTTAAATATCAAAGTAAAGCATTTTGTCTTGACATAGGTCGAAGCTTGAAAGCTTGATCTATCAGTTGATATAGTTCTTGAACTTGTATATCGCTTATACTTGTAATGCTTGAATCTTGAATTGGAATATCTTGAACTTGTACAAGAATTGCATGATCTTGAACATGAAGATGAGCTACACAAGATACAGATTCCAAGAGGTTTTGGCACTACAAAATTTGACAATCATAGGAGCTAGAAAACATATCACTTACAATCTCCCCCTTTGTCAAATTTGTGACAAAACACACTTCATTAAAATAAGATAAGCATAACACGCACAAAAAAGAATCATGCACCATATATGCAGAACAAAGAATCATGCACCGGTTACAACAACATGGTTAAAGAATCATGCACCAGTTACAACAACCTGATTAAATCAATACGCACTAATACTCTCATTAATACTCAACAATACTCCCCCTTAATATCATACAGTAAAAAAAAGTACCAATTCACAATTCCATATTTCGCAAGCATGATAAAATTCTCCCCTTTTTGTCATAATATGATAAAGGAAAGAACCAAGAAATGATAATGGAAGTAGATAAATAAGGAAGTAAATAGAAGAGTAATGAGGAATAAGATTACCAAGATTATCAGGTCCATAAGCAAGCATGTCCAAGAACATAAAACAAGAGAAATTCAAATAGTTCAAAAGATATTACATAACACATATTCAAATACTAATCTGAACTCGATGAAGGAGCAAGTGTGGAAGGATTAATTTGATGAAGTCCCTTGTTAACGCGCTTCAGATACTTGCGCATATATTTAAATTGCATTTTATGGGACACATTCATACTTTCAACCTTCTCCTGAAGTGAGTGCAAACGCACATCAAAGTCAGATGGCTGATAATCAGGATCAGCAACAAAATCAGATTCAATTTCATCAAAAAGGTCATCTGTATTGATATCATCTGGAGGCAAATCACCCTCCTCTTCATTCGCGGCAGAAGCTCCACTAACACCCACATCAACTTGGCCGGGGCCAACTTCAAATTCATCTTGTTAATGTTAGAGTTGTTGGAGGGTAGATGTTGAATGAGAGCTTCTCCAACAGGCATAACCACTAAACTATGGGTGGTTAACACGGTCATAAGATAAGCAAAGAGTATGTCACTGTGACCTGGGTGGAGACGGAACTGAATCATGCAATGACAAATCAGAGATGGAAGACATACAGAGATTCCAAAAATGATAGAATGAAAAATACGAACCATGAATGTAATAAGTTCGGTTTTGTTACCAGATCGAGGATAGACATTTGAAATGAAAATCCTATAAAGAATTTTGTATCTGGGTAACATAAACTTGGAAGCAAGTGCATTCCTAGTAATCCATTTCGCATCCATATTACATAAATCCCTAGTGAGCATTCGCTTCTCAGTTTCAAAAGCTTTTACCACTAGAGAACTAATGTGAATACCTTCATCATTAACCGAAAGGTCTATTAATCCAGAAATAAGATGATGATCCACATCAATTGGACCTTCTCTGGTCACAATAGTAAATGTTAGATTTTTAGTAGAAAAATCAGTAATGCATGCATACATAGCCTGCGCAATGTAGCGGCAAACTGGCCCACTCCAATGAAGTATGTTATCCCATCCTACAGACTGAAGGAGGAAAGGATATCAAACAGAGCTAAATGATCAACATTAACAGGCCGTTCTAATATCACATTATGTAAACAAATATCCCACACATAATGGAGATCATCCTCGGGTAACCGAAGGTAGCGCACTGTGATAGGAGCTGAACAAGATGAAGAGGGACCACGAGATCCTTTCTTCTTGGTTCTACCCTCCATTTACAATAAAGAAATCAAGAATAATAAGATTTTAAAAGAGGTAAAATGGGTTTCTAGTAGAATAGATTTTTTGATAGATAACCTCAAAAAACAACATAAAGCATGAAATAAACAACATAAATGAAGAAAAGGAAGTGTAAAGGACTTGAATCTACAAGAAAATTGAAAATAACGCACTAACCATGGAGGAATCGAAGATGGGTTCGACTGGTCGATTTAGGGCTCGTTGGAGAAGAAGACCCAAATGAAGAAAAAGTGATTTTTCTCTAAATAAAAGGGCAAACCCATGTTTCACGACAGGTCAGGTACATGCTTGACCGGTCGTGCCACAACTAGTCGAGTATGTACTCGACTGGTCATGCACAACACAAAATGTGCAAATTTTCATAAAATTTGAATTTTAAAAATTCAAAATAACTAATATATACATTATGATACAGAAAGACATGAAACATCAATTCATATTACACATACCAAGATCAAATTTCAATTTAGCAAACCTACTTTTGTCAAGCGATTTTGTGAATATGTCAGCAAGTTGAGTCTTGGTCGGAATATAATCCAAAGAAATTGTCTTGTCTTCCACTAATTCAGGAATATAGTGATATCTAATGTCAATATACTTGGTTCGTGAATGCTAGATTAGATTTTTTGAGATATTAATTGTGCTTGAATTATCACAATATAAAACCACAGTATCTTGCGCAATTCCGTAATCGCTTAGCATTCTTTTCATCCATATAAGCTGAGTACATGCATTACCAGCAGCAATATATTCAAGCCTCAGCTGTTGAGAGAGATACGAAACTTTGTTTCTTACTTAGCCTCAAAACCAAACAGATCCTGACATAAAAACAACCATCACTGGTTGATTTACAATCATCAATATTACTAGCCCACTCAGCATTCGTGTAACTAGCTAATTGCACACTAGTATCATGTGGATACCAGAGACTAAGATTAGCTGAACTGGCGACATATCGCGTAATCTGCTTAACAATAATTAGATGTGACTCTTTAGGGTTAGATTGATATCTAATGCAAATTCCTATGCTAAATGCAATATCAAGTTGGCTCACAGTTAAATAAAGCAAACTACCTATCATACTGCGATACAACTTAGGATCCACACTCTTACCTATTGAATCCTTAGTGAGTTTTAGAGTAGTACTCATTGGAGTATCAAAATTTTTCCACTCTCAAATCTGAACTTTTAAACTAAGTTCAGAGCATATTTGGTTTGAGAAATAAAGAAACCATCAGGTAGCTGTTTGACATGCAACCCTAGGAAATAGTTTACTTCTCCAACCATGCTCATTTCAAATTTAGACTTCATAAGATCTGCAAACTCAATAGTCATTTAGCACAGGTAGATCCATAGATAATATCATCAACATAGATTTGCACTAATAGTATGTGATCATTAAGTTTCTTTGCAAACAATGTCTTATCAACACTTCCCATTATAAAGGTATGACTTATTAGAAACTTAGTCAACATTTCATACCATGCCCTAGGAGCTTGTTTCAAACCGTAAAGTGCCTTTTTTAGGCTGTAGACATGATTAGCATGTTTAGGGTCTTCAAAACTCGTTGGTTGTTCAACATAGACTTCTTCATGTAAATCGTCGTTTAAGAATGCACTCTTTACATCCATTTAGTATATTTTGAACTTTCTAAAGTACGCAATGGATATAAATAGTCTGATTGATTCAAGACGAGCTACTGGGACAAAGGTCTCATCATAATTGATGCCTTCAATTTGAGTGTACCCTTGTACAACCAGCCTAGCTTTTTTTTAATAATATTACCAAGTTCATCACACTTATTTTTGAAAATCCATTTTGTTCTGATAATGTGTTTATCTTTCAGTCTTGGAACTAAATACCAAACATCATTTCTAACAAATTGATTGAGCTCTTCTTGCATCGCTACAATCCAGTTTTCATCAGTAAGAGCTTCTTTTACGTTAGCCAGTTCTATCTGAGATGTAAAGCACACGTAGTTACACATATCTTCAAGTTGTTTACGAGTGCGCACACCAGTGAGAGGGTTTCCAAGGATTTGATTAGATAGATGGTCTTTAACTATCCTCAGTTCAGTGTTATTTTGACTTGATGAAGAGTCTGATTTATCAATTAAAAGAACTTCATCATTTTCTGAACTTGAAGCAGATGTATTCAAGTGATCGTCTATAACCACATTAATGGACTCTTGAATTACACCAGTCCTCTTATTAAGAACCTGATACGCTTGACTATTCAGAGCATACCCTAAAAATATCCCTTCATCACTTTTGGTGTCAAATTTACCCAGATTTTTACGGTCACGTAAAATGTAGCACTTGCTGTCGAAAACTTGAAAGTATTTGACAGGAGGCTTCTTATCAAACCACATTTCATAAGTCATTTTACCATTTGATTTTCTAGTATAAACACGGTTAATTATATAACAAGTAGTATTTACAGCTTCGACCTAAAGGTTTTTAGGAAGCTTCATATTATTTAGCATAACATTTGTCATTTCTTGAAGCACTCTATTTTTCCTTTCCACTACACCATTTTATTGTGGTGTTTTGGGCGCAAAAAATTCATGTGATATTCCCTAATCATTACAAAATTTCTCAAAACTGCTATTTTCAAATTCTGAACCATGATCACTATGGATCTTAGATACTTGTGATTCTTTTTCCGTTTGAATACGTTTAAGTACCCTTTTTACTTCATCGAGAGTTTCTGATTTCTCTCTCAAGAAGACTACCCAGGTGTACCTAGTAAAGTCATCAACAATTACTAGAATATACTTCTTGCCACCTCGACTCTCTGTTCTAGTTGGTCCATGAGATCCATGTGGAGAAGTTCAAGTGGTTTAGATATGGCATTAGAGTTCACCTTTTTGTGAGTACTCCTGGTTTGTTTACCAATCTGGCATTCGCCACATATTTTGTCTAATTTATGTATTTTAGGTAGACCTATTACCAACTCTCTTTTGCTCAATCTATACAAGTTGCGGTAGTGTACATGTCTGAGGTGTTTATGTCATATTTCAGTTTCATTAGTATGGACCATGTAACATGATAGATTAGATGAGCTTGAATAACTCACAATGTAGCAGTTTTCAGAAGTTCTGTGACCAGTTAATATTACAGAACCTTTTTTATTTAAAATTTCACACCCTTGGTTAGTGAATTTTACACTATGATTATTATCGCATATTTAAGAGATGCTTAGTAAATTATGTTTTAACCCTTCAACATATAAAACATTCTCAAATAAAGGGAGGTTAAAGAGTTGAACCGTACCTTGGACAATAATTTTGCAGTTGCTACCATCACCGAATGTGACTGAACCATTAGTCATGTCTTTAAGATTGGTGAACAGAACTTTGTCACCTGTCATGTGTCTGGAGCAACCACTGTCTAGGTACCACTTTGAATGGCTCAAAGCTTTGAAAGCGGTGTGGGTAACCAAACACGTAACCTTAGGGACCCATTTCATTACAGTTTTGGGTTTAGGAGTATAGTTGGTCTTCTTATGTTTGTAGTTGTTATAAGACCGACCCACTAAGTTAGATTTTAAGAGCTCCTTAAGTAAATCAACAATTTTCTTAGCTAATGGATTACTATTCTGATTTTTATAGTTGATATGATTGCTTTTAGGTTTTAAGTTTTGAAAAGTCTTAGCATTTTTAGAATAATTTTGATTCTGACTTTTCCCTTTTGAGTAAGAAGACTCCCCTTTCACAAATTTGAGTGGAGTATTCTTATGTTTGGGAGGAATACTTTTGTCGTAGCCCAATCCAGATTGATCGCCACATTTTTTAGATCCGGATAAGAGTTTTTCTAACTTAGGATCACCTTGGGCATACCTCCATGTGTCTTTTAAACTCAAAAGTGAAGAGACTTCAATTTTTAGCTTTTCATTTTCAGATTTTAAGTTTTCAACTTGGGAGGTTTTGAAATCTATGTCGCACTTAGTTTTTTCAAAACAATCTAAAATATGTGATTTTTCTAAGACTAGATTATCAAAATTTTCTTTTAGTTTTCAAAACTTTTCTTTCTGAAGTTTTAGTTTTACAGCAATTTTGCAACTTTCCTTGTATAGGGCATTATAAGTATCTTGAAGATCTTCTTCATTTTCATGGTCACTATTCAAATTTTCTTCACTGGTTGAATCATCATTATCTGAAAAAGTGAACTTGGCTAGAGTTATAAGGGCTATAACTTCATTACCTGACTTGGTTTTAGAATCTTCTGACTCAGAAGAGGCTTCAAAGCAGGAAGATTCATCCTAAGTAACCAACATACCTTTCTTTTTAGGTTTGTCCTTTTTAGGACATTTGTTCACTAGATGCCCATATTCATGGCAGTTGTAACATTGACTGTCTTTTAAAGATTTTCAGGTTTTAGATTTAGATTTTTTCTTTTTATTAGGTTTTTACAAATCAACCCTCTTTTTACTTTTGAAAATCTTCTAAAACGTTTTAGCTAGATGGGCCATATCATCTTCAGAATTTTCTAAATCAGAATTATTACTATTTTCTTGAGAAATATTTTTAGAAGATTTAAGGGCGATGGATTTACCTTTAGGAGCTTTAAAGTTTGACTTATAAGTTTGTAAGAAACCAACTAATTCTTCTACCGTCATATTATCCGTATCCCGAAGTTCCCGGATCGCAATCACCTTTGAATTGAACCGTTTAGGTAGTGAGCGTAGTATCTTTGCACAGACTTTACTTTCTGAGATTCTATCACCAAGACCCCACATAGAGTTGACAATGTCATTCAATCTTGTATAGAAGTCCATGAAAGATTTGGACTTTAGATCTCTTGACAATTGTTGTTCCCTCATGTATCATTTCCAAAACATCCCAGGCTTGCTTTGTAGTATCACAGGATATAATTCTCTTGAATTCATCCGGTGATAGTGTGCAAGTAATAGCATTTAGAGCCTTTACATTGACACTACTCTCACATTTCTGAAGATTGGTCTAAGTAAAATAAGGTGTAACTTTTACAGTTACAGATCCATCTGTACCAGTCACTTCAGTGGTAGCAGGGGTCCAATTAGTCACTGTGGCTTACCACACACACTCTTATCCATGGATTTTAAGAAAATCCTCATTCTGGCTTTCCAATAGGCATAGTTGAAGCCATCAAATGGTGGAGGCCTAGTGACTGAAAAGCTATCAAAATTTGACATCTCAAAAAGCTCAGATTGATTAGCTCAGGAAATTAATCCAAAAAATAATTAAAGCGAGCTATTAGGCTTTGATACCACTTGAAAAGGCCGAGCTAAGAGTCTTAAAGGGGGGGTAAATAGAAATATGCCAAATTAAAAATTAAATGCAGAATTTAAACAAATATAAATAGAGATAACACTTAAACAATCCTACAAAGTAGAAATGAATAACAACCTCAAATGTGCAAGTATTGAGAGGTTGATACAAATGTTGTTCTAAGGACAACCTTACACCAAAAACCAATAGCTTATGGTAGGACAACCTGATTTCTAGAATGGTTTGTGTATCAAAATCCCAAACTGATACAGAGGAATAAAGAATAAAATAGTAAAGAAAATAACTAAGCTATTACGGCATTCTCACACTTGCATAAAAGAGATTACAACATTCTCCACAAATGCTTAAAAAGAAAATTACAACATTCACACAATGCCACAATCAATCATTCTCTACAAGACCAGAAATTATAGTGGTTCGCTTGTGTGTACACTAACTATTTAGAAAAACAGCCACACAACTACTCCACTCCCAATATCCTCACATAGTGGATATTAGCGTTCACTATGAAATAGGTTTTTCAAGGTTCACCTAAAACCTTCACAATTGTGTCTTTCAAGTGGAATTACACAATTCAAAAACCCCACACTCTGAGTTTTCTAGATCACCTCAGACAAACCAAAAAGAAAGAGATTTTTCCTGGCACAATCTCAAAGAAACTAAAAGAATAGATTTACAGAAATGTAAAATACTTATCTAGATATTCTCCTTTGATGCAGCCCGGTAGAACCAATTCGGAGTAGAAGTTTAACGTAGATGTTCAATGTTCACACTCACTTATGAAAAAGGTTCTATGTTCTAAATGATTTTTAAATTAAATCACCTGGGCTAGCTTGATTTGATTTTGATTCCAAGAAAGGGGAAACCTTAAATCCCTTTTTTAAAATAGGATTGAAATGTAGAATCTCAAAATCAAATGCAGAAAGCTACATTAAAGATAATATTAAATGAGCACTAAATAGCTTAAGAATATCACAAACTTATCTCTCAGAGTGGTGTCTTAATTTTGCGTGAATTGAATATAAAACTTTGAAAATCGTGCTCTATTTATAAGTATAGAAACTGTTCGCTCGACTGGCCCAAAGGTTAGCTCGACTGGTCGAATGACCAACAAATTTTTAAAATTTCGAGCGCGATAAGATAAGGTCGTTCCACGACTGGTCGAATGGCCTGCACGACCTGTCAAGTGGCCTCCACGACCGGTCGAGCCATGCCCACGACTGGTCGTGTGGAACCTAATTTGGTTGTTGGACTTTGAGTCAAGCCTGCTCAACTGGTCGAGCACTGTTGAATCGACTGGTTGAGCAGTCTCCAGGACTGGTCGAAGCTATAACAGAAAATTCTAAAAATTAGTAATAAACCTAGGATTGGTCAGGGATTTTCTTAGACTGGCCAAGCCAGTACTAGGACTAGTCGAACATAAGCTAAGACTAGTCAAGAAACAATTTATACACTTATATAGTGACCCAATTAAAGTATGCAATCAAAATGACCTAACCTATGGTCAATCTAGGGTCATTCATACCTTATAAGTGTAATTGAAACATCTTTTGTTTCGGTTGATGGTTGATCTTTGAAGTTCACGAAGCTTAATATCTTGACATATGTTGAAGCTTGAACTTGTAACACTTTGAATCTTGAATTTGAAACACTTTGAAGCTTGAACTTGAATTACTTGAGTTGAAATTCACCTTGAGCTTTAAGTACCAAAGTAAAGCATTTTGTCTTGACATATGTCGAAGCTTGAAAGCTTGATCTATCAGTTGATATAGTTCTTGAACTTGTATATCGCTTATACTTGTGATGCTTGAATCTTGAATTGGAACATCTTGAACTTGTACAAGAATTGCATGATCTTGAACATGAAGATGAGCTACACAAGATATAGATTCCAAGAGGTTTTGGCACTACAAAATTTGACAATCATAGGAGCTAGAAAACATATCACTTACACCTTATAAGTTAATCATGTTTGATCACGCCTGTATGAACCCGAAGTACCCTAAGACCATTGCGCCTACTATTAACTATAATTTACGACTCACAAGACTCATGAGCCGGGGATGGTGGTATGGGACATTATGCCTATACTTTTAGCATGCACTGGGGTGACGAGCCTCCCCGTAGTGTCCAGTGAGCACTTAAACTCGTGAGCCGGGGACGGTGGAATGGGACACTATGCCCGTGTTGTCGGCCAGTGCTGGGGCGATGTCCTCCCCATAGTGACGGCGAGTTGGACATTTAAGTCCTAATTATTTTCTTCTGAGATTATGGTTTCTGGGATTGACTACCCCATATAAGGCTAAGGATCGCAAGAGTCATATGACCACGGCCCTTGAGCCATGCGATCGGATTAGGGCAACAACTCCACTAAGGGTATTCCAGTTTCCCTAATCTGCTAGACGAATGAACCTAATTAACCAACCTGGTTAACATATTTCATGACATTACATTATTATTGTGGCGATTAGGTAGTCAAAGTCGCAATTGAGGGAGTGTTGATCATTGCGACCATTAGATGTCGTCGCTTAAGGGAGTGTTTGTGGTGAGGGGCATGAATCATATCATTAAACCATGCATTTGCATTAACAATAGTATTTAGGGTTCTATGATGTATGTTGTTCATTAAATGTACTCTATACATGATAATTTTTGTGGCCTATTGCTAATGGTACTACTGAGTTAGCTACTCACTCCCACTTTGGGACGGTGTTCTAAAACACCAACCAGAATCCGGTATTGATACAGGTACCTTGGAGCGGGACGCGCTAGATGATGTCAGTGCAGATGACACAAGGAGGAGCGGACACAATCCCAGACTTCAGTAGTTTCTTCTAGTTCATGGTTGGATGGTCGCGGGACATGGGCAAGGGCCCTAGTCATTTTGGGATATTTATCTGGGTGGGTCTAGTTCCCGGTTGGATTTTCTTGGTGTTGTATTCCGGATATCTTACCTATTTAGCGGCCCGTATTTACATTTTATGATATTCTCATGATTATGGTTTGCTAAACCCGTCATTGCTTATAAATAAACCCAAATGCATTGAAATCTGAAGCCCATTAGGGCATACGTGGCACTAGGAATTCGGGAGTCAAGTTCCTACTCGGCCCCTGAAAATCAAGGGCGTTACAATAGTGCACACAATTCTAATATTATAGCAGTGAAAAATAACATCTTTAAACTCTAGTTTGCTAAAGTTCCAATGTAGTTACAGATTTGATTGTTGTGACATTGAGATAACTGTCACAACTCACATGCATTTAGGAGATACATTATAACTGTCACAAATCACATGCATTTAGGCATGCCACTTGTCATCCGCTATGGGATTTTATTTCCCCCTTTTGTATCCAAATGAAATAAAATTAAGAAAACAATGCGTGTAACTAAACAACAGCGATAAGAACAATAAAGGACCTTTTCGAAATACTCCTGCAGCTTCTTTATCTGGCCTAGGCAGTCCTGATCTTCAACACATAGGGTGACATACTTGACATCTGAGCCCGGGTCATCAAATTGAAGAGGCGCAGGGTTTCTGTACATGTCAGCCATCAAAAACTTCATTGCATTTTCTCTCAGTAACCTGGAACTAAAAGCCCAAACGGTTCACAACAGCCACAAGGATTACATTCAGAAACCCCGTTCAACACCTCCCTTTATTTCTATTAAAAAAAGTGAGTAATTAAGCAAAAAGTGCATTTTATTCATAGAAGACAATAGGAAAACAACTTGCTAGTGGGCCACATAGAAGCATTCATTTTTCATCAAAAAGCCTTAATGCATTTGAATAAAAATCTTAAGAACTTACCCAAATTGGGGCATTTGTAGAGGGGCCATCCCACCCTATGTGGGCCACATGTTTTACTTTGGTGGGTAAACCAATCTGCATCTCAAGTTCTTTAATGTTTGAATTTGTGATGAAATCAAATAGAATTAGTCCCTACTTATAAAATACATTATTAAAAAAAAAAAACAACAATTATTTATGAAATATGGCAACCATTACATATACGAATTGGTGGGCCATGATTAGTGCAAATCACATACTGAATATTTGTGAAATATATCTCAGGCCTTTCACCTTGGTTCTCATTTGGGGTGCAAGGACGGCCTATTTGGAACTCTTTCGTTGATGAACCTGTATCGCTGGACATAAAAAATTAAACAGAAAATTGGAACAGTGTAAAAAAGAAGTCTGACATGATGTTTGTAAAAAAAGAAAATATGAGTCAGTAATAATATCAATGAGTTAATTTCCTATTGTGTTATTAACTATTTCTTGATAATATTTATCTTACAAATTGCTAAATTGTTGCTCTCAATTAATTTTTTTAAAATTGCTACTTAACAAAGCAACGACTTAGAAAATGGTACATCTACTTGTATTGGCACCAATATTTGTACAAACCTTATAACTAGGTGTCGCTCCCACTTTGAATTATGCTTTGGGACTGGGCTTCTTGTCAGCAATTGAAGGCATTAAGGATGAAAGTGCCCTGGTTTGTCAATTAGCGTGAGTGTTGAGTCAGCTAGATAAAGGAGCCCCATAGGAAGATTGATCAAGCGTCTGCCCCAACTGGATGTGTGACCAAACTCGCCACAGGTAAATCTTAGGCTCACATCCCATGTCCCAAAACACTAGGTAATTAAAACCCTTCAAATTGAATAAAACACCCTAAGGTTTTTTGTTAGAAAACTTTTTCAAAACTTCAGGAAAATCCTTAAGTTTTCTACCTTTGTCGATTTATCGACAAGTAGTTCCATGAAATCGAACCTTGTTGTCGATGTCCTCGAAGCTCACTCGATCTTCTCGAAATGAGGACCTAAGATGTCCAGCAACCACAAAGAAATCTGGACTAAATTATCAATGGATCAATGGACACATCGATATTATCGAAGTTTGAACCTCGAGTCCATCGAGCCAACTCGATAAAATAGACATCTAGTCTGTTGTGTCCAAAGTACTGCTAAGGCAAATCATGTAATCCTCGATATATCGAATAACTCCTCGATATCCTTGGAATTCAAATCTCGATGATATTAGAAGCACTTCGATGATATCGGATTGGGACACATATCTATCCAGCAAGTTTTTCAGGTTGTTTTTCTTAGTTCGAAGGTCACTCGATAAAAATCGATATTCAAATATCGATCATATGAGGCATGGTCAATGTCATCCAAAGTGGACAAAAACTGTCCAGCAAGCTTATAGGAAAAATTCCTTGGAATTATCCATGAATTGACACTACCCTCGATATCATCGATATTCAAATTCTGATGATATCGAGTGATGCTCGATCATATCATATACCTGAAATATTTCAAAGGTAAATGCTCACACATTTTCAAATGTCGAGGAATCAAACCTCGTGTCGATGAATTCGGAGTTCAAAATCTGATGACATCGACGCACGTTCGATTTCCTCGACCAGTTGACAAAAAGTTTCAAAAGTGTTTGAGAGTTGAGTTCGTGTCATCAAGTGGTCAGTCGATGCTATCGACCCCGCTCGATGATATCGAACTCTGTCATAAATGTGACCATTTTATATCCATTGGAAACTTTTGTCTATTTAATGTGAGTGAAACGGCCTAGCTATATGTCCTAGAGGGGGGAGGGGTGAATAGGAGTATGTCAAGTTAAAATAATAACAGTGGAGTAAAAGAGTATGATAGCCAAATAAAGGAAATCAATTCACAATGCTGAAATAAAAGGCAGCTTTAATAATCAAGTATTGAGACGTTAATACAAATGTTGTTCTAAGGACAACCTTACACCATAAAAACTAAGGGTTTATGGCAAGGCAACCTTATTTTTAGAACGTTCTTTGTATCAAAAACTCAAACTGAAAAGGAAATAAAAGAAATTGCAAGAAATAAATTCTAAACTATTACAACATTCCCACAATGCTTGAAATGTAAATATTACAACATTCACATCCACACATACATCCCCTAAATCTGAATGATAAAAGATATAGAAATTAAACAAACATTCAAATCACATGACACAAGAAATTATAGTGGTTCACCTATGTGTACACCAACTGTTAAATAATAGCCACACAACTACTCCACTCTAATATCCTCACACAGGGGATATCAGCGTTCACTAGCAAAATAGGTTTCACATGTTCACCTAAAACCTTCACAATTGTGTCTTTTAAATGGGCTTACACAATTCAAAAACCCCTCTTTCTGAGTTTTCTGGCTTTCCTCAGATAACCAGTACAATGAGATTTTTCTGGCGAATCCCAAAAGAAACCAAAAATAATGTAAATTACGATAATGTAAAATACCTGGATTTCTCATTTTCTTTGTGCAGCCCGGGAGAACCAATCGGAATAAAAGTTTGAATATAGAAGTTCAATGTCCAATACTCACTTTAAAATGGTTCTAGGTTGTAATTGATTTTAAATTAAACCAGTTGGGCTTAGCTTTATTTGATTTTGATTCCAAGAAGACGGAATACAGAAATTCCTCTTTCAAATCAGATTGGAATGTAGAAACAAAATCAAATGCATAAGCTAAGAAAAAGAGAATATTAAATATGCACAAAGTAGTTTAAAATGAACACAAACTTATCTCTGAGTGAAGCTTTGAATTTTATTGAATTGAGTTATCATTCTTTGAAATTCGTGCTCTATTTATAGATGCAAAAATCTCGTCTACGACTGGTCTTGAAAACACTTCGACTAGTCGTAGAACCAATGACATTTTGTAATTTTGAGCGCTATCTGAAAAAACCGTTCTACGACTAGTCTTAGGATGTCCACGACTGGTCTTAGACCATCCACGACTGGTCGTAGCAGACCCAGGACTGGTCGTAGGAAACTAGGATTGGTTGTTGTAGTTCGAGTTGTAGAACCAGGACTGGTCGTGGGACAAGTCGTGCACTGTTCACACGACCGGTCGACCAGGTCTCAGGACAAGTCGTAGCATAACCAAAAAATTCTGAAAAACTACAACAACTTAGGACTAGTCGTGGAATTTCTTAGACTGGTCGAATTAGTGCTAGGACTAGTCAAACAAGGTCCAGGACTAGTCTTAGAACAGACCAAAATTATATAAAAAGATTCAACTTGAATTATGTATATAAAATGGCCTACCCTAAGGTCAAACTAAGGTCTATCATACCTGGGACATGAAGTATGAACATTGAAACTTCATTCAATCAGAAGATGGTTGACCTTTGAACCTTATGAAGCTTGAGATCTTTACTTGATGTAGCGTGATCTTAAGATCTTCGAAAGCTTGGATTTGCCTTCTTAGGTTGTACTTTATTTTGAGTTGAACATCTTCTTTAGACTTGAACAAGCACTCTTCTTATCAATGTAGTTCTGAATATTGAAGCTTACAGAAGAGGACCAAGTACATGACCTTGCATTTCTTGAAGTAGATCACCGTACTTGACTTGAAGCATTGATGCAGTGTCTTGAACATTCATATAACAACAAACTATACAAGACACATATAGAGGTTTTGGCACAACCGAATTTGACAACCAAAGGAGCATGAGACCATAGCACTTACAATCTCCCCCTTTCTCAAATTTATGACTAAACACACTCAAATAAAAATAAGAGAAGCACAACACATACTTAACAAAGAATCATGCACTAGTTATAGCAGAAAACCAGTTACAGACTAGTTAAAGAATCATGCACCAGTTGTCATAAACTAACACAACATTCATCTAGAGGCTCTCCTATATACTTACTCCCCCTGAGTAGCATACATAAAAAATTATAAATCTATTAATGCTGCTACTAATCCATATCCATCTCCATTTCATAACCATAAGCAATCAAACTAAAAGCTTCTCCCCCTTTTTATCACAAAATGACAAAGGAAAAATAAATGGACAAGAATAATAAATAAGAGAGTAATAGATGAAATAACTAGGCAAGATATGAGAAAATGATAAGCACAAGTAAAATCCACATATCATAATCCAGTTCAATCTAAAGATAGATAAAAACAGTCTTACAAATTGAGAGAGAGCAAAGTAGTATTGAAGTTAATACAGACCATCAGAGAAAAACATTTAGTCAGATCCAGAAGAGGGAGCAGGAATAGATGGATCAATTTTGTGTAAACCCTTAATAATGCGCCTCATATACTTACGCAGATATGCAAATTGAGATGATTGTGTTACACGTAATTGAGCTATCTCTTCCTTAAGAGAATTCAACCTCTCATCAACATCAGAAGGCTGAGAATCTGGATCATTTCCAGAGTCTAATCCCAGTTCATCAAAAAATCATCCATATCAACATCGTCAGGAGGAAGATTCCCAGCTTCTGCTTCATTCTCTGCTTCAACACCACTACCACCAACATCCACTTGGCTAGGAGCCAATTCTAATTTCATCTTGTTAATATTTATATTGTTGAATATAAGATGATGGATAGGTGCCTCTCCAACAGGCATAGTTGCGAGCATGTGAGTGGCTAAAACAGTCATAAGATAGGCAAATGGAATATCACTATGACCTAAATGGAGATGAAACTGAATGATGGAATGACAATTTAAAGAAGGCAGACAGATGTTTACACCAAAGATGACAGAATGCAAAACATGAACCATAAAAGCAATTAGTTCTATTTTGTTACCAGAACGCGGGTACAGATTTGAAATAAAGATTCTGTGAAGAACCCTCTATCTGGGTAATAAATACTTTGAGGGGAGTGCCTTCTCTTTATGAGTCCATTGCACATCCATATTACACAGTTCTATAGTGAGCATGCGCTTTTCTGATTCTAAGGGTTTTTCAATTAAAGTATGAATGAGAATACCCTCATCATTAACAGGAATGTCCATAAGGCCAGCAATTAGATGACGATCTCATCAAATGGACCTTCTCTAGCATCAATTTTAAATGATAAATTCTCACTAGAAAAATAAGAAATTCATGCAAACATGGATTGAGCAATAGATTGGTATGCAGGCCCACCCCAATGTAAGATGTTATCCCATCCTACAGATTGGAGTAGAGGTAGGATACCAAAATGAGCAATATGGTTAAGATCAATAGGACGTTCAACAATGACTTTGCGCAAACACAAATCCCGTACATCGGAGGGATCATTTTCGGGTGACCGAAGATGGCGTTGATTGATAGAAGTTGATCTAGAAGATGATGGACCACGGGAAGTTTTCTTTTTCCTCCTAGCATCCATTTGTAATATAAGCTCAAAGAAACAAATAGATACAAAAGATTTGAAGTGGGGTTTTGATAGATCAGATTTTTCAAAAGAAAACCCCAAAATTGCAATGAAAGATCAAATAGATTACTCCAAGAGTGAAAATGAAGTAATATTAACTAGAATCTATAAGAAAAATGCATAAAACCCACTAACCTTGAAGAACAAGGAAGGTGCGTACGACTGGCCGGGAGTCAGCTTGTTGGAGAGAAAAGTGGAAATGAAGAAGAAAAGGTTTTCTCCAATTTTAAAAGATCCACTGAGTTTTACGACGGGTCGTGGATGTGCTCGACCGCTCGTGTCACACGACTGGTCATGTACTGATAAAAATAAGCATTTTTCATAAAAATTTGAAACTTAAGCCATTAAATTATCAAATATATATATATATATACACTATGATACAAGTATGCAAGAATATTCAATTTAAATTGCACATACCAAGATCAAATTTCAATTCATTTGAAAATTATGACTTAGTAAAAACTGAATATTAAATTGAAATGGTATATGCCAAGTTAAAATAATAACAATGGAGTAAAAGAGTATGATAGCCAAATAAAGGAAATCAATTCACAATGCTGAAATAAAAAGCAGCCTTAATAATCAAGTATTGAGACGTTGATACAAATGTTGTTCTAAGGACAACCTTACACCATAAAAACCAAGGGTTTATGGCAAGACAACCTTATTTCTACAACGTTCTTTGTATCAAAAACTCAAACTGAAAAGGAAATAAAAGAAATAGCAAGAAATAAATTCTAAACTATCACAACATTCCCACAATGCTTGAAATGTAAATATTACAACATTCACATCCACACATACATCCCTCAAATCTAAATGATAAAAGATATAGAAATTAAACAAACATTCAAATCACACGACACAAGAAATTATAGTGGTTCGCCTGTGTGTACACTAACTGTTAATCAATTGCCACACAGCTACTCCACTCCTAATATCCTCACACAGGGAATATCGGCATTCACTATCAAAATAGGTTTCACAAGTTCACCTAAAACCTTCACAATTGTGTCTTTTAAATGGGCTTACACAATTCAAAAATCCCTCTTTCTAAGTTTTTTGACTTTCCTCAGATAACCAGTACAATGAGATTTTTTTGGCGAATCCCAAAAGAAACCAAAAATAATGTAAATTACGATAATGTAAAATACCTGAATTTCTCCTTTTCTTTGAAGCAGCCCGAAAGAACCAATCGGAGTAGAAGTTCGAATATAGAAGTTCAATGTCCAATACTCACTTTAAAATGGTTCTAGATTCTAATTGATTTTAAATTAAACCAGTTGGGCTTAGCTTTATTTGATTTTGATTCTAAGAAGACGGAATACAGAAATTCCTCTTTCAAATCAGATTGGAATGTAGAAACAAAATCAAATGCATAAGCTAATAAAAAGAGAATATTAAATATGCAAAAAGTAGCTTAAAATGAACACAAACTTATCTCTGAGTGAAGCCTTGAATTTTCTTGAATTGAGTTAGCATTCTCTGAAATTCGTGCTCTATTTATAAATGCAAAAACCTCGTCTACGACTGGTCTTGAAAACACTTCGACTAGTCGTAGAACCAACAGCATTTTGAAATTTTAAGTGCTATCTGAAAAAATTGTTCCACGACTAGTCTTAGGATGTCCACGACTGGTCGTAGCAGACCTAGGACTGGTCGTAGGAAACCAGGATTGGTTGTTGCAGTTCGAGTCATAGAACCAGGACTGGTCGTGGGACAAGTCGTGCACTGTTCACACAACCGGTCGACCAGGTCTCAGGATAGGTCGTAGCATAACCAAAAATTCTGAAAAATTACAACAACTTAGGACTGGTCATGGAATTTCTTGGACTGGTCGAACTAGTGCTAGGACTAGTCGAACAAGGTCCAGAACTAGTCTTAGAATAGACCAAAATTATATAAAAAGATTCAACTTGAATTATGTATACAAAATGGCCTACTCTAAGGTCAAACTACGGTCTATCATACCTGGGACATGAAGTATGAACATTGAAACTTCATTCAACAAGAAGATGGTTGACCTTTGAACCATATAAAGCTTGAGATCTTTACTTGATGTAGCGTGATCTTGAGATCTTTTAAAGCTTGGATTTGTCTTCTTAGGTTGTACTTCATTTTGAGTTGAACATCTTATTTAGACTTGAATAAGCACTCTTCTTATCGATGTAGTTCTGAATATTGAAGCTTACAGAAGAAGACCAAGTACATGACCTTGCATTTCTTGAAGTAGATCACCGTACTTGAATTGAAGCATTGATGCAGTGTCTTGAACATTCATATAACAACAAACTATACAAGACACATATAGAGGTTTTGGCACAATAGAATTTGACAACCAAAGGAGCATGAGACCATAGTACTTACAAAAAGCCTACCCTTGGTTATTGGCAGAGCAAATAGAGAGTGCTTTTGTGTGTTTAACCCTAGATCATATACCCTAAGCCTTTTCACTCATGGAAGTTTATCCTCCAATCCACCCTCATCGTTGACATTCAATAGAGTGGATTGGAGAATGAACTTCCGCATTCAAGGATCCTGCAGCTACTACCTTAATGGAAAATCATTAAGTTGGGATGCCTTGAATGCATAGATGATTGGAATCGCTCTATCTCCCTTATAGGAAAATATTTAATAGAGTAGGATTTTATCATAACCTTGACCCAACCCGTCACCATGTATTGGTACATCTTCTGAGTTGTGGTTCAAGGGAGCTGAAGATTCTTCGTCATCAAAGAAGGAGATCTTCATCAACGCGCTGAATGGGGCTCATCTACTTATCTGTAAGTCATTAGAGTCCAGAGGACCCTTATGATCATTCCTTCTATAGGATTGGGTTTAAGGTGTTTTTCACCCCTTGCAAGTCCTCATAGGAGGCCTCTGGTGGGAGTGTACATAGGGGTACTTTGTGTTGACCCTTGCTCTGTGGAGAGCATAAACTCTTAGGTCCTTGTATAGCTCCTTAACCTGTGTGGTCTAAAACTTGGGTGCTTTGTGTTGACCCTTGCTTATGGGAGTATAAATTGGTGAGGTTCCTTATGTGGATCCTTGGCCTGTATGGCCTAAAAGTCGGGTGTTGAGTGTTGACTCTTGCTCATGGGAGCATAAATGTGTTGTGTAGACACACTATGTCAACCTAGGTGTAGGTTGTACTAGTTAGAGGTGAACCTGATTTAAAACCTCTGGTTTGAGGTGAACCTGCTGTGAAACCTCTTTTAGTGAGATTCAGTACACTCAACGGTTGAGTGCTTCCACCAAAAGTGGAGTAGACAAGTAATCGAACCACTATAAAAATAACTGTGTTTGAGATTGCTATTGTCTTCTATTGCTTATGTCATTTCCCTAAATGTTTTCATATTTGATTATCTGAGATCACATCCCACACACAGTCACATCCATCATAAACTGATATGCATCTTATTTATCCTTCAAATAGTTTTATGACTGGATCCTCTATTTGGCTTGGAAGCCATTAGAGTTACTTTAAAGTAATCTTGATGCATGCATATTTACGTAGGATAAGATTAATAGGATTTTAAATAATCATAAAAAATTAAAAAGTCCTATTCACCCCCCTCTAGGACATATTGGCATATTCCCACTTCAACTAAAGCGATCATTACCGTAATTTCAATTGGTATCAGAGCGGGTCTCTCTTAAGGGCTTCACCACCTAGAGAGTGATCTTTACTGAAGCTAGAACCATGTCCAAAAGTATATTAGAGGGTGTGAAAGATCAGAACAATTGCCTAGTAATCCATACTACTCTGAAAGTTGGCAATAGTTTAAAATGGTACCTTGACAGTGGATGCTCCAGACACATGACTGGTGATCAAACTTATTTTTGTGAGTATTCAGACTTTAATGATGGATCAGTCACATTTGGAGAGGGTAGCTCTGCCAGAATTGTTAGACAAGGAACGATAGCTGTACTAAGCCTTCTAAAAATCCAACATGTTCTCTGTGTAAAAGGTCTGAAACATAATCTCCTCAGTATCTCCCAAATCTGTGACAAAGAACACTTGGTGACCTTCTCAAAGGATGTGTGTAGGATCTTAGATCATACAGGAAAATCTATCATAAAAGGTTTATGCACTAGTGATAACTATTACGTTATTGAAAGTACGAATGAAAGAGTATTGTCCACAAAATGTAATATGGCTGTAAAAAGTGAATCCAAATTATGGCACCAAAGGTTGGGACATGTTCACTACCGAAATTTAGCCAAGCTAAGTTCAAAAAATTTGGTTTGAGGACTCCCCAGGATTAGAAAGGAAGAAAAAGTTGTATGTGGTGATTGTCTTAAAGGAAAACAGATAAAAGTCAGTTACAAAAAGACAACCACCAATGCAACAACAAAACCTTTAGATCTGTTACATATGGACCTAGTTGGACTAACCAAAGTGGAAAGTCATGGCAAGAAAAGGTACTTCTTGGTGGTAGTAGATGATTACACCAAATTTACTTGGGTCACATTTCTTCGGGAGAAATCGGATGCCTTTGATGAATTTGCAATTTTGGCAAAACGACTCCAAAATGAAAAAGGATACTGCATAAATTACATCAAGAGTGATCATGGTGGTGAATTTGAAAATGAGCAATTTGAAAGGTACCGTGATGAGAAAGGAATCCGTCATGAATTCTCAGCCCCAAAAACCACACAGCAAAATGGAGTTGTTGAAAGGAAAAATCGTGTACTGCAGGAAATGGGGTCAGTTATGCTAAATGGAAAAGATATGGCAAAAATTTTCTAGGCTGACACTGTCAACACCACCTGCTACATCATTAATAAAGTTTATCTTAGAGCAGGTTTGAACAAAACTCCATACAAACTATGGTATGGAAAATAACCTAGTGTGAAATATTTTCATGTTTTTGGAAGTAAATGTCATATCTTGAGAGACAGAGATCACCTAGGGAAATTTAAGTCTAAAAGTGATGATGGTATCTTTCTGGGGTATGCCTTGAATAGCCGTGCCTATAGAGTATACAATCTAAGGACCCTCACTATTCAAGAATCAATCAATGTGGTGATTAATGATCAGTCCCATGAAGAAGTCTGCCCCTTGAATGAATTAGAAGATGATGTAGATTCATGCATTCTGGATAAATCAGATAACAAATCTCCATCATCTAATGAACCACAACCGTCATCCAACATACCCATTATTAAGGATCATCCTCGAGATCAAATCATTAGAGATCCTAATGATGGTGTAAGAACTTGACGTTAGATAGAAAATATCTATAGTCATTTCTTCTTTACCTCAAAGATTGAACCCAAGAATATTGTGGAAGCTCTTCAAGATGAACACTAGATAAATGTTATACAGGAAGAACTTCAACAATTCCAGAGAAACGAGGTATGGCAATTGGCTTCTAGGCTACTCAATACAAATGTCATTGGAACCAAATGGGTCTTCAAGAACAAATCTGATGAATCTGATAATGTGATCAGGAATAAAGCAAGGCTAGTAGCTCAAGGGTATTCACAAATAGAAGGCATTGATTTTGATGAAACATTTGCTCCTGTAGCTTGTCTTGAGTCTATTAGAATACTCATGTCTGTTGCATGTGCATTGAAATTTAAACTATTTCAAATGGATGTAAAAAGTGCATTTCTTAATGGGGATCTTGATGAAGAAGTCTATGTAGAACAACCTAAGGGATTTTCAGATCATAAGTATCCTCATTATGTTTATCGTCTGAACAAAGAACTTTATGGTCTCAAACAAGCACCACGTGCTTGGCATGAACGATTGACAAAATTTCTTTTAGACCATAAATTTTGCAGGAAAAGTGTAGATGAAACACTATTCACTCAAAAGGCAAAGGATTCATTGTTCATTGCACAGATCTGTGGATGATATAGTCTTTGGTTCAACATGTGAAGATACTGCATACAAATTCGCCAATCTCATGAAATCAGAATTTGAAATGAGTATGGTCGGCAAATTGAACTTCTTTTTAGGCTTACAAGTGAAGCAGCTAAATGATGGAATTTTCGTATGTCAAACTAAATATGCTAACGACTTGGTAAAAAGATTTGGGCTCGAATCTGGTCGTACTTATCATACTCTTATGAGCGCCACACTTAAACTCTCCAAAGATATTAATGGCAAAAGTGTGGATCAACATATCTATCAAAGTATGATAGGAAGCCTACTGTATCTCACAACCAATCATCCAGATATATCTTTTAGTGTGGGAGTATGTGCTCGGTATCAGGCAAATCCCAAGGAATCTCACCTAACGGCTGTTAAAAGGATCATCAAATACATAGCAGGAACTACCTCTTTCGTTCTATGGTATCCATTTGAAACATCCACCACCATTGCTGAATATTTTGATGCAGATTGGGCTGGAAATTTAGATGATATAAAATCAATGAGTGGAGGATGTTTTTATATTGGAAATTGTCTGGTCTCCTGGCAGAGCAAGAAGCAAAATTCAATATCCCTGTCCACTGCCAAGGCCAAATATATGGCTGCAGGTAGTTGTTGTGCACAACTCCTTTGGATGAAACAAATGCTATTGGATTATGGGATTGAGCAACCCATAATGAGTCTTTTCTGTGACAACACAAGAGCCATCAATATCTCCAAAAATCCTGTTCAACATTCTCGGACCAAACATATTGGCATCCGTCATCATTTTATTCGAGATCTTGATGAAGACAAGATTATTGTATTAGAATATGTGTCTACAGAAAAATAACTTGTTAATATCCTAACTAAGCCTGTTGATACAAACAGGTTTAGTGATCTTTAGAAATCAATCGGAATATGTGCAAATTGATGATAGACTGAGCTAAAATAATCTCCATAAGAAAATCCTTATCAACTGAGAAATTAAAAACAAAAGATTCAAATCTTCAATGTCAATTGTCGGACTGAATCTTAATGTACTTGATGATATCCAATCGCCTTCGATAACATCGAGATTCAAATATCGAAGATATCGAAGTTCACCATCAATGTGATCAACGTCTCTCAGAAAAGTAAGCTTGTGTCCGTTGGAACTTTCAAACTACTGTTGGGTTTTCCCAATAGTCATCGACACGGTCTTCAATGCATTTATGAGCATGTGATTCGATATCATCAAAACCACTTCAATGACATCGACAAGCCTGTTATAAAAGGTAAACGAAAATAAGAAAGGCACTCACACCTACCTTCATTTCCTCTAGTTTCTTTTATCACCTTGCTGCCTCCCAAACATCAAGCAGAGAGAAAAAGATGGTTAAAGGGAAAGGTAAGGATCTATCTTCTTCAAAATCTTCCAAAGCCAAGAGAGTGAAAAATGTTAGATCACCTCCAAACCAATCGATTTGGGAACAAGTCACAATCGTAGATCGTATTGTTCTCAACAATGCCATTGAGCCTTATGGGGTAGATCTTTTATTAGAAACTATTGGCTAGCAGAATATACTTAACATGGGTGGACCGTACCAACATGAAATGATTCAGCAATTCCTAAACTGCTGCCACATTGTTCAGGATCATCCGCCATGTATTCGTCTGGAATTTGTGCAACAGACCAAACTTATTACTCCAATAGCTCTTGGACGTGTCCTAGATATTGGCGTGACTCGGATCCCAGTCACTATTCGAAGTCTAAATGAATTAGGAATGTGGGGGGAAATCACACGAGCACTGTGCCAGGGTGCTACAATTCCTAGAACTGATGAAAATATACTTCCTGTGAAACATCTAGGAACTCTGTTCAAAATCCTCCATAATATCTTTAGTACAAATGTGTACACATGTGACGTCAAAGACACCAGCCTGAATCCCTTTGTACTCAATGTCTTGTATGATGTATATTAAGAGGTTCCTGTGTATCTGCCAACTCTTATACTAGAGCAACTGATTAAGATAGTCAAGGGGGATCATATTGATACACTTCCATTTTCATCCCTCATCTACAAACTCGCACACTAGGTAGGACTACTAGAAACATCAGATAAAGTATATCCTGAAGTATGGTTCGACCATGATGCAGTTCAACAGGTATACGTCTTAGCCTATTCTCATGCAGATAGTCCTCCACCTGTTGGAGCAAGCAGCCAGCACCTCATGTAGAAACTCCTTGGGGATCCAATCGGACACCCCTCCGCAGTCCTGAGTTAGTCACAAATTGCCAATGTCATGTACTTGAACGTCACCTGCTAAATGGCCTAGGTGAAATTGATGAGCGGCTCCACAACTGCAAATGGCGATTGTTGGGGTTAGAGGACAGGATAAAGGCTCTTCAGCACTCTATTCAACTGATTCTTGAATTGCTGATGACTGGCGGATCCAGTGCGCTCTAGAAGGTAGTGGCGTCGGCACATAGATGTGTCCGAGCATGGACACTGTGATCACTTTTTGCAATACCATCACTTTTCTCTAATCTGGCATATTTTGGTTTCTGATTGGTTATTTTTTATTTTAGAAGCCCATGGTTGGGCTAGATATTTGGTTTTGCTGGTTTTTTGGTTGGTATAAGTCTGCCAAGCTTGGGCAATTCTTGTTTTGGATCTTTTTTATTATGGTTGCGTGGTGATTCTTATATATATCTATCTATCTGCTACCATATTATATTCGGATAACCTATGTCCATATTTGTTGCTTAGATTGTGTTGTTTGATCATTATATCCATGCTGATAGGCTCTGTTAAAATCCCAAGCTCTCTCTTGATCTAATATGCATACATGGTTTCTGTACTGCAATATTCTTTTACATCTATCTATTATACCTATGCTATCTGACTTTTGGTTCTCCCATATGCTTTAACTTCAGTTAATATCAACTGTTATGTTATCCTTTGCCAATGACTGACAAAAAGAGGGAGAAAAAATCCACACCTCGAAGGAAAATTGTGTGTATCTGTGTTAGGGGAGCAGCTACAAGAAGAAAGGGGGAGATTGCTGTTAGGGGGAGCAGCTACTGAATGATAGGGTCATCTGTGTGTATGAACTAGTTAGCTTTATAAAATTGTGTAAATTGCATGTACACACAATTTAGGGTGTTGTTCTAGACGTTGTTCTAGGGTGTTTTGGTGTTTTGTCACATAATTGACAAAGGGGGAGATTGAAAGTGCCCTGGTTTGTTAATTAGTGTGAGTGTTGAGTTAGCTAGACAAAGGAGCCCCATAGGAAGATTGATCAAGCGTCTCCCTCAACTGGATGTGTGCCCGAACTCCCCACAGGTAAATCTTAGCCTCAAATCCCATGTCCCAAAACACTAGGTAATTAAAACCCTTCAAATTGAATAGAACACCCTAAGGTTTTTGGTTAGAAAACTTTTTCAAAACTTTAGGAAAATTCTTAAGTTTTCTACCTTTGTCGATTTATCGACAAGTGGTTCGATGAAATCGAACCCTGTTGTCGATGTCCTCGAAGCTCACTCGATCTTATCGAAATGAGGACCTAAGATGTCCAACAACCACAAAGATATCTAGACTGAATTATCGATGGATCGATGGACTCATCGATATCATCGAAGTTTGAATCTCGAGTCCATTGAGCCGACTCAATAAAATTAACATTTGGTCTGTTATGTCCAAAGTACTACTAAGGCAAATCATGTAATCCTCGATATATCGAATAGCTCCTCGATATCCTCAAAATTCAAATCTCGATGATATCGGAAGCCCTTCGATGATATCAGATTGGGACACATATCTATCCAGCAAGTTTTTCAAGTTGTTTTTCTTTGATCGAAGGTTACTCGATAAAATTGATATTCAAATATCGATCATATCGAGCATGGTCGATGTCATCGAAAATAGACAAAAACTATCCTGCAAGCTTATAGGAAAAATTCCTTGGAATTATCAATGAATCGACACTGCCCTCGATATCATCAATATTCAACTTCCAATGATATCGAGTGATTCTCAATCATATCATATACCTGAAATATTTCAAAGGCAAATGCTCACACATTTTCAAATGTCGAGGAATCGAACCTCGTGTCGATGAAATAAGAGTTCAAAATCCGATGACATCGACGCATGTTCGATTTCCTCGACCAGTTAGCAAAAAGTTTCAAAAGCGTTTGATAGTTGAGTTCATGTCATCGAGCGGCCAGTCGATGCTATCGAGAGTATACGCTCGATGATATCGACCCTGCTCGATGATATCGAACTCTGTCATAAATGTGACCATTTTATATCCATTGGAACCTTTTGCCTATTTAATGAGAGCTTGCCCTTGGTTGTTGGCAGAGAAAATAAAGAGTGCTTTTGTGTGTTTAACCCTAAATCATATACCCTAAGCCTTTTCTCTCATGGAAGTTCATCCTCCAATCCACCTTCATCATTGACATTCAATAGAGTGGATTGGGCAATGAACTTCCGCATTCAAGGATCTTGCAGCTACTACCTTAATGGAAAATCATTAAGCTGGGATGCCTTGAATGCATAGATGATTAGAATCGCTCTATCTCCCTTATAGAAAAATATTTAATAGAGTAGGATTCCATCATAACCTTGACCCAATCCGTCATCATGTATTGGTACATCTTCTGAGTTGCGGTTCAAGGGAGCTAAAGATTCTTCGTCATTAAAGGAGGAGATCTTCATCAACGCACTGAATGGCACTCATCTACTTATCTGTAAGTTATAAGAGTCCAAAGGACCCTTGTGATGATTCCTTCAATAGGATTGGGTCTAAGGTGTTTCTCATCCCTTGCAAGTCCTCATAGGAGGCCTCCGGTGGGAGTGTACGTAGGGGTGCTTTGTGTTGACCCTTGCTTGTGGAGAGTATAAACTCTTAGGTCCTTGTGTAGGTCCTTAACTTGTGTGGTCTAAAACTTGGGTGCTTTATGTTGACCCTTGCTCATGGGAGCATAAACTGGTGAGGTTCCTTATGTGGATCCTTGGCCTGTGTGGCCTAAAAGTTAGGTGCCGTGTGTTGACCCTTGCTCATGGGAGCATAAACTGTGTTGTGTAGACACGCTGTGTCAGCCTAGGTGTAGGTTGTACTGCTTAGAGGTGAACCTAATTTAAAACCTCTGATTTGAGCTGAAACTGTTGTGAAACCTCCTTTAGTGAGATCCGGTACACGCAAGGGTTAAGTGCGTCCGCCGGAAGTGGAGTAGACAAGTAGTCGAACCACTATAAAAATGATTGTGTATGAGATTGCTATTGTCTTCTATTGCTTATGTGATTTCCCTAACTGTTTTCATATTTGATTATCTGAGATCACATCCCACACACAGTCACATCCATCATAAACTGATTTGTATCTTATTTATCCTTCAAATAGTTTAATGACTGGATCTTCTATTTGGATTGGAAGCCATTAGAGTTACTTTGAAGTAATCTTGATGCATGCATATTTATGCAGGATAAGATTAATAGGATTTTAAATAACAATAATAATAAATTAAAAAGTCCTATTCACCCCCCTCTAGGACATATTGGCATATTCCCACTTCAACTAAAGTTGTCATTACCGCAATTTCAAAGGAGCCACGGATAGTAAGACCCCCAACATGACCAGCACAAGGAGCCCAATTCCTAAACATGATGAGAACCCGAGAGAAAACACCAGCCATAGTTCCAAACACTTAAACCATCAAGATGTCAACTTAAGAGAAATCAGCATACCATTGCAAAAACAAAGAAGAACTACAAAACAAATCATTGCTAAAACAACCTAAGCTAAAAGCTAAAACACTTGTTATTGCCTATTGGCTTGGGTCATGGTTGATAAATATCAAGTATTCTTACCTGCGATAACTGGGCAGAGTCATCTTATTCAGGGTGAAGGAGTAACTATATCATGAAAAACTTTCTTTTAAGACATGTGTCTTTTAACATCTAAGAATAAATCAATAGAAAATAGGAAAAAGAAAGTAATCACCGTTACTCTCAATCGACATTAATATGGAAGATTAGTGTAACCTATTGCTTGATGAAGGGTGGCAAAAATTCAAACAAGGTTGACGCCCAGGGTGACAGATGCGCAGAAATATTATCAACAGAAACACCTTGGCCATGCAGACCATGAATTTCCTAAGACACTACAAAACCAAACTATCAATGATGTTTGGAATGCTCCACCTTCAAATTATGTTGAAATGAAATTAAGAGAGGTTAACGCACTTTACACATAGACATAGGATCTTCCCCTCTCTAGCAGCATTGTTGAATGCAAGCTTAATGAATTCCTTCATGCCCTTAACATATTCCAAGCTCACCCTATATTGTTCAAGGAAACAAAGGGAACTCTTAAAACAATATAACTTTACAAGGAATCCAAATTTGAAGGAGAAATTATTGCTCAACACATTACCTTGAATTTTGCATCCAACTTTGAACAATGCAATACTCTGCCCAAAATTCATGCCAATCCACTGTGGTTATTACTCTACTCAACATTGGTCCTACTACTATCTTATATTCTAGTATAAATTGGTCGCCAAGGCTTCAGGACTCCTCTAGAGATACCAACACATCCCTTCAACTAGACTAGTGGAAGAGGAAAATAGAAATGGCACAAAGAGAGCTTTTATTCTATAATGAAATGCAGTTATGGCAATCATTCCCTTTCACAAACAATTTTTATTTTTTTTTGTGAAATGAAAGTTTCACTAGAGATGACAAAATTCAGTGATGTGTATGGATAACTAAAGTCGGCCAATGAAACCATTGTGAAAAATTGACACCACACAAAGTTTCTGATGAAATAAAACCACAAAGACAATTCGGAAGGAAAATAAAACCATCATACACTAGATAATGGCTCATGTTGAATGTGTCTCTCTTTCAGACTTAATAGGTAGATCTGGTAGTTCCACGCTAGGACCCTTGGGTCGACGTGAAAGCAGGCTCCAAAGGAGCTACTACTCAAGGAGCACGACTAGAGGTGTTACCTCTTTTACCAAACGGGTTGTTGTTCTGAAGAAATGTAAATTAAATAATAGAATTTAAAATACTACCAAACGAAGGTTTTTATTTATTTTATAATAAGAAATTCATTTGTAAATACTAGAGAAGAACTAGTAAGTATGGAAAAAATGGTGTACTTCTGCTCATCTTGAGAAAACATCTACTAGATGTGTACCTTCTATAATTAACAAACCTAAGCTAAAAGCTAAAACCTAAGTTATATTCTTTGGCCTATTTTTTTCTAACAGAACTAAGATTTGATATGTATAAATATGAATATCTACCGGAGATGTGCATACATGCTAAAGTACAAAAATGTTGCACATGTATACATAAATAGATCAATTAAGAAAATGTTCTTGTACTAGATTAAGTCCTATCAATAACATCTTAGAAAATGTATCCCTGATATTGAAATCTTATAACCCTTTGATACGTGTACTTCAATAACTACATTGAATGTAGACCATTGGTTCAGTTTTTATTCTTCACTTTGTCTCCGTGGGCAACAATACCAAAGAGAAGATCTTCAAATTCTGGAGATCTATGGGGCAACATACATCCATGGTGAGGCCCATCACATCAATGGTTTGGATTATCAAAAAATGGCTTAACATGCACCAATTTCAACTCGTCAGCAAACTGAATTTAATGCATGTGGACGAAAAAGAGAGATGAGGTGAAAGTGAGTTTGGCATCCATGGCTAAACAATATCAACCATCCACCGTATACATGACATGCACATTCATTGATCCAAACCGGTTATATTGTGGGTTTCGCTGCAGGGGGATGGAGCATAAGTCCATAGGCTAAAAAATGACACTAATAGGAGATTTTTATTATCTGATAATGGCCACTGAATTTAGAACGCTAACCATCCTTTTAATCACCACCCATCGGATGGTTAAGATCATCCAATCAGTGTGACTTACGAGATATTCTCAATCCAAAATGGGCCAGCAATCTTGTGTGGTATCTTATGATTCCTTCTAGAATCTTTCAGGAGTGAATTTCTTACTTCAATAGTGCATGATACGCATGCATTAAAAAATTGCACACATACCAAATAGGAGCGTATTATGCCAAAAATGAAGTAGATCCAATAATCAAGTGGACCATACCATAGGAAACAGAGATTAAAAAGTTGACTTATAGCTCGTTAGTGAAAGTGCCCTAGTTTGTCAATTAGCGTGAGTGTTGAGTCAGTTTGACTGCAGAGCCTCATAGGAAGAACAAATCAAAGGGTCAGTCTCAACTGGATGTGTCCAAGTGCACCACAAGTAAATCTAAGCCTCACATCCCATGTCTCAAAACACCAGGTATATAAAACCCTTAAAACAAACTAGAATATCATAGGGTTTTTAAGTTAAGAAAACTTTTTCAAAATCAGAAAATTCTCTAAGTTTTCTTCCTTTGTCGATTTTATCGATAGACTTCTCGATAGAATCGACCTGTGTTGTCGATGACCTCGATGCTTAAATGATATCATCGAAATGAGGATAAAATATGTCTAGCAAACACATATATCTCTGGACGGATTTATCGATGTATCGATATACCTATCGATATCATCAATATTTGAATCTCGAGTCCATCGAAGGTTACTCGATAATATCGACAGACAGATATCCGGCGTCCCTGTTTTTACTTAAGAAAATCACGTGTGCATCGATATATCGAAGCCGTTCTCGATACCATCGAAGTTCAAATCTCGATGACATGGGAGGGCTCTCGATATTATCGGTCATGGGCTCCTAGTCTTCCAGCAATTATTTCAGGGTTGTTTATCTGTGATCGAGGGTCACTCAATAGAATTGATATTCAAATATCAATAATATCAGTACAGTTTCGATGGCATCGAACAGGGACAGAAACTGTCCAGCAAGCTTAAACGAAAATCCCTTAAATTTATCAATGCCTCGACACAGCTATCGATATCATTGACATTCAAATTTCGATGATCTCGAAGGTCCCTCGATCATTCTTGTAAACCTAAAATATTTCAAAGCAAGTCTCTCTCATTTTCAAATGTCGAGGAATCGAACCTCCTATTAATGGAATCGGAGTTCAAAATCCGATGACATCGAAACGTGTTTCGATTCCCTCGACCAGCTGACAATTGGTTTCAAAAGCGTATGACATTTGAGTCTGTGTCATCGAGCGAACTGTCGATGCTATCGTGAGTATACGCTCGATGATATCGATCCCGCTCGATGATATCGAACTCTGTCATAAATGTGACCGTTTTATATCCGTTGAAACCTTTTGCCGATATAAAGAGAGCTTGTCTATTGTTGCTAAGAGAGAAAGAAGAGAGTGCTTTTGAGTATTTTACCTTAGATCATATACCCAAATCCCTTTCTCTCAGGGAAGTTCATCCTCCAATCCACCCTCATCATTGATATTCAATAGAGTGGATTGGGGAATGAACTTCCACATTCAAGGATCCTCCAGCTACTACCTTAATAGCAAATCATTAAGCTGGGATGCCTTGAATGCATAATCAGAATCACTCTATCTTCCTTGTAGGAAAACATTTTATAGAGTAGGATTCCGTCTTAACCTTGACCCAACCTGAAGCCTTGTATTGTACATCCTCTGAGTTACAGATTAAGGAAGTTGAAGATTCTTCATCAACAAGGAGGAGAACTTCGTCAACATACTGAATGGGACTCATCCACTTATTTGTAAGTTATTAGAGTCTAAAGGACACTTGTGATCATTCCTTTTTATGATTGGGTCTAAGGTGTTTCCCACCCTTGCAAGCCCTCATAGGAGGCCTTCGGCGGGAGTGTACGTGATGGATGCGTTGTGTTGACCCTTGCTCTATGGAGAGCATAAACAGTTAGGGTCTTGTGGATGATCCTTGGTGAGTGTGCCTAAAAGTGGGTGCTATGTGTTGACCCTTGCTCGTGAGAGCATAAACAGAGTTCCTTGTGTGGATCCTTGGCTAGTGTGCCTAAAACCTGGGTGCTATATGTTGACCCTTGCTCAGGGAGCATAAACAGTCTGCCTTAGTATAGGTTGTAAAGGTTAAAGGTGAACTTGATTTAAAACTTTAGGTTTGAGGTGAACCGCTGTGAAACCTCCTTAATGAAATCCGGTACACTCAAGAGTTGAGTGCGATTACCGGGAGTGGAGTAGACAAGTAGTCGAACCACTATAAAAATGACTGTGTTTGAGATTGTTATTCTTTTGATTGTGTGATTTACTTTAATACTTTCATATATGAGATCACACCTCACACACATACACAGTCATATCCATCATAAATTAGTTTGCATATTGTTCATTTCTTAAATAATTTGTGATTGGATCCTCTACCGGGCTTGGAAGCCAGTATGAAAGTGGGTCTCTCTTTAAGGGCTTCACCGCCTAGAGAGTGATCTTGACTGAAGTTGGGAATATGGCCAAAGGAGAGGGCTCATCGGTCACTAGACCTCTAGTGTTTGATGGATCAAATTATGCATACTGGAAGGGTAGGATGCCCTACTTTCTGAGATCTTTGGATCATGATGTTTGGGATATAGTTGAAAGTGGATATGTGTCACCATCTGAACAAGTTGTACTTGACAGTGGCATAACCATCACAAAACCCAAACTGAAAGAAAAGTGGACGACGTTCGATAAAGAAAAACAGACTGCTGAAGCTAAAGCTATGAACGTCATCTACTATGCCGTGTCCCAAGATATATTCAATCAAATAAGTATGTATGGGACATCCAAAGAAGCATGTGAGCTATTGGAAACAACCCATGAAGGCACAAGCACTATGAAGAGATCTAAACTGCAACTCCTAACTTCACTGTTTGAAAGTCTTAGAATGGAAGAGCATGAGACCTTTATGGAGTTTTTTACTAAGCTGAATATCATTTGCAACTCCATGGGTGGTTTGGGAGAAAATTTCTGGTTTCTAAAATCTGTAGAAAAATACTGAGATCACTGTCGGAACGGTTTAATCCCAAAGTAACAACCATTGAAGAGTATAGGAATATTGATGAAATGAAAGTGGAAGAACTGGTAGGTTCACTATAAACTTTTGAACTACACTTCAAACAAACCCAAAAATCCAAAACTACTATCCTAAAAACCTTAAAGAAAATAACAAATGAGGACAATGGAAGTGAAAAAGATGATGAAGATAAGGAAGTGGCTTTGCTGGCACAACGATTCAGGAAATTCTTTCAAAAGAATCATGGTCGTCCCTCCAAAGGTAGAAAGGTGGACAACAAACCCTCTGCAGGCAAATTTAGTAAAAAGACCAAAGAACCACAATGTTATGCCTGTCAGAAGTATGGACACCTATCTACTGAATGCCCAAACAGAAAAACTAAGGGCAAGGCTATGGTTGCCACATGGGATGATACAGAAGAGTCAAACTCAGAATCTAATGACTCTGAGAGTGATGGAGATCAGAAATCCTTGAAAATTCTTATGGTCTCCACTACTCCAATCATTCCCAGTGAATCTGAGAATGAAAAAGAATGGCAAGCCACTGAATCATTTCCATCAGATAATGAGGAAACTGAAAAGGAAGAAGAAGAAGTACAAAACAAGCTACAAGATACTTACAATCAACTCTATATTCATAGCATCAACATTCTTAAAAGTCTTGGAATGACTGAAAACAAGAAGGAACTGCTGGAAAAAGATCTTAACAAAACATTGGAAATCAATTCACATCTACTTAATTATCTATAGCAATATTATTCAAATAATGATAAGTTGGAAAGAATCAACCTATCCCTAAAAACTGACTTATCAAAGCTTATCAAACAAATTGAATTATTAGAAGATGAAAATAGGCATCTCCAGAATAAGAATCACACACTCCGGTTTGACTTAGAAAAATTCAAAAAATTTGCTGAAATAAACTATAAATTCTCCCAGAGTGGTGAAAAACTCAAAAAATTGTTAGGGATGAGAAAACAAGGAAGAGATAAGAGTGGCCTAGGGTATGATAAAACTAAAACAAGAACTAGAAATGTAGCCTTAAAAATTGAAAATTTGGCTGCTTCAGGTAGTAATATAAAAACTACTCCAGTTTGTCATTTATATGGTGATTTGGGTCATTATAAGTTTGAATGCTTGACACCTAGAAGGACTTCAAATAACTCTGGTCAAAATCATATTGGAAAATTCAAACCAACCAGAGAAATACAGAATGTCAAAAGTCCACCTTGGAGAAACACTCATCCATCACCTCCCAAAATGAAAGACAGGATGAAGGGATCAGTGGATCAAGTGGGCGAGATAACCATGAAAATTAAATCTACCATAGTTAAGAATTTTGTCTCAAAATGGATAGTAAAAGAAAATTTGAATTGTCTAAACTCTATACCCTAAAATATCAAACGTGAAAAGACAAGTCCAGATCATGCATCTAGATCTGGATACATTTTGAAATGTTTATAATTTTTTATTTGTACAACATCTGTACATAATTTTTTCGTGTATACTGTTGATTCATAAATACATTATAGGTATACATGAAAGGATGTCTGAATTCTAAGTATTGAAAATACTCAACTTCGATATGACTGTTATGTGCATTTTTGATAAAGTCGATAAACAATCGATATCATCGATATCTCTTTAGAATTTGAAAAGGCACACGAGTAAGGATGATATCGAAGACAGGCTCGATAAAATCGATCAAGAGTTTCTCGATATCATCGAAACAAGGATCGATGATATCGACAGGTGCCGCCCGATATAAGTTGGTGGAGCACGAAAAAGATTTTTTTCAAGGGTTTCTGTTCTTCTTCCCTGCTCGATTCACTCGACCGGACCACTCGGACCCTTGAAGGACTACCCAAATTGTTCAACAAATCTGGTAATACCTTTTTATACATCAAAGTCCATTTTTTGTTATTTCCATTTCTGTTGGGTTTTTGTCCTCTTTCCCAAATCCTTCAAACCATCTTTTTGTCCACATGGGAAAAAATAAAGGAAAAGCATCCAGACAAGGGGAATCTTCAAAATCCTCTCGACAAAAAGTGCTTGCCTCTAAAGCAAAAGAAAGAGGTCCGGAACGTGGGACCCCTACAAGGCAGCGCACTAGATCACATGGTAGGTCCCAGTCTGAGGCACCAGCACCTTCACAGTAAAAGCAAATCTGGTCTTTGAAAAGTTCACTAAAAGAAAGGTTATTCAAGAAAGAAAAGTCGATGGGAGTTGTTTAATTCCATATAACATGGAACCACTTCTTGTAGCCATAGATTGGTTGTCCATTCTTGATTTCAGTAGGTCGTGCCATCTTGAAAGAACATATAATTTCTTTGGCGCCTGTCACTCTCCAGTTTCTGACCCTCCGTCCATCACAGTGACTGTCGATGGTGATGATTTGCAAATCACTCCTGAGTCTATCGCAGGAATTTTCAATCTTACTCTATCACCTATAGGACTCCCAGATATGGACATGGAAAATATTGAGGTTCGATCCAAGGTTACCAAATTCCTATGTCATGACCATGATGTCCAATGGCACCAAGGGAATGCCGTAAAAGCCACATTTATGGAACCACGCTATCGGGTATTGCATGGTATCCTTGCTTCAAATATCTACTCTAGGAGTTCCAACAGGGCAGATCTCAAGGGCTTCATGACTTTGATAATTTACTCGATTGCCTCTGGAATCAAGATCTGTCTACCTACCCTCATCATGCATCAGTTGATTTATGCCTTTCATACGGCTAGGGATGTTTACTTACCATATCCCTGGATCATACATACAATATGCAATGTCATTGCCTTTCCAACTACCAATGATCCTGTAGTTCTTCTCCAAACCTTCAACAAAAGTAATATTCGAAGAATGGATTTGAAGTTTCATAAATATCCTGAGGATCAGTCTGAGGAAGGCACTCAAGCAGAAGGAGTAGGAGGTGCAGGCGACGCTCCCACTGAAGGAACTGAAATGGCCAGAGATGAACTCCCTGGACCGGATCCAGCACCGTCAACGTCAATGCCCGGGTATGCCAAATAGTTCAAGCTGGACAGGATTGGGGTAATTTAAAGGGACGTCCACTCGGTGCATGAGAGGCTCACCGTCTTGGAACGGCTGGTCCAAGGAATGTAGCAAACTGTCCAACAATTGGTTGATCTGATGACCTACCGTCGAGACAACACGGCGTCATCCTACTTTGCTCCATAATGCTGGTCCTTGAATGCTGTCACACACACCTCACTCCTATTTCAGCGTATGAACATTAGTATCTTTTTGGATGTTCTATGCTCTCATAGGTGTATGTGATAGCTCTCTAACTTGCATAGGCTGATGTTTTTTGGTATATGCCCACGGTTGGGCTAAATACTGATGGATATTTCTGCCCTTAAATGGGCTTCGTGATTTTTGTTGGGATAACTGTTAATTTACTGCTGTCTATGGAAGTATGTGTTTTGGATATTTGGATATGGCTGTTATAATTCAATATTTTTACTGCTATGATTATGTCTCATCTGTCCCCTGGTTTATTCAGTTTCTGACAAATGGAAGGCATGTGATGTTCTTCTCATGATTATCCTAACTGCTCTATCTAATCTGCTATGTAGTTTCTGGAAATGTTATCTGCTTAAACTGTTTCAATCATTATACATCAATACTCTATGTATGTATTCTTACTGGATGAGTGGTTGTCCCAAATACTTCAAACTTTAGTCAATATCAACTATTATATCTTTGTCAATGACTGACAAAAAGGGGGAGAACGATTCAAACACCCAGCACAATGGAAAATTATATATCTACTTGAATGGTGCTACAGGTGTTAGGGGGAGCAGCTGCACCAAGCAAGGGGGAGTTTTGCAGTTAGGGGGAGCAGCTTCTGGATGTGTTGTGTATATGTCATTATTAGTATTGTATAATTGTGTAAAGAACATGTACACACAATTTAGGATGTCAGTATAGAAGCAGGTCTAGGGTGTTTTGGTATTTTCTCACGTAATTGACAAAGGGGGAGATTGAAAGTGCCCCGGTTTGTCAATTAGCATGAGTGTTGAGTCAGTTAGACTGCAGAGCCTCATAGGAAGATCAAATCAAAGCGTCAGTCTCAACCGATGTGTGCAAGCTCGCCACAGGTAAATCTAAGCCTCACATCCCATGTCCTAAAACACCATGTATATAAAACCCTTAAAACAAACTAGAATATCATAGGGTTTTTAAGTTAAGAAAATATTTTCAAAATCAGAAAATTCTCTAAGTTTTCTTGTTTTATCAATTTTATCAATACACATCTTGATAGAATCAACCTGTACTGTCGATGACCTCGATGCTTAAATCATATCATCGAAATGAGGACAAAATATGTCCAGCACACACATATATCTCTAGGCGGATTTATCGATATATCGATATACCTATCGATATCATCGATATTTGAATCTCAAGTCCATCGAAGGTGACTTGATAATATCGACAGACAGATATTTGGCGTCCCTGTTTTTACCTAAGAAAAGCACATGTGCATCGATATATCGAAGCCGTTCTCAATACCATCGAAGTTCAAATCTCGATGACATCGGAGGGCTCTTGATATTATCAGTCATGGGCACCTAGTCTTCCAGCAATTATTTCAGGGTTGTTTATTTGTGATTGAGGGTCACTCGATAGAATTGATATTCAAATATCGATGATATCGGTACCGTTTCGATGGCATCGAACAGGGACAAAAACTGTCCAGCAAGCTTAAATGAAAATCCCTTGAATTTATCGATGCCTCGACACAGCTATCGATATCATCAACATTCAAATTCCGATGATCTCGAAGGTCCCTCAATCATTCTTGTAAACCTGAAATATTTCAAAGCAAGTCTCTCTCATTTTCAAATGTCGAGGAATCGAACCTCGCATCGATGGAATCGAAGTTCGAAATCCAATGACATCGATACGTGTTTTGATTCCCTCAACCAGCTAGTAATTGGTTTCAAAAGCGTATGACATTTGAGTTTATGTCATCGAGTGGACCGTCGATGCTATCGAGAGTATACGCTCAATGATATCGATCCTACTCGATGATATCGAACTCTGTCATAAATGTGACCGTTTTATATCCGTTGAAACCTTTGACCTATATAAAGAGAGCTTGTCTATTGTTGCTGGGAGAGAAAGAAGAGAGTGCTTTTGAGTGTTTTACCTTAGATCATATACCCAAAGCCCTTTCTCCTAGGGATGTTCATCCTCCAATCTACCCTCATCATTGATATTTAATAGAGTGGATTGGGGAATGAACTTCCACATTCAAGGATCCTCCAGCTACTACCTTAATGGCAAATCATTAAGCTAGGATGCCTTAAATGCATAATCGGAATCACTCTATCTTCCTTATAGGAAAACATTTAATAAAGTAGGATTCCGTCTTAACCTTGACCCAACCCGAAGCCTTGTATTGGTACATCATCTAAGTTGTGGATTAAGGAAGTCAAAGATTCTTCATCAACAAGGAGGAGAACTTCATCAACGTGCTGAATGGGACTCATCCACTTATTTGTAAGTTAATAGAGTCTGAGGACACTTGTGATCATTCCTTTTTAGGATTGGGTTTAAGGTGTTTCTCACCCTTGCAAGCCCTCATAAGAGGCTTCCGGCGGGAGTGTACGTGGTGGGTGCGTTGTGTTGACCCTTGCTCTATGGAGAGCATAAACAGTTAGGGTCTTATGGAAGATCCTTGGCAAGTGTGCCTAAAAGTGGGTGCTATGTGTTGACCCTTGCTCGTGAGAGCATAAACAGAGTTCCTTGTGTGGATCCTTGGCTAGTGTGCCTAAAACCTGGGTGCTATATGTTGACCCTTGCTCAGGGAGCATAAACAGTCTGCCTTAGTATAGGTTGTAAAGGTTAAAAGTGAACTTGATTTAAAACTTTAGGTTTGAGGTGAACCGCTGTGAAACCTCCTTAGTAAAATTCGGTACACTCAAGGGTTGAGTGCGATTACCGAGAGTGGAGTAGACAAGTAGTCGAACCACTATAAAAATAACTGTGTTTGAGATTGTTATTCTTTTGATTGTGTGATTTACTTTAATACTTTCATATCTAAGATCACACCTCACACACATACACAGTCATATCCATCATAAATTAGTTTGCATATTGTTCATTTCTTAAATAATTTGTGATTGGATCCTCTACCGGGCTTAGAAGCCAGTAGAGTTACTTTTGAGTAATCCTGATAAGTATCGTCTGTTACGATTAGTGTAATAAGATTTTTAATAAATCATAAAAACTTTAAAAAGTCCTATTCACCCCCCTCTAGGACATATTGGCATATTTCTACTTCAACTAAAGCTGTCCTCCCCGCAATTTCAGTTAGAGGTAAAATAGTAAACTTTTAGCCTCAGTTTTTATGCAACTAAGGCTAAAGAGTTGACTTATAGCTTCACTTTCTAAGCAACTGAGGCTAAAAATTGAACTTTTAACCTCTATTTCTTATAAAATGAAGCAAAATAGTAGACTTTTATCCTCAGTTCGTATGCAACTGAGGCTAAAAAGTAGACTTTTAGTCTCGATTCCTATGCAACTGAGGCCAAAAGGTAGACTTTTGGCCTCTGTTCCTATGTAACTAACTTTTAGCCTCTGTTCCTATGCAACTGAGGCTAAAAGGTAGACTTTTGGCCTAGTTCCTATGCAACTGAGGCTAAAAAGTAGACTTTTGTCCTCGGTTCCTATACAACTGAGGCTAAAAAGTACACTTTGGCATCGGTTCCTATACAACTGAGGCTAAAAAGTAGACTTTTCGCCTCGATTCCTATGCAACCGAGGCTAAAAAGTAGACTTTTGGCCTCAGTTCCTATATAAATGAGGCTAAAAAGTAGACCTTTTGCCTCGGTTCCTATGCAACTAAGGCTAAAAAGTAGACTTTTTGCCTCAGTTCCTATGCAACTGAGGCTAAAAAGTATACTTTTAGCCTCAGTTCCTTAGAGACTAAGGCGAAAAATAAACTGTTGATGGCAAAAAATAAACTTTTAGCCTCATATGGCATCGAAGACTATTCGATGCCATCAACAGTTTCCGCACAATTTTACCCAGAATTGCAATTTTGCGGGATTTGTTTCTAATTTTACTTAAGATCCTTCTATAGGCTATATATATAGGTGTAAGTGAGATTGGGATGTACTTCTAGGGTTTCTAATTTGTCCAAGGGTTTTAAAGGGTGTAGGAAGGGTTAGATTCGAAGTTGTTCGAATCAAGGAAGCTCTCTCTCTCTCTTTTTAATTTCTACTTTTATAGTGATCATCTGTCGCTTTATGCTGTGGTTTTTTCTCGAAAGGGTTTTTCCACGTTAAATCACCGTTTTTCTTGTAGTGCTTGGTTTGTGCGATTAGATTACTCCTCTTATTTATACTCTATATGCTTCTGTGGTCCCCCAACAAGTGGTATCAAAGCTAACATTGGGGCGCAGGCTTGAATATGTAAGGAGAAGTATCAATGGCAGGAAATCCAAAGTATGACATTGAGAAGTACTCGGGAAAAAGTAACTTTGATTTATGAAAGATTAAGATGATTAGTCTATTAACTAAGCAAGGGCTAGATGAGGCTCTTGAGGAGCGACGTAAGTTTATGAATGATTGTGATTGGAAGACTCCAGATAAGAAAGCCAAATCCTCAATTCAATTGTGTCTAACAGATGAGGTTCTTTACAACATCATGAGGGAGAAAACCGCAGCGGAGTTGTGGGTGAAATTAGATGACGTTTATGCTAAAAAGTCCCTGGAAAATCGCCTACACTTCAAGTTATAGTCGTTCAACTTCAAGATGGCAGATGGTGGAGATGTGGAGGCCCACATAAGTAATTTTAATAAGTCTTTTGCAAGATGTTAAACATGGAAGAAGTGATCAAAGATGAAGATCGGGCGTGTATTTTATTGAATTCTCTACCGACATCATACGAGTCTTTTAGGGACGCTTTGTGTAACGATAATACGTCACTGAGTGTGGACACCATTATCTTAGCCCTTCAGGGAAAGGCCATGAGAAAGAAAAATGGTAACATTGGGGCTTCTTCTGATGCATTGCTTACAAGAGGCAGGAATATCAAGCAAGATACCAGATCTTCTCGGTCGAGATCCAAATCCAAAGGCAAGGACAAGGGCAAGTTAAAGTTCTGGAACTGTGGGATGGTTGGGCACATGATAAAGGATTGTATAAATCCTAAAGTAAAGAAAAAGAATTCTAAGGCTTCTTCCTGGGAAGCCAACATTGTTGCATCTAATAAGGAGACAAGTGAAGGTGATGTGTTGTCATTGTCTATGATCGGACACTTGTACGATGATCGTAGAGATAAGTGGATCCTTGAAATAGGGGCATCCTATCACATGACTCCTCATCGAAGTTGGTTCACTAGTTATAAGGAGTGTGATTGTGGATAGGTGTTTATGGGCAATGACAATGCCTATAACGTTGTGGCTGTTGGTACGATGTGCATCAAGATGTTTGATGGGATGAAGTGTACCTTGACTGAGGTTAGGTACGTTCTTAACATGAAGAAGAAACAATAAGGTGCAAGTTCACCGGTTTTAATGGTGTTCTTAAAGTATCGAAAGGGGCACTCATGGTTATGAGAGCGCAGAGGCACGGTAACCTTTACAGGTTGATTGAGAGCACTTCAATAGGTAGAGTGATAGTGGTTGTTGCGGACTTCATGTCTGCATGTATGTGGCATGCTTGGCTAGGCCACATGAGCGAGCGGGGCATGAAGGTACTTTCTTATCATTGTTTTATTCTAGTTTTTAAGAATTTTGATTTAAATATATATGAGCATTGTATATATGGTAAACAATCTAGGCTAAGATTTAAAACTGGTAAATATATAAGGGAGTGTTTGATTATGTGTACTTTGACGTATGGGGGTCATCTCCCGTGGTTTCCATTAGAAGGTTATCATAGTTTGTCACATTCATTAACGATTACTCCCGGAAAGTTTGGGTTTATTTCATGAAACATAAATCCAGAGTTTTCACCAAATTCAAACAATGGAAGGCCATGGTGGAAAAACAGTCAGAGTGAAAAATAAAAGTTTTAAGACTGATGATAATGGTGCTGAATTTACTTCCACTGAGTTTAATGAATATTGCAAAGATGAATGGATCATTAGGCATAACACAATGCGCTACACACCCGAACAAAATATTGTGGCTGAGTGGATGAATCAGACACTCTTAGAGAAGGTCCGAAGCATGTTAAGTAAAGCTGCATTGGGTAATGACCTATGGACTAAGGCCATTCACACGGCTTGTTATTTGGTGAACCTGTCCCCTTCTAAGGCAATTTGATTGTAAGATCCCAGAGGAAGTATGGAGTGGACATACAGTTGACTAATCATATTTGCGCATATTTGGTTGTGAGACTTACTCTCATGTGCCGTCAGCTGAGAGAGATAAGTTTGACCAAAGAGCTAAAAAGTACATATTTGTTGGCTATGGTGTTGGTGCAAAGGGCTACAAGTTGTACAACAAATTCGCACGCAAGGTCATCACTAGTCTCGATGTCAAATTTGATGAAGGCTCCCTATTCCGTAAGAATGAGCAGGAGGAACCGAAAAAACTGATTATAGATGTTCAGGTTGACACAAATGTTACTCAGGAGACGGATGCGCAAACATAAGTACAGGACCAGGTGGAGCAGCCACTTGTGAGAAGAAATCTGTCGCGAGATCACAGGTTACCGGCAAGATACATGAATGATTTTAATATCGCATATGCCCTCATTACAGAAGAGGGGGACCCGTCTACTATTCTTGATGAGACAGATGTAAAAAAGTGAAAGGCGGCAATGGATGATGAGATGAACTCCTTGCATAAGAATAACACATAGGAGTTGGTGGAGCTTCCAGTGGGTCAAAAAGCGATCGAATGCAAGTAGTTATTTAAAAGGACATGATAGATACAAAGCAAGGTTGGTAACGAAGGGTTATGCTCAGAGAGAAGGAATTGACTTCACAGAGATATTCACGCCGGTGGTTAAGCTGATGTCTATCAGATTCATATTAGCGCTGGTTGCCTAATACGATCTGGAGTTAGAACAGATGGATGTAAAGACTGCATTCCTGCATGGGGAGTTGGAAGAGTAGATCTACATGAAGCAACCAAAGGACTACAAAGTTAAAGGGGCAGAGAACAAGGTTTGCAGGTTAATGAGGTCATTGTATGGCCTGAAACAGTCGCCTACCCAATGGTATAAAAAAATTGATTCTTTCATGTTGAGTCATAAATTTACTAGGAGTGAATATGATCACTTTATCTATTACAAGGCACTGAGTGATGGTAAGTTCATCATCCTTATGCTATATGTTGATGATATGTTGATCGTCAATCATGACATGTCTGATATTGATGTACTGAAGACTCGGTTATCAGGGATATTCGAGATGAAAGATCTGGGGACTGCAAAGAGGGTTCTCAGTATAGATATTCTCAGAGATGGGAAGAGAAGCAAGTTTTGGTTATCATAGGTAGAATACCTTAAAAATGTGTTAATCAAGTACGGGATGGACAAGGCAAAGCCAGTGAGCGTTTCCCACATGGCTCATTTTAATCTTTCCTCATAACAATTTCCCAAAACAAATAAGAAAAAGCAGGATATGTCTCATGTACCCTATTCGAATGCCTTTGGCAGTTTAACGTATGCCATAGTCTGCACAAGATCAAATATTTCACAAGCAGTTAATGTTATGAGCAGATACATGACAAACCCCGACAAGTAACATTAGGAAGCAGTGAAATGCCTACTTCGATACATTTGAGGTATAAAAGACTATGTCTTAACTTTTGAGAAGACAGGGACAAAGTTGGTAGAGTATATTGTAAGTATTGTTATGTTAAGCACACATAAATTGGAAAATTTCGTAAGACAAAAGTACTTCAAGGTCATATGAAATCACAACTACTTTATATGCTTGATGATCAACTTAACATCGGCACATCTTCTCATAAAATTGACGCCCGAATTTAAGACAAGATCAAGTCAATGTTCAAAACAATGTCTCTCATATATTTGCTAAAACACAGGTGATATAACCCTAGAAAGACCTTAGGTTTAGGTACTTTCAAAAATTCATTAACTTGGGTTTTAATAAGTGTTTTTTCTTTGGAATTTGACCATAACAAATTCTGTTGAAAATTCGTCCAGCTTAAGTTTTGGTTCGGCTAACCTAAGCTTGAAATTCAGCTAACCCGAGAAATTTCGAGTCAAATTCAAACAATGTAAATCTTTAATTTTTGTGGAAATTCGGCTAGACAATTGGTAAATTCGGCTAGACAATGGGTGAATTCGGCCACCCGAATTTGACCTCGGGCTAGCCAAATTTTGAATAGATCTTCTCTCACACGATTCGATAGCTATTAGAATGAATCTGGTGGAATCGAGCCAGCCGAAGACAATCTTAGGCTACCTGAATTTCCAACCTCTTTGCCTATGAATTGAGGCTTTCCCTCGTTCTAAAGTACAATGAAATTTTGTTATAATCCTTATGCAAGACAGAGAGAAGCTTAAGTCCTCAGTAAGCTATCTGTGTGGTATTTATAATTTAATTTATAGCTTATTTAATTCCCTTATCTCAAAATCTTTTTAATCTTATTCTAAGAGAGTAATTTATACTCTTCTTTAAGATCTAAGAGAATTGAATCAAGCGGCATTTGGGTTTTCCATTTATAAAATATATAGAACCGTAGACTCTTTCTATCTGATTGAACATTGCGCTATCTATATTTAAGAAAGAAGTTCTTCTACTACAAGCTTCTGGCACGTTTTTGAATCTCCATTTGAAGATAAGTGCATTATTTTACTATATTTCATTTTAAGTTTGTTAGAGATTGTTCACAACCCAAGTGTAGGATAGCGATGTAGTAATAATCTCATTAAGACCGTGGTCAAATCCATCGGGACTAATCTCGTATGTATTCTAAAAGTAACTAGAATCAAAACCAGAAGAAGATCTAAATCTAAATTAGAAATAGAAAGGAAGTAATTGTAAAGTGTTTAATTAGAAACTTAAGAATTCAAAGGTGGGAACTAGGGTTTCCAAGGACCCACTTGTGGCAATCAGGGTGATTCCTTACTTGATTCAAGTAACACAATTGGAATTAGAGTCCTATCCTATCTAATTGGAAGATATAGCAATTAAGATCAAATCTTAACTTCCTTTAACCTAATTCTCAAAAGAGGAGAATTATGATAATTGGCAGGGATTTCATCACCAAATCATGCCCATGAGACAATGACAAACAACAGGATTTACCAATCCCATAATCTCAAAACAGAAAAAGAAGATACTCAAAGCTATTGCAGATCTACTGTAACTTAAGTCACAATAAATCATTAAAAACTGAAAGTATTCCTTAAATATCAAACTAGAATCAAAGTAAGTTCAACATAAACATGAATCAAAGCAATAAAACATCCTATCACGCTACAAGCTTCACCTCTTAGCCCTAGCTAAGAGGTTTAGCCAACCATAGACATGATTGGATCTAAAACCCTAAAAGAAAATATGAAAACTAAGAAAGAAAGGAAGAAAAACACTTGGCGATGGCTCTCCACCCTTTTGCTTTACTCCTCCAAAGCATAGATGATACCCAGGGATGCCCTGGGGACTCTTATTTATAGTTGAGCAACACCTCATTTTGCACTGACTTGGAAGAATCTAGAAACTGCCTCAAATTTACACAGTCCGTGTAAAATCTGAATAACAGCTTCGATGCATCGAAGGTCTTTCGATATCATCAAAACTGGTCCAGAACTGGCCAGTGAGTTTGGCTTTAAAATCCTATAATTTTTTATTTCACTTTTGATACATCTAAGTACCTTCGATATGATCTTTGATGCTTCTAAGTACCTTCGATATGATCAAAGGTGATTTTGGTAATTTTTCAGAATTAGACTTTTCTGGTCCTAGAAACTATTTTCAGGATAATTTTCAAGATTCATTTTCTTCACTTCAAGTCTTCAATTCTCTTCCTTCAGCACTTGGTTTCCTTGGATATTTGGCATGTGAATTCTTCAATCTTGGTCTTTTAAGATTCATCCTACCTTAGTGATCTTTGAGCATCAAATTCATACTTTTAGCACCTTTTCCAATCCAAGCTCTTAAATTAGCCTTGTAACACAAACATGAGTAAAGTAGGACATTAAGCAATATTATGTTCATAAAACCAAGATATAAATGGGGGATAATATGCAATATTTGACCCTTAACACAATCCCCAACTAGCATTTTGCTAGTCCCGAGCAAAGTATGTGTGAAATAAACCTCAATGCTCAATGTCCAAAACCTCTTTAAGAAAATAATTTTTTGTACACTCAAGTATGAATGGGTAGAATTAAGATATGAAAGTGAGATTTTGAAAACCCAGAGTTGAATCACATAAGGGATCTATCAAGTAGAGTATTTATCATTCAAATTGGAGTATAAGTCTATATATCATGTTTTTCAGTGTGCTCAGTGAAAATGATCTTACTTCCTATAAAAATACTATCTTCTCATCAAGCTAGCCATGCTCATCACTTCAAGATTGGTTTGAAAATTAAGTACTGATTTTGAACTTATCCCATTCTCCTTCTTTTTCCAGTTTTTGATTTTATATCGATGGTCAATTTTTATTCATTCTTTATTTTTACAAACTTTTTCAGTCTTTTGCAGTTTTTTTCATCATACATGACCTTTTTATCGATCTCTTATTTTTCCACTGGTTCTTTTCTTCTTTTAAGGTGGATAAAATTCAATAGACTTGATTCTCACCACCTATCAATGATTCACATACTAACAATCAGAAATTCTAGTATGTCTTACAAAAAATAAATTGAATGTGTCTTGTGATTTAGATTGACATGATATTTAAACTTCTTCTTAATCACTTGAGTGCAAGAACTTATGTAATGCCCCGAAAATTGGGGGTCGAGCAGAAGCTCAACTCCCGAATTCCAATGCATCACTATGCAACATAGATAATGATGATTAAATGTTGTCCATATTAGTGCATTAAACATGAGTGGGATTACACTAAATCAGCAAATCATACTCTAGAGACTATTAGATTATGCAAGCGGAAGACTGTGATAAATATATAAAGCATATAAGTGGTTGTAAGTCCCCAGAGTATGAACATGTTACCAAGTTGAATAATTACATGTATAGTTCCAAAATTTACAAAATTATACAATGTAATGGCATCTAATCTGTATCCCTGTGACCCCGTCGACGCAACTCTAGGTCTACATAGACCCGCCAGAGAGTTGCATGTGGGAGAACTCCTCCTCATCATCATAAAAGTCAGGCTCTGCCTCATAAGCATCGCCATCACCTGTAGCTACAACAGATTCTAGTTGGTGTTTTAAAACACCATCCCAGAGTGGGAGTGAGTGATCAACTCAGTGGTACTATAAGACAAAGGTTAACATGTTATCAATTCAATCAAGCAGTAATGATAAAGAGTACAACACTCATATCCTAAGTACTCTTATTAATGCAAGAATGATATCCTGTAATGATGCATACCCTCGCCTGCACTCCCTCAGCGACATCATCTGATGATCGCGGTATGCACCACTCCGGACACCTGCACTTCCTCGCTAAAGCACATGCAATGCAGTGCATGGTCGTGTTAGCCAATACTTAGTTAGGTTTATTCATACAGCAGGCTACCTCCCTTTATATCATTTATCCAAACGATGATCCATATAGGGTCGTCAATCCTAGTTAATCACATACGATAGGAAAGTTATAGGGCAACGTCACCCCTGATTTAAAAACAGTGGACAGGCAAGTTCAGGTCTCTACAAGAGGCTCGTCACCTCGGCGTAGGCCTAGTTTATACTCGAGGTCACTATAGGAAAGGCTCGTCACCTTAGTGTAGGCCGAAAGCTCGAATACAGTGTCCCATACCACCGTATTTGGCTCATGAGTTTGGGTTGCTCACTGGTCACTACAGGGAGGCTCGTCACCCCAGCGTAGGCTGACAGCTCGACCACAGTGTCCCATACCACCGTGCCTAGCTCATGAGTCTTAGCGGATCATGGTACCAAGGTTAAACGGGTTTTTCACTGGTAAGTGGTACCTTAGATTCAAGCAGTAGCGTCCATAAATGATGAACATACATTAGGCCAATCGAGTTACTTGACAAACTCGACTGGTACGAGTTCACGTTGCATTAATTGACATGGAGCACATATGCACTCATTGTAGCCTAACCACTGTCGATAATCATAGTACGACTCGGATTCATCGAACGTATCCGTTGTGGCGAACTAATTCGGACACTGATCGTAAACCGTTACTGATTGCCTGGACTACATATTAATCCCAATCATACTCAAACACAATAGGCATTCATATGTGATAAATTCAAATATAAATCTCATTTGAGTATTTTAACAAACACATAGTACACATGTTGTCATACATAGGCATTTCATCCACAAATCACGTAGTAGTCAGATAGGTTACATGAAGCAAAACTGTAGCTATAGATAAGGTAATTGAGAATTATATCTCAACACCCTCATTAAATACATTTCAACAAGCATTTTCTCATTCAGGCATTTTATCAAACACTTAGACTACACATATCAACATACGTGTAATAAATTTGTTATAACATATATTATAGCAAATCCTTTTACAAGGAATTACCACCCATACAACAATCATGTATTCTCAATCAATAATCATGGCAAGCACAAATCATGATTCCATATTCACTCAAACATTTGAACAAACACATGGAATGCATTATATTCAACATAGTTCATATATATGTGTAATATACGGGAAACATTGCATCTAAATACATGTGACAGTAATCAAGTTAGTTATAAATTATTAACTGACATTGAAAGCCTTGAAAACTATAACCTAAACGTTTATAGTCCGCACCTTTTGTCGGTACACTTGTATCGAACTCAGTTTGAATCCTATGTTCCCAAATATGGAATAACAGGTACCTATACATTAAGATAGATTAGTTATTTCATAGATTTTTCTATTTGGATTTCTAAAACGAAATTAGGGTTAGGATTCCTTACCCAAATCATAGTCGAAACGAGTTGAATAGCATAGCAAAGAGGCGATCTAGGGCGTGTAGTAGTATGAGAGAACCACCGCCTCGATCTCCCTAACCTTCACTCTTCTCCTCACACTTTTCTCTTCTTTTCTCTCTTCTCTCTCCTAGGGTTTGGAGGAAATTCGTATGGAATGAGGGAGGGGTGGGTTAAGGCTCTTATATAGGCCCAGAACTGATGTCAATGGCCCCAGGGCCATGGTATACCTAGGTTATAGCCAAAAGTCGTCTGTTTTGGGCCAACGGAGCTTATTTGGAGGTCCATTTCCTGCATACAGTCTGGAGAAAGTTCCTTGACAATGGATCTATATCATGTTAAGATTTCGGTCCGATCAGATTTGTGGATTAACTGTGGAGGACCAGTTTCAGTTTAACGGCCATCGACACTCGATCAGGGCCACAAGTACACTGATATGTGTTGGAAAATTTTCCTGATCTAAGGATGTAGTTAGGTCAGAATCTGACGGTCGAAAACCTTAAATTTGGCCTGCAAGCAGCCCAATTCACTTAAGTTTGAGTATATTTTCTAAAGATATTCGCGTATCTCACACACTTCGCTCCAGGCTCAAGTTGTGCATTTCTGGATACTATTTGGACTTGACTCCCGAGATGGTAGCCGAGCCCAGTAAGGCGGTCATAACCATATAGTTTAGCGGCAATCGGACTTTCAATGCGCAGTCCAGGTCTAATACGGAGTTTCAAGATGCTCCCGAGAGCAACTGGGTTTTGAGATTGATCCTAGGTTTTTAGGTAATGTAGAGTTAGCGATTCTACTAGTTTTAGGTCTTGCAGTTCGTATATAAAGTGATTCAAGCTAATCTACTAATTAATTCAGTTTAGTACTTATTTAATTTTTGTCTAATTTTTACATAATTTGATCCTTAGCGATTTCTGCCTGAGGTGGTAGTCGGGTATTTGTACGGATTTTTTTGAGACGTTACAATCTATCCCCCTTAAAGAAAAATTTCATCCTCGAAATTAGTACCTTTTCGTACTCCTCGAGAACCTGAGGGTAGTTCTTACGAACCTTGGATTCTGTTTCCCAAGTAGCCTCTTCCTCAATGTGATGCGTCCACGGTACTTTCACAAGCTGGATAACCTTATTACGCAACACCTGTTCCTTCCTGTCTAGGATACGCGTCGGTCGCGGTACATAAGTAGCATCTTCACTTAACTGTACCTGCTCCCATTTGATAATGTGGGAAGGGTCAGGAATGTATTTCTTCAACATCGATATATGAAATACGTTGTGCACGCCTGCGAGTGGTGTGGGCAAAGTAAGGCAGTACGCTACCACACCCACTCGGTCTAGTATCTACAATGGGCCAATGAATCATGGCGTGAGTTTCCCTTTCTTTCCAAACCGGAGGACTCCCTTCATTGGAGAAATCTTCAAGACCACATGGTCCCCAATCTCAAACTCTAGTGATCACCGCCTCGTAACGGCGTAACTCTTCTATCTGCTCTGTGCTGCCAGAAGTCGACGCCTGATAATGTCGATCTTCTTTGAGGTCGCCTGCACTAACTCTGGGCCAATCAAACTCTTCTCGCCAACCTCTGCCCAGCAATGCGGTGCTCGACATGGGCGCCCATACAAGGCCTCATAGGGAGTCATGCCAATACTCACTTGAAAACCGTTGTTGTAAGCGAACTCAGCATAGGGAAGATAGTCATCCCAACTATCTTTAAAATCAAGTACACATGCCTGCAACATGTCTTCCAACACTTGATTTACCCGTTCCGTCTACCCGTCAGTCTGTGGGTGAAACACGGTATTGAACTTCAGTTTCACACCCATTGCTTTCTGGATACGAGTCTAGAAGATAGATGTGAATCGTGTGTCTCGGTCCGACACGATCTCCATAGGAACTCCATGCAGACGCACTATCTCCTTGATGTACAACTTGGCCAAATCATCTGCTGAGTTTGAAACTCTAATAGAGAGAAAATGAGCCGATTTCGTCAATCGGTCCACAATCACCCAAATGGAGTCATGTCTCTTCCACGTCTTCGGTAACCCTGAAATGAAATCCATAGAGATGAAATCCCATTTCCATTCAACTATGGGCATGGGCTGAAGTAATCTAGGAGGTCGGCGATGTTCAGCATTGACCTGCTGGCATGTGAGACCATGGGTTACATAGTCTGCAATGTGGGCCTTCACGTTGTCCCACCAATACGATCGCTTCATATCTCAATACATCTTCTCACTATCATGATGCATCGCCATCTTCAAATTGTGAGCAGCTTCGAGAACTTCCCTTCTCAAGTCATGAAGATTTAGGACACATAGGCAGCCATGATAACGTAAACCCCCATCTGAACCAACTCTCCATTCCGCGTCTTCATCATCACTGGCCCGCTTTCTCAACTCTACTAACCATTCATCTTCCCCCTGAGCCACTATGATTCGGTCGTCGATAAGTGGTTGTACACGAATATGTGCAATGCTCTCGAACAGCTCCTCTACCACAAGTTTCTGCTCAAAGTCTCGCACAAATTCGATCATGTTCCATTCCTCTATCATCAGCGGAGCTACAAACACTATCGTCTTCTTGTGGCTCAATGCGTCTGCCACAAGGTTGGCCTTGCCAGGATGGTAGGAGACCTCGAACTTGAAGTCCTTCAAGGTTTCCATCCATTGTCGCTGCCTCATATTCAAGTCTCTCTGCGTGAATATGTATCTGAGGCTCTTGTGGTTGCAAAAGAGCTCGAACTCCTCTCCGTAGAGGTAATGTCTCCAAAGCTTTAATGCAAAGATGATGGCCGCTAGATCTAGGTCGTGTGCAGGGTAGTTTTCCTCGTGTTTTCTTAACTAGCGTGATGCGTAGGCAATCACTCTGTCCTTCCGCATAAGAACACAACCCAAACCAACAAGAGAGGCATTGGTATAAATGGTATATTTGACCTCGTGCTCTGGCAATACTAGCACGGGTGCGGATGTCAACTTGTCCTTCAGTTCCTGAAAGGCCGCTTCTGCCTTCTCATTCCAAACAAACTTGAGATCCTTCTGAGTGAGCTGATACAACAGTCTGGCTATCTTGGAAAAATCTTTAATGAATCGACAATAGTAACCTGCTAGGCCATGGAAACTCTTCACTTCAGTAACCGAACTGGGCTGCTCCCAGTCCTGAACTGCAGCTACCTTAGCAAGGTCCACCACTATTTCTTCCTTAGACACCACATGTCCTGGGAACTTGACCTCTTCTTTCCAGAAGTCACACTTCTTGTACTGAGCAAACAACTGGTTCTTCCTGAGAGTATCAAAGACTGCTCGCAGGTGCTCCTCGTAATCTTCCCGACTCTTAGAGTATATCAGTATGTCATCTATAAATACGATGATGAATTGGTATAGATACAGCCGAAACACCCGTTTCATTAAATCCATGAACACGGCGGGTGCGTTTGTGAGTCCAAAAGACATCACAAGGAACTCGTAGTGCCCAAAGTTGGTTCTGAACGTTATCTTCTACACATCCTCATCCCTGACGCGTAACTGGCGATACCTTGACTGTAAGTCGATCTTTAAAAAATATTGTGCCCCTTTCAACTGATCAAACAGATCATCTATCCTAGGTAGAGGATATTTGTTCTTCACTGTCACTTGGTTCAATCTACGATAATCAATACACAACCGCAGTGACCAATCCTTCTTCTTCACGATTAACATAGGTGTTCCCCAAAGAGATATACTCGGTCGTACGAAACTTGAATCCAACAGGTCATCAATCTGTCTCCTCAATTTCTCCATTTCACATGGAGGCATGCGATACGTGGGTAAGGAAATGGGCGTCGCACCAGGCACAAGGTCGATAGTAAAGTCGATCTCGCTCTGGGGAGGTAATCCAGATATCATCTTAAACACTTCCCAGAAGTCCTGAACCACGGGCGTGTTTCCAAGTATCGGACCATTATGATCTTTTAATAGGGCAGAATAACAAAGAACCTGAAAGGGGCAACTGACCTGAACGGGGAAAGTGAAGGTTGTATTTTCAGGCCCGTGTACCGTCACCAGTAGGGTTTCGTAGTCGATCTCGGCCCTCATTTCAGTAAGTCAATCCATGCCGAGGATAATGTATAATGGTATATTGTGGTGACAATCAGGTCAATGCATATGGTTCTGCTCCCTAAATCTATCAAGTAACCCTCACACAACTTGGTGGCATCTGTAAAAGTTTTTGTTGCTACGATAACTCTCACCCCAACCATAGGGGTTGTATTCAACCTTAAGCACTTGACCGTAGAGCATAATATCATCGAAATAGTGGACCCAGTGTCCACTAACAGAAATACGGGTGTACCTTGAATGTGGATAGTGACCTCGAAGGCTAGAGGCACTGTAGCTGCAGACTCAGACGCTTCAGCTACAAGCGCATGTACTCACACCTGTTGAGAACGGTTCGGCTGCGATGTCATAGGCCATTGAGGCAGCCTAAATCGAGGTGCAGGTGGTGCTGATCGTAGAGGTGAGGCTGAGATGGCCTGAGGTAACTGACGGTTGATCTTCTGTGGAAGCGCAAAGCCATTGTCCCTCATCTTGGTGAAGCAGTAAGTGTCGATGTGGCCCGACCTCTTACAGTAAGTGCACCACAAGTCTGCTCACCTCAATTGAGCCGATAGAGCCGTAAGTCTGGGAGGCAAATCTACACGTGGCCTCTTGCCAAGGAACGATCTGCTCGACAAATCTGGTCAGCCTCAGACCCACGGGTATGCGTGAATGGGATAGTCTGTTCCCATCCTGCTTAGCTCGTGGAGACATGTTCACTAGCTCAGCATAATTAGGAATGCTAGCGTAACACATCTTTGTAGGTATCTCAGGTCGCAGACCCTTAGAAAATCACAGCATTCGCATCGGCTCGTCTGCCAATATCAAGGGTGCATATCTGGCCAGCTCCATGAATCAATTCTTATATTCAGCCACAGTCATTCCTTCCTAATAGAGATAAAGGAAGTCACTCTCCTTCTCGTTACGGTAGGTGAGGGGAAAGTACTTCTCATGGAAGCGGGCCTCAAAAGCTTCTCATATCCATACATACTCAACAGCCATTGTCCGTAGGATGCTGTCCCACCAGAGACTAGCTTCCTTCTCAAACATATACATGACCAATTTAACATGTTCTGCCTCAGTGCATTACAGCGGCTTCAGCATCTTAGACATGCGGTCAAGCCAATATTCAACCTCCTTGGGTCTGTGAGTACCCGCAAAGTGGGAGGTCAAAAGTGCTGGAATCGCTCGAATAAGCCCCTAGCATTCTGGTTTCCAGCATGGTGCACAAGTGGTGCAGGCAGAACCACATTCATGTTCTGGTCAAGGGCCCCAGCGATGGTGGTCCAAATCTGCTGCTGCTGCTGCATAAGGAGCATCATCTGCTCCAGCCTATCTGGAGGAGGAGCCGCCTGAGGCACGTGTGGCATCGAGATAAACACACAGTTCTACTCTGGAACCAGTGGTGCAAAAGGTGTCAGCCCATTTGTGGGGCCTGTGGGCGGCTGAAAATCCGGCAGTCTCATGATTCGGGCCCAAACTGGGGTCCGTATAGCTATCGCTTAGGGGAGGTGCCCCGTCACTTGATTCGCCAAGTGTAAGACGTGTCGTACTCTGAGTGGCCTTAGGTGGCATTTCCTATATATAACATAGGGTGCAAAGGTGTGTGAGATTCAGCATAACAACACTTAGTTTCTCAAGCATTCTACACATTTCATAACAAAGGAGCTCCATGCATTTCATTAAACTAAAATTGTCATAATACATGCATAATACATGGGATGTAGTTTTACATGGATCATGATAGAAGATGCATGTGAGCTAAATCTAAACAAGGTTTTTGAACACTACAACATACCAACCACTCTACCATACTACTAAGCCTATCAAGGTTATGACGTAGAAAGCAAGAAAACAAAGAGAGAAAAGACCCAATGACGACTACCCATAGGACTAGTCGTCTGAATCTGGTGATGATGGAGGAGCACCCTTATCCTGCAGACACCACAGGAGAGCCTTCAAGGTGTGAGACAACTTCTTAAATTTTTATTTCATGAAGGCCTTATTCTCTTCAAGTTCAGCCCGGGTCTCTTTGACTTCCTGTCATAGGGCGGCTTGACCCTCCTCAATTTGAGCCAATAGGCTTCTAAAGCAGCCCGATCAGGGTGGCGCTCATGTGTAGCAGGTGGAGAGCCCTCATCAGAGTCTTGGGCCTCCTCCTCTTCCTCTTCCTGCTCTCCCTCTTCTTCGCTTCCTTCCTCTATTTCATTTTCATCCTCTTCTTCATCACTTTCTTCCTCTTCACTTCCCGTCTCATCCTCACTCTCATTGGGTTGGGCTTGACATTGTCGTGGCCTAATACCCATGTTGTTAAGCGTAGCGTCATTAATGAAATGGATCGGCGCAAGATTTTCTGAGCTAAGTCTGTAGCCGAATTCATGAGCAAGCTTACATATAAGTTTGGACTATCTCAGAAGTGAAATGTCTGTCCTAAGAGAGCATGCGGTTTGGACTATCTGCAGTAGTATGTACGCAGGCAGACACAGCTTGTCTCCTTGCCCAGCTCTATATAAGAAGTCCACCATCAAACGCGTGCATTCGCTGTGATTGCTCCCCCTAGGAAACACATTGCATATGAATATGTAGTGGAGTAGGCGGAAGTCATGAGTCATCTTGGTTGCTGGGAGGCAGTTGCCTCGATTCCAGTAGATCAGTCAGCCGCAAAGAAATCACGTACGACGATCTCTTTTCCGTATACTCCTGAGATTCCTCTCGCTAGCATGTACCTCTCCACGCGGAATCCCCATGATTCAGGCTATCAAATCTACATTGACAATGGCTTCCCGTCTTCCCATGGGTATAGAGAACTGTAGAGGCTCCAGCAGGGGATCTCCTATGTGGCCGTAAAAATCTCGGACAGTGCTCTCATTTGCGAGTGACTTGCCCTCAAATATGGGACCCCACCCGGCGTCCAACAAAAGGTCCATCACCGGATAAAGCCTAAATGGTCTCTCGTCAATGTGTGCTTCAAAGATAATTCTATGGCCTTAAAACCTGTCATGTCCCATATCTACCGATAGAGCTCTTTTGAGAGGGATCAAGGGATCGAGATCCCACTTCATCCTCAGCTCTCGTGCGGCCCTTGAACTTGCTTTGGCACCCGATTTCTGCCTTCTTGGACAGGTTGGGCGGCTAGGCCCAGCTTCATCTATGAGAGCCCTCTTCTTTCCCATGAGGGAAAGAAGTGTGGAAAGTGAAAATATGGCCGCCACTAACTCAAAAAGAGCCATGAGAGTGGAGTGAGATTTGCAAGATAAGATGGGTTAGGAGATTTTGAGATTTATGAGACACAAGGTGGGTTTGTGCACTCAAATGAGAAGGAAGGAAGGATATTGAAGGTAATAGAAGATGGATTTGAGAGAAATGATGGGAGGTGGGTATGTAGTGAAGAAGAAGAAGAACATATGAGAATGAAGGGGTGAATTTGAGGTGAAAAATTAGATTTTTGAGAGCTTGGAGGGGTTTGGAAACTTGAAAATGGAAGAATGAAGCTAAAAGGGAACATATAGAGTGGTCCCACATGATTTCATGGGCCCCACGTGCGTGTATATTGATCGACCCGCCTGGCCCGCTATGGCTAGATAGGCCCGCTGAGCGTGGACCGCGAGGCCTCACGGTAGGGGCAATGCCATCGTGGTCCACTGGACATGTGGGCAATGGTTCGCCCCAGGGCCGATGGCATCCCCCTCCCGGTGTGCCAGAAATGCTCATGGCCCACCTTGGGTCCCACCGATTTGTGTCGTTTGGGCCCCCAAGTCTGTTTGAGGTGTTTTTGGTGTCTATCTCTTGCATATTCATGCCTTTCGGTCATTTGAGTGTGGAATATACTGAATTATCATCTAAACTCATCAATTGACGGTCTAGAAAGGAATTGGAATCATCTCACATGATCACAGATGCATACGGGTCATTTTCGATGGTCAGTTTTGCCTATCGATGAAACTTGGAATCTTACGTTCATTTCTACATTTTATTGCCCCCTCCTAAGTCAAAGTACGTCAGTGTGCATTGTGTGTCCATAACCCAGGTCCAGTTTAATCAAATCATGCTTTGATGTCAACTTGTAACGCCCTGAAAATCGAGGGTCGAGCAGAAGCTCAACTCCCGAGTTCCAATGCATTACTTATGCAACATATATAATGATGATTAAATGTTGTCCATATTAGTGCATTAAACATGAGTGGGATTACACTAAATCAGCATATCATACTCCAAAGACAATTAGATTACGCAAACGGAAGACTGTGATAAATATATAAAGCATATAAGTGGTTATAAGTCCCCAGAGTATGAACATGTTACCAAGTTGAATAATTACATGTATAGTTCTAAAATTTACAAAATGATACAATATAATGGCATCTAACTCGTATCCCTGTGACCCCGTCGATGCAACTCCAGGTCTACATAGACCCGTCAGAGAGTAACATGTTGAAGAACTCCTCCTCGTCATCATAAAAGTCAGGCTCTGCCTCGTAAGCATCGTCATCACCTGTAGCTACAACAGAGCCTGGTGGGTGTTTTAAAATACTGTCCCAGAGTGGGAGTGAGTGATCAACTCAATGGTACTATAAGACAAAGGTTAACATGTTATCAATTCAATCAAGTAGTAATGATAAAGCAGTACAACACTCATATCCTAAGTACTCTTATTAATACAAGAATAATAAGCTGTAATGATGCATGCCATCACCTGCACTCCCTCAGCGATATCATCTCACGATCGCGGCAGGCACCACTCCGGACACGTGCACTTCCTCGCCAAAGCACATGTAATGCGGTGCATGGTCATGTTAGCCAATACTTAGTTAGGTTTATTCATACAGCAGGTTCGGGAAGCTAAGGTACCTCCCTTTGTATCATTTACCCAAACGATGATCCATATAAGGTTGTCAATCCTAGTTAATCACATACGATAGGCAAGTTATAGGGCAACATCACCCCTGATTTAAAAACAGTGGACAGGCAAGTTCAGGTCACTATGAGAGGCTCGTCACCATGTCGAAGGCCTAGTTTATACTCGAGGTCACTACAGAAAAGGCTCGTCACCTTAGTATAGGCCGACAGCTCGAATACATTGTCCCATACCACCATATTCGGCTCACGAGTATGGGTTGCTCATTGGTCACTACGGGGAGGCTCGTCACCCCAGCATAGGCTGACAGGTCGACCACGGTGTCCCATACCACCATGTCCAACTCATGAGTCTTAGCAAATCGTGGTACCAAGGTTAAGTGGGCTGTTCACTGGTAAGTGGTACCTTAGATTCAAGCAGTAGCGTCCATACATGGTGAACATACATTAGGTCAATCGGGTTACTTAACAAGCTCGACTAGTACGAGTGCACGTTACATTAATCAACATGGAGTGCATACGTACTCCTCGTGGCCTAACTACTGTCGATAATCAACGTATGACTCGGATTCATCGAACGTATCCATTGTAGCAAACTAGTTCGGCCACTGATCATATACCGTTACTGATTGCCTGGACTACGTATTAGTCTCAATCATACTCAAACACAATAGGCATTCATATGTGATAGTCAAACAGCATGTAACAACCAATTCAAATATAAATCTCATTTGAGCATTTTAACAAACATATAGTACACATGTTGTCATACATAGGCATTTCATCCATAAATCACGTAGTAGTCAGATAGGTTACATGAAGGAAACTGTAGCTACAGATAAGGTAATTGAGAATCCTATCTCAACACCCTCAGTAAATACATTTCAATAAGCATTTTCTCATTCAGGCATTTTATCAAACATTTAGACTACACATATCAACATACATGTAATAAATTTGTTATAACATATATTATAACAAATCCTTTCACAAGGAGTTGTCACCCATACAATAATCATGTATTCTCAATTAATAATCATGGCAAGCACAAATCATGATTTCATATTCACTCAAACATTACAACAAATACATGGAATTCATTATATTCAACATAGTTCATATATATATATATATATATGTGTGTGTGTGTGTGTGTGTGTGTGTGTGTGTGTGTGTAATATACAGGAAACACCGTATCTAAATACATGTGACAGTAATCAAGTAAATCATAAATCATTAATTGACATTGAAAGCCTTGAAAACCATAACCTAAACATTTATAGTCTGCACCTTTCGTCGGTACACTTGTATCGAACTCAGTTTGAATCCTATGTTCCCAAATATGGAATAACGGGTACCTATATATTGACATAGGTTAGCTATTTCATAGATTCTTCTATTTAAATTCCTAAAATGAAATTAGGGTTAGGATTCCTTACCCAAATCATAGTCAAAATGAGTTGAGTAGCATAGCAAAGAGGAGATCTAGGGCGTGTAGTTGTATGAGAGAACCACTGCCTCGATCTCCCTAACATTCACTCTTCTCCTCACACTTTTCTCTTCTTTTCTTTCTTCTCTCTCCTAGGGTTTGGAGGAAATTCGTATGGAATGCGAGAGGGGTGGGTTAAGGCCCTTATATAGGCCCAGAACTGATGTCAATGGCCCTAGGGCCATGGTATACTTAGGTTATAGTCAAAAGTCATCTGTTTTAGGCCAACGGAGCTCATATGGAGGTCCATTTCCTGCATATGGTCCGGAGAAAGTTCTCTGACAATGGATCTATTTTAGGTTAAGATTTCGATCCGATCGGATTTGTGGATCGACCATAGAGGACCAGTTTCAGTTCAACGGCCATTGACACTCGATCAGGGCCACAAGTACACTGACATGTGTTGGAAAATTTCTCTGATCCAAGGGTGTAGTTGGGTCAGAATCTGATGGTCTGAAACCTTAAATTTAGCCTGCAAGCAAATGGCCCAATTTACTTAAGTTTGAGTCTATTTTCTAAAGATATTCGTGTATCTCACACACTTCGCTCCAGGCTCAAGTTGTGTGTTTTTGGATACTATTTGGACTTGATTCCTGAGATAGTAGTTGAGCCCAGTAAGGTAGCCATAACCATATAGTTTCGCAGTAATTGGACTTTCAATGCGCGGTCCTGGTCCGATATGGAGTTTCAAGATGCTCCCAAGAGCAACTGGGTTTTGAGATTGATCCTAGGTTTTTAGGTAGTGTAGAGTTAGCGATTATACTAGTTTTGGGTCTTGCAGTTCATATAGAAAGTAGTTCAAGCTAATCTACTAATAAATTCAGTTTAGTACTTAATTAATTTTCGTCTAATTTCTACATTATTTGATCCTTAGCGATTTCTACCTGAGGTGGTACTCGGGTCTTTGTAAGGATTTTTCCGAGACGTTACAACTTAGGTGATAGATTACTTAGTTGATCTAACTTAAACAATCCAAAATTCAATCTTTGTCTTATCATACTCAAAGCATTCTTAATTACACAATTCATCGCTTCCCAAACAGATTTCAACTTGAAACATTGAAAATTTTAAAAAATTTACTCAAAACTAAAAAAACACTGATTAGTTTACCTAATCTCTCATCCCCAACATAAAATCTACATTGTTCTCAATATAAAAGAAATAAGCATGTAATGCAAAAAAGGCATTGAAAAGGAAAGGGAAGTGATGAAAAGATAATACCTAAAGAATGAATTTTGAGGCTTTTCCAATGATCTTAGTGTGAAGATGGATTAACACAAAAACAAAACAATTAAAAGCAAACTATCCTAGTCCTAAATCATATGAAAGTAATAAACCTAAACTAGGAAAGCAAGGGAAAGCTACTCAGTCATGCAGCAAGGTGAAAAGGACAAGCTATATATCCAAGAGGGGGGGGGTGAATAGGACTATGCCAAATTTAGACTATAACAACGGAAAAATGATAACCAAATAAAATAAATCAATCCACAATGCTTAAAATGAAAAGCAGCCTCAATAATCAAGTATTGAGAGATTGAAACAAATGCAGTTCTAAGAATAACCTTACACCATAAAAACCAAGGGTTTATAGTAGGACAACCTTATTTCTAGAACGTTCTTTGTATTAAAAATTTAAACTAAAGAGGAATAAATAAATAGCAAAGAATTAAAAATTTGTAAGAATTTAAATCAAAATTATTACAACATTCCCCACTGTGCTTGAAATGTAAATATTACAACATTCACATCCACACATACATTCCACAACTTGAATGATAAAAGATAGGAAATTAAGCAAACATTCAAACTACAATACACAAGGAATTATAGTGGTTCGCCTGTGTGTTCACCAACTGTTAAACAATAGCCACACAGAATGCTACTCCACTCCTAATATCCTCACACAGGGGATATTAGCGTTCATGATCAAAATAAGTTTCACAGGTTCACCTAAAACCTTCACAATTGTGTCTTTTTAACTTGGGCTTACACAATCCAAAAACCCACACTTTCTGAGTTTTCTGGCTCTCCTCAAATAACCAAACACAATGAGATTTTTCTGGCTTAATCTCAAAAGAAACCGAAAACAGAATGTAAATTACAATAATGTAAAATACCTAGATTTCTCCTTTGTAGCGGCCTGGAAGAACCAAGTCGGAGTAGAGGTTCGAATGTCAAAGTTCAATGTCCAATACTCACTTTATAATGGTTCTTGGTTCTAATAGATTTTAAATTAAACCAAAATGGGCTAGCTTTAATTGATTTTGATTCTAGAAAAAGGAAAATAACACTTCATCTTTTCAGATCAGATTGGAATACAAGAAACAAAATCAATTTAAAAAGCTAAAGAAAGAAAATATTAAATATGCACACTTAGCTTAAAATGGAGCACAGACTTATCTCTCAGAAGGCCGGATTACAATTACTTCAGATATATTCAATATTCAGAGATTCATGCTCTATTTATAGGTGAACAAATCGTATCTTCAACTAGTCCAGAGATTGCTACGACTGGTCTTACAACCAACGGATATTTGAAAATTTGAGCGCGATAAGATAAGGCAGTTTCACGACTGGTCGCAGGTAGTCTACGACTGGTTGAAGGACACCTTCGACTGGTCTTAGGTTGATCATGACTAGTCAAAGCCAAGCAAAATACATCGTTGTAGTTTGAGTCGTAGGTTCATGACTGGTTGAAGGAACAGTCGACACTGTTCATACGACTGGTCGAACAGACCCCAGGACTGGTCAAAGCTTAACAAAGAATTCTGAATTTTTACAACAAACTTACGACTGGTCCAGAAAAATCTTAGACAAGTCGAAGCAGTGCGAGGACTAGTCGAGAAAGATCCAGGACTAGTCTTAGAGCATATCAGATTCCCAAATATAAAATGTTTGCATTATGTATCCGAAATGACCTACTCTAAAGGTCAACCTAAGGTCAAACATACCTTAATAGTGAAGGACATTGAACCCTTAAGATATGTAACCTTTAAAGAAAGTGAAGCTTGAAATCTTGATGTAGCTTTTCCTTAAAAGCTTCAATTAACCAATCTTGAATCTTGACTTATAACTTGTAAATTCAGTTGAACATTCTCGAGTCTTGACTTGTAAACATGGCTTGTCTTTCGAAGTCGATCTTGCAAGACAATGTCGTGGCTTGACATATCTTGAGTTGAGCATTGTGCTTTACTAATATAGTCAACATCCATACACTGAGACTCGCTTCATCCATACATGCTTCATCCATACTATGTCTCGAACATTTACATTTATGTAATTTTATATAGTACAAGCAGTGTTTTTAGCACCACAAATTTGACAACATAAAGGGGCTTTCAACCATAGCACTTACAATCTCCCCCTTTGTCAAATTAGTGACAAAACATACTTTCAAGATATATTACATAAAGCAAAATATATGGTTAAAGCGTCATGCACCAGTTATTATTAACTGGCCCACATTCATAATCAATTCAATATATAGTCCACCTCTGCACATACCTGCACATACTCCCCTTGAGTAACGTACATCACATAAATCCAATACCATAGATATCCATTAGACATCCATTCTCCCCCTTTTTGTCACAATAGGACAAAGGAAGCAATGATCAAATGGCGGAGGAGATAAAATGAAAGAGAGAGTTTAAAAAAAATCCATAAACAGAGATAAGTCAAAAGCAGTAACAATCTCACAAACAGAGAGAGCAGAAGAGTAATAATGTTATTACAGTCCAGTAGAATAAAAAGAACTAATATGAGCTAGATGAAGGAGCGAGGATGGAAGGATCAAGTTGATGCATGCCCTTGTTCAAATGCCTAAGATATTTGTGCATATATTTGAACTGCGTGACATTAAAAGCATGCATATTCTCAACCTTCTCCTCCAATGCACGTAAACGCGCATCAAACTCAGAAGGCTCATAATCTAGATCATTAGCAGAATCAAATTCAAGTTCTTCAAAAATATCATCCATGTTTATTTCATCATGAGGAAGATCACCATCATCCTCCTCATTTCCAGCTTCAGCACCACCATTACCATCACCTTGGCCAGGAAGCAAATCCAGCTTCTTCTTATTAAGGTTAGCATTGTTAAATATCAGATGATGGATCAGGGCCTCTCCAACAGGCATGTCGACCAACATATGTGTAGCCAACACAGTCATCAAATAAGCAAAAGGGATGTCACTGTGACCTGGATGGAGTCGAAACTGAATAATGGAGTGACAAATCAAGGATGGTAAACAAATATGAACACCTCTAGCAACAGAATGAAGAACACGAACCATGAAGGACAACAATTCAGATTTATTACCCGATCGAGGATACAAGTTAGATACAAAGATTTTGTGAAGAACTCTGTATTTGGGTAACAAAAACTTTGAGGGGAGCGCATTCCCTTTATGCGTCCAATGTACGTCCAAATTGCATAAGGCTCTTGTGAGCATACGTTTTTTAGTTTCTGAGGGTTTTTCATATAAGATATGGATGGGAATGCCCTCATCATTCACAGGAATTTCCATAAGAGATGAAATCAAATGATGATCAATGTCAAATGGTCCTTCTCTTGTGGCTATTTTAAAAGTTAAATTTTCCAATGAAAACTCACTTATGCAAGCGAACATGGACTAGGCAATGGACTGGTATGCTGGCCCACCCCAAAGCAATAAGTTATCCCAACCTACAGTTTGAAGAATAAGAAGGATATCATATGGTGCAACATGATCTACAGAAATAGGACGTTCTACAATAACATTCCTCAATCTAATGTCCTGTACATAAGATGGATCTTCTTCGTAGAACTGAAGATGACGCTTGGTAATAGGAGTAGATTTGGAAGAAGATGGACTACATGATGTTGTCTTTCTACCTCTAGATGCCATATGCAACAAAGATATGAAGGAAACAAAATGTTACAATGGATTGAGAAATGGATTTTCTCAAATCAGATTTGGGTGAAGAAAAACCCTAAATCTCAACAAAATTAGAAATAGACAACTTCAAGTAAGAGATAGAAGCAAACTTGGCACAAATCCATAAGAAATAAGCAAATGGAATACTAACCTCGACGGATTTAGAAGGTGAGTTCGACTAGTCGAGCGACGGCTTGTTGGAGAAGGAAGTTGAAATAAGGAAGAAATGAATTTTTCTCCAATTTAAGTCAAACAGCGTGATTTACGACCGGTCGTGGGCTTTCTTCGATCAGTCGTGTCACGACAGGTCGAGGAAATCCTCGACTAGTCAAGTACCATGAAAAATCTGATTTTCAGCATATTTTACAAAATTTGAAATCTAAACGAAATATATACAATATGATACAAATAGGCATAAATAATTATTTTAAAATGCACATACCAAGATCAAATTTCAATTTGTTAAAGCTACTTTTGTCAAGCGGCTTAGTGAAAATGTCAGCACGTTGATTCTCGGTAGGGATATATTCCAAAGATATAACCTTTTCTTCTACTAATTCATAAATATAATGAAATCTAATGTCAATGTGCTTGGTACGAGAATGCTGAATTAGATTTTTTTAAATATTTATGGCACTATAATTATCACAATATAATAACATAGAATCCCGTTTAATTCCATAATCACTTAGCATACGTTTCATCCAAACAAGCTGCGTACATGCATTACCAACTGCGATATATTCAGATTCAGCAGTTGAAAGTGATATAGAACTTTGTTTTTTGCTAAACCAAGAAACTAAACAATTTTTGATATAAAAGCAACCATTACTGGTTGATTTTCTATCATCAAGAATACCAGCCCAGTCAGCAGCCGAGTACCCAGCTAATTGAACACTAGTCTCGAGATATCTCATAATTCACTTGACAGCAATCAAGTGTGATTCTTTAGGATCAGACTGATATCTAGCACAAATACCAACACTTAGAGCGATATCAGGTCTACTAGCAGTTAAATACAGTAAACAACCAATCATTCTCTGATATGATTTCGGATCCACATTTTTACCTGCAGAATCTTTTGAGAGTTTCAAAGTTGTACTCATAGGAGTATCAAAATTCTTACCATTTTCAAATCCGAACCTTTTAATCAGGTTCAAGGCATACTTGGTTTGAGAAATAAAAATACCATCAGATTGTTGTTTTACTTGCGATCCTATGAAATAATTTAATTCCCCAACCATGCTCATTTCAAATTTACATTTCATTAAATTTGCAAACTCAACAGTCATGTTAGTACATGTTGATCCATAAATAATATCATCAACATAGATTTGAACCATTAAGATATCATCGTTATGTTTCTTAACAAAGAGCGTCTTATCGACACTCCCCATTTGAAAATTATGACTTAGTAAAAACTTGGTCAATTTTTCGTACCTTGCCCTGGGAGCTTATTTTTTACCATATAGAGCCTTTTTAAGATAGTATACATGACCATTAAGCTTAGGGTCTTCAAACCCTGTAGGTTGTTCAACATATACTTCTTCATGTAAATCGTCATTCAAAAAGGCACTCTTTACATCCATTTGATAAATTTTTAATTTTTTAAAGCATGCAATAGATATAAAAAGTCTTATTGATTCAATGCGAGCAACTGGGGCAAAGGTTTCATCATAATCAATGCCTTCTATTTGAGTGTACCCTTGAACAACCAGTCTTACCTTATTTCGAATAATATTACCAAGTTCATTAGACTTATTTTTGAAAATCTGCTTTGTTCCAATAATATGTTTATCTTTAGGTCTAGGAACAAGATACCAGATATCATTTCAAATAAATTGATTAAGTTCTTCCTACATAGCTACTATCCAATTTTCATCAGAAAGCGCTTCTTTTACATTTATCGGTTCAATCTGGGATGTAAAACACACGTAGTTACATGTCTTCTAACTGTCTACGAGTGCGCACACCAGTGAGAGGGTTTCCAAGTATCTGATTGGTTGGATGATCTTTGACAGTCCTTAGTTCAGAATTAACTTGATTTAATGAAGTATCTAGTTTGTCAATTAAAAGAACTTCATCCTTATCTGAACTTGGGGCAGTGTATTCAAGTGATCATCAATGACTACATTGATGGACTCTTGAATCACACCAGTCCTGTTGTTCAGAACACGATATGCCCGACTATTTAAAGAGTATCCTAAGAAGATACCTTCATCACTCTTTATATCAAATTTTCCAAATTTTCACGGTCACATAAAATATAGCACTTGCTGCCAAAAATTCGAAAGTATTTAACAGTAGACTTTTTATCAAACCAAAGTTCATAAGTAGGTTTATTATCAGACTTACATGTATAAACTCGGTTCATAATATAGCATGCAGTATTTATGGCTTCAGCCCAAAGATTTCTAGGGAGCTTCATACTATTCAACATTACGTTTCCCATTTCTTGAAGCACTTTATTTTTCCTTTCCACAATTCCACTTTGTTGTAGTGTTTTGGGCGCAAAGAATTCATGCAATATTCCCTGATCATTACAGAATTTCTCAAAACTGCAATTCTCGAACTCAAATCCATGATCACTATGGATCTTACAGACTTGAGAGTCTTTTTCAGTTTAGATCCGTTTGAGAATCTTTTTTACTTCATCAAGGGTTTCTGATTTATCTCTTAAGAAGGCTACCCAAGTGAATCTAGTAAAATCATCCACAATTACCAGTATGTATTTTTTGCCTCCTCGACTCTCCTTCTTGGTAGGTCGTATAAGGTCTATATGGAGAAGCTCGAGTGGTCTTGATATGGCATTGGAGTTCACCTTTTTGTGAGAGCTCCTTGTTTGCTTGCCATACTGGCATTCACCACATATTTTGTCTACTTTTTGTAATTTTGGTAGACCTCTTATTAGTTCTCTTTTACTCAATCTGTATAAATTATGATAGTGTACATGTCCAAGGCGTTTATGCCATAATTCAGTCTCATCAGTATGGACCATGTAACACAATTGTTTAGATGAGATACCATCGCTTACAATATAGCAGTTTTCAGAAGTCCTGCGACCAGTTAATATTACAGAAACCTTTTTGTTTAAAATTTCACAACCTTTATTAGAAAATTTCACTCTATGATTGTTATCACATATTTGAGATATGCTTAACAGGTTGTGTTTTAGTCCTTCAACATATAAAATATTTTTAAATAAGGGGAGGTTATAGAGTTGAACCATACCTTGACCAATAATCTTACAGTTGTTACCATCACCAAATGTGACTGATCCATCAGTCATATCTTTAAGATCGGTGAATAGAGCCTTGTCGCCTGTCATATGCCTGGAGCATCCACTATCAAGGTACCACTTCGAATGACTTGTAGCTTTGAAAGCAGTGTGGGCAACCAAGCAAGTAACCTTAGGAACCCATTTCATAACTATTTTGGGTTTAGAAGTATAGTTGGTCTTCTTGTATTTCTAATGACCCACTGAGTTAGATTTTAAGAGCTCCTTAAGTAAATTAACTATCTTTTCAGCTAAAGGATTTCGGTTCTGATTTTTATAGTTAACATAGTTGCTTTTAGATTTTTGAAAAGATTTAACATTTTTAGAAAAACTTTGATTAGTACTTTTCCCTTTTGAGTTTGAGGTTTCTCTGTTACAAACTTAGGAGTATTCTTTTATTTAGAAGGTATATTCTTATCATAGCCCAACCCACATCTGTCACCATATTTTCTAGATCCGGATAGAAGTTTTTCTAACTTCAGATCACATTGAGCATACCTCCATGTATTCTTCAAACTCAGAAGAGAAGATAATTCATTTTTAACTTTCTCATTTTCAGATTTCAGATTATTAATCAGGGAGGTTTTGAATTCTAAATCGCATTTAATCTTTTCAAAACACTCTGAAATATGGGATTTTTCTAAAACAAGAGACTCAAAAAATTTTTTAAGTTCTAAAAACTTTTCTTTTTGAATTTTTAGTTTTACAGCAATTTTACAACTCTCCTTGTATAGGGCATTGTAAGCATCTTGAAGATCTTCTTCATTTTCATGTTCACTATTCAGATTTTCTTCACTAGTTGAATCATCATGATCTGAAAAAGTGAACTTGGCTAGAGTCATAAGAGCTTTAACTTCATTGCCCGATTCAGAAGAGGCTTCAGAATCAGAAGATTCATCCCAAGTAGCCAACATTCCCTTCTTTTTGGGTTTTTCCTTTTTAGGACATTTGTTTGCTAAATGCCCATATTCTTGGCAGTTGTAAATTGACTATCTTTCAAAGATTTTCAAGTTTTTTATTTAGATTTAAGTCGTTTCTTATCATTTGATTTTTGAAAATCAACTCTCTTTTTACTTTTGAAGATCTTGTAAAACTTTTTTGCTAAAAGTGTCATATCATCTTCAGAATTTTCTAAATTAGAATTTTCTTGAGTAATACATTTAGAAGATTTAAGAGCGATAGATTTGCCTTTAGGAGCTTTAAAATTTAATTCATAGGTTTGTAAAGACCCAACTAGTTCTTCTACCCTCATATTGTCCGTATCATGAAGTTCCTAAATCGCGGTTACCTTAGAGTTGAACTGTTCAGGAAGTGAGCATAGTATCTTTGCACACACTTTACTTTCTAGGATTTTATCGCCAAAACCCCACATAGAGTTTACAATATCATTTAATCTTGTATAAAAGTCCATAAACATTTCATTTTCCTCCATATGAATTTCTTCAAACTTGGTTGTGAGGAGTTGGACTTTAAATTTCTTGACAATTAAAGTACACTCGTGTGTCATTTCTAAAATATCCCAAGCTTGCTTTGTAGTATCATAGGATAAATTCTTTTGAACTCATCCGGTGATAGTGCGCAAGTGATTGCATTTAGTGCTTTTGCATTAGCACTACTCTCATTTTTCTAAAGAGTGGTCCATGAGAAATACGGTGTTACTCTCATTGATTTTAAGCCATCAATCTCAATCACTTTAGTGGTAGGTGGGTTCCATTCAGTCACGGTAGCTTGCCACACACTCTCATCCATTGATTTAAGGAAAATCCTCATCTTGGCTTTCCAATAAACATAGTTGGAGCCATCAAATGGTGGAGGCCTAGTGACTTAAAGACTATCAAAATTTAACATTTTATATATATAGCTTAGATCGTTAGCTCAGGAAATGAATCCAAGAATAAAGAATTAAAAAGAGCTATTAAGCTTTAATACCACTTGAAATGGCCAAGCTATATGTCTTAGAGGGGGGTGAATAGGATTGTGCCAAATTTAGACTATAACAGTGGAAAAATGATAACCAAATAAAATAAATCAATTCACAATGCTTAAAATGAAAAGCAGCCTCAATAATCAAGTATTGAGAGATTGAAACAAATGCAGTTCTAAGGACAACCTTACACCATAAAAACCAAGGGTTTATGGTAGGACAACCTTATTTCTAGAACGTTCTTTGTATCAAAAACTCAAACTAAAGAGGAATAAATAAATAGCAAATAATTAAAAATTTGTAAGAATTTAAATCTAAATTATTACAACATTCCCCACTGTGCTTGAAATGTAAATATTACAACATTCACATCCACACATACATTCCACAACTTGAATGATAAAAGATAGGAAATTAAGCAAACATTCAAACTACAATACACAAGGAGTTATAGTAGTTCACCTGTGTGTTCACCAACTGTTAAACAACAGCCACACAGAATGCTACTCCACACCTAATATCCTCACACAGGGGATATTAGCGTTCACTATCAAAATAGGTTTCACATGTTCACCTAAAACCTTCAAAATTGTGTCTTTTTAACTTGGGCTTACACAATCCAAAAACCCACACTTTCTGAGTTTTCTGGCTCTCCTCAGATAACCAAACACAATGAAATTTTTCTGGCTTAATCTAAAAAAAAATCGAAAACATAATGTAAATTACAATAATGTAAAATACCTGGATTTCTCCTTTGTAGCAGCCTGGAAGAACCAAGTCTGAGTAGAGGTTCGAATGTCAAAGTTCAATGTCCAATACTCACTTTATAATGGTTCTAGGTTCTAATAGATTTTAAATTAAACCAAAATGGGCTAGCTTTAATTGATTTTGATTCCAGAAAAAGAAAAATAACACTTCATCTTTTCAGATTAGATTGGAATACAAGAAACAAAATCAATTTAAAAAGCTAAAGAAAGAAAATATTAAATATGCACACTTAGCTTAAAATGGAGCACAGACTTATCTCTCAGAAGGCCGGATTACAATTACTTCAAATATATTCAATATTCAGAGATTCGTGCTCTATTTATAGGTGAGCAAATCGCATCTTTGACTGGTCTAGAGATTGCTACGACTGGTCTTAGAACAATGGATATTTGAAAATTTGAGCGTGATAAAATAAGGCAGTTTCACGACTGGTCATAGGTAGTCTACGACTGGTCGAAGGACACCTTCGACTGGTCTTAGGTTGATCACGACTAGTCGATACATTGTTGTAGTTTGAGTCGTAGGTTCACGACTGGTCGAAGGAACAGTCGACACTGTTCATACGACTGGTCGAACAGACCCCAGGACTAGTTGAAGCTTAATAAAGAATTTCAAATTTTTTCAACAAACTTACGACTGGTCCAGGAAAATCTTAGACAGGTCGAAGTAGTGCTAGGACTAGTCGAGAAAGATCCAGGACTAGTCTTAGAGCAGACCAAATTCTCAAATATAAAACATTTGCATTATGTATCCGAAATGACCTACTCTAAAGGTCAACCTAAGGTCAAACATGCCTTAATAGTGAAGGACATTGAACCCTTAAGATATGTAACCTTTAAAGAAAGTGAAACTTGAAATCTTGATGTAACTTTTGCTTAAAAGCTTTAATTACACAATCTTAAATCTTGACTTGTAACTTGTAAATTCAATTGAACATTCTCGAGTCTTGACTTGTAAACATGTCTTGTCTTTCGAAGTCGATCTTGCGAAACAATGTCGTGGCTTGACATATCTTGAGTTGAGCATTGTGCTTCACTAATGTAGTCAACATCCATATACTGAGACTCGCTTCATCCATACTGTATCTCGAACATTTGCATTTATATAATTTCACAAAGTACAAGCAGTGTTTTTGGCACCACAAATTTGACAACATAAAGAGGCTTTCAACCATAGCACTTACACAAGGTTCCTCCTCTGGCCAGTATCTTGATAAATTCCTCAGTAGGTTTCTTAACAAGATCATCCAAAAGCCCATTTTACAATAGGCTCAGATGCCCTAGAGCATGAATTTCCAAAGAAATTTATGGACCTCAGCATAAGGTTTCTTTTTAATCCCCTGAGGTGTCCAAAGTCTATATGATTCACCTATGACAAAAAAAGTTTCAATGTTAGCTTAACATGGTGAATCAGAGACTACAAATATATGAAATTCAGAAAAATTCTCAGTAGGTAGTGTAGTCTCAACACATTTTAAAGTTTCAGACTTCAATTCAATTTTCAGCTCTCCCTCCTTTGATGATAAATTTTCAAGATCTATGGAAGGAGGGGCTTCAAAATAAGGGTTCTCTTAGTCAGTAACAACTACCGAGATATTGTTTTGCAAGGCATCCATTATGTCTTGTATCATAGGATCATTTGAATCTATAAAGTGTACCAAGCATTCTTTAAGAGAGTTGAGAAATTCAGTTGAAAGGGACTCAGTCTCCGCATTGAAGTCTATGATGATCTACCCAAGGATTTCATCGTCTCTGGAAGTTGATGGAAGCATGATCTCTTACTCTTCATCTTGGTGAGAATAAATCATCATCGAATATATCTTGTCTTACCCTGCATAGGTAAATTGAGGATCAATAGATGAAGAATTGATGTGAAGACTCTATTCATTAGTACTACTCAGTAAAGGCATTGTATCATCAACGGTTGACAACTCAGATGGTTGCCTCCACTGGGTGGTTTCAAATTCCAGAGTCCTATCAAGCAAGTCATCCATCTCCCTAACCATATTATAATTTAAATAAGGGGAGTGGTCTAAATATGCCTCACAAGAGTTGGAAGGGTCAATTGAAAGGGGCTCATCCTCCACATTTAAATCAGTCATGTCAAATGGGTGGAGTAGATCATTATGGTCGACAACTTCCTATACCTCTTGATCATTGACCTGGACCAAACTTGAGATCGATTCCAGGGAAATTTGGGCTATAAACTCATGAATGTCATCCCATTCCTCATCATTTTCCAATTTAGTGCAATACATAAGTGGGATGAGATCGCTTTCCTCACATTTTATTTCTAGGTTGGGTTGAGGCTTGAATAAACTAGCATTGTCTTCCTCATTGAAGCCAAGTGTGTCATGTGGGTGAAGTGTATCAGTATCATTATTTTTGAAAGATACCCATGTCTCCTGATCATCCCTTTGGACAATCATCAAGATTAACTCTTCGAAAAATTGAAAAGTATGCTCATTAATAAAATCCAACTCTTCATTCTCAATTTCAGTATGTTCCACACATGAACCTATCTTTTGCATATCTTTTATAAGTTCTTGTAATGCTTAGAGTGTGTTTTGCTGGATGAGCTCTAAATTTTGTATGGAATTCTGAAGTGAATTCTCTTGAATTATTTTCGTTTGAATTTTAAAGGTAGGAGATCCAAGAGAATAGTCACTATGATCGATTATTGGTTCATCTCTCAAATGTTGATGTTTCCACTGATCATAGTCATACGGGTCATAGGCTAAAAAGTTTGATGGTTGTTGGTGCACATTATCACCCATAATATAATCATTGAATGTTTTCTTATTGCCTGATGGGTGATAATCGTTCTCACTCTAATAAACACGTACTATTTTCTTAATCTGTGGAGTGTAATTATTCTATCGCCTATGATCACCGTAGGACTTTTTAACTGGTGGAGCACTATATGTCACACCCCAAACTCAGAAATTGGGCTCACAAAATTTTTGATTGCCAAATCCAATGTCGACAGCCTCTATAGTACCCTATTCTTGGCTCCTAGTGCCCATACGCCAGATTCCAATCCTGGGATCATACAAGGAGGATTTTCCAATGTACATTTATGTCGCAAGAAGCATAACCACAAGTTTACACAAATCACAAAGGCAAAATCATCATCACATATCCACTAATATAAACAATTTAATACAGTGCTGAAAGGGAAATATATACATTGATAATCAAAGCTCCAGAAGACAGCTACAAGCTCCAAGCTCAATGCTGTTATGACCTAACGCCACCTGCACGCATCTATCATGCATAAGCTTGTAGAAAGCTTAGAGGGTGGTGTAAGTGTGTGCGCAAGGTAAGTACCATTTTGTTGTGGTGTTTTGGGCGTAGAGAATTCATGTGATATTCCCTAATTGCTACAGAATTTCTCAAAACTGCTATTCTCAAATTCTGATCCATGATCACTACGGATCTTACAGACTTGAGAACCTTTTTCCGTTTAGATCCGTTTGAGAATCCTTTTTACTTCATCAAGGGTTTCTGATTTATCCCTTAAGAAGGCTACCCAAGTGAATCTGGTAAAATCATCCACGATTACCAGTATATATTTTTTGCCACCTCGACTCTCCGTCCTGGTTGGACCTATAAGATCCATGTGGAGAAGTTCGAGTGGTTTGGATGTGGCATTGGAGTCTATCTTTTTGTGAGCACTCTTAGTTTGCCTGCCAATCTGGTATTCGCCACATATTTTATCTACTTTTTGTAATTTAGGTAGACCTCTTACCAGTTCTCCTTTGCTCAATCTATACAAATTGCGGTAGTGTACATGTCCAAGGTGTTTATGCCATAACACAGTCTCATTGGTATGGACCATGTAACACGATTGATTAGACGAGCTAGAGTCACTCACAATGTAGCAGTTTTCAGAAGTTCTGCAACCAGTTAATATTACAGAACCATTTTTATTTAAAATTTCACACCCTATATTAGAAAATTTTATGCTATGATTTTTATCGCATATTTGAGAAATGCTTAATAAGTTATGTTTTAAACCTTCTACATATAAGACATTCTCAAATAGAGGGAGGTTAGAAAGTTGAACTGTACCTTGGCCAATAATCCTGCAGTTGCTACCATCACCAAATGTGACTGATCCATCAGTCATGTCTTTAAGAGTAGTGAACAGACCTTTGTCACCAGTCATGTGCCTGGAGCATCCACTGTCTAGGTACCACTTTGAATAGCTTGATGCTTTGAAAGTCGTGTAGGCAACCAAGCAAGTAACCTTAGGAACCTATTTCATTACAGTTTTGGGTTTAGGAGTATAGTTGGTCTTCTTTTGTTTATAGTTGTTGTAAGAATGACCTACTGAGTTAGATTTTAGGAGCTCCTTAAGTAAATCAACTATTTTCTTAGCTAAAAGATTTCGGTTCTGATTTTTATAGTTGATATGGTTGTATTTAGGTTTTAAAGATTGAAAAGTTTTAGCATTTTTAGAAAAATTTTGATTTAAACTATTCCTTTTTGAGTTTGAAGACTCTCCTTTCACAAACTTAGGAGAAGTATTCTTCTGTTTAGGAGGAATATTTTTGTCGTAGCCTAAACCGAATCGGTCGCCACATTTTATTGATCTAAACAAAAGCTTTTCTAACTTTAGATCACCTTGGGCATACCTCCATGTATCCTTTAAACTCAAAAGTGAAGAGACTTCAAGTTTAAGTTTTTCATTTTCAGATTTAAGATTTTCAATAAGGGAAGTTTTGAAATCTAAATTGCATTTAGATTTTTCAAAACAATCTGAAATGTGGGATTTTTCTAAAACAAGAGAATCAAAATTTTCTTTAAGTTTCAAAAACTTTTCTTTCTAAAATTTTAATTTAACAACAATTTTATAACCTTCCTTATAAAATGCATTATGAGCATCTTGAAGATCATCTTCATTTTCATGATCACTATTCAGATTTTCTTCGCTAGTTGAATCATCATAATCTGAAAAAGTGAACTTAGCTAGAGTCATAAGGTCTTTGACTTCATTACCCGACTCGGTTTCATAATCTTCTGATTCAGAAGAAGCTTCAGAGCCAGAAGATTCATCCCAAGTAGCCAACATTCCTTTCTTTTTAGGTTTGTCCTTTTTAGGACACTTGTTTGCTAAATGCCCATATTCATGGCAGTTATAACATTGACGGTCTTTTAAAAATTTTTGAGTTTTAGAATTAGATCTATTCTTATCATTTGATTTTTGAAAATCAACTCTCTTTTTACTTTTGAAAATTTTATAAAACTTTTTAGCTAAAAGGGTCATATCATCTTCGAAATTTTCTAAATCAGAATTACTACAATTTTCTTAAAAAAAACATTTAGAAGATTTAAGGGCAATTGATTTTCCTTTAAGAGCTTTAAAAGTTAACTCAAAAGTCTGTAAAGAACCAACTAGTTCTTCTACCCTCATATTGTCTGTATCACGAAGTTCCTGGATCGCGGTCACCTTTGAGTTGAACCATTCAGGTAGTGAGCATAGTATCTTTGCACACACTTTACTTTCTGGGATTTTATCACCAAGACCCACATAAAGTTCACAATGTCATTTAATCTTGTATAGAATTCCATGAACATTTCATTTTCTTCCATATGTATTTTCTCAAATTTGGTTGTGAAGATTTGGACTTTAGATTTCTTGACAATTGATGTTCCCTCATGTGTCATTTCTAAAATATCCCAGGCTTGCTTTGCAGAATCACAGGATATAATTCTTTTGAATTCATCTGGTGAAAGTGCGCAAGTGATTGCATTTAGTGCTTTTGTATTAGCACTGCACTCACTTTTCTGAAGAGTGGTCCAAGAAAAATAAGGTGTTACTCTCATAGATTTGGACTCATCGATACCAGTTACTTCAGTGGTAGGAGGGGTCTATTCAGTCACTGTGACTAGCTATACGCTCTCATCCATGGATTTTAAGAAAATCCTTATTCTAGCTTTCCAATAGGCATAATTGGAGCCATCAAATGGTGGAGGCCTAGTGACTAATAGACTATCAAAATTTGACATCTTATAAATAGCTCAGATCGATTAACTCGGAAAATTAATCCAAAAGAAATAACAATTAAAACAAGCTATAAGGCTTTGATACCACTTGAAAAGGCGAAGCTATATGTCCTAGAGGGGGTGTGTAAGACTTGTATCCTAGCTCGTACTGTTCTGTAGGCTTCTGCGGTCATCCCGGTAGAATTTCGGTGACCCGCGATCGGTTATCGGTGTTTGTGCACGACCCTAAGATGTGTCCCATATATCTGAGTCGACTAGACCCGAGACTTGTAACAGTGCGACTGTGTCGTCACCGCGGTTCTGATGCCGCGTCTTGCACGCTGATGCGGTACCCTAGCCAGGAGATGTGGGCCCGCGTTCAGTTCGAGGAAAACGCCACGAGTTGCAAATCCCGAGAGAATCCATCACATCAATCATCTCACTTGTCAAAAGTACACCCATCACTCAACCCATTACTCTCCCCATTCCTAAGTACAAAAGCAATCTCAAAAGTTGACTTTCCCATCACCTCACCATCCTCTCTCCCATCACTTCTCTTACACCTCTCTCTCTCTCTCATTTTTCAAACTCCATCTCTCTCCAAGCAACCCACGTCCATGGCTTCCAAGGGGAGAAGCTAGTGTGGCCCACCTTCCTAACTCTCATCTCCACCATCCATGATCCATCTCAACTATCGAAGTCCGTCCATTGGGGTTCTAACATGCATTGGCGGAAGAAGGGAAGATCTAACGGTGGGTGCTTCTCTCTCTCTCTTTCATTTTTGTGTAATGTTTAGCCCACTCAGATGGACCCCACCTTGGTGTATGTCTTATCCACACTATCCGTGCATTTGGTGGCCCACCTGAGCAAGGCCCACCTTGAAATTGTGTTGTATGCAAACCGTCCAACGTCCCTGGATGCTGGACGTTGTTATGCATAGAAGTGTGAACTGACAGTTAGTGTACTGGTGAGCTACCAATACAAAAATAAATTGGCTTAACTCAAGGACCACTCATGCAGGCCCCACCTTAATGTATAAATCTGATCCATGTCGTCCATTCCGTTCCCCAGCTCATTTTAGGCGTTGATCCTAAAAATGAGGCCAATCCGATACTCAAGTCTGCCATACCATAGAAAACAGCGATATGACTGTTAAAGGCTATTAGGACCCACTCTGATGTTTCTATGCACCGAAACACCTTGAATATTGGGCTTGTTTGGTCGGTCTTAAGCCATGGAATGCAATGGGTGGAGTGGATCCTCCCGATGCGGGCCCCACCTAGGAAAAACCTTCAAAAAAAAATTTTTTAAAAATAAGCAAGAGAGGCTGGACGCCACTTGCTGTCAGCGTCCTGCTGCTCCTAGAGGTAGACGGGGACGGTGGGCCCCACCATGATGTATGTTGAAAATCTACTCCATGCATTTGATGGGTTCCCTTTAATCAGTGGGTCACCCCAAAATCAGCCGTTCATAGCATTCAAGTGGTCCACACCACTTACCAGCAGGGGATTGAACGTCTACCATTGAAACTTTGTTTTTGGGTCACAGAAGTTTTGGATCGATATGAAATTTATTTTTCCTCTTTATGCAGGTCTTTGTAACCTTATAAACAGTTTGGATGGAAAATTAACGATATGGTGAGCCCCACATGGGACCCACCTACTTGGACATTGGATGGCATGGTGTACACCAGCCATCTAACTGTTGTATTTTACATCAGCAAGATCAGTGGTTCTGATCATGAGGTACTTGTTATATCAAAACCATCCATCCATGTGCGGTCAACCCTGCACGTGTCACATGCGCAGGTGGTGGGACCCACCTTAATGAGTGTATTCTATAAACCACCGTCCAGAGATCTCTGGACGGTTCTATAGGACCTACCGTAATATATCTGCACGTCCATGCCGTCCACCTGTTTTGGACAGGGCATGGGACCCACCCCACACATGCTGTACGTGTGAGGGGTGGGGTCCACCTTGATATATGTATTCTGTACCCGCATCGTCCATCTCTGGAAGGTGCTGCGCGGACCCAATGTGATGTATGTTTTATATTCCACCATCCAGGGACGCTGGGCCCTGATGATGGATGTGTTATTCCATGCCATCCATCTAACAGTTATATGGGGCGGACAGTGTTACATTTGTGATCCACACCGTCCACGTGTGGCCTCCACCTTGATTGATGTGCAAACTCACGTCGTCCGTCCTTTTTTTCAAATAAGGTGTGGTCCACCTTGATTTTTTTGTATTCTATTGTCGCACCGTCCATCATCTAGACAGTGGGCTAGCAAGCCACATCAGCAGCAGCAGTTGCTGCATCGACGTCAGCAAGTTTTGTGGGTCCCGTATGATTGTATGTGTTAATCCAAACCGCCCATCTACTTGGACAGCAGCTATGTGTGCCCAATCATATGGTAAGTGTTAATCCAAACCGTCCAACCACCTTGGATGCATGTATTGTACAGCCATGTTGTCCATCTATTTTGTTGGGGTCCACCTTGAAGAGTTGTATATTTGAACCGTCCATTCCTGGATGGTGCTATTTAGGGCCCACCTTTGATGAATGTATTATACATCCACATCGTCCAGATTGTGCTAGACGGTGCTGAACAATGTTTGGACAGTGCTAATCATCATTAGTGGGCCATGTGCCCCATGAAATGATAGTGTACAGTGATATACATGTTACACCTACAACCATTGAAATGAGTTTTGGTGTGATCCAAGACCACTTGAGGCCCATTAGTGCGGCCCATTGATGCAGCCCATTTGATGTGTATGAGGCCCATGTACAGGGCCTACCTGTGATGTATATTAGGCCCATGTGTAGGGTCTACCTATTGTGTAATCGAAGCCCATGGGTTGTGGTCCATTGTGATGTATTCGAGACCCATGGGCAAGGCCATAGTAGTGTGTTTATGGCCTATATGATGAGGCCCATTGAGATGTATTTTCGTCTCATATGACGTAGCCCATTGTGACGTATTTTCGGCCCATTTGGTAAGGCCTAATGAGATGTATTTCTGGCCCATATGGCATGGCCATTGTGATGTTTTTGTAGCCCATTTAATGAGGCCCATTATGATGTGCATTAGGCCCATGGGTTGGGGCCAATGTGATGTATTTGAGGCCCAGGGGTAGGGCTCACCTATTATATATTCTAGGCCTGTTGAGATATGTGATTTTTCCATGATGTATGAAATGATGTTTATGTGGGCCACTCCATGGGAGCATTGTCGGTTAAATGTCCACATTATGACTTTCCCTTAGGCCTTGTTAAGCCATCTCATTAATGTCGGTTACCGATTCCAATCATCGAGGCTGATTATTGATCAATTCTGATTGTCGTTACTGATTTACCGACTCTGATTATCGATCGATCCCGATTGTCGTGGCCGATTTGCCGATTCTGATTATCGATCGATCCAATTGTCGTGACCGATTTGCCGAGTTTGATTATCGATCGATCTGATTGTCATAACCGGATCTGATTGTCATAACCGACTTGCCGACTCAGATTATTGATAGATCCCGATTGTCGTGACTGATTTACCAATTCTGATTATCGATTGATCCGATTGTCGTGACTGATTTGTCGATTTTGATTATCGATCGATCCGATTGTCGTAACCGATTTGCCGATTCTGATTATCAATTAATCCGATTGTCGTGACCGATTTACCGATTCTGATTATCGATCAATCCTGATTGTCGAGGCCGAGTATCGAAGCCGATTCCGATTGTCGAGGTTGATTGTATAGGCCGACTCCGATTGTCGAGGCCGATTCCGAGTATCGATTCTGATTGTCGAGACCTATATGATGTATATGCAAACCGTAGTTGAGGCCTACTGTGACGTATTCATGGCCATGGGCAAGGCCCATTGTAGTGTATTCGTGGCCTATGGGCAAGGCCATTGTGATATGTATTAGGCCATGATGCATGACGCATTTGATGTATTCGTGACCCATGTGTAGGGCCCACATGTCATGTATTTGAAGCCCATGAATAGGGCCCACCTATTGTGTATATGTGGCCCTTGAGTAAGGCCCATTGTATATTAGGTCCTTGTGTGAGGCCATGAGTCTACTATATATTAGGCTCTATGAGGGTCATTCCTCGAGGGCAATGTTGGTTAAATGTCCACATTGTCGAGGTCGATTGTCGATGCCGGTTATTGATACTGATTATGAGCATATGACAGCATAGCATCATGATACATGCCCATACGTATCATCTGCATGTTTGTTATGAGATGTGGTTGATCATTGCATATGTCATTAAGCGTGTTGTTATGAGACTCCCTGATAGGCGGAGGTTATCTCACATGAGCACACGGTATGCGCAGGATTGATACATGACTAGATTGTATGACTCATGCATCTTGCATTATGATTACTGTACGCCCTAGCGACATCAGGGCCGTAGCCTCCACAAGCATATCGTGGATGGCCAGATGGGACACCGGAAATTTATTCTAGTATCGGGCTGCCATAGATGGCACTGGGTGAAAATTCTTAAACTCTCTTGGTACCAGAGGATGCCCCAACGTTGAGACCAAGTGGATAAATGAGCGCCCGAGTGCCAAATACTAGGAGGCCGCGTCTCCCACTGTGTCATGGTCGGTTGGGAGGGGGTGTAGCCTTACCTGCCTGAGAGCAGGGGGCATTGCTAGGCTGAGTTTGACCAGCTCGTGAATGGGTCCACTATCGACGTGCCGAATAGGTATTGGCAAACTATTAGCCAGGCGGATAGTGAGGTTTCTTACGCTCACTTGGACTGTGCGGCTGGGAGAGCGGCGGTGCCATTTAGAGTGTACTAAACCCTAGTGATGATCCCAAAGATGAACTGTACTGATACGTGGACTTATTGAGCAGGAGTTGCTTACTCATTCATTCATTCATTCATTCACTATCCACTCGGGCTGGTGGTGCACAACTATTTGTTACGTGTACATTCGCAATGGCCAGGATTTTGGTTGGGGCGCGCGACTAACCTGAGATCAGGAGTTTACCACATTGAGACTGACTATCCAAATTAAGTATGGGACTAGTTTGGATAGAAGTCCCTTGCGATGGGCTCCATAGCTTGCGATACTACGTACTATCATCCCGACTTCACACTCTAACATGGTCACTCCATTCACACCGCATATTGCATTATATCTACGGCATATGGCAATTTGGGTTATTGTGTTTCTACATTTATATGGTCTAGGTACGGCTGATGCTATTTGTGTTATTCATCAGGTATGTATATTACATTGCATCCTTTGCATCTGATATTTGGCACTCTATGACTCCTCATTTGCATAGTTGATTCGTATTGCGTATTCTAATATTGTATGACTTATGGACTTGTCAGTATTTCTGCTTACTCTGTTATCTTATGATTTGTGATCTTGTCAGTATTTCTGTTTACTCTGATAATTCCTGATCTTATTAGTATTTCTGCTTACTCTGATAATTCATGATCTTGTCAGTATTTCTGCTTATTTCAACATTGTACGATTTATGGATTACCAGTATTTTCAGTATTGTATGACTATGGCATTGTATTGAATACTTGGCACTTACCTTGTGCACACACTTACACCACCCTCTAAGCTTTCTATAAGCTTATGCATGATAGTGTGCAGGTGATGTTAGGTTGCAGCAGTGTTGAGCTTGGAGCGTACAGTGGTCTTCTGGAGCTTGATTTTCGATTTATGTATTTCCTTTTTAGCATTGTACTGAAATGATTATATTAGTGGATATGTGATGATGATGTTGCCTTTGTAAATTGGGTAATCTTGTGGTTATGCTTATTATGAGTTAAATGTAAAAAATAAAAAAAATCCTCCTTGTAGGATCCCAGAATTGGATTTGAGCATATGGATACTATGAACCGAGAATTAGGTACTATAGAGGCTGTCGGCACCGGATTCAAGGATCGGGATTTCTGTGAATCCGATTTTCGGATTTGGGGCGTGACAAAAGTTGGTATCAGAGCATAACTTAGGAATACCTAAAGAAAACATCACATATCTGCTGATAGCTGCCCTGCACTGTATGATTGTTGAAAACTTAGAATGGTTAGGTCCCCAAGTTCGAATAACTTAGAGATTTTCTGACATAGCCCCCTACCGTTGAGATTGTGAGACTGCATAATCCGGAGATTAGTAGGGTCACCATAAGGTCAATGATGCGTCTTAGGGGTGCGAGATTGAGATTAGAGACCGCTATCTTTATCCCTTTGCAAATTGATTGTGCCTTCACATATATACTTGATGATGTTTTCTCTTCCCTTGTCTGTTCTGTAAATTTTGAGGATGAAATTTTTATTTGGTGGGGAGATTTGTAAGACACGTATCCTAGCCCGTACTGTTCCGTAGGCTTCCGCGGTCATCCCGGTCGAATTCCGGTGACCCGCGATCTGTTATTAGCGTTTGCACGTGACCTTGAGATGTGTCCTGTATATCTGAGTCAGCTAAACCCGAGACTTTTACCAGTGCGACTGCGTCGTCACCGCGGTTCCGATGCCACGTCTTGCACGTCGATGCGGTACCCTGGCCAGGAGATGTGGGCCCGCGTTCAGTTCGAGGAAAACGCCGAGCGTTGCAAATCCCGAGAGAATCCATCACATCAATCATCTCACTTGTCAAAAGTACACCCATCACTCAACCCATTACTCTCCCCATTCCTAAGTACAAAAGCAATTTCAAAAGTCCACTTTCCCATCACCTCACCATCCTCTCTCCCATCACTTCTCTTACACCTCTCTCTCTCATCTCTCTCTCATTCTTCAAACTCTATCTCTCTCCAAGCAACCCACGTCCATGGCTTCCAAGGGGAGAAGCTAGTGTGGCCCACCTTCCTAACTCTCATCTTCACCATCCATGATCCATCTCAACCATTAAAGTCTGTCCATTGGGGTTCTAGCATGCATTGGCGGAAGAAGGGAAGATCTAACGGTGGGTGCTTCTCTCTCTCTTTCATTTTTGTGTAATGTGTGGCCCACTCAGATGAACCCCACCTTGGTGTATGTCTTATCCACACTATCCGTGCATTTGGTGGCCCACCTGAGCAAGGCCCACCTTGAAATTGTGTTGTATGCAAACCGTCCAGCGTCCCTGGACGCTAGACATTGTTATGCATAGAAGTGTGAATTGACAGTTAGTGTACCGGTGAGTTACCAACACAAAAATAAATTGGCTTGACTCAAGGACCACTCATGCAGGCCCCACCTTGATGTATAAATCTGATCCACGCCGTCCATTCCGCTCCCCAGCTCATTTTAAGCATTGATCCAAAAAATGAGGCCAATCCGATACTTAAGTGGGCCATACCATAGAAAACAGTGATATGACTGTTAAAGGCTGTTAGGACCCACTCTGACGTTTCTATGCACCGAAACACCTTCAATATTGGGCTTGTTTGGTTGGTCTTGAGCTATGGAATGCAATGGGTGGAGTGGATCCTCCCGATGCAGGCCCCACCTAGAAAAACCTCTGAAAAACGAAAAAATAAAAAAAAAAGCAAGAGAGGTTGGACGCCACTTGCTGTCAGCGTCCTGCTGCTACTGGAGGTAGACAGGGACGGTGGGCCCCCACAGGCCCCACCATGATGTATGTTGAAAATCTACTCTGTGCATTTGATGGGTTCCCTTTAATCAGCGGGTCACCCCAAAAATCAGCCATTCATGGCATTCAAGTGGTCCACACCACTTACCAGCAGGGGATTAAAAGTCTACCATTGAAACCTCTATTTTTGGGCACAGAAGTTTTGGATCGATATGAAATTTATTTTTCCTCTTTATGCAAGTCTTTGTAACGTTATAAATAGTTTGGATGGAAAATTAATGTTATGGTGGGCCCCACATGGGACCCACCTACTTGGACGTTGGATGGCATGGTGTACACCAGCCATCTAACTGCTGTATTTTACATCAGCAAGATCAGTGGTTCTGATCATGAGGTACTTGTTATATCAAAACCGTTCATCCATGTGCGGCCAACCCTGCACGTGTCACATGTGCAGGTGGTGGGACCCACCTTGATGAGTGTATTCTATAAACCACCGTCCAGAGATCTTTGGACAGTGTTGTGGGACCTACCGTGATATATCTGCACGTCCATGCCATCCACCTGTTTTAGACAGGGCATGGGACCCACCCCACACATGTTGTACGTGTGAGGGGTGGGGTCCACCTTGATATATGTATTCTGTACCCGCACTGTCCATCTCTGGAAGGTGCTGCGTGGACCTAATGTGATGTATGTTTTGTATTCCACACCGTCCAGGGACGCTGGGCCCTGATGATGGATGTGTTATTCCATGCCATCCATCTAACGGCTATGTGGGGCAGACAGTGTTGCATTGTGATCCACACCGTCCACGTGTGGCCTCCACCTTGATTGATGTGCAAACTCACGTCGTCCGTCCTTTTTTTTCAAATAAGGTGAGGTCCACCTTGATATTTTTTTGTATTCAATTGCCACACTGTCCATCATCTAGACAGTGGGCCAGTAAGCCACATCAGCAGCAGCAGTTGCTGCATCGATGTCAGCAAGTTCTGTGGGTCCCGTATGATTGTATGTGTTAATCCAAACCGCTCATTTGCTTGGACAGCAGCTGTGTGGGCCCAATCATGCGGTAAGTGTTAATCCAAACTGTCCAACCACCTTGGATGCATGTATTGTACAGCCATGTTGTCCATCTATTTTGTTGGGGTCCACCTTGAAGAGTTGTATATTTGAACCGTCCATTCCTGGATGGTGCTATTTAGGGCCCACCTTTGATGAATGTATTATACATCCACATCGTCCAGATTGTGCTAGACGGTGCTGAACAATGTTTGGACAGTGTTAATCATCATTAGTGGGCCATGTGCCCCATGAAATGATAGTGTACAGTGATATACATGTTACACCTACAACCATTGAAATGAGTTTTGGTGTGATCCAAGCCCACTTGAGGCCCATTAGTGCGGCCCATTGATGCAGCCCATTTGATGTGTATGAGGCCCATGTACAGGGCCCACCTGTGATGTATATTAGGCCCATGTGTAGGGCCTACCTATTGTGTAATCGAAGCCCATGGGTTGTGGCCCATTGTGATGTATTCGAGACCCATGGGCAAGGCCATAGTAGTGTGTTTATGGCCCATATGATGAGGCCCATTGAGATGTATTTTCGTCTCATATGACGTAGCCCATTGTGACATATTTTCAGCCCATTTAGTAAGGCCTAATGAGAAGTATTTCTGGCCCATATGGCATGGCCATTGTAATGTTTTTGTAGCCCATTTAATGAGGCCCATTATGATGTGCATTAGGCCCATAGGTTGGGGCCAATGTGATGTATTTGAGGCCCAGGTGCAGGGCCCACTTATTATATAATCAAGGCCCGTTGAGATATGTGATTTTGCCATGATATATGTAATAATGTTTATGTGGGCCACTCCTTGGGAGCAATGTTGGTTAAATGTCCACATTATGACTTTCCCTTAGGCCTTGTTAGGCCATCTCATTAATGCAGGTTGCCGATTCCAATCATCGAGGCCGATTATTGATTGATTCCAATTGTTGTGACTGATTTGCCGATTCTGATTATCGATCGATCCCGATTGTCGTGACCGATTTGTCGATTCTGATTATCAATCGATCCGATTGTCGTGACCGATTTGCCGATTCTAATTATCGATCGATCCAATTGTCGTGACCGATTTGCCGATTCTGATTATCGATCGATCCGATTGTCGTGACCGATTTGCCGATTCTGATTATCGATCGATCCGATTGTCGTGACTGATTTGCCGATTCTAATTATCGTGACCAATTTGCCAATTCTGATTATCGATCGATCCGATTGTCGTGACCGATTTGCCAATTCTGATTATCGATTGATCCGATTGTCGTGACCGATTTGCCGATTCTGATTATCGATCAGTCCTGATTGTGCTGGCCGAGTATCGAAGCCGATTCCGATTGTCGAGGTCGATTATATAGGCCAACTCCGATTGTCGAGGCCGATTCTGAGTGTCGATTCCAATTGTCGAGACCTATATGATGCATATGCGAACCGTAGTTGAGGTCTACTGTAATGTATTCATCTCCCATGGGCAAGGCCCATTGTGGTGTATTCGTGGCCTATAGGCAAGGCCACTGTCATATGTATTAGGCCCATGATGCATGACGCATTTGATGTATTCATGACCCATGTGTAGGGCCCACATGTCATGAATTTGAAGCCCATGGGCAGGGCCCACCTGTTGTGTATATGTGGCCCTTGAGTAAGGCTCATGGTGTTGTATATTAGGTCCTTGTGTGAGGCCATGAGTCTACTATATATTTGGCTCTATGAGGGTCATTCCTCGGGGGCAATGTTGGTTAAATGTCCACATTATCGAGGTCGATTGTCGATGTCGGTTATTGATACCGATTATGAGTATGTGACAGCATAGCATCATGATACATGCCCATACGTATCATCTGCATGTTTGTTATGAGATGTGGTTGATCATTGCATATGTCATTGAGCGTGTTGTTATGAGACTCCTTGATAGGCGGAGGTTATCTCACATGAGCGCACGATATGCGCAGGATTGATTCATGACTGGATTATATAACACATGCATCTTGCATTATGATTACCGTATGCCCTAGCGACATCAGGGCCGTAGCCTCTATAGGCATATTGTGGATGGGCAGACGGGAAACTGAAAATTTGTTCTAGCATCGGGCTGCCATAAATGGCCCTGGGTGAAAATCCCTAAACCCTCTTGGTACCAGAAGACGCCCCAACGTCGAGACCGAGTGGATAAATGAGCGCTTGAGTGTCGAATATCAGGAGGTCGCGTCTCCCACTGTGTCATGGTCGGTTGGGAGGGAGTGTGGCCTTACCCGCCTAAGAGTAGGGGGCATTGCTTGGCTGAGTTTAACCAGCTTGTGAATGGGTCCACTATCGACATGCCGAATAGCTATTGGCAGACTATTGGCCAGGCGAATAGTGAGGTTTCTTACGCTCACTTGGACTGTGTAGCTGGGAGAGCGGTAGTGTCATTTGGAGTGTACTAAACCCTGGTGATGATCCCAAAGATGAACTGTACTGATACGTGGACTTATTAAGCAGGAGTTGTATACTCATTTATTCATTCATTCACTATCCACTTGTGCTGGTGGTGTGATACTATTTGTTACGTGTACATTCGAAATGGCCAGGATTTCGGTTGGGGCGCGCGACTAACCTGAGATTAAGAGTTTACCACATTGAGACTGACTATCCGAATTAAGTATGGGACTAGTTTAGATAGAAGTCCCTTGTGATGGGCCCCATAGCCTGCAATACTACGTACTATCATCCCGACTTCACACTCTAGCATGGTTACTCCATTCGCACCGCATATTGCATTATATCTGCAGCATATGGTAATTTGGGTTATTGTGTTTCTACATTTATATGGTCTAGGTACGACTAATGTTATTTGTGTTACTCATCAGGAATGTATATTACATTGCATCCTCTACATCTGATATTTAGCGCTCTATGACTCCTCATTTGCATAGTTGATTCGTATTGCGTATTCTAATATTGTATGACCTATGGACTTGTCAGTATTTCCGCTTACTCTATTATCTTATGATTTGTGATCTTGTCGGTATTTCTGTTTACTCTGATAATTCCTGATCTTGTCAGTATTTTTGCTTACTCCGATAATTCATGATCTTGTCGGTATTTCTGCTTATTCCAACATTGTATGATTTATGGATTACCAGTATTTTCGGTATTATATGACTATGACATTATATTGAATACTTGGCACTTACCTTGTGCACATACTTACACCACCCTCTAAGCTTTCTATAAGCTTGTGCACGATAGATGCGTGCAGGTGATGTTAGATTGCAGCAGTGTTGAGCTTGGAGCGTACAATGGTCTTCTGGAGCTTGATTTTCGATTTATATATTTCCTTTTAGCATTGTACTGAAATGATTATATTAGTGGATATGTGATGATGATGTTGCCTTTGTGAATTGGGTAATCTTGTAGTTATGCTTATTATGAGTTAAATGAAAAAATAAATACTCCTTATAGGATCTCAGAATTGGAATCTAGCATATAGACGCTAGGAACCGAGAATGGAGTACTACGGAGGCTGTCGGCACCAGATTCAGCGATCGAGATTCCTGTGAATCCTATTTCTGGGTTTGGGGCGTGACAGGGTGAATAGGACTATGCCAAATTAAAATAATAATAGCGGAATAAAACAATTAATGGAAAGATAGCACTATAAACAATCCACTATACGGAAATGTAATTACAACCTCAAATGTATGAGTATTGAGAGATTGATATAAATGTTATTCTAAGGACAACCTTACACCAAAAATCAAAGGTTTATGGTAGGACAACCTAATTCCTAGAATGGTCTGTGTATCAAAAACTCAAACTTGAGACAGAGGAATAAAAAGGAAATAGCAAGAAAGGAAATCTAAGCTATTATAACATTCCCCACAATGCTTGAAATGTAAAAGATTATAATATTCACATTCATAAATACATCCCACAATCTTGAATGATAAAAGATATAGAAAATAAACCACTCATCCATAAAACACAAAGAATTATAGTAGTTCGCCTGTGTGTACACCAACTGTTAAACAATAGCCACATAGCTACTCCACTCCTAATAACCTCACATAATGGATATTAGTGTTCACTATGAAAATAGGTTTTTCCAGGTTCACCTAAAACCCTCACAATTGTGTATTTCAAGTGGGCTTACACAATTCAAAAAACCCCACACTTTGAGTTTTCTAGATCACCTCAGACAAACCAAAAATAGAGATTTTGCTAGCACAATCTCGAAAACCGAAACAAAGGAATTTATAAAAACTATAAAATACTTGGATATTCTCCTTGTTGTAGCCCGGAAGAACCAAATCAGAGTAGTAGTTCGAATATAGAAGTTCAATGTCCACACTCACTTATGAAATGGTTCTAGGTTCTAAACTGATTTTAGAGTTAAAGCACCTTGGGCTAGCTTAATTTGATTTTGATTCCAAGAAATGGGAATACTTCAATTCCTCTTTCAAATATAATTGGAATGTAGAAATTCAAAATCAAATACAAACAAAGCTACTAAAAGAGAATATTAAATGAGCACAATATAGCTTAAATAAATGACTATCTTATCTCTCAGAATGATGTCTTGATTATACTTGTATTGAATGAAAAATTCTGAAATTCGTCGTCTATTTATAGGTGAAGAAACTACGTTCACGACTGGTCCGGTGTACACCACGATTGGTCATAGGACCGACGGATTTTTGAAATTTTGAGTGCGATCGGATAAAGCATTCCACGACTGGTCCTAGGCCATCCAAGACTGGTCGAGGGACCTCCACGACTAGTCGTGACCTGTCCACGACTGGTCGTGTGAAACTAGAAACAATTGTTGGAGTTTGAGTCGTAGCTGCAGGACTGGTCGTGAACGAGTCGAGCACTATTCACACGACCGGTCGAGCAATCTCCAGGACTGGTCGTGGCTTAACAAAAAATTCTGAAAATTTGTAACAAACTTAGGACTTGTCTTGGAATTTCTTGGACTAGTCAAGCCAATGCTCGGACTAGTAGAACAGAGTCCAGGACTAGTTGAAGAATAGACCAAACACTTATAAAATGATTTAATTTAAATTATTTATTCAAAATGACCTACCCTAAGGTCAATCTATGGTCTTTCATATCTTGGACATGATGTATGAACATTGAACCTTCTTTTCTTCAGATGATAGACGATCTTTGAAGTTCATGAAGCTTGAGATCTCGATACATAATGAAGCTTGAACTTGAGATCTTTTAAAGCTTGAATTTGTAGTACATGAGTTGTACTTCACCTTGAGTCTTGAGTATGAACAGTTCACTTGTCTTTCGATGTTGCTTTAAAACATTGAACTTTGAAGTTTAAAGTAGTAAACAATGTACTTGATCTTACATTTCTTGAAGTAGATCTTTATTCTTGACTTGAAGCATTGTCCTTGTACATGTAATTCATTGCCTTGAATAGATATATCAATGGGCTACACAAGACACAGATTGTGGTTTTGGCACTACAAAATTTGACAATCGAAGGAGTAAGAAACCATAGCACTTACAACAACTTCCATATTAGGTGAGTCCCACGTGTGGCCCACCACATATATATTATTTTAATATATTTTTTTCTTTTATTTTTTGCTACAGCATCATGGGCCCAAGTGCGTTGGATGGTGTTGACCGTCCAGGCCGTGGGCCCACTAGCTGGATAGCGTGGATATATAATGCATACGTCAATAGCGCAAATTAAATTTAGAAAAATGTAACCGTTAGTCTTCGGCAATAGTGCCAAAAACTTGTTCACAACCCTAAGTGTAGGGTCACGATGTAGTAATAATCTCAATAAGACCGAGGTCGAATCCACAGGGACTAATCTCGTATATATTTTAAAAGTAACTAGAATCAAAACTAGAAGAAGATCTAAATTTAAATTAGAAATAAAAAGGAAGTAATTGTGAAGTGTTTAGTTAGAAACTTAAGAATTCAAAGGTGGGAACTAGGGTTTCCAAGGATCCACTTATAGCAATCAGGGTGATTCCTTACTTGATTCAAGTATCACAATTGGAATTGGAGTCCTATCCTCTCTAATTGGAAGATATAGCAATTAAGATCAAATCTTAACTTCTTTTGACCTAATTCTCAAAAGAGGAGAATTATGATAATTGGTAGGGATTCCATCACCAAACCATGCCCATGAGACGATGACAAACAACAGGATTTACCAATCCCATAATCTCAAAATAGGAAAAGAAGATACTTAAAGCTATTGCAGATCTACTGTAACTTAAGTCACAATAAATCATTAAAAACTGAAAGTATTCCTTAAATATCAAACTAGAAAAAAGGTAAGTTCAACATAAACATGAATCAAAGCAATAAAACATCCCATCACGCTACAAACTTCACCTCTTCGCCCTAGCTAAGAGGTTTAGCCAACCATAGACATGATTGGATCTAAAACCCTAGAAGAAGAAAATATGAAAACTAAGAAAGGAAGGAAGAAAAACGCTTGGCGACAGCTCTCCAATTTTTTTCTTTGCTCCTCCAAAGCCTAGATGATACCTAGGGATGCCTTGGGGACTCTTATTTATAGTTGAGCAACACCTCCTTTCGCACCGACTTGGAAGAATCTAAAAACTGCCTCAAATTTACACAGTCCGTATAAAATCAGCATAACAGCTTCGTTGCCTTGAAGGTCTTTCAATACGATCTTCGATATAAGCTTCAATGCATCGAAGGTCTTTCGATATCATCGAAACTGGTCTGGAACTATCTAGCGAGTTTGGCTTTAAAATCCTGCAATTTTTTATTCCACCTTCGATACATCTAAGTACTTTCAATATGATTTTCAATGCAGCTAAGTACCTTCGATATGATCGAAGGTGATTTTGGCAGTTTTCCAGAATTAGACTTTTCTGGTCCCGAAATCTGCATTCAGGACAATTTTCAAGATTCCTTTTCTTCACTTCAAGTCTTCGATTCTCTTCCTTCTTCACTTGGTTTCCTTGGATCTTTGGCATGTGAATTCTTCAATCTCGGTCTCCTAAGATCTATCCCTTGCCTTGGTGATCTTTGAGCATCAAATTTATGCTTTTAGCACCTTTTCCAATCCAAGCTCTTAAATTCACCTTGCAATATAAACATGAGTAAAATAGGATATTAAGCAGTATCATGTTCATAAAACTAAGATATAATTGGGGGATAATATGCAATATTTGACCCTCAACAAAGATGCCTGTGAAAATCTCAGTGGTGTTTTTATTTATGATAGCCTGTAAAAATTACAAAAGTGGTTTTTATTTTGATAGCCCACGAAAATCACAGGGAACTTTATTAGGTTATTAAGGTGAACCTGTGAAAACCTTATTATAGTGAAAGCCAAAATTACAAGCGTAGTAATTTTGGGAGTGGAGTAAGTGTGGTTGTGAGAACCGTATCCTAGCCCATACTGTTCCTTATGCCCCGCGGTCCTCCCGGTCGAATCTGGTAAACCGCGATCTGTTATCGGTATTTACACCCGATCCTAAGTCGTGTCCCATATATCTGAGTCGACTAGACTCAAAACTTGTACCCTTGCGACCACACTATCACCGCGGTTCCAACGCCGTGTATTACGCGCCAAGGCGATACCTGAGCTAGGAGATGTGGGCCCGCGTTCAGTTCGAGAAAAATGTCGTGCATTACAAATACCGAGTGAATCTCTACGATACATCACATCAATCCATCAATCAAATGTCAAGTACAACACCTATCCCCAAGTACAACCACCCCCCTCCTCCAAAAGTCAACTCTCTTCTACAACCAAGTACACATCTATCACCCATCACCCATCTCTCACCCATCACAACCCATCACTCACCCATCCCTCTCTCTCTCTCTCTCTCTCTCTCTCTCTCTCTCTCTCTCTCATTTTCTCAAACAACCCAAGCACCCAACATCTATGGCTTCCATAGAGAAGCTAGTGTGGCCCACCTTCCTATCTCTCATCCTTACCCTCCAAAACCAATCTCGACCATTGAATCTCATCCATTGGAGCTCTAGAATGCGTTGATGGAAGGTAAAGTCTATGATTAAAGGTGGGTGATTTTTGTATGATTTTGATGATTAGAGGGCCCACTTGTTGTGGGACCCACTTGATGTATACATTGTATCAAAGAGGGGGTCATAATGGCAGGGTCCCTCCATCACCATCCGATCTCTCCTTTCTCTCTCTCTCTCTTTTCCCTTTTTGTATGGTGATGATGATGATGAGGTGTGTGGCCCACTGGACATGTGTTTGTGTGTGTGGCCCACCATGATGAGTTTTATCCACACCGTCCGATTGTGGGACCCACCTTGATGCATGCATTCTAAGTTCCCATGTCCAGAGATGTCTGGACGGTGAAGTGGGCTCCAACGTGATGTATGTGTCTATAATCCACACCGTCCAGACCTATGGATGGTGGGCTGATCACGAGGTATGCATTATATCGAAACTGTCCGTGCAGATGTAGCCCACCATGAAGTGCGTGTGGATCCTCACCGTCCATTGCTTGGATGGTAGGCCACACCAATGTTTGTATTTTATCCAGCGGTCCATCTATCTGGATGCTGGTTGATTTTCATATATATATATATATATATATATATATATATATATAATAACAAAATAATAATATAATACATTATATTATATTATATATATGCATATATATACGTATATGTAGGTGGTGGGCCCCATGTGGGACCCACTTGCTGGACAAATGGGGCAGATTCAAATATCTGGTGGGCCACGTACGTGGACCCCACCCCTGATGGATGTGTTCCATCCAAACCATCCATCCTTTTTGGCAAGCTCATTTTAAAGCTTGAGACTAAAAATGAAGTAGATTTGATGATGAGGTGGACCACACCGCAGAAAACAGTGTAGAGTGAATGTCCACCATTGAAACCCTTTTGGGGGTCACGGAAGTTTGGATCAATATGAAATTTATTTTTCCCCTTAATCCAGGTCTTTGTGACCTTATGATTAAGTTGGACGGAAAATAAAATGGTGAGCCCCATAAATTTAAATGGTGAAAATCATTATGTCCACTTTTATTTGTGGCATAGTCCAGGTGATCTTTCGATGGGAAGCATTTTTGGAAATGCTCTAAAATGACCTCTAATTGAAGTGTGGGCCCCATCTTGATGTAATGTATGTTGGGCCCATATGAGAGGCCCTTTGTGATGTATTTGCAGCCCATCTATGAGGCCCATTAGTGTGGCTCATGATGCAGTTCACTTGATGTATAAGAGGCCATTGGTGCGGCCCATTTGGTAAGGCCCAATGAGATGTATTTTCAGCCCATTTGGTAAGGCCCAATGAGATGTATTCCGGCCCATATGGCGTGGCCATTGTGATATTTTTGTAACCCATTTAATGAGGCCCATTATGATGTGCATTAGGCCCAAGGGTTGTGGCCCGTGCGATGTATCTAAGGCCCATGTGCAGGGCCCACCTGTTGTGTATGTAGCCCTTGTATGAGGTCCATTGTGATGTATATTACACCTTTGTGTGAGGCCATGAGCCCACTTTATGTTTGGCTCTATGTGGGCCACTGCTTGGGAGCGATGTTGGTTGAATGTCTACATTGATGGGCAATGATGGCTGGATGTCCACATTGTGACCTTTCCTTAGGCCTTGTTAGGCCTATTCTCACTGATTCCAATTATTGAGGTCAATTGTCAATACTGATTCTAATTGTCAGTGTCGATTCCGATTGTCAAGGCCGATTATCGAGGCCAATTTTGATTATTAAGGCCGATTCCGATTGTCGAAGCCGATTTCAATTTCGATTCCGATTCTGATTGTCAAGGTCGAGTATTGAGGCCGATTGTCGAGGCTGATTGTTGAGGTCGATTTCGATTCTGATTGTTGAGGGCGATTGTCAAGGCTGATTCCGATTGTTGAGGCCGATTGTATAGGCCAATTATCGAGGTCAATTATCAAGGCTGATTCTAATTGTCGAGGCCAATTGTCGAGGCTGGATATCAAGGCTGATTAACGAGGCCCAATGTGATGTATATACGGCCCGTATTTGAGGCCCATTGTGATGTGCGTTCAGCCCGTGTTTAAGACCCAATGTGATGTAAATGCGGCCCATATTTGAGGCCCGTTGTGATGTGTATTCAGCCCGTGTTTAAGGCCCAATGTGATATATATAAGGCCTATGTGATGAGGCTCATTGTGATGCATTTGAGGGTCAGGCGATGGAGCCCATTATGATGTATGTTAGGCCCATGTGAAAGGCCCATTGTGATATGTATTAAGTTCTTGAGTGAGGCCCATGGTGTTATATATTTGGCCCTTATGTGAGATCATGGGTCCACTATATGTTAGGCTCTATGTGGGCCATTCCTTGGGGACAATGTTGGTTAAATGTCCACATTGTCAAGGTCAATTATCAGTGCTGGTTATCGATACCGATTACAAGTATATCATTCGATACCAAATATGAGTATGTGACAGTATAGCATCATAATACATGCTCATACGCATCATCTGCATGTTTGTTATGAGACGTGATTGACCATTGCATATGTCATTGGGCAGGTTGATATGAGACTCCCAGATAGGCGAAGGTTATCTCACATGAGCGCACGACATGCGCAGGATTGATGCATGACTGGATTATACGACTCATGCATCTTGCATTATGTGCTGTGATTACTGTACGCCCTAGCGATATCAGGGTCGTAGCCTCTACAAGTATATCACGGATGGTCAAATGGGACACCAGAAATATGTTATTAACATCGGACCGCCATAGATGACCCTAATCCCTAAACCCTCTTGGTACCAGAGGACACCCTAACGTTAAGACAGAGTGGATGTATATGAGTGCATGAGGGTCGTATACCAGTAGGTCGCGTCTTCCACTGTGTTGTGGTCGGTTGGGAGGTGGTGTGACCTTACCCGCCTGAGTGAGGGGGCAATATCTAGGTTGAGTCTGACCAGCTTGAGGAATGGGTCCACTATCGACGAGTCGGGCCCGATATTGGCAGGTGGATAGTGAGGTCTCTTTCACTTACCCAGTTGTGTGCTCGGATAGGGGCGGCAAGCTGGCATAGAGTGTAATAGACCCCAGTGATGATCCAAGAGATGAACAGTACTGATATGTGGACTTATTGAGTATGAGTTACATACTCATTCATTTATTCATTCACTATCCACTCGGGCTAGTAGTACGTAACTATTTATTATGTGTACCTTCGCAATGGCCAGGATTTCGTTTGGGGCATGCGACTAACCTGAGATTAGGAGTTTACCACATTGAGTCTGACTATCCAAATTAGGTATGTGACTGGCTTAGATAGAAGTCCCTTGTGATGGACCCCATAGCCTGCGATACTATGTACTATCATTCCGACTTCACACTCCAACATGGTCATTCTATTCGCACCGCATATTGCATTACATCCGCGGCATATGACATTTTGGGTTACTGTGTTTTTGCATTTATATGGTCTAGATACGGCTGACGGTATTCGTGAACGCATCGGAAATTATATATTAGATTACATCCTCGGCATCTGATATTTGGCTCTTTATAACTCCTCATTTGTATAGCTGATCTGTATTGCGTACTCTGATATTATTTGACTCGTGGACTTATCAGTATTTTCGCTTACTCTAATATCGTATGATTCATGATCTTACCAGTATTTCCGACATTGTATGATTATGACGTTGTATTTGTGTGCTTGGCACTTATCTTGCGCACACACTTTCACCACCCTCTAAGCTTTATATAAGCTTATGCACAATAGATGCGTACAAGTAACGTTGGTCGCAGCAGCGTTGAGCTTAGAGCGTGTAACTGTCTCATGGAGCTTTGATTTTATTTTGACATAAGTATTTCCCTTTCAGTATTGTATTCAAAGTTTATATTAGTGGATATGTGATGATGATGTTACTTTTGTGATTTGGGTAAACTTGTGGTTATGCTTCTTACGAGATAAATGTATGTTGAAAAATCCTCCTTGTAGGATCCTAGGATCGGAACCTGGTATATGGGCAATGGGAGCCGAGAATGGGGTACTACGGAAGCTATCGGCACCAGATTCGGTGATCGGGATTCCTGTGAATCCGATTTCCAGGTTTGGGGAGTGATAGTGGTTATTTTAAGCACCAAACCACTATAACTTGTTGTACCTTGTGGTGAATGCTTTAATCTTTTGGTGGTGGATGATATTTACTATTTCATTCTTATAGTGAATGTTGTAATTCTTTTATCTTCTCTTGCTAGGTTGAAAGATTAATTTTAAAGATATTCGTGAAATAAGGTTGTCCTACCTAATATTTTAGGTGAAGTTGCCCTATGAATTATTTGGAATCAAGGTTTCAATATTCACACGATTGATATTTTTGTAATCTTTACATATTTCGCATTTATTTCAATTATTTAGCATTGTCCTATTCACCGCCCATCTAGGACATCGATAGCTCTCTGTTTTAAGTGGTATCAAAGCGGGTTGCTCTTTTTATTTTTTAGATTTACCTCATTGAGTTAGACCTAGAGATACAAGATGTTAAATTTTGAAAGCTTATCCATTACCAAGCCACCACCGTTTGACGGCTCTAACTATTCTTATTGGAAAGCTAGGATGAGGATTTTCCTCAAATCCATTAATGAAAGTGTGTGGTAAGCTACTATAACTAAATGGATCCCTCCTATGATGGAAGTAGTAGTCGATGGTGGAACCACATCAATGAAAGAAACCGCATACAATTTTTGGACTACTGTTTAGAAAAGTAAAAGCAGTGCAAATGCAAAAGCCTTAAATGTAATTACTTATGCTCTAGTGTCAAATGAATCATTTCTTGCGATATAGCTAAACAAGCATTAGATATTCTTGAAATGACACATGAAGGAACTAACATTGTCAAAATATTTAAAACCAAATCCTCACAACTAAATTTGAGGAAATTCGTATTGAAGAAAATGTGTCTTCTATGAACTTCTATACGAAACTAAATAACATAGTAAATTCCATATAGGGTCTTGGAGATAGAATCCCTAAAAGTAAGGTTTGCATAAAAATACTGCGATAACTTCCTGATATGTTTAATTCAAAAGCTATTATAATACATGAATTGAAGGATATATATACTATGAAGGTTGAGGGTTAGTTGGTTCTCTTCAAATTTATTAGTTGAATTTTAAAGCTCTTAAAATCAAATCCATTGTTGTTAAATCTTCTAAATCTAATTTAAAGGATTCTAATGTAAATTTTGATATTGAAGAAAATGAAGATGATAATATGGCTATGTTGGTAAAGAAATTTTATAGAAATTTCAAAAATAAGAAAAGAACAGATTTTTAAAAGCCATTTGATAAAAGAAAATGAAATTCAAATTTTTAAAAATCTAAAACAAAAGACACCCAATGTTTCAACTGTTCTGAATATGGGCATTTAGCTTCTAAATGTCTTGAAAATGATAAATCTAGAAGAAAAGGCATGATAGCTACTTAGGATGAATCATCAGAGTCTGAAACTAATTCTGAAATTGATGAATCAGACTAGGAAAATGCAAATGAATTGAAAGCCTTTATGATTATTGACAGAATCATTTCTTCAGATAACTATGATATGTTTGATTATGAAACTCTAAGAAGTAACTCTGAAAATGAAGATGATCTTCAAGATGCATATGATGCCCTGTATAGAGAAAGTTGTAAAATTACGGCTAAATTAAAAATTCAAAAAGAAAATTATGCTAAACTACAATTAGAACTTGAAAAAATTATTTTAGAAAAATCTCATTTTTGCAATTGTTTTGAAAAGACTAAATTAGATTTGAATTCAAAGATTTCTGAATTGTAGAAACTTAAATTTGAAAATGAGAAATTAACCCTTCAGAGTTCAAAGGACACTTCAAAATATACCTTTGGTGACCAGAAACTTGAAAAACCGTTAACCTCGTTTAGGCGATGTAATGATAAGTTTAGATAGGATTATATTAAAAGTAACTCTTTGAAATCTAAGAATTCTACTCCTACCTTTCTGAAAAAAGAATCGTTGAACTCTAAAGTAAAAACTTTAAAAAAATTAAACTATAAAAGGAATGACTTCAAAAACTCAAAACCTTTTCAAGCCTCTAATATAAAAAATAGTGTCAACTATTATAAACATCAAAGGAATAATAATAAAAATCCTCTTTTAACTGATAAAATTGTGGACTTACTTAAAGAGTTATGGAAATCCAACTTTGGTAAGATTGAAGTATATAGAAAAAGGAGAAATCCTAACTCCTAAACACAGCACAAAATAAGAAATCCTCCTAAACTTAGAACCGCAATAAAATGGGTTCCAAAGGTTAAGTGTCTTGTAATCCACACGGCTTTCAAAGTAAGTAGCCATTCAAAATGGTAACTAGATAGTGGATGTTCGAGACATATGAAAGGTGATAAGGCTATACTCTTAAACATCAATCAATTAAATGGCGGTTCAGTTACATGCGGAGATGGAAGCAACTCCAAGATAATTGGTGAAGGTAATGTACAACTTCCTAACTTACCTCTCTTTGAAAATGTTTTATATATTGAAGGATTAAAACATAATCTTCTAAGCATATCTCAGATATGTGATAATAAACTACAAGTATTATTATAATAAACACATATAGATTGTCTAATTTCGTAAGACAAAAGCGCTTCAAGGTCAGATCACAAGTATAGAATCACAACTACTCTACATGCTTGAAGGTCATCTTAAGATCGGCTTATGATCAACTCAAGATCGGCACATCTTCTCAAGAAACTGACGCCCGAATTCAAGACAAGATCAAGTCAAAGTTCAAGACAAGTGGTTTAATCCTAGAAAAACCTTAGGTTATGATCTTTTTAAAATTCGTTAACTTGGATTTTAATAAGTGTTTTTACTATGGAATTCGACCAACCTAACTTTTGGTTTGACCAACCTAACTTCAAGCTTGAGAAAAATAACCAATTATGTTAAAAATTCGGCTAGCCTAACTTTTGGTTTGGCTAGCCCGAGAAAGTTCGGGTGAAATTCTAACAATGTAATCTTTTGAAATTTATAGGAATTTAGCTAGCCAATTAGCAAATTTGGCCAGCCGAATTTGACCTCGGGCCAACCAAATTTTGGATAATCTTATCTCGCGCGATTTCAGAGCCATTGGAACAAATCTAGTGGACTCCGGCCAGTTGAAGACAGTCTTAGGCTAGCCGAACTTCTAACCTCTTTGCCTATAAATTGAGGCTTTTTCTCATTCTAAACAACAACAAAAATTTACTATAATCCTTCTGCAAGAGAGAGAGAAGCTCAAGTCCTCGGCAAACTATCTGTTGGTATTTATAAATTTTAATTTATAGCTTATTCAATTCCTTTTTTTCTCAAGATTGTTTTAGTCTTATTCTAAAAGAATAATCTATACTCTTTGAGATCTAAGAGAATTGAATCAAGTAGCATTTGGTTTTTCATTTAGAAAATCTATAGAACCTAGAATCTTTCTGTCTGATTTAACATTACGCCATATATGTTCAAGAAAGAAGTTCTTCTGCTACAAGCTTCTGCCACGTATTCGAATCTCCATTTGAAGATAAGTACATGTACTATATTTCATTTTATATTTTTTTGAGATAGCCTATGAAAATCACAGTGAAGTTTTTCTAAGATAGCCTCTGAAAATCTCTGTGAGGTTTTTCTAAGATAACATGTGAAAATCTCAGTGAGGTTTATCTGAGATAGCCCGTGAAAATCTTAGTGAGGTTTCTATTTGTGATAGCTTGTGAAAATCACAAAAGAGATTTTTATTGTGATAACCTGTGAAGATCACAAAGAACTGTATCCAGTTGTTAAGGTGAACATGTAAAAACCTTATTATAATGAAAGTCAAAATTACGAGGGTAGTAATTTTGAGAGTAGAGTAGGTATGGTTGTTTTAAGCACCGAACCACTATAACTCCTCGTGTCAGGTGGTGAATGCTTTATTCTTTTTATTGATTGGATGTTATTTATCATTTCATTCTTGTGGTGAATGTTGTAATCTTTTTATATTCTCTCGCTAGTTTGAAAGATTGACTTTAAAGACATTTGTGAAATAAGGTTGTCCTGCCTGATATTTTAGGTGAATGTTTTCCTACGAATTATTTGGAATCAAGGTTTCAATACTCACGCGATTGAGATTTTTATAATCTTTACATATTCCACATTTATTTCAATTATTTGGCATTGTCCTATTCAACCCCTTTAGGACATCGCTAGTATAAGTCTAAAATGTTGAGCACACTTTAGTTGTCAAATTTTGTCAAGCCAAAACAACTTGACAATAGAACTTCAAGATCGTTCTATGTTCAATAGAAGATTAAGCTCAATTAAGAGAAGATTAAGCACAATACCGATCCATACTCAATAGAAGATCAAGCTCAAGATCGACTAACATTTAAAAAAAGATCAAGCTCAAAGTCAAGATGAAGTTCCGAGACTTAGTTCAAGTCAAACAGATATTTGATTTATCTCAGGTGGTATAAAAACCTTGAAAGACCTTACAACTATGTGCTTTCGAAAAGTTCTTATTTTGGGTTTTTATACTTATTTTGTTCGGAATTCGGTTAGCCTAACTTTTAGTTCAACTAGCCTAAGCTTTCTCGGCCAGCCCAACTTCAAGCCCAAAGCAACAACTAATTTTTGTCGCAAATTTGGCTAGCCCAAGCTTGAAATTTGGCTTGCCCGATAAAGTTTGGGTAAATTCCAGCAACAACACTTTTTAGGATTCAGGGGAATTCAGGCAGCTGAAGTTGACCTCAGGCCAGTCGAATTTTGGATAAATCTTATCCCACACGATCCGAAGTCTGTTGAACCGAATCCGCTGAACTTAGGCTAGTCGAAGCCTTAGTCGGGCTAGCCAAAGTTCCAATTTCTTTGCCTATAAATTGAGTTCCTCTCTCATTCTGAATTATACAAGTTAATTATCAAAATCCTTCTGCAAGAGAGAGAGAAGCTCAAGTTATTAGCAAGCTATTAAACGGTATTTATAATTTAATTTATATAACTTTTTTTCAATTCCCTTTATCTTAGATCTTTCAAGTTTGATTTTAAAGATAATAAACTATACTCTCTTTCTTTTTTTTGTGATATAAGAGAATTGATTCAAGTAGCCTTTGGGTTTAACTTAATTAAAATTAATAGAACTCTAGACCCTTTCTAACTGATTGAACAAAGAACAATCTACATTTAAGAAAGAGGTTCTTCTATTACAAGTTTCTGATACATCTTTTACGGTGAAGATAAGTATACCTTCTAAAACTCTATTAGGTTTTTTTTTTTAGATAATATGTTAAAATCTCAGTTTAGATTTTGTCTAAGATAGTCTGAAAATCTCAGTTTGGGTTTGATTGTGATAGTCTGTGAAAATCATAAGAATTGTATAAGGTTATTAAGGTGAACCTATGAAAACCTTTTTATAGTGAAAGCTAAAATTATGAGGGTCGTAATTTTAGGAGTAGAGTAGGTATGGCTGTTTTTAAAGCACCGAACCACTATAATCCTTTATGTTATGTGGTGAATGTCTTTATTTTATTTGTGGTGAATGATTATATTTGATTTTAGTTGAGTGGTGAATGTTATAATATTTTAATTTACTCTTGCAAGTTTGAGGTTTTAATTTTTTAAAAATTCATGAAATAAGGTTGTCCTGCCTAAAACTTTAGGTGAAAGTTGTCTGACAAATTATTTGGAATCAACATTTCAATACTTAAGCAAATGAGATTTTTGCTTTATTTACATATTCAGCACTTATTTTGATTATTCGACATTGTTCTATTCACCCCCCCTCACACTCTAGGCCATCTTAAGCTCTTCTTTTCAACTAGCTCTCCATTTCAAGTGGTATCAAAGTGGGTTACTCTTTTTATTTTTTAGTTTTACCTCCTTGAGCTAGATCCAGCGCTGCATGATGTCAAATTTTAAAAGCTTATCTATTATCAGGCCACCTCCTTTTGATGACTCTAACTATTCTTATTGGAAAGCCAGGATGAAGATTTTCCTCAAATCCATTGATGAAAGTGTGCTGCAAGTTACTGTAACTAAATGGATCCCTCTTATGATGAAAGTAAGAGCCGATGATGGAACCATATTAATGAAAGAAATCGCATACAATTTTTGGACTACTGTTCAGAAAAGTGAAAGCAGTGCAAATGCAATAACTTGTGCTCTATCACCAGATGAAATCAAAAGAATCATTTCATGCGATACAGCTAAACAAGCATGAGATATTCTTAAAATGACACATGGAGAAACAACCGTTGTCAAAAAATCTAAGATCCAAATTCTCATAACCAAATTTGAAGAAATTCGTATGGAAGAAAACGAGTCTTCTATGGACTTTTATATGAAACTAAATGACGTAGTAAATTCCATGTAGGGTCTTGGAGATAAAATCCCTGAAAGCAAGGTTTGTGCAAAAATACAGCGATAACTTCCTGATAGGTTTAATTCAAAAGTCACTACTATACATGAATTAAGGGATATAAATACCATGAAAGTTGATGAATTAGTTGGTTCTCTTCAAACTTACGAGCTAAATTTCAAAGCTCCTAAAATCAAGTTCATAGCTCTTAAATATTCTAAATCTAATTTAAATGAATGTAATGTAAATTCTAATTTTGAAGAAAACGAACATGATATGACTATGTAGGCAAAGAGATTTTATAGAATTTTCGAGAATAAGAAAAGAATAGATTTTTAAAAATCATTTGACAAAAGAAAAGGAAATTCAAATTTTTGGAAATCTAAAACAAAAGACACCTAATGTTTCAACTGTTTTGAATATGGGCATTTAGCTTCTAAATGTCCTAAAAAGGATAAATTTAGAAGAAAATGCATGATAGCTACCTGGGATGAATCATCAGAGTCTGAAACTAATTTTGATATTGATGAATCAGACTAGGAAAATGCAAATGATTTGAAAGCCTTTATGACTATAGCCAGAATCACTTCTTCAGATAACTGTGATATATTTGATTATGAAACTCCAAGAAGTGACTCTAAAAATGAAGATGATCTTCGAGATGCATATGATGCCCTATATAGAGAAAGTTGTAAAATTGCGGCTAAATTAAAAATTCAAAAAGAAAATTATATTAAACTACAATTAGAACTTGAAAAAGCAGTTTTAAAAAAACTCCTTTTTTCGATTGTTTTAGAAAAAATGTCCGAGCTCATCAAATCCGACCTACTTCCCGAGCCCACTACGCTAGCTCAAAAGTAGGGGGCTTACTATTATGGGTAAAAATGGACTGACCACTAAGAAGTGGTCAGCTCGAACATATATGCATGACATGAGGAGGTTAGTCAACACCGGTCATGATCAAGGAGCTCCTCAACAGCCAAAGAAATCTAAGCCACTACTTGGAAAACAACACTCCTTGAGCTCGACCCTCAAGAGGCGAGTTATAATGCCAAGACACAAATCCCACGGTAGGTCGGCAAGTCCGCCATCTGCCCGGTACCAAGAGAAACTCGACCATAACTCATTGGAGAATACAGGTCGGCCAACTACTCTTTAGAATGGCCCTCATCTCGTGTTGGCGTGAGTTGTCAAATCAATCAATGAGTTGTCAATTAAGAGAAAATCAGAAAGATTATATTCGTAATTGTACAATATCTACGTATAGCCAAGAATAGGGTTGCTAATCTCCCTATATATTTGTACAATATCTCTGTAAAAAAAGCAGAAAAAAGAAATACAATAATAGAAAATCTAACAAGGTATCAGAGCTAGTTGATTTCTGGCTCTTGGTTGATGTCTAACCCTCGTTCATAGCTTCCTTCCGCTGCCACCTTCACATATGGGAGACACTGAAACCCCGACGAAGTCTGTTGACTCTTCCATCGACCATAATACGCTCCTCTCTAAAATGTTCACCACAAAAATGGCTGAAGCTCTGTCCAAAGCTCAAGCCCCGACCTTTCTTTCTGAGCCTGCGACTATCCCGATCGGCATCAAGTTGGATGGTTCCAACTATGCTTCATGGTCTCAAGTTGTCGAGATGTACATCTCCGACAAAGACAAGTTGGGCTACATCTATGGTGAGTTACCTCTGTCATCTCCGACCGATCTGTCCCTCCGCAAATGGTGTACTGACAACGCCATTGTCAAAGGATGGCTGATTAACTCCATGGATCCGGTGTTAATCGGCAATTTCATTCAATTTCCCATGACCAAAATAGTTTAGGATTCAGTTGCTACCACCTATTTTGATGGTGGCGATACCTCTCAAGTCTATGATCTCCGACGCCGCGTCTCACGTCTCCGCCAAGTGGGTGGCTCCCTGGAAAAATACTACACCGATTTGCAAGGACTCTAGCGTGAGATTGATTTTCGACATCCCAATCCGATAGAGTGCCCTGCCGATATTGAACGTTATAATATCTTCTCCAAGAAGATCAGGTCTATGTATTCATGGATGGTCTTGATGACAGGTTGGACAATATTCACAGCGATGTGTTGCAGATGCACACGTTTTCCACCATGGAGCAAGCATATGCTCATATCTGCAGGGAGGCTCTTCATCAAGTGGTGGTGAACGTCGGTGACCACGAACCACCTCCAAGGGCAGTGTTTACTTCGAAAGGCATAAAGCTTGGCTTGTTTGGATCGGCTTCTCAGCATACTGGGAAACCTTTCTCTAAAGCCTGTACCTCATCCGATGGTCTCAAATGCTCTTATTGTGGGAATACAAAGAATACACATGAAAGCTGCTTCCAGTTACATGGGTACCCTGATTGGTGGCATGAGCTTCAAGTTAAAAAATGAGACGATACGACTGAAGGTGCGGGAAAGGCTGTTGTGGCAGTAGTCGAACCTTATCTCCCTCTCGTCTTGCCCACCGTCTCACTTAAATCGGATTTCTCTTTCTCGAATCTAGGTAACCTCTATCATGCCTTGCTTAGTCGTTGCCACGATATGAACAGTAGTGATTGGCTCCTAGACTCTGGGGCCACGGATCATATAACATTTGATCTCACGGATTTCTCCCATCACTCACCTCCAAGGCGCACCTGCATTGCGAATGCTAATGGAGTGACCTCACCTGTCACAAGGGCCGGATCTATAACCCTATCACCCTCTCTTCATTTATCCAACACTCTACTTGTTCTCTCTTTATCTCACAAACTATTATCTGTTAGCCAAGTTACTACAGATCTAAATTGTGTGGTGTTGATGTTTTTCGATTTTTGTCTTATTCAGGATATTCTCACCAAGGAGATAATTGGGCATGATACTAAGAGGGGGGATTATACTACATGGAAGATTTCAGTTTTGGTCGTGTGCATCACGTGTCTTCTACACTTGGTTCCAAGGCTCGACAGATTTGGCTGTGGCATCATTGCTTGGGACATCCGTCATTTGGGTACTTACGACATTTATTTCATAATTTATTCTCTAATGTGGAGACTTCTATATTTCACTGTGATATTTGCATTTTAGCCAAAAGTCATCGTGCTATTTATCCATTAAGTATGAATAAAAGTGATACACCTTTTGCTTTAATTCATTCTAATGTATAGGGACCCTCTCCTTTATCTACTATATCTGGTGTACGGTGGTTTGTGATATTCGTTGATGATTGCACCCGGATGACTTGGTTATATTTAATGAAACATAAGGATGAAGTGTTTAATATCTTTCAATCATTTCATGTTATGGTTCAGACCTAGTTTTTCGTTCTGACAATGGTGGTGAATATGTTAATCACCAATTTCATGCTTATTTTCAATAACATGGTCTTATTCATGAGACCTCATGTCCTCAGACTCCTCAGCAAAATGGAGTCGCTGAACGGAAGAATCAACATATTCTTGAGATTGCCCGGGCTCTTCTTTTAAGCGCTCATGTCCCCACACGACATTGGCCGATGCTATTACCCCGACCGTACATTTAATCAACCGCATTCCTTCCAAAATATTCAATTTTATGACCCCATTACAGTCTCTGTCAACCTCGGTCTCTCTACTAATGGCCCTAATGCTCCCTCCTCGCATATTTGGGTGTGTGAAATATATACACCTCCCTAAGAACTAGCGCACTAAACTTGACCCATGTGCTCTTCGGTGCCTCTTCTTGGGCTATATCATGCATAAAAAAGGTTACCGCTGCTATGATCTTGCTACCAAGCGTACTTATGTGACTATAAATGTCACATTTCTGGAATTCGAACCGTTCTATCCTTCTTCGGCATCCACTTCTTCTCTTTACGGGGAGACACTAGATGAAGAGTCGAATTGATTGAGTTTTTACTGGCTTGAAGATCGGAATGACACACCAATAATTACGTGAGGAATCAACAAATACATCTTCAGGGCCTGACGTATCTTTTGAATCTAGAGGTCCTTCGGCAACTGAGCTCACATCATCAGGAGAAGAACCCGAATCCCCCCATCTCTCAATGCCTATAGATCCATCTCTTGAGAATATTCCTAAGGTAAGCAATTTCACTACACCCTCATTTATGAATAATATAGATACGTCTGCTGGGTATACCTTACCTTTCAGGCATAACCATGACAAGCCACCAAACAGATACTTTCCAAATATTGAGGAAAGAAGGTCGAGGAATCCAATTGCCAACTATGTTTCTACCGAAAAGCTACCTGAACCTCTCAAGATATTCTCACACAAGCTGTCCGCATATCATTTCCCACTACAGTTTAAGAAGTTTCAGCTAATCTCAAGTGGACGCAGATAATTGAGAAAGAAATGAGAGCACTACTAAAGAATCAAACATGGACCTTGGTTCCATTGTCCAAAAGAAAAAAATAGTCAGGTGCAAATGGGTCTTCTCTACTAAACACAAGGCAGATGGATCTATAGAACGATACAAGGCAAGGTTAGTCGCAAAGGGATACACTCAGACATATGGCGTAGATGATCAAAAAACTTTTTCGTCGGTAGCCAAGTTAAATACAGTCAGGGTCCTGTTATTTCTCGCAGCCAAATTGGACTGGCCATTGCACCAGTTTGATGTAAAGAACACATTTCTCCATGCTGTCCTTGAAGAGGAAGTCTACATGGATACTCCTCTAGGTTACACAGCATCTTCAAAAGCTGAAGTTGTGTGCAAATTGCAGCGAGCATCGTATGGATTAAAATAATCACCTCGAGCATGGTTTGGGAGGTTCAGTCTGGCAATGAAGAAGTATAGCTTCCACCAAAGTAATTCAGATCATATATTATTTCTAAAGCACCAACGGGGCAAGGTAACATCTTTAATTGTATATGTCGATGATATGATCATCACAGGGGATGATCAGGAGGAAATCGCTACACTTCAGAAACAATTGGCGACCGAGTTCGAGATGAAAAATCTAGGAGGACTCAAATATTTCATGAGAATAGAGGTTGCTAGATCAAGGCGAGGTATATTTCTTTCTTAGCAAAAATATATATTAGACTTACTATGTAAAGTTGGAATGTTGGATTGTAAGCCAGCAGACACTCTAATCATTCAGAATCATAAGCTCGGAGAGTATCTAAGCCAAATGCCAACAGACAAAGGAAGGTACCAGAGATTAGTTGGTAAACTTATATACCTCTCCCATACCCATTCAGATATTGCTTACGCAGTAAGTGTAGTAAGTCAATTCGTGCATCAACTTGGTAAGGATCATATGAAGGCGGTGATCCGGATTTTACAATACTTAAAATCCTCTCTGAGAAAAGAGCTTATGTTTTCAAAAAATAACCATCTCAGAGTTAATAGTTATACAGACGCAAATTGGGTAGGGAATACCACATACAGAATATCTACCTTAGGATCTTCATGTTTGTTGGAGGGAAACTTGTTACATGGAGAAGTAAGAAGCAAAAAGTTGTGACATTATCAAGTGTTGAAGCAGAGTTCCGTAGAATGGCTAAAGGACTTTGTGAACTCCTGTGGCTAGAAAGACTTCTAACTGAAATTGGATTTGCTCCTACATCCGAGATGGACCTCTTTTGTGATAACAAGGCAGTTATCGCCATTACTCATAATCCGATCCAACATGATCGTACCAAACACGTGGAGGTTGATAGACACTTTATCAAAGAAAATCTCAAAGCTAAAATAATTCAGTTTCTATTCGTGAAGTCCAAAGACCAACTGGCGGATATTCTTATAGAGGCCATATCAAGCAAGGATTTCTACAACTCACTAAACAAGTTGTGAAATTGCGGTAATGACCACTTTAGTTGAAGTAGGAATATACCAATATGTCCTAGAGGGGGGTGAATAGGACTTTTTAATATTTTATGACAATTTAAAATCCTATCACTCTAATTCTAAACGCAGGCATTCATTAGGATTACTAAAGAGTAACTCTACTGGCTTCCAAGCCCGGTAGATGATCCAATCAGAAAACTACTTTGAATGATAATCAAGAAACAAGTTATAGTCTATGATGAATGTGACTATGTGTGAGATGTGATCTTAAATATGAAGGCATTTATGGAAATCACATAAGTAATGGAAGACAATAGCAATCACAAACACAGTCATTTTTATAGTGGTTCGACTACTTGTCTACTTCACTCCTTGCTAACACACTCAACCCTTGAGTGTAACAGATTTCACTAAGGAGGTTTCACAACAGGTTTACCTCAAACCGGAGGTTTTAAATCAGGTTCACCTCTAACCAGTACAACCTACACTTAGGCTGACATAGTGTGTCCATATGACACAGTTTATGCTCCCATGAGCAAGGGTCAACATATAGCACCCGATTTTAGGCATACTGGCCAGGGATCTACTCAAGGAACCTTACAAGTTTATGCTCCCACGAGCAAGGGACAACACAAAGCACCCAATTTTAGGCACACTGGCCAGGGATCCACTCAAGGAACCTCACAAGTTTATGCTCTTATGAGCAAGGGTCAACACAAAGTAACCAAGTTTTAGACCACCCTGGTTAAGGACCTACTACAAGGACCTAAGAGTTTATGCTCTCCACAGAGCAAGGGTCAACACAAAGCGCTCACCACATACACTCCCGCCGAAGGCCTCCTACAAGGACTTCCAAGGGGTGAGAAACACCTTAGACCCAATCCTACAGAAGGAATTATCACAAGGGTCCTCTGGACTCTAATGACTTACAGATAAGCAGATGAGTCCCTTTCAGCGCATTGTTGAAGATCTCCTCATTTGATTAAGAATCTTTAGCTTCCTTGATCCGCAACTCAAAAGATGTACTAATACATGGCGATGGGTTGGGTCAAGGTTAAATGGAAACCTACTCTATTGAATGTTTTCCTATAAGGGAGATAGAGTGATTCCAATCATTTATGCATTCAAGGCATCTTAGCTTAATGATTTTCCATTAAGGTGGCAGCTGGAGGATCCTTGAATGTGGAAGTTCATTCCTCAATCCACTATATTGAATGTCAATGATGAGGGTGGATTGGAGGATGAACTCCCATGAGAGAAAAAGGCTTAAGGTATATGATCTGGGGTTAAGCACACAAAAGTGCTCTCTCTTTTTCTCTATCCAACAAGCAAGGGCAAGCTTCCATTAAATAGGCAGAAGGTTCCAAGGGATATAAAACGGTCACATTTTTTATAGAGTTTGATATCATCGAGCAAGGTCGATATCATCGAGCGTATACTCTTGATAACATCGACTGACAGCTCGATAACACGAACTCAAATGTCAAACGCTTTTGAAACCTTTTGCCAGCTGATAGAAGAAATCGAACATACGTCGATGTTATTGGATTTTGAACTCCGATTTCATCGACACGAGGTTCGATTCCTCGACATTTGAAAATGAGAGAGACTTACCTTTGAAATATTTCAGGTTAAAAGAATGTCGAGGCGCACTCGATATCATCAGAATTTGAATTTTGATGATATCGATAGCGTGTCAATGTATCGATAAATCCAAAGGATTTTTCAGTTAAGCTTACTGGACAGTTTATGTCAATTCTCAATGCAATCGACCCAGCCTCGATATCAACGAAATTTGAATATCGATTCTATCGAGTGACCCTCGATCCAGGATAAAACAACCTGAAGGATAAAACAACCTGAAAATATTGGTGGATAACAGAGTGTCCAATTCGATATCATCGAAGGGCTTCCGATATCATCGAGGTTTGAATTCCAAGGATATCGAGGAGTACTTCGATATATTGAAGATTGCATGATTTTCTTTAGCAAAACTTTGGACACAACATATATGATGTTGATTTTATTGAGTCAACTTCGATAGACTCGAGATTCAAATTTCGATGATATCGATATGGCTATCGATACATCGATAATTCCGTCCAGAGGTAAATGTAGTTGCTGGACATCTTATATCCTCATTTCAATATTATCGAGTGAGTTTCGAGGACATCGACAACACTGTTCAATTACATCAATCAGTCTATCGATAAATCGACAAAGGTAGAAAACTTAGAGATTTTTCTGAAGTCTGAAAAAAGTTTTCTAACCCAAAAACCCTATGATATTCTAATCAGTTTTAAGGGTTTTAATTACATGGTGTTTTGGGACATGGGATGTGAGGCTAAGATTTACCTGTGGCGAGTTCGGGCCCACATTCAGTTGAGGCAGACGGTTGATTGATCTTCCTATGAAGCTTCTCTGTCTAGCCAACTCAATACTCACGCTAATTGACAAACTAGGGCACTTTCAAGTTGCGCATTGAAGATTTGGATGCTTCACTTGAGGGAGAGTGTTGGCGTGAGTTGTCAAATCAATCAATGAGTCGTCAATTAAGAGAAAATCAGAAAGATTATATTTGTGATTGTACAATATTTATGTATAACCAAGAATAGGGTTGCTAATCTCCCTATATATTTGTACAATATCTCTATAAAAAAAGTAGAAAAAAGAAATACAATAATGGAAAATCTGACAATCTCGGACTCCCTACTTTCGTCTTCTACCATCTGCTTCCGCTGGTTCCGACCTGACTCCGATCGACCTTACCTGAGATCCCAATTGAGGATCTCAGAAGATGACCGCAACACGGATCTCTCCAAGATCTTAGCCTAGGATCTTAGGGATATTCACGGCATCCTTGGATATGAATCCCTCTACGACTCGGGATTTGAATCCCTTTACAATACATATCTACTAAATAGGGAGATCTCCCTTTACACCACTGCTTTCTCTCAACTATAAATAGGAACGCCTCTAATGTTGAGTGTGCATGTATTCGAAAGTCCACGAAAGGTTAACTGGATTTTTGTATCAACATGGGCATTCGTGCACTCTCATAAGGGGGAAGCAGGGAGAAAAGATTAATGACGAGAGGAACCAAGTAGCTATAAACGCAGGAAAAGGAAGGAAAATGCATTCCCAAATAGGGCTGTACACGAGTCAAGCTAGCTCAAAAAGCTCACTCGACTTGGCTTGATTCAGCTCGGATTGACTCGGCTTGAAAGGCCGACTCAAGGCGAGTCAAGCTTGTTTACTAAAGCTCGAGTTGAGTTTAAGCCAAGTTGGACCATGGTGTATTTCAACTCGACACAACTCGAACTCGACCCGACTCAAAGCTCGAGCTCGAGCTCAACTCGGCTCAAGTAATATATTTTAATAATATATATTATATATATTATATTAATATTAAATAATATATATATATATATATAAGTTTTTTAAAAAAAAGAAATTAAAACTTTAAAGTTTTTACTAAAAACCCCTATTCGACCCTACCTGTCTCCATTTCCTCTTATTCTTTTCCTTACCCTACTGAGGTAAACTCGACTCAAACCACTAGCTTGACTCGAAAGCTTTGGCAAACAAGCCAGACTTCAATGTTGAGCTCGAGCTTGAGCTCGAACTCGGATATAGCATGGACGAGTCAAGCTGAGCTTGGCCCACCTCGACTCGACTTGACTCGACTGGATGTACAGCCCAATTCACATATGGCTTTGAAAAAGGCAATCATAAATGGTTTTTAGGCACTGCCTAAAACACTCCCGTTTGTGGGCTCCACCATGTTTGTATACGTAATATTTACTCCGGCTATCAAGATCTATTCTTTATTTTAAAGCGGGAAGGAGACAAATCAGATAGATGCACACCTCTGAATGATCCACATGATATGAAACAATGGCATGGGATGACGACCATAGGTTTGTCTATCTTTCATCAAAATGCGTTAATCAAGCGTAATTCACCGCCACGAAAAGAAGATACATAAATCAGCATGATAAAAAAATTCATTCGGACTACACCGTGTGAACTTAGCAGTATGGTATCAATCTTATATTATTCCGTTAGTATGTTCCATATGAGCTCTTAATCAGGATTGTTTTCTTTATATACGGTTGAAATAACGGTTCCTATCAGATGAACGGAAGAGATTTTACATATACAACATGATGGACCCCAGTAGCTTGGATGCTTTACGCGCGGCGGAAAACAGGCGTTGTAGAAAGTCCAGGTTATGAAATACGAGGATCGTTTGGCGTGACACGGCAGGATCTCGAATCGGAAAAAAAAAAAAAAAAAAAAAAAAAAACATTAAACCCGAAGCCCCCACAGTCCACCCACAAACGGCAAAACCCGCATTGAAGCTGCAACGAGGACCGGCCTCCCACTTTTCCATTTATAGGAAAACCGCCTTCTTCCCAAAAACCGCTTTTGCTTTCCGGTTTTATCCATCCGGAACCGGTTCCCCTTCCATTGTTCAAATCAAACCCGCCCGAAACCCACGCCGAGAGAGAGAGAGAGAGAGAGAGAGAGAGAGAGACGGATGGCGTTGTCGAAGGTGATGACGTCTTCCACGTCTGCCAATTCGGATCTGACGCGCCAACCCTCTTCCTTATATTCTCTAACTGCCGCGGAGTTCCAAAGCTCATCTGTCAGCAGCAGCAGTAGCTGCACCATCGATCCTACCAAGGCCTTTGGCAGCATGAGCATGGACGACATCCTCCGCAACATCTATGCTGACAGCAGTCATCCTACGGCTGAGATCCTTCCCCCTCCCCATGATCCTGATGCTGGCCCCTGCCCCCTTTCTAGGCAGGGCAGCTTCTCTCTCCCCAAGTCCGTCGCTGCCGGGTCCGTTGATGAGGTCTGGAAGGAGATCTCCGTTGCCGACCGCAGGATCTCCGATGGGCTGGCTTTCAAGGATGCAGCTGCGTTCGAGGAGATGACGCTGGAGGATTTTCTTGCCAAGGCCGGGGCGGTCCGTGAGGAAGACGTTAGGGTCCCGTCAGGGCCCGCTTCCACAGGGCAGGGGGGTTTTGGTGGGGATTCGGTTTTGGGTAGTCAGTTTCAGCCACAGCAGCAGGTCGCCGAGGGTTCTTCGGTTCTAGGGTTTGGGAATGGAGTGGAGGGGGGAGGGGGAGGGGGAGGGGGGAGGGGGAAGAGGCGGGCTGTGCAGGAGCCAGTCGATAGGGTCGCACAGCAGAGGCAGAGGAGAATGATCAAGAACAGAGAGTCGGCTGCGAGGTCGAGGGAGCGGAAACAGGTCAGTCATGTCCTTGATGAGATTGTGTCTTCTTTATTGAGCAATGCTGCTATGCCCTGTTTAGTGAAGGGTTCTGTTGATCTCGTGCGCCATCAAGTGGATGGGCCGCAAGCACATGAAAATGGTAGAGGATAGGATTGTGGCAGTCATATGATTAGTACTGTACATAGGCCAAAAAACGATGGAATGATCCACATTCAATAGGTCAAAGTGACTAAAACCGAAAGATCACAGTTTTCCAATCACCATGGTGTTTTGCCCAGTCGATGCACATGGTGGCCACTCAGTAAATCAACCATCCTGATCACCATCATGTTGGCTACCTGTACAGTGAGATAGGTGATGGTCCACATCAAATTACTACGGCGAGCTGCTTAGAGTAGCATTCTTCTTTATTTCCTTTCTTCTTTAGTTTCACCTTGAATTCTGATGTATGCACGTTGTATCTCTGTCCTGAAGGCTTATACAGTAGAGCTGGAATCTTTGGTCATGCAGCTGGAGGAGGAAAATGCACGGCTACTAAGGCAGCAGGTGCTACATTTCTGTTCGAATTTCAGAAGTTTTTAGACTTCGGTTGTGGTTGCATACATTATTGGATCAGGTTTTCACAATTAGTTCAATATAGAGGAAATTACCAAATGTGAATTACCTTCTTCCTATTATTCATATAAGGGAACCTTGGTCCTAGTCATGTTTATGTTGCTTTTGAATTGAAATTAATGTGACTGCAATGTGAGAGTCACTTCCTCATTCCGAATGCTAGGTGATTGCAGTTTGGTCATTCCTTCTTTAGTCAACCAATTATTGGAATGCAATACGATGGTTCATCTAAATGCTGCCTTTACGGATCGGGCCGTTGTTTGCAGCCACTGAACATTGCTTGAGTAGGTACATGCCTGCCTCCAGACTAACCAATGGACATACCCAACTTTCTCCCATTTTTTGCCTAGGTTGAAGATGGTGGACGGCGCCTGGGGGAGGATTAAAAATTGGACCTTGACCTGTTTAAACTGGGACGGGTACGGATACCTGTGGATCTAGATACGTATTCACAGCCCTAGACACAACATACCTATGCAAGGACCCATTGCATTGTTTGTTTTTCATCAACAAAGTTATCAATATGCCATGGTGGTAGTTTCAATAGTTACATTTACTTGCGTAGTGGCTGTAGTTAACTATTCATGTGATGCACAAGGTGAACAGGATATGGCTTGTACTGTTGAAGACAACGACTGGTGTATTTATTTATTTATATTTGGCTTAGACGTTTGACTAGTTTTTCATATCTGTTGGACAACTCAATAGTCTTGGGAAACAAGCAAAGTTTTTGGTAAATATTCTTGTTTTTTTCTATTGTTTAACTTTCAAGTTAAACAAAGGAACTCAAATACATTTTGCAATTGCCCCTGGTAGTTTTTTATTCAAGTTTTTATATTTATTTTTTCGTATGTTTCCTGTGGCCCAAATGTTGTGAGCTAATCAAAGTTGTAAATTGCAGGCGGAGCAGACCAAGAAGAGGCTTCAGCAGGTATGTCTTGGATTTGATTCCATTACTGATTCCTACTGCAATAATTGGATTTGATTCTCTTGCTGATTCGTAGTGCCGTAATTTTCACATTTCTTCAAGCAGATGTTCAAAGATATTGTACATTGCTTTGTTTAAGGTCGAAGGGTTCCAATATATGAGAAAGCATCAAAGTACTATGACCCTTTGGATCTCATTTACAGTCATTGACACCTTTAATATGAAATCTCTGAGGGGATGATCAATAATGTTGGATGTTGGAGGTTATAGTCTTGTGCTTGTCTTTTGGAACCCAGACTTTGATCCGTCTTGTAGATCCAAGTCATGCAAGCTCTGAGTAACATGAAAATTAAGGATTTTGAGCTTCGAACCAACAAGAGAACTTTGATGAATTTAAGGGTTGTACTTTTGCGTTGTCAATTCGGCCAATTTGGGGCAAATGAAAAATTCATTACGAATTATGAATCAATTTGATTCACTTAATTTGGAGCACATAGGGATGGTGTACTTCATTTATGCCATTGACATCAGCAGCCACATTTGGGAGAATGAGCATTTTCAGTGGGGACCAGTGTTGTTCTATTGGTCTTGATTTTATGAGCATTTTAAACTTGTTGATTGTGATCAGCAAATGCAATAGATTATTGATAGTGCTTGATTGTAATAAACTTATGTAATAGCCTATTATATTGCGTCTGTGGGAGTTTTTTGGCTCTCATTGCCAGTTCCCAGCCCCAATAAAGGAGAGTTGCATCAGGTTGTTAGCCAATGTCAAACTTATGCCATAACTTTCATCATGAATCCGAACAATATGATGATTTTATGAGCCTTTTAGTGACTTTGTTTAATTTACTGATGCCCGTTTTAAAGATAAAATTTACTGATGGCATTTAATGAGCACTTGTAGTCATTTTGAAGTAATCAGATTTAGTTGGGTTCTAGCCTGTAGCTCAATGGTAGACAGGGTGCATTCAACATTGAGGTCTTGCTTTCGAGCCCAGATTACCTATATATGTTGAGGTCTTGCTTTCGAGCCCAGATTACCTATATATATATATATATATATATATATATATATATATATATATATATATATATATATATATATATATATATATATATATATATATATCAGATTTAGTTTGAGATTATGGGTCGCAAAAGAATGATTCATTTGAAGCTGTGATGAAGAATCACTTCCATGTTTTACCAACCTTTGCTGTTTGTTCTTTCAAAAATCATTTTGATTTGATTTATCCAGATCTTATCCATCCTACTTGAAATTTCACATCTTTCAAGCTCCATATGAAGTATGCTCGTCAATGTTTTGGTAGATATTGCATGCTAAAGGCTATTTGACTAAACCTATTGGAATGTTAGAGGAAAATGTAGTTAGGTGATCAAATGGAGAATCCTTTTCTCTTTGATTATTTGATTAGGGTGAATCATGAATGGGGATCGCTTCCTTTTATGAGTGAAATTTGTTATGTTGATTCAAACAATATGAAGTTGAAGTCGTTAAACAAAAAAAAAGAAGAAGAAGAAGAAGAAAAAAGAACAGCAAAAAACAATGTGTAGATGGGGTACTTGACTAAAAGAAAGTTGTGTAGCCTATAACAGCTGATCTGAAATATGAGAAAGGAGAAGAGAGCAGTTAGATCATCAAATCCTGCTAGTACCATTTAAACAATTATTTCCTGGTCTCTGAATATTGAGTCGAGTGATTTATTGTTATATTTGACTGTAGGGAAAAAGTCAGGATACTGTTAACAGAAGTTTAACATGCTTGCATTTATAATCTGAATTAAGAAATTGCAAACTCTCTTTTCATTGACAAGATACTAGTTGAATAGTGTACCACTGAGGACTGTTTGTGTTTGGGAGTAGTTTATTCATATGTTTTCTAACCTGCTCAAAGTGTTCAAAGGATGCTGACATTCATTGGAAACAAGTTGAGGATGCTCAAAGTGATTTTACCTGCTCTTAAATCGCTGATTGATCAAGAGTCAAGACACTTGCGGTAATGACCAATTAAACTTGTGGTCGATTCCACACTACTATAGTAGGACAAAAAAAAAAAAAAACACCATGAATAACAAGTCGTGGAACCTGTTGCATATGATCCTATGTTTCTTAAACTGTCTTCTAACTTAGTTATTCATTATCATGTCCATCTAGCCGGGGATGTTCTGCCTGCCTTTTGCTCTTTAGCGGGACTACCAAGTCCCATGTCATGTTCCTAGGTGCAATTTATCATTGTGGTTACAAACCAGAAAGAGGAGACTCTTGATGGGCATATATGTCATTAGTACACAAAGTTGTATTTAAGCAAGTCTCTAGATGTGCTCAAAAGTGGATAGCTATCTAAGTCTTACATGCACATGCATATGCATTTCCCTTAGGGCGTGTTTGATTTTCCAGAGCATGTGTAAATACCCTTGAAATGGGTAATTATTACCATTTCACCCGTTTGATAATCCATCGAACTTTTTACCTTGGAAATCGGTTCAAAAAGTTAGTTTAAATTTGTGGACCCTAAGTTGATGTATATGATATATCCATTCCGTCCATCTGTTTTACCACATTAGTTTTAGGCATGAGCTGAAAAATGAGGTAGATTCAACACTCAAATGGCCCACACCAAAAGAAAAAGTGGCCCTAAAAGGTTTTTAATGGTAAGTGTTTGATTCCCTTTTTCCCGTGGCGTGGTCCACTTGAGCTTTGGATATGCCTCATTTTCTGGCTCATGCTATAAAGTCATTAGGCATAACAGATGAACGGTGTGGATAAGCGATATGCATCACGGTGGGACCCACAAGTTGTGGCGTTCTCGATTTCCGCATAAAAAAGCAAGTGGTCAAATCAAACATTGGGAAGAGTGAGGTACATACAGGGGAAATAATCATTATATATTTACATGGTATTTATCGGTGAATTGAAAAATCAAACATGCCCTTGGTTGAAATCACTATTGTTAGCGTGGAAACACTTTGAATGCTATCCCCTTCACTGGTGTTTATCTCCTAGTTTTGTTTGGATTCGGTGTTGTGTTTAACAAGGGGTAAGGCGAACATTTCAATCGTACGTGAGGAAATGTCTCTTGGTTCTCTCTCTCTCTCTCTCTCTCTCTCTCTCTCTCTCTCAAAATAATAAAAATAAATTTCTCTTGGTTTGTTTATGGAGTTGGTTATCTACAACTATATTCACACATCTTCCTTGAGGGAGTTATGAGCAATGTTCACAATATCGATACTATCGGCCGATATTGTCGTTTTCGCTGGCCAGCAATACGAAACTCCTCAAAAATACAAAAATCACAGAATCCTGTCAATCGTGCGATTATTGCAAGATATCGCAAAATATCATGCGATATCGCCGATACTGACTATATATTGTATTTTATCATGATTTTCACTTGATTTTATACACAATATCTTTGATGCAGGACATGAAATTTAAAGATGATATGGGAGATTTTAGGCTTAGATCATACTAATTCAGAAACAATAACATAAAAATTCCACATCCCACACAAAAGTCCAAACATTCGATTAAGGAGAATCTATGCGGGTCCAGGCCTACACATGATAGGGCTGGATCAATAAAATTTATGAACCAAACGATGCTCAAAGATAAGAAATAATCATCCACACATGTATAGTAATCAACTCCTAATCCAAGAGATTTACTAGTTTCAATTCAGGGAATCCTAGGGTGAGAATAGAGGTAGAATTTGAGGATTTAGGACCATCTATGTCACGCCCCAAACTCGAAAACTGGGTTCACAAAATTCCCGATTGCCGAATCCGGTGCTAACAGCCTCTGTAGTACCCCATTCTCGGCTCCTAGCGCTCATAGGCCAGATGCTGATCCTGGGATCCTACAAGGAGGATTTTTAATATGAATTTGTCTCATAAGAAGCATAACCACAAGTATACCCAGATCACAAGAACAACATTATCATCACATATCCACTAATATAATCATTTGAGTACAATACTGAAAGGGAAATACAATATAGAAATATCAAAGAAAACTCCAGAAGCTCAACCGCACGCTCCTACCTCAGCTCGGCTGCATCATAATGTCACCTGCATGCATCTATCGTGCATAAGCTTATAGAAAGCTTAGAGGATGGTGTAAGTGTGTGAGCAGTATATGCATGCTCAGAATGTAATATCAGAGTAAACAGATGTACTGATAAGTCCACGAACCATACAATATCAGAGTAAGCAGAAATACTGACAAGTCCATAAGTCATACAATATCAGAGTACGCAATAAAAATCAGCTATGCAAATGAGGAGTTCAAGAGCCAAATATCAGATGCCGAGGTTATAATGTAATATGTAAAACCTGCTGAGTCCGTTTAGGCCATATAAGTGCAGAAACATAACAACCTAAAATGCCATATGCCTGCGGATGTAATGCAATATGCGATGCGAATGAAATGACCAAGCTGGAATGTGAAGTCGGGATGATAGTACGTAGTATCGCAGGCTACGGGGTCCACCACAAGGGACTTCTATCCAAACCAGTCCCATACATAAATTTGGATAGTCAGACTCAATGTGGTAAACTCTTGATCTCAGGTTAGTCGCGCGCCCCAACCGAAATCCTGGTCATTGCGAAGGCACACGTAACAAATAGTTGCGCACCACCAACCCGAGTGGATAGTGAATGAATGAAGGAATGAGTATACAACGCTTGCTCAATAAGCCTACATAGCAGTACTGTACATCTCTGGGATCGTCACCGGGGTCTATTTCACTCTACGCCAGCTTGCTGCCCTTATCCGAACGCACAACTGGGTAGGTGGAAGAGACCTCACTATCCACCTGTCAATATCGGGCCCGGCTCGTCGATAGCGGATCCATTCCTCAAGCTGGTCAAACTCAACCTAGATATTGCCCCCTCACTTAGGCGGGTAAGGTCACACCCCTTCCCAACCGACCACGACACAGTGGGAGATGCAGCCTACTGGTATACGGCCTTCATGCGCTCATATATATTCACTCGGTCTAGACGTTGGGGTGTCCTCTGGTACCAAGAGGGTTTAGGGATTTTCACTCAGGGACATTTATGGCGGCCCGATGCTAGTAATAGATTTTTGGTGTCTCATTTGGCCATCCACGATATGCCCGTGGAGGCTACGTCCCTGATGTCACTAGGGCGTACAGTAATCACAACACAATGTAAGATGCATGAGTCATACAATCTAGTCATGCATCAATCCTGCGCATACCGTGTACTCATGTGAGATAACCTCCGCCTATCAGGGAGTCTCATAACAATATGCCCAATGACATGCAATGGTCAACCACATCTCATAACAAATATGTAGATGATGCGTATGGGCATGTATCATGATGCAATGCTGTCACATACTATCTCATAATCGGTACTGATAATCGGCCTCGACAATTAGAATCGGCCTCGACAATCGGAATTGGCTTCAACAATTGAAATCGGCCTCGACAATCGGAATCGGTCTCAATAATTGGAATCGGCCTAAGGGAAGGTCATAATGTGGACATTTAACCATTATCGCCTATCAATGTGGACATTCAACCAACATTGCTCCCAAGGAGTGACCTATAAAGAGCCAAACATAAAGTGGGCCCATGGCCTCACACAAAGGCCTAATATACATCGCAATGAGCCTCATACAAAGACTACATACACATTACTATGGGCTGCATGACGTGGACCTCGAACACATCACAATGGGCCTCACTCATGGGCCTCATATACACAACAGGTGGGCCCTGCACATGGGCCTCAAATACACATGTGGGCCCTACACATGGGTCTCATATGCATCAAATGGGCCACGTATCTGGGCCTCGAATACATCAAATGGGCCACGTATCTGGGCCTCGAATACATCAAATGGGCCTTGCCCATAGGCCTCAAATACATCACAATGGGCCTCGCCCATGGGCCTCCAACCTATCGCAATGGGCCTCATCAAATGGGCCGTAAATGCATCACCATGGGCCTCATACGTGGGCCTCATATACAACGAGTGGGCCGCACTGCTTGGGCCTCATATACAACAAATGGGCCACGCGACATGGGCCTAACAATACAAACAAGTGGGCCCCGCCCATGGGCCAAAATACATCATGATGGGCCTCATGGATGGGCCGCACCAATGGTCCTCAAGTGGGCTTGGGCCACACCAAAATCATTTCAATAGCTGTAGGTGTAACATGTGTATCACACTGTACACTATCATTCCATGGGGCACATGGCCCACTAATGATGATCAGCACTATCCAAATATTGTCCAGGTACAACAGCACCATCCAAACATTTCCCATGTAATCCCGTACCATCCAAACATTGTCCATATAAATCAGCGCCATCCAAACATTGCCTAAGTAAATCAACACCATCCAAACATTGAACAACACCGTCCAAACATTGTCCAGCACCGTCCAACATAATTTGGACGGTGTGGATGAAATAATACATCATAGTGGTGTCCACGTGGCGGCCCACTAGAGATTCGAGTCTGCCTTAGTTTAGTCCCAAGCCTTAAAACGGGCTTGCCACATGGATGGATGGTTTGGATGGAACACATCCACACATGGGACCCACAGAACTTGCTGACGTCAGTTAGCAGATGGGTCCCACCATCTGGACGGCTTGGATATCACGTGGGACCCACAGAACTGGTTTACGTCAGACCATAACGAGGTGGGGTCCACTTACTGACTGAAATGCAGCAGCAGCTATTGCATTAGGCACTCTAGCCGATTCACATCCACCGTCCATGGGTTGGACGGTGTGGATGGAACACATCCGGTCAAGGTGGGCCCCACACGCTGCCATGGTGGGGGTCCACGTCCTGATGATGGACGGACAAGATAAAATACATACATCATGATGGGGTCCACGCAGTGGACGGTGTAGATAAAATCCATACAGCATCGTGGGCTTCCACATCCATGAAATGTACGGTTGGATGGAACACATCCACACGTGAGCCCTGCAGCTGCTGGATGGTGTCCCACAGCGTCCTGGGCTGCTGGCCTAATCAATGGACGGTTTGGATATATGACTGGTGGGTCCCATTGTCCCACGGTGCTGGACGGTGTGGACACCACACAAAATCAAGGTGCGTCCAGCACCTTAGCAAGGTGCGTCCAACACCGCATCACGGTGCGTCCAGCACGTCTGGACGGCCCGGATAATATACATCAGGTGGGCCATCAAAAAAATCAAGAAGAGGAGAGAGAGAGATCGGAGTAGTGGAGGGACCCCGCCACTATGGGTCCCTCTTTGATACAAATCGTATATCAAGATGGGTCCCACTATATGTGGGCCCTCAAATCACAAAATCAAGTGCTTATGAACACCCACCGTTAGATCTCCTCTTCCTTCTTCCGCCAATGCATGCTAGAGCTCCAATGGATGGACTTCAACGGTTGAGATCGATCATGGAGGGTGGGATTGGATGGTAGGAAGGTGGGCCACACCTAGCTCTTTCTCATGGAGAGCTTGGACGTCCACCGCCCATGGTTGCTTGGGAGAATGAGTTTGAAAAGAGAGAGAGGGAGAGGATGGGATGTAAGAGAGGGATGGGTGAGTGATGGGTGATGGGGAGAGACTTTTGGGGATGGGTATGATACTTGGGGATGGATGGGAGTGATGGGGTGTGTACTTGACATTTGATGGGACATTCTCTTGGGATTTGCAACGCGTGGCATTTTTCTTGAACTAAACGCAGGCCCACATCTCCTGGCTCAGGTATCGCCTCAGCGTGTAATACGCGGCGTCAGAACCACAGCGACGGCGCGGACGTAAGGGTACAAGTTTCGGGTCGAGCCAACTCTGGTATATGGGACATGACTCAGGATTGCGTGCAAACGCCGATAACAGATTGAGAGTATCTGGAATTCGACTTGGAGGACCGCGGAAGCTTATGGAACAGTACGGGCTAGGATACGGGTCTCACAATCTAGGGTTAGGGTATATGAAAAACAAATATGAGAGAGTATAGGAGAGGGAACCCTAAACTAGAAGACAGCTGTCACGTGCGGATCACGAGTGGGACCTGGTGCACGTGCACTGGTGATTGGCCGCATGTGTGGGGCCCATGTACCCAAAAATCCTCTCATTGGGGTTGGTCGGCCAGGCTTGGGCTTCAAAACCCCCAAATTTCACATCGATTCGAGCTACAGCCTGGGCGTGGTGCTCCGTCGAAGTTTTAGCCACCCTGTAGGGCCAGATTCTGCAAATCTATTGAAGAGAGGGAATTTGTTGCAATAAGGGACAGATTTGTAGCGTAGATGATTATGGGAGATGAGAAGAGTGGATGATATAAGATGCGTAATAGAGATGGCGATGGATGGAAGTGAATCGGGATAGATGTGGCTTCACACCACGGTAGTTAACCCTTCGAAGAAGGGAGGGCTTTGCACCCAATTAGGCTTCACAATTCAGAGAGTAGGAAAACGCAGAATTTTTATTACTCTTCAATGAATCAAAAGAACTACAAGGGGTGCCTATTTATAGGAAAACCCTATACCCCAAAACTCGCGCTATATGTGCAACTTATTACTTGGCGATGAAGTAAGCTAAAATAAAAACCAATCAAAGAAATCTAAAGCGTTCATGATGTTCTAAATAATTTAAATAAGCAAAATTTAAAGTATGAACTTAATCCGACTAGAGGGCTACGATTATGAGATCCCATGGTGGGCTTTTCTTAATTGTCAGGCCCGCTCTTTTGAATCAAAACTTCGTCTCCTAACTAGAAGGCTCTCCCTGGACGTCGTCATTGATCCAGATCGACGGTGGGGTCCTCCTTCTGGCGTATGTGCGTAGGGGGCGGCGTGCGTGCGCGTGATGTTCCCATCAATTCTCCCTGGCTGCGACGATTTTGCCATTGGCGAAATAAAACTCCTCAACCGCTCCATGATGTCAGGATCAAGTCTCTGAAGCTCTTCCTTAGTGAACCACGTGCTGTCTGAAGCTAGGTGTGACTTCCATTTAACCAGGTACTTCTGAAACCTGCCGTCCGACGTTGAAACTATCTGATGGTCCAGGATATCCTCTATTTCTTCTCTGGGTGTGTGAACGTTATGTATGAGAGGCAGAGGCTGGGAAGGAAGGTTAGAAAGAATAGGTATGGAAGGTAGAGGCTGGGAAAATGGGTCAGGACAGGTAGGTATGAGAGGTAAAGGCTGAGAAAATGAGTCGAGACGGGTAGGTATGGGACGTAGAGGCTGGGAAAATAGGTCAAGAAGGGTAAGTATGGGAGGTAGAGGTTGGGAAGAAAGGTCAGAAAGAGTAGGTATGAGAGGTATAGGCTGGGAAAATGGGTAGGGAAGGGGCCATGGTTCAAGGGATAAATATGGGGAATCAGGATGGGTGGGCGAAGGGCCGAACAGAGTATCAGTGGTCCCCTGAAAAGTAACTAGATCTTCCACATCGAATGTGAAACTAATTCCCATGTAAGGTGGAAGATCTACCTCATACACATTGAGACTGTTTCATTTTATAATTTTGAAGGGTCCAGCGCTACGTCCGTGTAACTTATGAACGGGCCTTGTAGGGTTCCGCTCGTGCCTGATGCGGACCATCACAGTCCCAAATATTGAATTCTTTGAAACGTTTATACTGGTTTGCAGAAAATTTGTAATGTTCACTACTAGTAGTGATCTTCTGCTTGATTTCTTGATGCCATGAATGAAAGTGATACGCAAAAGACTTTGCAGGCTCTGACGTCCTATGGGACAGTGACATAGAGACAAGATCAATAGGTTTTCCCGATTTATAAACAGTAACGACTTCATAAGGACTGAGATTTGTGGACCTATTGACAGAACTATTAAACGCAAACTTGGCTGTAGGTATTACGGTGTCCCATGTTCTGGTGTGCTCTATATCCCTCCTAGGGGGAGACTCATTTGGTAGATCATCAGGAAAGACATCACATAACTCATTTATTACTGGAATGACCTCAGTGGGTAACTCTACACTAGCCTTTGGTGCACTCTCCAGCCACAAGGCCGCACATGTTGTACCCCTCAAAATAGTGGTCTTGATGTTCCTCATGGGGTGGGTGCACGGGTGTATGCCCATAATTGTTTCTTTGACCAACTCCATTCATTGGTCTATCCTCCAGGTCACCTGCCTGAGATTGGACATCTACCCTAATGGTGAGGTTTGTCCTGGCGATGATCTTTAGTCGGGTAATGCGCACCAGTGTTTCAAATAGTGCCCGTAGCGTACGCTACGTAGCGTAGCGTGGCCGTGGTGCTATGTAGTGTCCCAAATTGCGTAAATCCCCTGTAGCGTACGCTACAAGGGTCGTAGCGTACGCTATAGTTACGTAGCGCATAGCGTCCGTAGTGTAAGCTACAATGTATTTTTTTTACTATTTTTTAATTTTTTTTTCACGTTTTCTTTGTTTCTAATGTTGAGGAATGTGACACTTGTATTGTACTTAGTACTTTTAACCTATGGGATTTTTTTTTTCTTTTCATAATTGTGACTTGTGGTTTCAATTAGACATTATTAATTAAAGTGGTTTGCTTAGAAAGTTGTTGATGTGATAATTATTTGATTTGACTTATATATGCGGATTGACTTTTGATAAATGATAACTAATAACTTTTTTGAACATGCTTATAACTAATAAAATGAATCATATTTTAGGCATTTATATATATATTTTTTCCTTTTTTTCACTATTTATTATATTTGTTGTATTTTTAAATTAAAAAAATAGAAGTATTGTGTAGCTTACGCTACGCGCTACGTATTTACGCTACACGCCATAGAGGGCTGAGTGCTACGCATCACGCTACCGCTATTTAAAACACTAACGCGCATATCAAGTTGTTCAAAGCATTGGTTCATTTCCAAGCGCTTATCCAAAGACCCGATCTGCTAGGATAGCTTGTTTAGTGATTCTAGCAGTTGTTCCATGTTTAGTATAGGGTCCAAACCAAAATTCAGTAATATAGTTGTCAAAATATAAAATATTTATTTATTTATATTATTTTTATTTTTATTTTTAAGAAATAACCTAGTTTCTAAAAATAAAAAAGGAAAGTTTCTGAAAACAAATTAAGAAAGTTTCTAAAAATGCAACTTAGTTTTTAAAAATGAAAAAAGGAAAGTTTCTAAAAAAAACAAATTAGGAAAGTTTCTAAAAAAACAAATCAGGAAAGTTTCTAAAAAAGCAACCTAGTTTCTAAAAATGAAAAAAGGAATTTTTCTAAAAACAAATTAGGAAAGTTTCTAAAAATTTAGTTTCTAAAAACAGAAAAGAAAAATTTCTAAACCTAGAAATAGAAAGCTAAGTTAATTTCTAAAATAATTTAAATAAGCGGATAACAGAAAATTTCAGCAGCTTATGTCAGGGTTTATGGACCTCTAAACAGTCATATATGATGAGAATTGATGCGTAATGGACATAAACAACTAAACCCTAAACATGTAATGCATTCCCCTATAAGAACCCTAAGCTTTGATACCAAATTTGATGCAGGACATGAAATTTAAAGATGATATGCAAGATTTCAGGCTTAGATCATACTAATTTAGATACAATAGCATAAAAATTCCACGTCCCATACAAAAGTCCAAACATTCAATTAAGGGGAATGTATGCGGGTCTAGGCCTACACATGATAGGGCTGGATCAATAGAATTTATGAACCAAATGATGCTCAAAGATAAGAAATAATCATCTACACATGCATAGTAATCAACTCCTAATCTAAGGGATTTACCAATTTCAATTCAGGGAATCTTAGGGTGAGAATAGGGATAGAATTTGAGGATTTAGAACCATCTAGGGTTAGGGTTTATGAAAAACAAATATGAGAGAGTAAAGGAGAGGGAACCCTGAACCAGAAGACAACTGTCATGTGCGGACCACGAGTGGGACCTGCCGCACGTGCACTGGTGATCGGCCGCACGTGTGTGGGGCCCATGTACCCAAAAATCGTCTCCTTGGGGTTGGTTGGCCAGGCTTGGGTTTCAAAACCCCCAAATTTCATGTCAATCTGAGCTACGGCCTGGGCGTGGTGCTTCGTCGAAGTTTCAGCCTTCCTGCAGGGCCAAATTCTGAAAATCTGTTGAAGAGAGGGAATTTGATGCAATAAGGGATAGATTTGTAGCGCAGATGATTATGGGAGATGAGAAGGGTGGATGGTATAAGATGGGTAATAGAGATGGCGATGGATAGAAGTGAATCAGGATAGATGTGGCTTCGCACCACAGTGGTTAACCCTTCGAAGAAGGGAGGGCTTCGCACCCAATAGGCTTCACAATTCAGAGAGTAGGAAAACGCATAATTTTTATTAATCTTCAATGAATCAAAAGAATTACAAGGTACCTATTTATAGGAAAACCCTATACCCCAAAACTCACGCCATGTGCGCAACCTATTATTTGGCGATGAAGTAAACTAAAATAAAAACCAATCAAAGAAATCTAAACCGTTCATGATATTTTAAATAATATAAATAAGCAAAACCTAAAGTATGAACTTAATTCGACTAGTGGGCTGCGATCATGAGATCCCATGGTAGGCTTTTCTTAATTGTCGGGCGTACTCTTTTGAATTAAAACTTCGTCTCCTAACTAGAGGCCCTCCCTGGACGTCGTCATCGATCCAGATCGACGGTGGGGTCCTTTTTCTGGCGTATGTGCGTAGGGGGCGGCATGTGTGCGCGTGATGTCCCCATCAATCTTCCTATAGCCACCTACCACGGGATCTTCCTCTTGACCATTCCGCAAATTCGAAAAAAATATGGGAAAAAATCTCTCTTATTTCAAATTTTCCTGAGGGAATGGCCTTCGACTGGATTTGGTGGGTCAATCGTTGACAATGCTGAATAATGTAAGAAAAGCCTAAAACCCTTTTTTTCTTCTGGAGAAAATTGTTTTGAAAGAAACCAAATTTTCGATGGGGTTTTTGGGGTTTTAGGTGGGGATTTTGAAAAAAAATATGTAATTAAGGCGAAATTTTATGGATTTTTAACGGATTCAAAATTGTAGGGGCTTGCGTGCTGTGCCTTTAATGGAGAAGAAGACAAGGGTTTCATCTTTCAATTCGAGTGGATTCGGTGCGACTCCGATTGCACTTAAGATGGTGTGACCCTTACTGTGGGGCCCACCTTGATGTATATCTTTTATATCCATTTTGTCCATTTGTTTGGAGAGATCAATTTAGGTCATGAGACAGAATGAGGCAGATCTAAAGCTTGAGTGGACCCCATCACAGAAAACAATGGGGATTTAACACCTACCATTAAAAACTTCTTGAGGGCCACATAAGTTTTCAATCATGCTGATATTTTTGTTTTCCCTTCCTCTATATCTTCTTGAACTTATGAACAAGTTGGATCTCAAATAAACATCATGGTGGGCCTTAGGAAGGTTTCAAGTTTCAAGTTTCAACAGTGGGCGTCACTGTCCCTGCTGTTTTCTATGGTGGGGTCCACTTGAGCTTTGGATCGGGCTCATTCTTTGGCTCATGCCCCAAAATGATCTCTTCAAATGGATGAATGGTGTGGACACAACACATACATCATGGTGAGGCCCACAGTTAGGGTCCCACCCACATCGCTAGTTTTGTGTGTAGCTCGGATTGGGGAGTACCCCAACTTCGGGCATGGTTTTGGTGGATCCCTAACTGTGGGGCCCATTGTAATGCATGTGCCTTACATGCACACTATCGTCCATCCATTTTGAAAGCTTGTTTTAGGGCATGATCCAAAAAATAAAAAATGGAGCGGATCCAAATGTTAGGTGGACCATAACACAATTAACAATAGTGATTGAATCCTCACCATTAAAACTTCATGGCGTCTACCTGTTGGTAAGGTCACAAAGACCTAGATGAAGAGACCACACAAATATAAGCTTAATCAAAAGCTTTTGTGGCCCATGAAAAGTTTTTAATGGTCGATTACCACCGTTTCTTGTATTATGGTCCACCTAAGATTTGGATATGCTTCAATTTTAGGACCATGCCCTAAAATGAGTTTTCAAAATGGATACACGGTGTGGATATAAGCAAAATAAATCAAAGTGGGCCCCACGGTCAGGGATCCCACCCACCTCGGTGTATCTGGGATCCATTGAGCTGCGCCTCCCAACTCTGTAGGAAGCGGATTGCATACTGGGTAACTCATACAGAGTAAACTCTATGGTGCCCACCGCGATTTATGTATTTTATCCACTCCGTCCAACAATTTTATTAGATAATTTTAGGGCTTGAGCCCAAAAAAGAAGCATATCCAAAGATCTAGTAGACCACATGACGGGAAACAATGTGAATTGAATGTCTACCGCTGAAAAATTCTTAAGGGCCACAAAAGTTTTCAATCAAGCGTTTGTGACCTTATGAACAAGTTGGATCTCAAATTCTCAAATAAACATCACGGTGGGCCCTGCGGAGTTTCAAGGGTGGGCGTTACTATCCCCACTGTTTTATGTGGTGAGGTCCACTTGAGCTTTGGATCGGCGTCGTTCTTTGGCTCATGCTCGAAAATGATCTCTCCAAATTGATTGACGGTGTGGATACAACACATACATCATGGCAAGGCTCACAGTCAGGGTCCCACCCACATCGTTGTTCCATGTGTGTTATATCCATGCCATTTATTATCTATTTTTCCATATTATTTTAGGTCATGATCTTGAAAATGAGGCAAATCCAAAATCTCAAGTGGACCACACAACAAGAAAACAATTGTGATTGAACGACCACCGTTAAAAACTTCCCAAGGCCCACTGCATTGTTTATTTGCCATCAAACCTATTGATTAGGTCACAAAGACCTAGATCCAGTGAAAACACAAATATCAACTTCATCCAAAGACTTGTTATCCAACAGTTGTGGCCCTGAGAAGTTTTTAATGGTGGGCGTTCAATTACCATTGTTTCCTGTGGTGTGGTCCATATGAGATTTGAATCTGCCTCATTTTTGGGATTATGGTCTAAAAATATTTGGAAAAATGGATGGACGGAGTAGATAAAAAACATACATAATGGTGGGGCCCACAGAGCGACATCCAGTAGCTACTGGCTACTAACAACGTCAATAGGCAATCCGTGTCCCGCCAGGACCTAGCTAGAGACGAACAATCCCATGGGGCTTGTGGTGGGGCCCACCATGATGCTTGTGAGAAATCCACTGTCCATCCATTTTTCTAGAGCATATTAGGGCATGAGCCTAAAAATCAGGTAGATCCAAAGCTCAAGTGGGCTGCACAACATGAAACAGTGAGGATTAAAAGTCCACCATGCCCACTATTTCTTGTGGTGAGGATCTGCTTCATTTTTGGGCCCATACCCCAAAATGAGTTGGCAAGAAGAATGGACGGCATAGATATAGAACCCATACATCGAGGTGGGGCCCACATAATAGTAATTGTCCAATGGTCTTATTTTAACAATTAAGTGTCCACTAATCACAGGTTAATTGTGTTTTTCAATCTGTACGCTTGCTTTTTTTTTTTTTTTTTTGAATGAATTAATTGTGTTTTCATACATGTCTTGATATATTTATAAATGTTATACATTCAATTTGAATCACTACATTAGTTTAGTCAGACAATGCATAACTTAAAACCCTATATAGAGGAAACCTATTATGTTCTCTTCTTTTTCGAGATGTTATGATTTAGAAGTGTGTATTAAGGTATATTTTTTTAAAAACAATCCTTGAAGTTTCATTGAAAAATTCAACCATTTCCCCAAAATTTGCCCATATTTCTCAAAAATTGCAATAAATTACCCGATACAAATGATATATCTCTTGTGATAACTGATATGTATCTATATCCCAAGGGTGCGATACATAGCGCGATACCGATATTTCGAACACTAGTTATGAGAGTCTTACCTTGAACGACTGTAACTTGATCTAGGCCAATGACGATTGGGTTCCTTCACCAATTGTTTTATGTATCTCTTTCGTTTGAAGCTGTTTGATGCATTTCTACTTGCCCAAGGTATTATTCCCTAACATAAGTTGTTATCGCATGAGAAGTTAAATAAAACTTACATTATATACTCTCTTTTAAAACTTACATTATATGCTCTCTTTTATCTTTCAAAAAAATAAAAATAAAAATTTACATGCTCTCTTTTGTGGTGAACTTTGATTTTAAATATTTTGAGGTTGATGCTTTTGGCATATTTTTCAACATCTCATCTCCTATTCAAGGTTAGACCCACTCTTATCTTTGTCAATAAAGATGTATGATTTTAGCATTGTCAAGAGCCAACCTCTGATGTAGGTATACTAGGTATAGATGGCTTCCCTCGAAGTAAAAGTGATGAGTTCACTTCCTTCCTATTTATACACAACACCAAGTGTTAACCCCTAAGAAGATGACTACGGGTTACAGGCGTGGCATTCAACTCAACTTGTACAGTCACTAATAGCAATGACAGTGACACATCTGTAATATGGGTTAAAGGCATGGCATTCAACTCGACTTGTATGCTCACTAATGGCAATGACAACAACACATATTACGGATGTGTCACAACTAGTCATATGCAACTACAAGTGAAAAAGAAGAGATGCATGCACTTGTGTAAAGACGTGCATGTACAATATTAGATAAGATACACCAAGAATCAGTAGCAACCACAACAAAAGATGTGTGTGTGTGTGTGTGTGTGTGTGTGTGTGTGTGTGTTGATCAATGGATGCATTTTATTTTATTTTTTGATGAATGAATTTTGTTTCGTATTAAAAGAAAAAATGAATGACAACTTGTGGATATACCTTTGGCCGAAAAAAGGAGCGTGGGTTATGCAATATATTACAGTTAAATACTAGGGGACTGCACAAATACATTAGGTTGGTTGTGTCTCTTATCTACAATTAACAAAGTATTTTGAGTGACACCCTCTTTGGTTAAGGAATCCTCTTGCTATTGCTTGAACATGGAATGTACCAGAGTGATGCTCCTGTTTTGCATTCGAGGTCTTCCACTTCGTTGAGGAGATGAGCTAGTCCTCATGGTTTGTGCTCCTTGCGACTCCAACCTATGGCATTGCCAGAGTCTCCCTCCATAATAATTGGGCTTAAACTATATCTCGTTGCTAGTCTTAAACAGCTATTTTCATCATCCTTGAGGCTGCTCTTGAAACATGGAGTCCATATGACCGTCCCCACAATATTCTGGCTAATAGATGCGAGCCCGCTGGGTCTGTTGAGATTTTGCGCATAGAGATGCAAATTGAGCCTTGAGTGGAATGTCTAAACACCAACAATCCTCATGGAATCATGTTCTTGCCAGTTTTCTACTTTGAGCCCGATGTGTTTGTGGAACGTTTGGAAGGTTGACAATATGGCTCTCCTCTTTCTCCATGAGAACTAAATTTCCTGATCTTATCATCAAGATCCTATTGGATCTCCTTCTCATGCTAGCAATTTTATGGAAAAATGTAGTGTTTTGTTCCCTTTACCCATTTTCCCTCAACTGTTGTCTTTAATGCATTCATTCTTTACTGAGTGAGAGCTTGAACTCATTTTGCACCTTGGCAGCCTGACCGCATTTGTCTTGCACTTTGTTCCCTTCCTTTACCGATGCGTTTTTGGAACATTTGGAAGGTTGGCAATATGGCTCTCCTCTTTCTCTGTGAGAACTGAATTTCCTCATCTTAGCACCGAGATCCTATTGGATCTCCTTCTCATGCTAGCAATTTTACGGAAAAATGCAGTGTTTTGTTCCCTTCCTTTACCCATTTCCCCTCAACTGTTGTCTTTAATGCGTTCATTCTTTACTGAGTGAGAGCTTGAACTTGTTTTGCATGTTGGCAGCCGGATCGTATTTGTCTTGCACTTTGTTCCCTTCCTTTATCTATGTGTTTTTGGAACATTTGGAAGGTTGACAATATGGCTCTCCTCTTTCTCTGTGAGAACTGAATTTCCAATCTTATCACCAAGATCCTATTGGATCTCCTTCTCATGCTAGCAATTTTATGGAAAAATGCAATGTTTTGTTCCCTTCCTTTACCCATTTCCCCTCAATTGTTGTCTTTAATGCATTCCTTCTTTACCGAGTGAGAGCTTGAACTTGTTTTGCACTTTGGTAGCCTGACCGCATCTGTCTTGGACATTGACTATCCTTGGACATTTACTGCATTATTTCTTCATTTTTTATCTTAATATTTCCGAAACCTGTTCCAGATTCTAAGCTTGGCTTCCGGAAGTTTTAGGTTTAAGCAGAACCTAGAGCATGCACCCCCTTCTACATCAAAAGCCACCCACCATGCTTGTAACATCGCCTAGAAGCCCAGGTGGCTACACCACATGTTTTAAAAGTGGAATGCTTTTGGCCCCCATGATTCCACATATGAGACCAGGCATATTGTTCTATGATCAAAGATCGATTTTTGGAAGGGCCATATAGTTTGCCTCTGGGAAAGTATCCTCCCAATGGGACTTCAATAGGAATGTGTCCAGCCTACTTGCCGTTCTGTTGTTTGACCACGTGTATTTTGCACTTTGAAATGGCACTTCCATGATCTCATGGCACTAAACAAACTCTTCAAAGCCGCTCTTGCTTGACGAAATTCAAGTACCACCATGTTTTTCTTTAGAAAATCGAATGATGTTGAAATCTCCTCCTAGACACCATCGTATCTTCCATTGATTCAAGCTCTTCCCAGAACTAAGGCCTTTGGGATGGACTGTTTGGTGTGAACATTACTGTTAAGCACCAGCTGGTAACATTCTGAACTAATTTTAGTATGGACTAATGTTTTCAGTATTGACGATATGACGATATCGGCTGATATATCCCACAATTAGTGTTCGAATATCGGTATCGCTACAAGTTTCACTGGCCAGGGATACAGAAACAATATCGATATCGCTGATAATATCGCTAATAACTGGAAATGCAAGGGAATATGGGGGAAACATGGGAAAAACAATGGAAAATTTTCAGTGAAACTTAAAGGGATGCTACAATACACATATTTGCATATTTAGGAAAAAATTGCTAAAAGAATGCATACATAATAAGTTTCCATTTTTTTTGGGGGGGGGGGGGTGCATTAAATGATAATATCGTTAACAATTTGATCACTACATACAACCATGCGCCCATAAAAAAAGAAATGGAATTTTTTTAATAAGCAAATTTTTGTATCAATACATGGTGATATTATTAAAATATCACTGAAACATTGGCAATGCAAGCGACACCCGCAATTTACACAATAAAAAATATTGGCGATACATTGGAGATATCAATACATTGCCGATACAAGCGGCACTTGGAATTTACACAGTCGAAAATATGTTGATACATTGGCGATACTTATCGATGAATCAATGATATCCATAGTTGTCAAATGTGATTGCATATGCGCGTACTCTGGATCGAATCGCGTATGCCATGATGGCATATGCGATCTTGGTAAGTATGCCATGGCATATTTTTGTATGCGACCAATATCCGATCGCATATTTCCCAATAGCCAGAGTAGAAGCAAACTTTTTTTTTTTTTTTTTTTCAATTTGGAGAACTTTTGCCTATAAGTAGGCACTCATATCCACTCCATTTTCACTATTCTTTACTCCAAAGCTCTAATCTCTTACTCTTTCTCTTACACCTCCTCTCTTACTCTAATCTCTCTACAATTATTTCAAGTATGTTTATTTTTTGTATTTTGTGAGTAATGCTTACTTTTTTGTAAATTAAGTTGTAAGTTGTTTCAAGTTATCCATTTATCAGTAAAATTTCTTTGTTCAAAGTTTATTCTCTTTTAATGTAGCTTGTTGATTGTTTTGTGAAAATTTATATAATATAAGTAATTAAATATATAACTTAATGAAACACTCAAACTATAACGAAATAAGTAAAATAACCGTACTAATTAGGCAAGTTTTTCCTATTTTTTAAGATTTTTTTTTTCAATTTTTTATTATTTTAAAAAATGCCATGGCATATGTGATTGTGTGATCACATATGCAATTTGAAAACATTGGTGATACATGGAATTTCTGATAATACCGGTGTTATCGGTATTGCTACCAGTGTTATCGGTATCGCCAAGCTGGAGATACAGATAATACCGGGGATATTTCGATAATATCAAGGATACTCTGAACAATGCCCGTATCTTATATCCCAGCCGTGCAATACAAAACGCATAGGTAATGTCGATATATCTTGCCTGTTCAATCTGACGAGCTCTTTTTTTTTCAATCATTTTTTTTTAAATTACTATAAATCATATTAAATCAATGTCAAATGGTTACAAATCTATAATTCTTCATGTTTTGCATGAAAAATCATGGATTTGGAGCTTTGATTTCAAGATTTGGGAGAGATGAGCCGAGTTACGGAAAATTGAGAAAAATTGAAAATTTCCAATTTCTCGTAAATTGGTTGCAATCGTTGTGTTCAAACACAAAATCAAACATGTATGTAACCTGATCTAGTGGTTCTTGGTAATTTTGGGATTTTTAGAAAAAAATATTTTTTTAAATTAAAATTAATTAAAAATGTGATTTTTTTTTTATTTTTATTTTTTGTTGAAATTCCACTTTCATCAATGATCAATTGGCCCTCATTTCAGAGTATTCAAGAGTTTTTGATGAAATCATCATCATATATACTTTAATTTTGGGATTTGGGGGAAGATGGGCTGATTTTCAAAAATTTGTATACAATTTGAAAATTTCTCAAAATTTCTCAAATCGGAGATGAGTGCCAGTATTATGTTAAAGAGTATCTTCACTGGTATCATTTTACTATGACTTGGGCATAATATTGTTAGTTTGTGAAGCAGTGGTACTATACCTAGCCCCTCCGAGATGAACATGATGATTTTGAGCCACCCACCACGCAACTTTATGGGTCTAAGCCACAACCACATGCATTATTCACATGTATGTTTGTAGTTTTCTACTTTTTTTTTTTTTGCTTTTCATTGTATCACTTGTGTTTCTATACATGTCTTGTTAAATTTATAAATTATATGAATAAACTTTTAATCAGTGTTGTCATGTGCGATCGTATAAGCGATTATGCAATCGGATCACATATGCCATGGTTATGCCATTATGCCATCGCACAATCGCATACATTTGCTCAGATCACATATGCCATGGTCGCATATGCCAGGAAGTATGCCATGACTTACTAAAGTATGTGATGTCATAATGGCATAACCATGTCATACTCTAGTATGCGATGGCATAATGGCCAATGGTCAAATTTCTTGTAGATTGTAATATTGTAACTTGTAACTTGTGTTGTATGCATCAACTCATCAAGATTCAAGTTATCAATACAATTTCTACGTTTGTAGTTTTCAATAATTATTTTTTTCTTAGTGTAACTTGTTGATTATTTAAATTTGTTTTGTTATATATAATATAATATAACTCAACGTATAGATGGTTTAGGTCAAACTAAAATGAAATAGTAAATAAACCCAATCCAATTACTTTTAATAATTAGACATTTTTTCTTAAAATTTGAGATTTTTTTAATGTTTTTTTCCATTTTCTTTTACCATTTTTTAGATTTTTTTAAATTAAAAAGAAAAAGAAAAAAGTCATTAGCCTAAGCGATCACTTGTGCGATTATGTGATGGCATAAGTCATCGACCTGACTTATGCGATTTTATGTGATTTAACAACAATGCTTTGAATATACTAGCATCGGTTTAGTCAGACAACGCATCGATTACGACCTCATAAGAAGGAACCTATTATATATATTTGTTTTTTTTTTTTTTTTGGTAATGTTTTGATTTCTAAGTGTGTATTGATGTCTTTTTAAATAATCCCTAAAATTTCATCGAAAAATTCAACCAATTTCGCAATGTATCCCCATGTTTCCCAACAACGACACATTATGTGATACAACCGATATATTTTATGCAATAACTGATATTTATCTGGATCCCAAGGGTGCAATACATACATGATAATGATATGGAAAACCTTGGTATGGACATTTTGGTGGTGTTGGAGTACTATGGTAGTGGATTTTTTGTGGGTTAGAAATTTCACGCCATGTGAATTATGGAAAAACTGTGGCGGCATCGTGCTCCTATGAATCACAACAATAAACCACATCTTCACTCTAAATATTGTAAAATCAACATTACAACAGTGTCTTCTGAATGAAAAACTGTGGTGCAATACATACGTGATAATGATATGGAAAACCTTAGTATGGACATTTTGGTGGTGTTGGAGTACTATGGTAGTGGATTTTTTGTGGGTTAGAAATTTCACGCCATGTGAATTATGGAAAAACTGTGGCAGCATCGTGCTCCTATGTATCACAACAATAAACCACATCTTTGTTCTAAATATTGTAAAATCAACATTACAACAGTGTCTTCTGAATGAAGCACCACCTAAAGCATAAGAAGAGTACAATGGTTTGTTGCTTAGTGCTTGGAAGAGGGAAAAGTACAACGAAATGAAACTTTTTATGAAACTGGAGGGCCGAGTTACTATTTGCATTCACAAGGCCCTGACAAGGAGGATGGAGAGAAAATTATAGCAAAAAGGACCCATGGACGATATTGCTACATAAAATGATGTCAAGTTAAGGTAAGTTACTATCAATACAAGGTGGAAGGGGATAGGAGTTTGGGTCCAAAGTGTGCCTAGAATGCTTTGCATTTAATTTTGTTAAGGTCCTTTTCTGCACTTATAAAGTCCATATCTATCTTCTGACCTAGTTTAAAGCTCCCATGTTCTCATGAAATCTGGAATACTTTTTCTTAAGGTGGAGGTTGAAGATGTAAAAGTACTGCTTGAAAAATACATGAAAGACGGGAAATAAGGGTGTCCCATCATGTTTAATTGTTGGACACAGTGAAAAATAAGAAAAGGAAGAGTGAATCCCCCTGTGGAGACCTCTAGACCTCCTGAATTGCCTTTCAGGGAACCAATAATGATGATTGAGAAGAATGCCGAGGAGATGCATGACCCGATCCATCTTTGCCATTTTTTGACCAAAGCCTGTTGTGCCCAAACGATAAAGGATGAATGGCCAGCTGACCTTGTAGACTTTGCAAACAACGCCTGGGTTGACTTTTCCCTTCATGAAATCAACAATTCCTTCACGATATGGATACCATCCATTATTTGTCGCCCCTAGACAAAGGCACCTTGGAATGTGGAAATTACTTAACTATTTCCTCTTCCAATATCTCTAATAAGGATTTTATATATGCTTCAAACAAACTAATCAGCACAAGGGCCTTGATCCCTTTTCTTTCATGCAGAAGCGTTGGAGGAACCTAACTACTACATCTTCACCCTCACCTTGATTTCCAATTAGCCTCTCCTGCCCAAAAGTTTTAAGGTGCCATTTCTCCTCCATGCATTAGCCATTTGGCAGAAGGTGGTATGCTAATCACCAACTTTGAGCTGAATAGATTTTTAACTCCAAGAAATCTCTTTCAGTGTTAGAATATTTGCCAATTCTAGGTTAATCTCTTCGCTCAAATTTAGCTTCCAAATTCTTTCTTGAGATTAGAAGGGGTGATTCTCTCTAGTGACTTCTTTTCGAGACGGCAATCAATCCTTGTATGTTGATTCCGTTAAAGAAACACTGGACCAGCAGCACTTCAAATAACTAGGGCTGTCAAATGGGTGGTTTCATGTTAGGCCAAGCTCCGAGCTCTATCCAAGCCCAGATCGCAAAGTATAACTGATACCTGAGTCAGGCCCAGGCTCTGATGGGCCAAAGTTGCTCACCAAAGCCTAGCGTTGTCATCCAATTCCATTAAAGATCTAGGTTGTTCCTTAGGTTTGTGTTACCGTGCATGTACCATGGCCAAAAAACGAGGCTGGCTCGATCATTAATTGGATTACACATATCCAAAGTAATGAAATTTGTATTTATATACACACATACAAACATACATATAGTGTAATGGTCTCCTGTGAGCAAATGCCTAGGAGACCTTATTTGCGGTGGTCGGTGGCTCGGGTGAGCCCACCTTGATGTTTATGTGAAATCCCAAATATCGGCCCTAGAGCTGGACATGAACTGAGGTAGCTCGGTTAACTCGCTCGGCTCGGCTCGAAAGCTGGGTTCAGACGAGCCAAGCTGTTTAATTGTGCTAAAAAAAAATTCGAGCTAAGCTCGACTTGGCTCGGCTCGAAGCTCGGCCCCAACTTGACTCGGTTCGGCTCGGCTCTCTCTCTCTCTCTCTATATATATATATATAGAGAGAGAGAGAGAGAGAGAGAGAGAGAGAGAGAGAGAGAGAGAGAGAGATGCTCACACACAACTAGTTGGACAATTAAAATTGGTCCAACTAGCTGTGTCATTTAATAAGTAGTTAATGTTAATAAATCTTTTCATATGATCGATGAAAAGTAGTTTGTTTGGGTGGGCCCCATTGTAGCATTAATGTGAAATCCACCCAATCATTAGGTGAGTCACTGCATGTTAGACCCCATGCAAAAAAGAGTCCCCCCATCCTTGGTTTACGTGAACCACACAATTGAAAAAAGTGTAGATAGAAAGCTCACCCCCTAAGCTCTTTCTCTTGGTGTAGCCCACTTGAATTACTTATGAGCCTGAGTTTTGGGTACAAGGCCTAAAATTTAGTGGGACAACTAATGGTTGGAATAGATTTTACATTCTCATCATAGTGGGCTTTGTAGAAATCAAGATTGGACATCTCTCCCAACTATTTCAATTGGTATGACCAACTTAAATAATTGATTAGCTTGATTTTATTTTTTATTTTGGCTCCAAGCCCAACATGACATGATACATCTAATGATCCCAATGGATCTCTTGAACATATCATGGTGGGCCTTTTCAAAAAATGAAAGGTGGACGTCCATCAAACCATTGTTAGTTTCCATAAAATTGTTAATTTCTCTCGAGAACAGTGATAAGTGGATTAGGTGTTATGCAAGCAACAACGGCGGTGAGTGTTTCTCTAGCAATATGGCCCACCATGATATATGTGCTGTATATCTAGGCCGTTAGTCAGTTTTTACATATCATTTTAGTGCAATTGCCTAAAAAATGAGGAAGATTCAAATCTCAATTGGACCACACCATAGGAAATAATGGATGTTTAACGTCAATCATTGACACATTCCTAGGGCCCACAATGATGTTTATTTTCCATCCAACCTGTTCATAAGGTCACATAGACCTGGATGAAGGGAAAACAAAAATCTAAGCTTAGAGCTCCTGCCTGGCGGGATTAGTACCTAATGCGAGTTCCTGGGCAACGATGGAGGCGTTCGTTTCTAATGGATGTAGCCAAAGTCGTCCTCAGCAACTTCCTTGGATGGGAAGCTAGGTGGGGCACATCGTGATGTTCGTGATAAATCTATCCTATCCATCTGTTTTTCCAAATCATCTTAGAATATGGGCCCAAAAATGAGGCAGATACAAAACTCATGTGGGCTGCACGATTGAAAAAAAAAAAAAAAAAGTGGGTAGGGAATTCCTACCGTTGAAACCTCAATAGTCCACTGTGATGTATAATTGCCGTCCGTATCATTCATGGTGTCATCCCTACTAGGATGGACTGAAATTATATAATAATAAAAATTAGCATGAGCCAAAACTTGTGGCCGCATGAATGTTTCAACGGTAGAAATTCAATCCTCACATTTTCTTGTCGTGTGGCCCACTCGAGTTTTGGATCTATATAATTGTTGGGTTCATGTCTTAGCATGATCTAGAAAAACCGATGAGCAAGATAGATTTATCACAAACATTTGAGTGGGCCCCACCTAGCTTCCGGTTACAGCCGGATGCATTGGGCTTCCGTTTCCAATAATACAGGGAGAGAGCATTAATAAAGGAGAGTGGGATTAAATGAAGAGAGAGAAAGAGCAGGATGAGGAAGATTGTATTAAAAGAAAATGGAATATTTAGAGAAGTTATACGCTTGTGATTTATTAGGGAAATCTATCATATGTGTAACAAATTCGGTTCGTTAAATAGTTATTATGGTCCCTTATAAGTATATAAGCATTTGAAATATATAAAATATTATTTTTCTATTATTAATAGTAAGATATTCTTCTACGAGAAAATTGTATTGTTAGAAGATTCAACTTGCATGTGTGGTTGAAGTGATTAGTATTATTTACTAATATTTTGCAAATAAAATTGAATTAGTATGTCTTATTTGATAAACGAAATGGATATGTGACGTGTTCCCATTGTACCTATATAAAACTTGATGCCATGTACCCTCTCATAAGGAGGCATTATATGTGAATAAAAAGAGGTGTTTTTTCATTTAATGCACGGCTAGTTGGACCAACTAGTTGGACCAATTTGAATGGTCCAACTAGTTGTGTGTGAGCATTTCTCATATATATATATATATATATATATATATATATATATATATATTGAAAACCCATCATACGTGATGTGGATCCAAAATCTGAACCGTCCATGTGAAGCAGCACCTCATGAAACCCCCCAGGCCCAAGTTTTACTTTGATCCTAAACTTTGGTGGGCCATGAAAAATGAAAACAGTTTCCTCCCTTGATTTGCATTTCTCTTTGCTATGGCGCACCAGAATTTTAGATCAGGGTGAAAATTTGTCCCTTGGGGTTTCATGGGATTCCGCATCACATGGACCGTTCAGATTAGACGCCCATGACCCGTGTGCAAAGTTGTGCACGTGCGTTGGTGAGCATGACTCTCTCTCTCTCTCTATATATATATATATTCTCTCTCTCTCTCTCTCTCTCTATATATATATATATATATATACACAATAACTTGAACTCGACTCGAGCTGGCCTGTATGGCTCGAGGACCAAGCCAAAGCGAATTTGAGCCAAGGTAAGCCACTGGCTAAACTGAGTCGAGCTTGGCACAACTTGTCTTAGATTGGCTCGGTGTCCAACTCTAATTAGCCCTATCCATGATTCAGGTGGACCACACGATTGGAAACAACGTATAGGGCAATGCTTAACCTCCAAACTGTTTCCCTTCATGTGACCCACCTGAATCGCAAATGGGCCTGATTTTTGGGACCTAAGCCTAAATTTTAGTGAGGCATCTAATGGTTGGAGTGGATTTCATATAATCATCATGGTGTGCTTTGAAAAATGTCAACGGTCAAAGTCTCTCCCAATTGATTTCTTTGGTTTTGTCCACCTGAATCACAAGTCGGCTTGATTTGTTGGTTCTATACCTAACTTTGGTTGACTTACCTAATGGTTGAAGTGGATTTTATGTAATCATCACAGTGGGCCCTGGAAAAATCAAGGGTGGATGGCCCTCTCCTAACTATTTCCCTTAGTATGGCCCACTTGAATCATGGACCACCTTGATGTTTGGGCCTTGGGCCTAAAATGGACCGATGCATCTTTTGGTCAAAGTGGATTCCACATTAACATCACAGTGGCCCATCCGAGCCCAACCCCACTTTGCACACACGGTCTCCTGTGGTCTTGCACGCAAGAGACCTGAACACTGTGCGTGCGTGTGCGCGCGTGCGCGCATGTCGAGTCCAACCAGTTGGACCACAAGGCATGGTTGGTGATTTAGGTACCTTAGGACAGATCTTTTGGTAAATCTCAGTTTTGCATTATATGGTGATTTTTGAAGGACTTTTCGGTGGGGTTTTTTATTTTTATTTTATTTTAAATTTTATTTTATTGTTTTTCCATATATAGGAAAATATTGGATGAAATTTCATCTTTAATTCCTGGTTTATACAGGATCTGTTGAGAAGATTGCTTGTATCAATATGGTTCATGTGATAATTTGGGAGCTCCGAGTGGAATAATTAAGATTCATGGAGTATCAAACATTCCATTCCGATGAAAAACGACCAGAGTTCCAGTTGAAAACGCAGATGCAGCAAAAGGAGCCGATGGTGAAGAAACGACAGAGAAGATGGTCTGCGACAATTGAGTGGCCCATGTGGAAGCAAGTGCCTCACCGAAGACTTGTTGGGCCATAAGCAAGAATGATAGAGGATAGTTGTCCCATGCAGGCAATTAACATGAGAGGATCCTAGCTGTCGAGTTAGCTAGTGCACGAAACAAGAGGGTTCGATGGCTCTGTTGTAATAAGCTAAACCATCAAATGAGGGGTCCCAGGAGGTGTTCTCAAGCTTGAAGGCAGGGCAATTGGAGTGGCAATTAACATTAAAGCTAGTGGCAACTACAACTAGGGTACACATGCCAATAAGAGGAAGTGGGCAGGAGGACAAATGTATGGTTTTAGAAATCCCAATGCAACAGGAGATGCCAGATGGTGCAATAGAGAAACAACCATAGGTCGAGCTAGACCCATTATTTTCACATATTTTTGTGTACTTGCACAACGTTTTAGAAGGAAACGTGTAGGATGCCCAACCTATTGATTTAACAAGTCCCCCTGGACTCACTAAATCTGCTACTTAGATGTTATCTATACTCAAGCCTTGACAAGTGCAAGTGGGTTTCAAAAACTAGGACACCCAAGAAGGTTTCGAGTACCAGGGGCATCAAGCAATTTTAAAGAACTGCTTTGGGAAAATAGGGGACAACAATAGTTTTAAAGATTAAGAGAGGCAAAAAGAGATTTAGGAAAGTGGTGTCCCACAAATGGGGGGAATAAGCTAAGCCTGTCTTTAGAGCTGGCACAACCATGTCAGATGCATTATGTTCCAAACCCTGGAGCATTTGGTGGACCATACTCAATGGTTCCCTCAAATACTTCGATCCAAGTTTTCTTCTCTTAGCCTTTGAGGGGAGTCAACTACTCCCATCTTCCTCGGTACAAGAAAGCATTGAAGGCAAGGTTTGAGATAAAGGTAGAGAACTAATATGCATAGAAGTGAAGGGATCTATATAGGAAGTGTTCCAAGGCGTTGCTAGAATTGGTGGAAGGGGCCTATCCTTTGCGGCCAGCTGGACGTGACCCAAAGGAGGCTGAAAAACTCTGACAGTGACCACCGTCTTCTGTTGTGCGGTAATGTTGGTGGTTGCGTAGGCGTTGAATTGCATGTCAACCATGGCAGGGGCCTTTAGGTTCGCCTTACTAGAAGCCCGAGCCTGAAATAGAACTTTGGCTGTTGAGTAGCCTTGTTTGACAGAGGCTTCTTGGTCATTGAATGGACCTTGGAGTTGCCACTTTGTTTATTGCTTTTCATTATAACGTATAGAGAATAAAGATAAATAGCTATGGTGTCTACCAAAAAATGCACCCTGTTGAAAGGCTTTCATTAATATGGGAAGAAAATTAAATTCCATACTATGGGTCTCGAAGAAACTGGCTAAGGTGGTCAAGTTGATAGAACATCATTAGAATTCTCAACCAATGGAAGGGAAATTATAGCAGTCCCGAGAAATGTCTCCAAGAGAAGAAACCAAAGGGTTCAAGGGAGCTCAAAAGTCTGATCTCCTCCAACAACTTCGATTCAAGAGGGCCTGAGAGGTCGAAGGCAAATAAAGGGCTATCAACTGTAGTTATTACTCAATGAATAGTCATACCGTGGAATGTGAAAGGGCTGAGCAGTGAGGCGTGGATGCTGGCAATGAAAATACTAGTACAAGGAAATTAGACATTCTATTACTACAAGAGACTAAGGAGGAAAACATGTCAATGACCAAAGTTTGGGAGACATGGGTTCAAGGAAGGTTCTATTGGGTGTTAACGTAGGCAAAAGGTTGATATGAAGGCCTATTGAATGTATGGAAGTCCAACATCGAAGTTCGCACAGATGGTCGTTATCCAATCGCCTATGATTGGGCTTTTGTTTGGCACTGGTTACTATACTTATGTAGGTTCGACACAACTTATGCCTAGTGACAATGATGATCATGATAAGTCATCCGTGGGTTTCATTGACATGATCTTTCCCTCTAGGCGATGGTTATTATGGATATGCAGCAGTTGTTCCATATGCGTTGTTGGATGATGACGATGTAGAGGTGACAATTATTGAATGGTTTGTAAATTTTTTTGTATTTATGCATCTTTTGGATTTTGACATTACCAGTGTTTAAATTATCGGCGATAATATCGAATTATCGCCGATATTTTCGGTATCGGTTGCTCATCGATAACGAAAACCCCAAATTTCGAATCTCTACTAGATATCAACGAGATTTTGCCGATTTTTTTTTTCGATTTTCCGATAAAAGGCGAAATTTCGACATTGTCGGTGATTGTCTGCGATAAAATCGAGCATATGTCTAGCCTAAATACTGGATTTTTTTTTTTTAAAATTTAAAAATAGAAAATACCTTTTGATGAGTTTTGGAAGATCTTCGGTGGTTGGATTGTGGATCAACAACTTCGGTCTTCAAAAGTACGAAATAAACCCACGAGTCTTCCATTAGGGTAATGAATTTTAAAAATCTCAGCGAGTTTTCTGTAAACTTGCTGGATTTCTGTAAAAAAAATCTCCATTTTTCCAGTGAGAATCAACGTTATAGATGTTTCAAACTGGATTTTAGTGTTAAAAAAGGAAAAGGGTTTCGGTTTCCCTTCTCTTATGGAGGATTTTAGGGTTTCTGCTTCTCTTTGTTTACGGAGGATTTTTAGAGTTTTAAAAGAATCGAGTTCCCTTTTTAATAAGGACGGGCGACGACTCTATAGGGCCCACCTCAATGTGTGAATTGTATATCTACGCCATCCATTGGTTTTTCCATGTCATATTAGGACATATGCCGACATGGAAAAACGAAGCATAGCCAGATCTCAGGTGGACTACACCACAAGAAACAGTGGTCATTAAATACCCACCATTAAAAACTTTAAAGGGTCCACCGTAATATTTATTTCGCATGTAAGCTGTTCATAAGGTCGCACAGACCTGGATGAAGGGAAAACACAATTATTAGTATGATCCAAAGCTTTCGTGGCCCACAAAAAGTTTTTAGTGGTCAGTGACCATTGTTTCTTGTAGTGTGGTCATTGGTCCACCTGAGATTTGGATTTGTTTCATTTTTTCGGCTCCTGTCCTAAAATGAGCTAGCAGAACAGACGGACAGTGTAGATATACAACACATATTGAGGTGGGCTCCACGGCCAAGTTCTATACCACTCTGTTGATGGTTCAGCGGAAGCGGATTGCATGGTGTGCCACGCACCAACCTCTATTGTGTGTTGATGCCACCAAGTTCTATGGGCCCCACCATTATTATTATTTTTTCTATATCCAAACCGTCCTTCCATTTCGCGAGATCGTTTTAGGGCTTCAGCCCAAAAATGAAACAGATCCAAATCTTAAGTGGACTACACCACAGAAATCAATGGGGACAGTGATTCCCACCATTGAAACCTTCTTAGGGCCCATCATGATGTTTATTTTCCATCCAACTTGTTCATAAGGTCACACATACCTTGATGAAGGGTTAAAAACAAATATAAGATTGATCCAAAACTTATGACCCCTAAGAAATTTTCAGTGGCTGTCATTCAATCCCCATTGCTTTCTATAGTGTGGTCCACTTGAAGTTTTGGATATGTCTTGTTTTTTGTTCAAGTCCTAAAAATATCTCGCCCAATGGACAACGGTTTGGATATAACATGGATCATATTGGGCCCACAAAACTTGATGACGTCAATATAGAGGATGGTGGTCTGCGCACACCATGCAATTTGCTTCCTATTTCTTCAGCCACTCAACGCCTTTCGCAGGAATTTCATGCCTAAGAAGTTAGGTGGGGGCCATGGGGCCCACCATGATGTTTGTCAGAAATCCATCTCGTCCATTCATTTTGCCAGATCATGTTAGTTCATGGGTTAAAAATGAAGAGCATTGGATTTTATTTATTTATTTATTTATTTTAACAATCTAATAAATGCCCACCAACCGAGATACTTAGTGATTAAAAAAAGCTTAATTTGGATTCATGATATGGCTACGTAGGGTACCATAACTTGGACAATTTAATTTGACACGTGTGTGCCATGTGTTCAATTTCTAAGTGCTTGTATATAAAATCTATTTTTTATATTTAAATAAAATAAATCTATTTTTGAGATAAAATAAATTATTTATTTATTTCTTTAAATAGGCCCCTTGTAGTCTGATTTATTACGTGATGAGGATGGGCTAGCCTAATGGGGCCTATTAGGACCCACTGGGGGCCATTTAAAGGAAAGTAAAGGATTACATTATTCATTTTTATTTTTGGATTTACTTTAAAATATTTTTTAAATATAAATTAATAATGTATTTAATGAAAAAATATTAAAAAAACCTATCTGTATGGATTATGTAATGAATAGTTGGATTGATGGGTATATGGGATGGATGGATGGTTGGATGTATAGATGGGATGGATGTTTGGATAGATGGTTGGATGTATAGATGAGATGGATAGATGGGATGGTTGGATGGATGGATGGAATAGAATTTGGATGAGTTGATGGATGGGTAGATAAATGGATTGGATAGTTGGATGGATGGATGGATTGATGGATGGGTTAGATGGGTGGATGGATGGGTGGGATGGTTGGATGTATAGATGGGTTGGATGGATGGTTGGATAGATGAAAGGATATATTAGAATGTTGGATTTATTATAACAGCATATGCTTTTAGGCCTCATTAAATTAAAATTTTTTATACTTTTATTTATTTATTATTTATTTAATTCCTAAATATGCAAATATGTGTATTTAGACACCTCCTGAAGTTTCACTAAAAAAATTCACCCTTCTTCCCATGCTCCCCCTCATTTCCGGTTATCAGCGATATTATCGGTGATAACGATATTTTATCTTTATCTCTGGCCAGCGAAACTTTTGGCGATACCGACAACTCGAACACTGGACATTACTTTATCACTTATGAGTTATGATTGGGGGTGTCAATGGGTCGTTAGGGTTGAGCCAATCTCTGTGCAAGCGTAGCTCGCATTTATGAACGCAAGTCCAAACCTAGCCTGAGCCCGGGCAGGGCACGTGCTTGTGGTGTACCCTATCTGTTAAAAACCTTTGGTTTTCCCCATGTCTTTCTCACCACAACTAATGTTGGGGCTCCGAGATCGAAATATTTGATGGCGGTGATCGTGTTGCTACTGCTAGACCTCGAAGCATCGACTTTGCCGCCCATGGCCTGTTGTCTGGCCTGAGCATCAGAGTGACAAGTCCCGGGGGGGGGGGGGGCGCACGGGGATGTGTAAATTTTGAAACGGCTTTTGGACAGCTAAGTCCTAGCTTGTCCCACTTAATAAACGGGCTAGAGTTTTAAGCTCGAATCTAGCTTGACGCCAGCCAACCTGGCCCATTGAAAACCTTAGTTATGACTTATGTGTTCATTTTATACTTCATAGTTTCATGCATTAACATCTATGGTTGTCTGAATGTTTGTGGTAAAATACTTTCCCATCATTACATTCATGCTCATATAAGGTTTGTTTGTTTGTTTGTTTTTTTTTTTTTTTTCTAAGAGATCACAAAAGAATACAAACTACACAAACAAAAAGGCAAACAAGGGTGTAGCCACCTTGGCCGCTTTAACATATGGAGCCCAAGCGAAAATGAGACCCTTAATGATAAGAACCACCCCATCGATCGAAGCTTCCTCATTCCTAAAGCACCAGCCATTTTGTTCTTTCCAAATGGCCCCAGAAGATGGCCATAATGAGAAGTCTCCCAATTGCTTAAGCATCTTTACCCCCACCTAGTTATATGAGCTTGGTACGGTAAAAGCGGAGGCTCATGTAAGTTTATTTACATTGAATTATTGACATTAAATATTTAGAAAATTAAATATATGAGTTTTGTAGTCAATCTAAACATATCAGGTTAATAGAATCATTAGACAACCCAAGGCAACATTCTACCAAAGAATGGACTGTTACACCATCAAAAAAAAAAAAAAAAAAAAGGTACTATGTGAAAGCTTCTCAAATTTTGGGATTTCCATGTATTTCTTCGGATTTTTTGCTAAAAAAAAAAAAACAACCATTATGGGGCCATTACATAATGCTTTGAACAGTTGTCATTATGGCCATCACTACTGTTAATGAATACCTTGCACCAAACGATTCACTACAATGACTACGCAAATCGACCACTACAACACTCAACAACCAACTCTCCAAAGAAACAAAATAGGACTAATAATGTTTAAGGTTTCTTTTTTACTTGAGGTCATAACCTACCGCCATGACCCACAAGAGAATGTATGTTGATTCCTTGCATGTGGAAGCATTCCAGAGATAAATGGTGCTTGATTTAGATCACTGATGGCAAAGAATCAAAAGGAATACACAATATACCCAAACTCTCTAAACCCTCCCAAAAGATTTTTTTTTTTTTTTTTTTCCATCTTGTTGTATGAGAAAAGCCTTATAAAAGGACTTTATGGAGTTTAAATAGAAAAAATAAAAAGCAAAACAAAGAAATAAAAGGAAAATTGGATAACGTTTCTTGATCACCATAACCTTTTGGATTGTATGATTCATATTAGAATCCTATGATTCTTCTCAGTGGTCTTCTGTGTGATTCGGTCTAAACTGCACATTTCAAATAGTATATCGTTCAGTTTTAAGACAGCACGTGGGCCCCACTCTTCCCTGTCACTTACGGTCGAACACTACATGATCATTCTGTATATTATTTATTTACCTACACTCACCATGTTCTACGCAAGGATGGCCGTGGTCATTAAACTTGTGTATGAATATGGACATTTTGAAGTTGCAGACAAGATTTAATGGCCACAAGATAGTAGCTATGTACTACAAAACTAACAGTGAATGGTTTTTACAGCTCATGGAAAATCTCATACCAGTGGAAGAGAAGCGAAGACCACCACGAAGACTTCGGAGAACTCATTCTCTGAGTTGGTAGGTAGAATGCAATTCATGAAGAAGAAACAGGTGACAAAGAAATTCCCATCTAAAAGGTGACAGGTGTAGAAACTGGTGGCTTAACGGCAGTGTATTTATGGTAGTCTCTCTCCAGATTTTTGTTCATAGGCATTGTTGGGGTGCAGTCTCTCTTCCTTTTGTAGGACTTAAGGGAGCTCAACCAATGAAAGATTGGGGGGGGGGGGGTTCGAAGTATCTGAAGGTGGGTTTTTTTCATCATCGTCTCAGTAACCAAAAGATGTGGGGTTAGCAGGTATATTATATGCACATTGCTGTTGGTTATCAAATATCTGTTTCCCCATTTGTAGAAAATGAGACCTGAATAAACAGCCTTTTGGCAAACAGTGACCTTTGTATTATGCTTTTGAATATTCTATAAAATTATATTCCTAATTCGCAAGAGCCTGCAAAAAAGAATGTCGATATGTTTGGTGGGCAGCTCATCATAGATCTTTTGCTGTGAGAGGGCTAAGATGAGGATGAGGGAGGTTTGAAGATCAGCAGTCTTTGACCTTTTTCCATTCTTCCACTAAATATGGACCATTGTACCTTTTGCCAACTGTCATTTTTCAAGGCCTGGAAATGGATTTTTGTCTGATCTTTGATCACACAATTCTAACACTCCCAGCTGACTAAAGTTTACCATTGGTTCCAAAGAATTCACTGAACTTGGCATTGGTTGCATGTCTTTTTGCTTTTTCTTTCGTTTGTTAAAAATATAAATATTTGTGTAGCCCAACTCCAGTTAGTTGGGATGGGGCATGGATGATGATGATAAATATAGAGGTTACATGTTCATTTATGCGCATACGCATATACTGAGATGGGGGATTCCAAAGATGGGGTTCCCAGACCTGCTTTTTCAGTCAACTCATCAAAAACTAATACGATTGGTTTTTGCCAAGTCAGCATTTCAGCGCTTATTATTATTATTATTTTCCATGCTGGAGATGAAATGGGAGCTTGCAAAGTGCATCCAAATGACAATGTGGAATGCAGTTTGGATCGAAATGGCATTTAGGCCTCGAACCTGCTTTTGGAGGTTGTGTTCAAACGGGCCCCTAAGAGGAACATGTTCTCTAAAACGGTAGACTAAAAATGAAAACCAAAATACAATAGGTTACGTACTCCATAGCCGCATGTTGATCCACAGGAAGAGTGATTAAAAGATGTGCAATTGCCTTCTCCTCTTGATAGATAAATGTGGTCCACAAGCAGGAATCTATCTGCTGGAGAACCTTCCAAACCATTGGTCAGCGTTCTCTTGATTTCCTGTCATTAGTGGTGATTGTGCCAAGGGCTTGAAGCAGTTGAAAGTGTAGATTGGCAAGCTGGAAGCGGAATATCTAACCATAACATGAAACATTTGGCATAGGAGCTAAGTACAAGATTCTGTCTGCCACATATTGTTCACGAGACGACCTTGCTGTAAGATGTCTTGGTCCATTATCGGCGGATTTGTGAAGATTTCCAAGTTCATAGAATCTCCCTTTGATGAGTGGAGTGGTGGACAATATTCCAACCAAGTGTTTGATTTCAATATTGGAGGATTAATTAATAATCTAGTCCGGCATTTTGGAAGATTGGGGGCTGTCAATGGGTTGGGCATGGGCCTCGCAAAATCAAATTTTTAAGTAGGCCAGGACCGAACAATTCAGAATCCAGGCCGAAGCCAACCCTAGGTGCGGCCATTGATGGCCTTAATGGAGTTAATACTTTTTTCTACTAACGAGGATGGGTGGGTCGATGGGTATCTGTCCAATATAGCTGCTTCAGGGAAATTAGAGTAGAAAATTGTTGGAAAAGAGCAACCCCTAATGGTGCCACCATTACAGCGAGGCATATCATCACCTATCCTAGGGAAGTCTGGCTCTACTGGAAATCCCCCCTCCCTCTCATTCTTTCCCCTCTATTGTTACAACGACACTGAAAAAGAGTCGGGGGGATGTTAGTAGCCACAATGAAGGGATTTTGGCTCAAGGGCACTTCGTACCACTGGTTCTTAAAGAAAGTTAATGCCTCTTGAAGGTACAACCGAGCTCTTACACACTCTTGGCAGGATTCGGGCTAGTGTCGATTACTGACTAGTACTATTGGGAAGAGAGACTACCATCACTAAACCTTATTTACGAATAAAAGGTATTTAAAAAATAATAATAATAATAATGGGGAGAAAAGAGTGTGTGTGTGTGTGTGTGTGTGTGTTTGTGTGTGTATTTAAAGGCTAAAGTTAGGTGTATATATAGCCCCTAGCGTCTCTCGGTGAAACGAGCATGCATTGAACAATTGTTATATACATAGTGGTGGTTACGTTTATTTGTCTTGTAGGGCTTGTTTGGATACCACCAAATAAGTTACTTTTTCTACTTGTAGCAGTAGATGAAGTAACTTATTTGTGATAAGTTTGGTTTAAGATCAATCATAAGTAACTATTTTTACTTAAAGTTGAGTACTTAAGCTTAATAACTACAAACTAAGATAAGTTACTTGAGGCATAAGTAGCTTAAGTAACTTAAGATCCAAACACACCCTCATTATGGATATATGTTAATGATTTTATGGAGGATACATGTATTCTATTTTATGGTGGATACATGTATGTACTTTTATGGGGAAACATATATCGTACCATGTATTCCAACAAAACATGCATGATATATTATTAATGTAAAACACATTCCATTTATTTGAATCACAATTTTCAACATCCCTCATTGTATTTCAATGTGTCTCTTGTAGAACCCTGGGAGTTTCATAGTTTCACAAGTGAGAGTTATTTTTGCATGAATAAAAAATTGTTCATAAATAAATGTGGTTTTTAGACTTAAACCTTAGCCGTAAACTTGTTGAAGTTCATTGAGGCATATAGTGACAAATGTTTTGAACTACTTGCTTAGTTGACACAACCATTGAAGACACAGAATTCTATCGATGATTATCAATAGAGTAACCAACTAATACAATCTCCCATTCTACTTGAGTGCTTTAGAGATTTAGCCATAATTTAATAGGATGAAAGGTCTGGATGGATATTCCCATAGCGTCTGACAATATCTACATGATTTTAGGGGTTTTCATAAAACTGAATATAGGCATCATTTGCCTGGCGATACACCAACTATTATGAGACAGGAAATGAGCTATTTTCCCCCTCTGATCCATGGTTAGGATGGCAAATGGATACAATCAATAGTTTAGATTATCTAAAGGTAACCTAATGGATAATCAAGTATTCTCTTATTATTCCTTTCAATTTTGTCTTTGAAGAATTTATGGAATATGTATTTTTATCGAGGGAATACCTCCATTTTTACAAAGGAAGAAACCAAGAAGATTAAAAGTTTAGATACAATATAGATAAGGGTCCCATCACATCCAAATTTCCTACCTTATCACAATCTCTCACGGTTTAAAATTTTGAATTAGAGCTTCTAACTTCCAAAGAAAGATGAAAAAAAAGAAAAAAGAAGACTATTCTTTTGAAGATATTTTGGGAGAAAACCATGTGGGACCCACCCACTAGTAATTGCCCACAAGTAGAACATGCATGCTCACTTAATCACGTTGTGAGAGAAGCACAATGTACGTGTCCATCTAACTTGTCTCATAACAACTAAGATCAGTTGATTAAAAGAATCAAATGGATGTGACTAATTGGAATATTGTTGTCTTTTCATAAGTGTTTGAACACTAAGTGACTACCTCACTGGCACTTTATAACTTAAGCTTTTTTATACATATCTTAGTCCACATGACCGCACATGTAATGACTAGAGTAAATTTTAGGGCTAGAAATTCTTTTACAAATGATCCAGACCGTTCATTTGATCCAACCGTTGATAATCAAGATTGTGATGATCCATCAATTCTATCATCAATTCGGGCACCCATAATTATGATATTTAATCGTTGAATCATCTCATCTAATCTATTGCTTGATCGATCATATGACAGATAGATAATCTAAATCGTGAAGATCCATCAATTGATCACTTGATCTACTCATCATCCATGTATTACTTATTACATCTCAACTATCATCTAATAGGCTGTTTATTTGATGATCTAACTGTTGGATTATTAATGTTCAATCATCTAACCCTTGATCATGCATATTTATTGATCCTTATGTGTATTCATTCATACATCATGTTGATCATTCATTATTTGACCATAATCATGCCTTAGATCGTCCATCCATGCCTTGATCCATGTGAACTATTCATTTTATGATAATGTTTGTATGAATACATGCTCGTGAACCCTTGGAACATGTACACTACCCTTGGCACGCACACTACACACACATTACATGCGTGCACCCACCTTACCCATGTACACTCCACACAAACCATGTTTCACACACATGACACGTGTACACACCACGCATGTATGTGCACACCACTTACACGTGCACCACAGCCACACCAAACCCCTTCACTCTTCTCTCGTAACTCCTTAATTCAATCCCTTAATTCCCTCTCTTCCAAAAATACAAAGCTCCCCACTTCTTCATCATCACATCATCCTCATCATCACCATCTAATTTATGTGAGTGGGCCTCTAATCTAATCTACTTCTACAATAACTTTTCTTTCCATTGTCAAATTATTTACTTTGATGTTTTTTTTTTTTTTTTTTTTTTTAAATTTTAAATTTTAAATTTTTTTATAATGTGATCCTTGTGGTAAAAATTAGATTATTTTGATCATGTGATGGTCACAAAAATGGATTGCATTTCAGGCCACCAAATGCACAATCCTTTAGACATTTTTTTTGTGGACCTATAGGGTACCAATCTGGACATTAAATTAGGGTCCTTTTAAGTACTAATCTGGACATTAACTTAGGGCCCTTTTGGGTACCAATTTGGATAGCAAGGTTGACCACTTTGATGCTCCAAAATAGACATTTTGTGGGACCCATCAGATGTCCAAACTGGACAGTAGCATGGGCCCACTTGGGCTTCAAACTGTCCAACAGAGTGGGCCCATTTTGGATCTTAATCTGGACGTTTTGTGGGCCCACTAATGTGCCCAAACTGAAGATGCTTGTTACGTTCAATTAATGTCCAATCTGACCATATTAAAAGACCTATTTTAGCATCCCATTTAGTGTCTAATCCGTAACTATTTTAGCGTCCCGGTTAGCATCCAATCTGTACCTATTGTGATGCCCTAAATGGCCTGGACCCATCTGATGTGTCAAAATCTGGTCAGATTGTAGACTCTGGACGTCCACCAATCTGAACATTTTTAGTGGGCCAAATGGCCACTAGTTTGTATAGCAATCTGATCTCTGACGTCAGTCCATTTGGTCACCAATCTAACCTATTTTTAGACTCACTGGTTCACAAATCTGGACGTTTCTCAGGTCTCACGTGGACATCAATCTGGATATTTATATGGCCTTAGCACGGATACGAAACTGGAACTATTCTGGTGTTTCAAGTAGCGCCTAGTCCTGGTACTCTTTCCACTACCGGAGATTCGGATTCTCTCTTACGAATCTTGCATGGCTGAAAAATTGACAAGTGTCTAATAAGCCGACTGTTTTAGTTTATAAATCTAACACCCAATACTCATAAAGTAGCAGTAGAACGTCTCGGAAGAGGCAGAGAAAAACCTAAGAAAATGTTAGGAAATGTAACGATTGGTTAGGAAATGAGCCAAGGGTGGAGACTGCCTTCCAGAACATCCCGAAAATCCTCACGTTAATGCCTAGGCCCCGCTCAACCCAGTGAAACTATCTTCGAAAATTTGATCCATCAACACGGAAGGTAACCAATTAGGGGTAGGGTCAAAATCAAGTATGTCTAACCATTTCTTAAAAAAAGAAAAAGAAAAGAGAGATGTCCGAATTTTCCTTCTCACATCTCAATCAAGCTTAGAATGTAGTCTATTTCACACATTCGCAACATATTATCTATCATCATCATTTGTATTCTTAGTTATTTTGTTTATATGCATCTTTTTATTTATCTTGTTCACCTACCTAGGGTCACTTGATTCCGCATAGTAGGGCTGGGACTTATTATACTTTTGCCTACTCAATCCTCTTACAAGACGACGCGAATCATGGCTAGACATACAATACCACAACATGTTTAAACTCTCTTGAAAGTAACATATCCTATAGAGTAAAAACCGCATGGCGTGTGGCCAGAAGAGAGTGCCTAGCCCCTTCCTCTTCTATAACGAAGGCCCTTATCCAAACTTTTGCGATAACAGGCTAATCACAGGGAGTCATTTAGGTCAGGGGATTTCACGATCTCCTGACCTCGAGGCAAGTCCACATACTCTAGCTAACCATGGATATAAGAAAGCCTAATAAGCTAGTGGATACTCCAAAAATTCAAATGTATCTTTTTTTGCCTGGCCTTAAAAGGTATTGCAAAACCAATAACAACAGGTTCGTGGTTTAAGGTTTTATGGATTAGGGTTATGCTTTTAGGATTAGCATATAAGGTTAGGCTTCGGGATTAAGGTTAGGCTTAGGGATTAGAGTTTAGGATTTAAGGTTTATTATAAATTGTTTGAGGTTTAGGGTTTAGTGTAACGTCCCAAACTCAGTGAACAGGCTTACATAGTTCTTGAGCTCCAAATCCGGTGATGGTAGCTTCCGTAGTATCCTGATTTCGGCACACAGCGCGCATATGCCAAGTTCCGGAAGCGAGATTCCATAAGTAGATTATTATTATTATTATTATTATTATTATTATTATTATTATTATTATTATTATTATTTGTGTAAATGAGCATAACCATAAGGGTACCAAAACAATATCACATATCCACTATATGGTATAGAGTATAACAAAAGTTCAAAAGATTAGGCACGCGCTCCAGCCTCAGTACTAATATACCCCATCATAACTTGTAGTGTAAATAAATGCGCATAAGCTTCCCATAAAGTCTAATAGAATGATGTGTTAGTGCTTCGGTTTTGTCAATGACGTGAGATAGGGTGTCTTGAGTTGGTTGAGCATCCATAGGAAGACATTGAAGACTAAAGACTTGAAGACTTGAAGCATTAAGGCTAAAGACAACATGTATAAAACATGAGGTGCCTTGGTAATCCTAGTCCTAGGACCCCTTTAGGTCCCAAACAACCTATCTTAGATTACTTGATCCCATATAGGAAAACCCTTAGTCATAAGGTTTGTGCCAACTAGTTCTTGTGCAAAATAAAGATAAACTATATGCACAGGTAGGATCAATCCTCAATCAATTAATGGCCCTTTGCTTGATCGATCAAAGTTGCGCTAAATCATTCAACAAGTTTTTGCCCTGTTTTAGAGAAACCTCGATCGGTCGAAAGTATGCGAAAGTGTCTAATGAAATTTCTACCTTTTTTTCGAATAAAATTTGATCTATCGAAGGGGTCACTCGCTCGATTGAAGCTAGCCATTATAAATCCGTTGGAGTTATATATATATATATTGGATATTTGTAAAAATGATGGTTTTGAGTGAATTAAAAGCCTTAATGTGTCACAATACTTCTCAACACTTTTAGGCTTTCATGTAAAGAGATCCATACTTTTTTCATCATGATTACTCACTTTAATGAGTGTTCCAAGTCTAATTGATGAAGAACATAACATCTTGCATTCTCTAAAGCATAGACACCAATTCAATAGGTAAATAACTTTGTCCTTTAACATCCAACATCTAGAATGCCCATATATGTGGATCCTTGTTTGCTTGTCACCCCAAGTGCAGGTTTGCGATGTAGTAATAATATCGGTGAGACTGAGGTCGTACCCACAAGGACTATATATGGGTGTGTTTTTTTTTTTTTTTTTTTTTAAGTATTTAGAATTAGAATTAAAGATTAAATTAAATCTGGGAATTGAGAAAAATATTGTTTTGAATTTGAACTATTAATATAATGAAAACTAGAGCACAAAGGATCTACTTGTAGTCATCTTAATGCCATCTTACTTGATTCAATATGGATTACTCAACTGGATTCGAAGTCCTAATATATGTCAGAAGATTCAACAATTAAATTATTATAAGCATTCAAATAGAATCTGAACATTTATAGTATTAGTTTCCATATAACTATCTTATTCTATTGATTGTAGAGAGTTCAAAGCATTTATCATGCCCTTAGTCAATTTATAGATCAGAGAATTCTACAGGTCAAATAATCACAAAAACTCTTCGATCGGACTTCAATCCCATCGAAATTGTGATACCTACGTAAATTTGAGGTGGTTTTAAAGGCGATCTGAACAAAGCCTTTATAAAGGATTCTCTGAGTTCTTTTAAGCATAAATTAGGGTATGAAGAGCAGAATAAGGAGTTATGGTGCTTAAAGGAGTTCTCCTTCTTCTCCAATCTTCTTCTTTTAGTTAGTTTTTCATGTTTTTCTTTAAGAGTTTTACTTCGATCAAGCTTTTGATTGGCTAATCTCTTAGCTATAGCTAAGAAGTGAAGCATGTAGTTTATTTTAATATCTTTCTTACTTTGATTCAAGTTTATGATCTTCATGTTGAACAATTCATAGTTTGATGGTTTTAATATAGAGGTATTTTTTAATTTACTTTGATTTATAATCGACTTTAGGCATGGTGGATGCTTAGGAACTTCCTGAATGCTTTCTTTTCTAAATTTGGAAATTGTCAGCAACCGTCTGCGTAAGTCCTTCGATGAAATCGCCCGACCATTGATGGCATTGAACTGGTTTTGATGTCATTAAGCATATCTTCGATGGGATCAAAGAATGTCCAAAATTGTCCAGTGAGTAAATCGATTTTTCTCTAATTTGTTCGATGTCATCGAACTGGCTTCCATAACATCAAATTGGTCTTTGATGAGATCGAACAGGTCCTCGATGGCATCAAGAATTGTACCCATATGTCCAGCAACCAAACTTGATTTTTCTAATTTTTCTGATGGGATCGAGCTTCCTTCTGGCATCGAATACTTACTTCGATGGTATCAAAGCTGTGTTCAATGACATTGAACTGTCAAGTTTAGTAGTTTCAAATTTCTGCATTTTGCAATGTCAAATTTCTTCTTTCTTCACTTGATTTTTGTAACGTCTCGGAAAAATCCGTACGAGAACCCGAGTACCACCTTAGGCAGAAATCACTAAGGACCGAATCCTTTAGAAATTAGACGAGGATTAATTAAGTGCTAAACCAAATCACCTGTCGAATTAGCTTGGGCAGCTTTAAATATGAACTGCAAGGTCCAAAACCAGTAGAATTATTAACACTACATTACCTAAAAACTTAGGATCAATCTCAAAACTCAGTTGCTCTTGGGAGCATTGCGAAACTCCGTATCGGACCTGGACCACGTATCGAAAGTCCGATTAACGTGAGACTATACGGTTATGACCGCCTTGCTGGACTTGACAACCATGTCGAAAATCAAGTCCAGATAGTATCCTGAAATGCACAACTTGAGCCCGGAGCGAAGTGTGTGAGAAACGCGAATATCTTTAGGAAATGAACTAAAACTTAAGTAAATTGAGTCGTTCGCTTGCAGGACAAATCTAAGGTTTCAGACCATCGGAATCAGACCCAAATACACCCTCGGATCAGGGAAAATTTCATACACATGTCAGTGTACTTGTGGCCCTGATCGAGTACCGGTGACCGTTGAACTGAAACTGGTCCTCCGCGGTCGATCTGTGAATCCGATCGGACTGAAAATTTAACTTGACCTAGATCCAATGTCAGGGGCTTAATCCGGATCGTACGTAGAAAAAGGGCCTCCAGATGTGCTCCGTTGGATCGAAATGGCCACTCCTTGGCTATAACCTAAGTATACCATGGCCTTGGGGCCATTCCCATCAGTTCTGAGCATATATAAGTGCCTTAACCTACCCCTCTCTCATTCCATACGAATTTGGAAACCTAGGAGAGAGAAGAGAGCAAAAAAGAGAAGGAGAGAGAGAAAGTGAGAGAGAAAGCGAGAGAGAGTTCTTGGGGTTCAATTCCATCGCTCCACGTATCTGAATCGGCCTGTCTGCATCGCTATACCGGCGATTCCGATCCTGTTCTTGGGTAAGAAATCCTAACCCTAATCTTTTTTAGGGATTCAAATAGAGTATACAGTGAAATATCTAATCTATTTTATACTATAGGTTGCCATTGTGCCGTAAACGAAGAGTTAGTGTTCGAACTGAGTTCGTTACGAGTCTACCGGCGAAAGGTGTAGATTATAAATGTTTAGGTTATGGTTTTCAAGGCTTTCAATGTCAGTAATGATTTATGACTAGCTTGATTGCTATCACATATGCTTAGATACGAGGTTTTACGTATATTCTGCTTATATGTAGACTATGTTGATTTTTAACGCATTCCATGTGTTTATTGAAATGTTTGAATGAACATAGAATTTGGATTTATACTCGCCATGATTATTAACTGTAAATACATGATTGTTGTGCATGTGGCAACCCCTATGTGAAGGGATTTGCCGTAATATGTGGTTTACTAATTTATTACATATGTGTGATATGTGAAGCCTAAGTGTTTGATAAAATGCTTGAATGAGAAAATGCTTTTGTAAAGGCATGTAATGAGGGTGGTGAGATGGGACTCTCAATTCCCTTATCCATGGTTACGGTTTCCTTTATGTAACCATCCTACTACTATGTTTATCGTGGATGAAATGTCTATGTATGGTAACCTGTGTAGTATGTGTTTTGTTGAAATGCTCAAGTAAGATTTATATTTAGTTTTAGATGTCACATGTTATCTTTGGCTATTACATGCGAATACTATTTTTTGGAATGTGATTAGGGCTACGATGTAGTCTAGGCAATCGGTAATGGTTTACAAACGGTGGCCGAACTGTTTAGCCACAACGGATACGTCCGATGAATTCGAGTCGTATGGTGATTATCAACAGTGGTTAGGCTATGAGAAGTGCGTATGCGCTCCATGTCGACTAATTCAACGTACGCTTGTACTAGTCGAGCTTGTCAATTAACTCGATTGGCCCGATGTTTGTTCACCATGTATGGACGCTACTGCTTGAATCTAAGGTACTAAACTCACCAGTGAAAAGCTTGTTTAACCTTGGTACCTCGATTCGCTAAGACTCATGAGCCGGACATGGTGGTGTATGGGACACCGTGGTCGAGTTGTCGGCCTACGGTGGGGAGACGAGCCTCCCCGTAGTGACCAGTGAGCAACCTAAACTCATGAGCCGAATATGGTGGTATATGGGACACTGTATTCGAGCTGTCAGCCTACGATCAGGTGACGAGCCCGTAGTGACCACGAGTATACACTAGGACTACGCTAAGGTGACGAGCCTTTCCGTAGTGACCTTGAGTATAAACCAGGCCTACGCTGAGGTGATGAGCCACTCCGTAGTGACCTGAAACTGTTCTTCGTTTGTGATTAACTAGGATTGACAATCCTAGATGGATCAATGTTTGGGTCAATGATAAAAAGGGAGGTACCTTAGCTTCTCAAACCTACTGTATGAATATGCCTAATTAAGAACTTGGCTAATCACGCACGTGCATCACATTGCATGTGCCTTTGGCATTGGAGTTGAGCACAGCGGGAGTGTTGCATGACGCGATCGTGAGATGAAGTCGTAGAGGGAGTGCAGGCAAGGGCATACATCATTATCGCATATCATCCTTGCATTAACAGGAGTATTTAGGATATGAGTGTTGCACTGCTTTATCATTACTACTTGACTGAATTGATAATATGTTAACCTTTGCTTTATAGCTCCACTGAGTTGATCACTCACTCCCACGTTCTGGGACGGTGCTTTAAACACCAACCAGACCCTGTTGTAGTTACAGATGATGGCGATTCTTACGAAGCAGAGCCGAACTTTTATAATGATGAGTTCTCTTATATGCAGCTATCAGGCGGGTCTATGTAGACCATGTTCTGATCGATGGGGTTATAGGGATGCTGATTAAACATCATTGCACTTGTTATTTTACACTTTGGAACACCCATGTATAGTCATTTTATTCAGTTTTGGAGTATACATGTATATATTTAACCTGGTATCATGTTCACACTCTGGAGACTTACGACAGTTTATATATTTTATATATCTATCACAGTCTTCCGCTTGCGTAATTTAATTGTCTCTGGAGTATTATATGCTGATTCGGTATAATCCCATTCGTGTTTAAGGCACTAATACAGACAACATTTAATCATCATTATCTATGTTGCATAAGTGATGTGTTGGAACTCGGGAGTTGAGCTCCTGCTCGACCCCCGATTTTCAGGGCGTTATAGTTTTCTTGAATCTTAGACTCTTGAAATCTTCAATCTTGACCTTAAAAGATCCACTCCTCACTTTGGTAATTCTTGAGCATCAAATCCATGCTTTTAACATCATTTTCACCCTAAACTCTCAAAATCACTTAGTAAGATAAAACATGTATAAATAGATCAATTAAGCATTATCATGTTCATAAAACCAATGTATAACTAGGAAAAAATAAGTAATATTTCACACTCAACACACCCCCCAACAGCATTTTTCTAGTCTTGAGAAAAACATGCGTTTAGCAATCTTTCAAACTTCAAAATTTCAAACTTTTTTCAGAAAACAATATTCTATGCAATCTAGCATATATGAGTAAAATTCCAAGATGTAAAAATAAAACAGTGACAATCTAGAGCTTAACATAATTAGTAAACAAATGAAGTAAGTCCTCTTTCATGAATTGATTAGTAGAATGCAATAAAATATTAAGTTCCCAATGTGCTTGGTGGTTCATAACTCACATTCCATAAGAGTTAACTTCATTTCATAATGTTAGCCATGTTTATTACTTCAAAGTACCGGATCAACACAAATTACTGATTCCGAACCCATCTCCCTTTTTCTTATTTTCCAGCTTTTCAGTTTTATATCGACAGTTTTCACACTACGTTTAGTCTTTTCTTCTTCTTTTTTTTCTTTTTTTCTTTTTCTACAGATTTTTCATTGAAACACAGAATAGGAAGCCCTTTTCGATCTCACTATTTTCTAGCTGGTTCTTTTCTCTTTTTCATTATTTTTAAGGTAGAAAAGGATCTCAAGACTTAGTTCTTATCACTTTTCAGTAATTAGCATATTAAAATAAGAAATTTAAGTTATTTTCAGAAAATATGAGTTACATGTGATTTATGAGCTAGACTCTATTGGTGTTTAAACTTTTTATCAATCGGTTTATTAGAGGGGCTCATTCCAAAGTTTATTAACTAGATGAACTCTAGAACTTCAAAATTTATTCTATATTTCATCATCATACTCGAATACATATTCGAGTACACATATTTTCACTTTCCAAAAGAATTTTGGAATTGAAAATTCAAAAAATTTCAAAGTTTTTTGCTCAAAAACTAGAAAAACACTGATTAGTTTACCTAATCTCACCCCAACCTAAATTCTACATTGTCCTTAATGTAAATGATATATAAGCAATCAAAGCAACACGAGACAATAAAAATAAAAGAGTGAGTAAGAAGGAGAGCACCTGAAGGAGAAGAATTGAAATGGTTTGAAGTTTTCATCATCTAAAGGGATTAGTACGAGACTAAAACAAAAAGAAAAGCAAACTATCCTAGTCCTAAATTCTAAGAAAGTAATAGACCTAATCCTATTCTAACTGGACCTCCATTAGACTAGAAGGTCAATCCTAATACACAGGATTACTCAGAGGGATGGACATAACCTTTGAAACAAAATTCTCAATGAATGGTTTCAGTCGATGACCGTTTACTTTAAAAACATTACCATTCATTGGATTCTCTATCTCGACAGCCCCATGAGGATAGACCGTTTTAACAACAAAGGGGCTGATCCAATGAGATCTCAATTTTCCTGAAAACAAATGGAGTCTAGAATTGTATAGGAAGACTTTTTAGTTTGGCTCGAATGTTTTTCAAAGAATGTTTCGGTCATGGAACTTCTTCATCCCGTGCTTGTAAATTCTGGAGTTTTCATACGTATCATTCTGAAGCTTTTCAAGTTCATTAATTTGCAATTTGCGTTGTATTCAAACGTTGTCAAGATTAAATTTAAAATTCTTTATTGCCCAGTATGCCTTATGCTCTAATTTCACCGGCAAGTGGCAAGCCTTCCCATAAACAAATCTGAAGGGCGACATTCCAATAGGGGTTTTATATGTGGTACGATATGCCCATAATGCATTGGTCAATCGAATTGACAAATCCTTACGATCAGGGTTAATCGTTTTCTCCAAGATCTGCTTGATCTCCTTATTTGAAATTTCTGCTTGACAGCTTGTCTGTGGGTACTAGGGGGTACTTACTTTATGTGATATGCCATATTTCTTCATTAATGATTCAAATGACCTATATACAAAAGTGGGTTCCACCATCACTGATAATGACTTGAGGCATTCCGAACTGAGAAAGGATGTGCTCTTTTAAAAACTTAATGATTGTGCAATGGTTATTATTCCAGCACAGGATCACTTCAACCCATTTAGAAATATAGTTAACCGTCAGCAATATGTAGAGATTTTTGAATGATTGGGGGAATGGTCCTATAAAATCGATACCCCAACAATCAAATGCCTCAATGGTAAGAACGGGGTTCAAAGGCATCATGTTTCATTGGGATAATCCACCCATCTTTTGACAATACTCACAAGCTTTGCAAAAGTCGTAAGTGTCCTTGAACATAGTGGGCCAATAGACGCCACACAGTAAAATTTTGTTGTAGTCTTTTTTAGCTGAAAAGTGACCACCACAAGCATGTGTATGATAGAAGGAGATGGCACTTTGATGTTTGTTGTCAGGAACACATTTGCTTATGATTTGATTTGGGCAATACTTGAACATATATGGATTATCCCAGATATACTTGCGCACCTCGGTGAAAATTTTCTTTTTATCTTGCTTTGACCAATGTGTTGGTGTGATACTTGTAGCAAGATAATTTGCAATGTCAACAAACCAAGGTAAATGGGATACTACAAAAAGTTGTTCATGAGGGAATGTGTCATTAATAAGTGTCATCTCAATGGAATTAGATATAACAAGTCTGAAAAGATGGTTAGCTACTACGTTTTCTACTCCTTTTTATCATGAATATATATGTCAAATTCCTGTAGTAGAAGGATTCATCTCAGAAAATGGGGCTTAGCATACTTCTTAGAAAGAAGGTACCTCAGTGCTGAATGGTTCATAAATACTATGATCTTGGATCCTATCAAGTAAGACCTAAACTTGTCCAATGCAAAGACTACGGCTAAGAGTTTCTTTTTCATAGTAGAATAATTCATCTAGGTAGAATTTAGAGTTCTACTTACATAGTAGATAACATATGAATTTTTCTCTTTTCTTTGGCCTAACACCACCCCAATAGCATAATCGCTAGCATCTCACATCATCTTAAAAGGAAGACTCCAGTTGAGTGGTTGCATGATAGGAGTGCTAGTCAACATGCCCTTAAGCTTAGAGAAAGTTCTCTAACATTCCTTAGTCCACTCGAATGGGGTGTCTTTTTGAAGAAGATTACAAAAAGGATGGGATATGTGACTGAAATCCTTAATGATTCTTCTATAAAAGCCGGTGTATTCTAAAAAGGAACACACGTTGTGTATGCTTTTGAGTACAGGTAGGTTAGAGATAAGATCAATTTTAGCTTTATCTACCTTGATTCCATTGGATGATATGATATATCTAAGCACTATTCCCTTGCGAACCATAAAATGACACTTTTTTTAGTTAAGCACAAGCTTCTTTTATTCACATCTTTTCAGCACATGTTTGAGATTTTCAATGCAATCATTGAAAGATGAACCAAACATAGAGAAGTCATCCATGAAGAGCTCTAAAAATTACCCTACCTTGTCTGAGAAGATAGTCAACATGCATCATTGGAATGTGGCGGGAGCATTACATAGGCCGATTGACATTCGTCTGTGTGTGAAAGTGCCAAAGGGACATATAAACGTTGTCTTTTATTTATCTTAAGGGGCTATCTATATCTGGTTATAGCTCGAATATCCATCCAAAAAGCAGTAATAAGAGTGACTAGATAACATTTCTAAAATTTGGTCAACGAAAAGCAAAGGAAAGTGGTCTTTCCTTGTGGCTGTGTTTAATTTTCGGTAGTCAATGCACATTCTCCAACTAGTAGTAACTTTGGTAGGCATAAGTTTATTTTCCATATTGGCTATGATGGTGATCCCGGACTTCTGGGGAACCACTTGAGTTGGACTCACCCATTGCTATCGGATATTGGGTATATGATACCCACATTTAATAGCTTAAGCACTTGGCTTTAACCACCCCTCTCATATTTTGATTTAGTCAGCGTTGTGTTTGTTTAGACATTTTCACATTATCCTCAAGGTGAATGCAGTGAGTGCAAATCAAAGGATAATTCCCTTGATGTCTGCAATGGTACATCCAAGGGCTCCTTTATGTTCTTTGAGAGTAGTAATGAGCATACTTGCTTGTTCTTTATCTAGGTGGGAAGAAATCACCACCAGATATGTCTAATCTTGACCTAAGCAGACATATTTAAGATCAGTAGGTAATGGTTTTAGGTCAAGCTTCAGTGCCTTGATACTTGACGGTAGAGACAATGACTTATTAAGGGTAAGTGTTCAAATTGTGGCTTTCATTAGTCAATTTCAAGTACCAGTGCTACATCAAGTAAGGCGTCCATCTCCCTAATCATCTCATCATCCAAATCAGGGGAGTGGGCTAAGCACATCTCTACAACATCAAAGTAAAGAGTCAAGATGGCTCTTTCTTCTATGAAAGAATTCATTTAGGTTAACTTCGTGGGCATCATCAACTTCCTTGGGTTGTTTGCACATGTTAAAGATATTCATCTCTAATTCATTTTCTCGAAAGTCAATTTCATAACTCTATTCCTATAATTGATGATTGCATTTGATGTAGCTAGGAATGAGTGGCCAAGAATGACGAGAATCTGAGTACTCACATCGATGATGCGTTGAGTATCCAAAATAATAAAATCCACTAGATAGTAGAATTTATCAACTTGGACTAGCACGTCCTCGATCATTCCTCTCGGTATATGAATCGAATGATCAGCTAATTGAAATGTGGTCCTAGTGGGTTTTAATTCACCAAATTCGAGTTGTTCGTAGACCGAGTAAGGAATTAAATTTACGCTTGCTCCTAAGTCAAGAAGTGCGTGCTCAATCCAATGATTCCCAATTACACAAGTGATGGTTGGGCTATTAGGATCTTTGTAATCTTTATGACACATCATGCTTAAGGATGACACTCACTTTCTGAGTCAAAAGATTTTCTTTTGTATGTTTTGTCATTTCTTAGCCATGCAAAGGTGTTTAAAAAACTTGGCATATGAGGGAATTTGTTTAATGACATCTAAGAGAGGAATATTTACTTTCACTTATTTTAAAACCTCCAAAATATCCTGAATGTTAGACAGAGGTTTTGGTGAAATCAACCTTTGGGAGATGGTGCAATCGGCTTGTATTATCTTTCCGGTTCTTTTTCTTGTGGAGCATTACTAGGTCCATCATCCCTCCCAGCTTCTCCCAAGTCCTTAGGCTTATTAGCCCTTGTCAGGATGGTCTTATCAATTATCTTTCCATTCCTAAGAATGGTGATAGACTTATCTTGCTCCATATGGTTTGAAGAGCTAGGGTCATTTAATTCACATTGTTGTTTCGGGTTAGGAAGAGGTTGGGCTGGAAGAGTCCCTTTCTCCCTAACGGTTATTTGTGACTCAATTATTTGAATAGACAATGTAAACACTCCCAAAGTTATTTTGATATCTTGGAATACTTGTAACATATTGTGGTTGAATAACTCTTGATTTTGCATGAATTTTTGAACCGTGTCCTCCTGAGGTCTCCTTTGATTGAGAAGTTGAGAAAGGGCCTCTTGACGGGTAGCTCTTTATCCATTCCTTTAAGTTCGGATGGTTCTTGCAGCTAGGATTGTATGTGTTTGAGATGGGTTTGCTGAATGGACGTGGATAGTTCTTCACGACGTTCGATTACTCATGCAAGAACTCTCAAAATGTAGGAATTGTGGGACAATCTTATAACACCCCGAACTTTTTAATACTCGAGTATTAAAAGTTCTCGAGTGTTACCATGAAATTTAATTTAGTATATACATGTGTATGTCACCAATTTACCCTATCCTAACCTTATATCTATTATCTAACCTGAATTTGGCTGTTAAGAATAATCTTCGTCCATATATCAAGTCATTCGACCATTGAGTTTTAAGACAGGATCATCATATATCCAAGTATTCTCACTTGTCCATCATAACCAACTGTTCAGTCAACCATTCAACGTTAGGTAAAGATATCTAACCGTCCACTTTGATTTTGTACCACCCAATCATAATAAACCAACTACCTAATCCCTACATCTGCTCGTACACGTATCGAATTGAGATTCTAATCTGTTTATCCCGTTCACCACTGTTCACAACCCCAAGTGCAGGGTCGCGATGTAGTAATAACTCAGTGAGACCGAGATCAAATCCACAAGGACTAAACTTGTACGTATTCTAAAAATAATTAGAAGTAGAACCAGAATCAGAAACTAATCTAAAATCTAGAATAGTTCGAGTAATTATGAATAATGTTAACTTTAAACTATCAATTAAAAGGTAGGAACTAGGGTTCCAAGGATCCACTTGTAGCTATCAAGATGCTACCTTACTTGATTCAAGAGACACAACTAGAATTGGAGTCCTATCCTATCCATTGCATTGATTGGAAGGTATTCTATCATCCTACCATGCCCAGGAGACAATGGTGAATAACAAGATTTACCAATCTCCACAACTCCAAATAGATTAAAAAGATAATAAAAGCCTCCACAGAATCTACTGTAATTGAAGTCACAATAAATTAAAGAAAACTGAAAATATTCTTCAAATCAAACTAGGACTCAATGATTGTTCAACATAAATCAGAATCAAAGTAAGATAATCATCTCGACACGCTACAAGCTTCACCTCTTAGCCCTAGCTAAGAGGTTTAATTCACTATAGACATGATTGAAACTAAATCTCTCAAATAATACATAAAAATCAAACTAGGAAAGGAAGAAAACTCCTTAACAGCTACTCCACCCTTTGGCTCTGCTCCTTGAAAACTAATCCGTATTTAGAACTCCTTGGAGAACCCATATTTATAGCCTTTGTCCAACCAATTTTGAAAAATTGCCACAAATTTACTCACTCTGTGTAATGCTTTCGATGCCATTGAAGGAAGAATTTCAGTTTGAATCGGATTTGAAAGTTACACCCTTTCGCAGTGTGTAAGTTGTCGATTCTATCAAACATCCCTTCGATGCCATCGAACATGTCCTCGAGCCATCGGAAAATGTCCAGAATGTTCTAGTGAGTTGCTCCAGAATTCTCCAAAAATCTCTATTCCATCGAACTGCCTTCGATGTTATCAAGCAGAGCTTCGAGCAATTGAACAGGGCTTCGATGTAATCGAAAAATACATCCAATTTGTCCAGCAACCAAACTTAATTTTTATGTAAGTTCCGATGTAATCGATCAAGTATTAATTCCATCGAACACTTACTTTGATGCCATCGAAGGATGTTCAATGTCATCGACAGTGATGCTTTAGATTTCTAGATTTCTGCACTTTGATCTATCAACATACTTCCTTCTTCACTTGGTTTCCTTGAATCTTAGGGACTTGGGATCTTCAATCTTGGTCTCCTAAGATCCATCCTTTGCCTTGGTGATTCTTGAGCATCAAATCCATGCTTTTAATATTCTTTCAATCCAAGCTTTTGAACTCACCTCACAATATAAACATGTATAAAATATAACCATTAAACATTATCATGTTCACAAAACCAAGATATAAATAGGGGGAATTATATAATATTTGACACTCAACAATCACCTATAAATATGCTTAATTAACCATCAAAACTACAATATGAGGAACATACATATGTGAACAAATCATTTGAATATAACGGTATACATGTTCTACCCTTGATCACTCAAAAAACCTATTTTTTGTTTATCTATTTACGAAACTAACCATACATCCACCTGTATATATGGCCAAAGTACTAACTAGTAAGCTTTTCTATTTTTGACATGTCATCTGGCCATCTATCATGTTGTTAGGCATATGTATCTCACCTTAATTTGGTGAATAAATCTTTGTTTGTAATGATTTATATGTGGGTTTTATTGTAAGAATGTCTTAGAAACATGCCTATTACCATGTAAAATCATTAGATTTCCCAAAACTCCCATATTAGCAATAATTATGAAAATGCCATTAGCCAAGTGTCAGGCCTATGTCCTCGTGACCATTTCATTCCTTAGGATTTCGCAGTCCTTTCTGTCGAAGTCCCGTGACCCGTGACCTGTAGATAGCATTTGCGAGCGACCTTGAGTCGCATCCTATCAACCCGAGTTGGCTTAACTCGAGATCTATGCCATTGCGACTGCGCCATCGCCGCAGTTCTGACGCCGTGTCTCTTGCGCCAATGTGACGCTTAGATTGTGAGATGTGGCCCGCGCTCTATTTTTGCCGTGGACCACACGTTGCAGGACCACTTATCCCAGATATCACTTTTCCCTAGAGAATCCCATCATCAAGATGATGTCACCATAGGGGTGACATCACCCTACCCAAGTATGCTTGTTAGCATGCCTAGCCATTATGAGAGAATGCCACTCTTCCCAACAAGTAATGATTGCCCCTAAGCTACCTAGCCCTCTCTCTCTCTCTCTCTCTCTCTCTCTCTCTCTCTCTCTTTCCTTCCTTATTTCTCCCATTGCTAGAGCTTGGACGTCCCAAGCTACCCTCTAAGTCCAGCCACTCCAAACTCTATTTCCACCAAATCCAACCCTTTAGATCCCATCTCAACTGTAAAAACCTCTCTCTTGGAGATCTAAGACCCTTAGGTGGAAGGTGTTGAAGATTTGAGGTGGGTGCCATGTTAGGAGTAGTTCTTGCAATTTCTTTCTTGGATCTTTTGATTTCCTTACTTAGGGTCATGTTGGACCCATCAATCAATGGTGGAGATCCTACTTGACCCCTTGGGTGTGGCCAATGGCCCACCCTTGGTACATGCTTAGCTATGATGGGGCTATTCTCCATGGACCCCATCATGATGTTTTGTTTAGATTCATGGTCTTGATGGGTCACTTAGACCCTGATTTCATGGTGGGGATGGTATGCCCACCTCAGATTTTTGGGTGTAGGGGCTATGGATGCATGAAGCCCACGATGTATGGTTTGAATCTTTTGAGGGGCTCATAGTGGCGGAGCCCCTCCATTTGGCCGATCTCTCTCTCTTTATGGTGATGATGATGTGTGTGGCCCACTTGATGTGTTCAACAAATCCAGACAGTCAAAATTTTTCTGGACGTCCAGTTAATCAAGCCCACCTTGCTGCCCGTTTTCAGGCCAGCCTGGATGAAGGAAAATAAACAAATATTAGTTTGATCCAAAACTATGGTGGGCCACTCACGTGGGACCCGCCGGATACATGTATTTCATCCAGGCCATCCGTCCAGGGCATGGACATGAGGCTACCTTGATGAAGTATTTCATCCAGGGCGTTCGTCCACTGGACATCCAGCAGGCCTGGACGATCAGGAAAACACAAATATCTGCTTGATTCAAAGCTACTCGTGGGCCACACATGTGGACCCACCTGATGTATATGTTTCATCGATACCATCCACCATCCAGATAGGCTGGATGGTGGAGCCTACCATGATGTAAGTGTTTCATCCTTACCGTCCAGTCCAGCTAGATATGGACCCCACCTTGATGTTTGTGGTTTATCCACACCATCTAGTCCAGCTGGGACGTGGACCCCACCATGATATATGTGTTGTATATCCTCATCGTCTAGCCTGCTGGACGGTGGGACCCACATGATGTATGTGTCTCATTCTGCGCCGTCCGTCCATTGCTGGACATGCAGGGTCCACATGCTGTGCACAAAGGGCCCACCTACTATACACGCAAGGCCCACCTGCTGTATGTGCAGGGCCCACCTTGCTACACACTGTCCATTTGGTGAGGCCCATCTACACTATCTAAGCCCACCTTGATGTGTGTGTTGTAAGCACACTGTCCATCTATTTTCTGGACCATAGGACTGACCTATAAGGCCTACCTTGATGTATAAGTTACCCATGTTGATCATCTATTTTGCTGGATCATGGGCTACCCCATTAGGCCCACTATGATGTATGTGTTAAACACACCATCTTCCCATTATCCCTAGATCATGGGCTGTTTCATGAGGCCCAATGTGATGTATGTGAGGCCCTTGTGTGAGGCCCGTGGTGATGTATATGAGGCCCTTATATGAGGCCCATGGTGATGTATATGAGGCCCTTATGTGAGGCCCAATGTGATGTATATGAGGCCATTGTGTGAGGCCTAATGTGATGTATGTGAGGCCCATTGTGATGTACATGAGGCCCTTGTGTGAGGCCCATTGTGATGTGTGTGAGGCCCTTGTGTGAGGCCCATGGTGATGTATATGAGGCCCATGGTGATGCATATGAGGCCCTTGTGTGAGGCCCAATGTGATGTATATGAGGCCCTTGTGTGAGGCCCAATGTGATGTATGCGAGGCCCTTGTGTGAGGCCCATTGTGATGTACATGAGGCCCTTGTGTGAGGCCCATTGTGATGTGTATGAGGCCTATGTGATGAGGCTCAATTGTGATGTGTGATTCCACCATGATGTATGATATCCATCAATTTTCCTAGTTAGTATAAAAACCATGGACCCCATTATAGGATAGGTCCTTAATGGGCCACACCTTGGGAGCAATGGTGGTTAAATGTCCACATTGTAAGAGCAATAGTGGTTAAATATCATTGTAACTTAAGGCCCATTGTAAGGCCCATTGTTAGGCCCATTCTCATCTTCCCGTAGTGGGCAAACCTAAACCGTTAGACCCCCATTATTGTTAGTGTTTTCATCATGCCCTGTAGATTTATCTAAGGTCATAGAGCCCACCTTATGCATATCGGGCCCATTGGGAAACCCAGTTTGCTACATGTCAGAACGGGCGAGGAAGCCCACTCCTTGTTCCTAGGTCCATCCTTGTCATGAGGAGAGTACATCATTACCATACATAGAAGAATCCGTGGTATCAGATTTGGTATATCCACTATTGAGGATAGATCTTGATATTATATCTGTTAATCATGCTAGTGTACTTGAGTTAGTAAGACATACTGAGTACAGGCTAGCATAACATCATGTTACATGCCTATGTGCATCATTTGTATGCTTATTATGAAGAGTGACTGATCATAGCATATGTCATTGAGCGGATTGTTTATGGGACTCCCTGATAGACGTAGTTACCCCACATGAACGTGCGGTATGCACATGATTGATTTACGATTGGATAGTGTGATTTATGCACCTTGCATTGTCTGATTCGATTGCTATATGCCCTAACGACATCAGGGCTGTAGCCTTCGCAGGCATAGCGTGGATGATAGGATTGGATACTGAAAATACTTGTTCTAGCACGGGGGCACCATAAATGTCCCAGGGTGAAAGTCCCCAAACCCTTATGGTACCAAGAGGATGCTTCAACGTCGAGACCGAGTGGACGCATGAGCACACGAGGGCCGTATACCAGTAGGCCGCGTCTCCCACTATATCGTGGTCGGTTGGAAAGGGGTATGGCCTTACCCACCCGAGTGAGGGGGCAATGACTAGGCCGAGTCTGACCTAGCTCGATGAATGAGTCTACTATCGACGAGCCGGGCCAATTTTAGTAGGCGGACAGTGAGGTATCTTCCACTCGCTCAGTTGTGTGCTTAGATGGGGCGGTAAGCTGGCGCAGAGTGTACTAGACCCCGGTGATTGTCCAGAGATGAACCGTACTAATATGTGGATTCAGATGAGGACTGGCATGCTTGCGTTGCATCTTGCATATGATATTTGGCCATGTAGACCCTGCATCGCATAGCCTTGATATGACTGATAGCATTCATGTCTTGCATTGCATAGCCTTGGTATGGCTGATAGTATTCATGCCTTGCATCACATAGCTTTGGTACAACTGATAGCATTCATGGACTTACCAACACATTCTGCATTACTCTGATATTGCATACTTGGCACATACCTAGCACACACTTACACCACCCTCTAAGCTTTCTATAAGCTTATATACGATTGTTGTGTGCAGGTGACGTTAGGACGTCGTAACAGCACTGAGTCAGGAGTGTGCCGCTGAGTTTCTGGAGCCTTTGATATTTTTATCGTATTTCCCTTATGCATTGTACTCAAAGTTTCTGATTATAGTGGATATATGGTGATGTTGTTGGTTGTTGTTTGTGGGTCATGCTTATGGTTATGCTTCTTATGAAATAAACTTATGTTGAAAATCCTCCTTCTAGGATCTCAGGATCAGAACCTGGTATATGGGTGTCAGGAGTCGAGAATAGGGTACTACGAAGGCTGTCGGCGATGGATTCGGCAATTGAAAATTTCATGAGCCCGGTTTCCGAGTTTGGGGCGTGACAACAAGACCCTTGAATTCTATATCACATGGTTTTCATGATCCGTTTGATGTAAAAATTTATACCAAGCCTATGTAATATAAATTAACCATACACGTCGAATTTCAGCCCTTAGATAAATATAAAAGTGACCCAATTAACAAATCAGCCCCTTAACTGTTGATTTTGGTGTCCATCGAGTAAAGAAAGCTCGTGGGTTGTTATAGTAGGATATTTTTCTTTATATGAATGACTAAAATTTTTCATCATATGGACCAAGTAAGAAATGTGAGAACCCCACCTAAGTAGCTTTTCCTTAGGCGTGAAGTTATCCGTTTTAGGTTTACTAACTCTTCTAAAATCTGGAGCTTCCGATTGACCCACTTTATACCGTCGATTGCAATTTGAATTTGGACCACACTTTGGCTTCATATGACTACGAGATCATATAAAATTTAGACCTCGATCTATGTTCCAATACCATTGAACGGTAACCGCCTTGACTTAAATTTCTTTTTTTTTGTTGCAAAATGTGAAATTTCGTATTTAGGCCTTTTACAACATTGATCAACCACCAACTTTCATCCAATCATTTGCCTATCTTGACTACACATTTTTCATGAAAGAAGGCCTTGGTCATTAAGCGTGGACCGTTAATTGGGATCGGGTCCATTTTGGCACCCTCTACGAGAATTTTTAAGATAAGCCAATTTAAATTTTGAATCACCAAGAAAATTATGTACCCTAGCCTTATTCGACGTCTCCATCACCATGAATGAATTATATTTAAAGAAAGATCGTCAGAAGAGACAAATTGGAGAAACCCAATTCAAATGGGATGAGAAACTTGTAAGTGCTTATATGTTTAGCACACATAAGGTTGTCAAATTTCCTGAGACAAAGTGATACCGATCAGATTGCATGTACAGTTAGATCGCAGCTACTTCACATGTCTGAAGATCCACTCGAGATTGGCTTATCATCTCATGAAGACATCACTTAATTTTAAGACCCGATGATCTTTGTATTTTGTTAACCAACAGGTGATATAACCCGAGAAAGACCTTAGGTTAGGTGCTGAAAAAGGTGAGCTTAATAGTCCTAGAGGGGGGGGGGGGGGGGGGGGGGGTTGGAATAGGACTATGCCAAATAAAAATTGAAGTGCTAAAATAATAAATAAATAAATAAAACTCAATCACACTAGTATTGAAAAATTGATTCAAACTAGTTTGTAAGACAACCTACACCCAAAACAAAGTTCAGGTAAGACAACCTTAATTCACGAATGATTGTAAGAATCAAGATCTCAAACCAAATAAGAGAAAATAAAGCTATCTATTACAAACATTAACCACTTTTGTATAAATAAAATTACAACCATTCTCTATAAATGCAAAAAGTAAGCATTCACCACAATACCAACAGTTATAGTGGTTCGATGTGTACAACAACTATTCTCAAACAGCTACACCTACTCCGCTCCCAATAATCATTATCCATGTGATATTAGCTTTCATATAAACAAGGTTTTCATAGGGTCACCTTAAAACCTGATACAGTTGTGATTTTAAAGGGCTATCACAAGCAAAAACCCCTCACTGAGATTTTCTGGCTATCTCAGAAAAACCAACAAATGAGATTTACTGGCTATTTCAATAAAACCAAAATACAAAAGTAGAATATACTTATCTTCACCTTGAAGACATATCTGTTGATGTAGCTTGTAGAACCACTTCTCTTGTAGTAGATTGTTTAATGTCCAGTCATATAAACAAGAGTTCTAGGTTCTAGATTGATTTTAAATAGACGCAAACCAAATGCTATTTATTTGAATTCCTTAAGATCTCAAAGAAGAGTACTTACTCTATTTATAGAATAAGATTCATAAAATAAGAGATCAAGGAATTAAAATAAAAAATTTATTAAAAAAATATTAAAAATACCATGTAATAACTTGACAAAAATGGGGACTTCTCTCTATCTTGATGAAGGCTTTTATCAACTTGAATTGGTAATTTCGGATTGAGAGAAGGCCTCTATTTATAGGCAGAAAAGTTGTTGCTTCGACTCATCTAAGACATTCTTCGACTCGTCTAAGTTGAAACAAAATTTCAAATTTTAAGCGTGATCGGATAAAACAGAACTTCGACTGGTTGAAGGCCATGCTCGATTGGTCAAGGGCCTTATTCGACTGGTCGAGAATGGGCTTTGACTGGTCAAGGGTGCCAAAATTTAGTTGCTGGACTTCGAGTCGAGCAACCCTCAACTGGTTGAAAGCCTCTATTCGACTGGTCGAGCAGACTGCTCGACTGGTCGAATAAGTAATGAAAAAATCCATTTTTCTAGAATTTAAACTAGGACTAGTTGAAGATTCTTTAGACTAGTCGAGCCACAGCTTAGACTAGTCGAACCTTATCCTAGACTAGTCGAAATTTAGTCCAACATAAGTATAAAACCCGATTTAAGTTTATTTCTTGAAAGAACCTAAGCCTAAGGTCTTTCTAGGGTCTGTTATACCTGAAAAGATTGAACATTTAAGTAGATGAGATGTTTGAACTTCATGGAACTTGTTCTTCTACTTGATTCTTCAATAGAACTTGTAGTTGAAGATGGAGCTTGATCATCTAGTAGAAGTGTAGTAGAACTTGAACTCAGTCATCTTGAACTTAGTAAAACTTGAACTTTCCATCTTGATCTACTTCTTAACTTGAATTTTAGTAGTCTTGAACTTAGTAGATTTTGAACTTTCTTAACTTGAAGTACAGTCTTGAACTTTCCATCTTGTTCCACATTAGACGAGTCACTTCATAAGCTATTTTGTCTAAACAAAATTTGACAAACAAAGGTGTGCTTTATATAATATCGCACTTATAGGTACTTCAAAAAAATCATGTATTTTGAGTTACTTTTGGTGTATGTGTTATGGAGTTCGACCAGTCTAACTTCTAGTTCGGCTAGCTTAACTTCCTCGAGTAACCTAACTTCAGGTTGGGATAAAATTCAAAATTTGTTGAAAATTTGGCCAGCCTAACTTGAAATTCGGCCAGCCTGAGTGAAGTTCGGGTCAAATTCCAACAATGTAAAATTTTGAATTTCGTGAGAATTCAGCTAGTCGAATTGGACATTTAGCCAATCGAATTTTACCATTTGCCAACTGAATTTTGGATAAATATTATGCCACCCAATCTGATAGCCGTTGGAACGAATTCAGTGGAATCTGGCTAGCCGAACCTATTCTTACACTAGCTGAATTTCCAAACCCTTTGCCTATAAATAGAGGCCTTCTATCATTCTAAACTACAATGAAAAATTAATCTAAACCTTCTGCAAGTGATAGACAAGCTGAAGTCTCGTCAAGCCAATTGTGTGGTATTTATATATTTGTTTTATGCTTATTCAATTCCCTTTCTTAAGTTAATCTCAATGATATTCTTGAGAGTAGTCTATACTCCACTTGAGAATTAAGAGAATTAAATCTGTAGCAGTATGGTTTTTCATTTTCTGAAATACTTTAACCCTAAACTCTTTCTGGTTGAGTGAATACTGCCTCATCTACATTCAAGAAAGAAGATCTTCTGCCACAAGCTTCGACTGCTTCTTCAATTCTACATTTGAAGATAAGTTCTTTATTATTTTATTTCACCTAATTTTTCTGAGATAGCCTGTGAAAATCTCAGTGCATTGATTTGTGATAGCCTGTGAAAATCACAAAGTGGGTTTTTGTTTATGATAGCCTGTGAAAATCACAAACGGGGTTTTATTATGGTGAGCCCATGAAAATCACAAGGAACTGTATAAGGTTGTTAAGGTGAACCTGTGAAAACCTTGAAATGGTGATAGGCAAAATCACGAGGGTAGTAATTTTGGGAGTGGAGTAGGTGTGGTTTTTAAAGCCCCGAACCACTATAACCCGTTGTGCCTTGTGGTCAATGTTATTTATTTCATTCTTTATGGTGAATGTTGTATTTATTGTATCTTCTCTTGCTAGTTTGAAAGATTAATTTTAAAGACATTTGTGAAATAACGTTGTCCTGCCTGATATTTTAGGTGAAGGTTGTCCTATAAATTATTTGGAATCAAGGTTTCAATAATTTAGGCAATTGAGATCATATATTCCACTTTTATTTTGATTATTTTGCAATGTCCTATTAACCCCCCTCTAGGACATTGATAACTCGTCTTTTTAAGACTAATTTGAGAAATTCTTTACAAAGGGGGGCGTGCATCCCTTCACCACTCAAAATCTCACGCCCACCACCTTCTCACATCTAAGGAAGAGAGAAATACACACACACACACACACTCTCTCTAAGGAAGAGAGAAATATATATATATATATATATAGAGAGAGAGAGAGAGAGAGAGAGAGAGAGAGAGATGTCCAAGCCTAGACGCCCGTCCCTTTTCTTCCTTCCCCACATGTGTGTTGTCTCCCTCTTCCTCTAACAACATCGTGGTTCATGTAGAAGCCCTCCTACATCAAGATCTACCTAGGGTTTACATCTAAGGCTAAGGTGAGAGATTCCTTTAAGCTTACACTATTTTGATTTGAATTCTACATTGTTTATCTTATTGTTGTACACCTTCATATTATTATGATTTCCATGCTAATTGATTGATGGACCGTTATGAATATTTATCCCTGTGAGAATTATGGTTAATTTTATTATTATAATTATGTGTGATTTTTATGAATTTGTGGGGTGATGGATACAAGTCTTGTCTTTGCTGATTTTGAGAGCGACGTGTGTTTCCACTCTATATTGAGTTGACTTTTGCTCCTCTCCCCTTATTTTGTTGAGTTAGCCTAATGCTACTCTTCTCATTTATTAGGTTAGCCTTGTGCTACCTCCCTTTATGCCTTGGACATGTGTCTTGGAATTCCAAAACTCCCATGGTTCGATTTATTTTCCTCATTGATGCAAGTGATGTATTGGAGGTATCATATTTAGTGATTCATATATTTTATTGTGGACATAATGTGCTCCGAGTAGTGAACCATGGTCGACACGTAATTCCAATGGTATGTGTAGTGGTGCACAATCGATGTAAGTAAAATGCCATGTCCATAGACGATGATGGATCACGAATTTTACTGATCACACAATGGTAAAATAGGTAAAAACATATCCAAAGCTTCCCGATCATCTATTGTAATTGCAGTCACAATAAATCATAGAGAATTGAAAATATATCTTCATTCAAACTGAAAATTAGTGGAAGTTCAACATAAACTTAAATCAAAGTAAATAATCATCAAAATAACCTACAAGTTTCACCTCTTAGCTTTAACTTAGAGATTTAGCCAATCCTATACATGACTGAAACTAAAATCTCAAATAAAACCATAAATACCAACTAGAAGAAGAAGATTGGAGAAGAAGAAAGAACTCCTTGAGCTTCTACCACTCCTTGGGAAGACTCTTCTAACCCTAATTCATGCTTAGGAGAACCTAGAAAATCACTATTTATAAGTTTGCAAGAACTGACTTCAAAACCAAAGTAAATTCACGCAACTTCAATGGCACCTTCAACGAGACTTCGATGGCATTGAAGCCCTGACATTGAGTTCGATTTGAATTTGGAAATTGTTTCGCGTGTAAATTGTTCGCATTGCGTAAGTCCTTCGATGAGATCACCCAACCTTTGATGGCATCGAACTGGCTTCAATGATGTCGAATATGTGTTTGATGGAATAAAAAATCGTCTGAAACAGTCCAGCAAGTAACTCCCATATTTCTTGATAATTTTGATGTTATTAAATATTTTTTCGATGGGATCGAGAATTGCATCTTTTTGTCCAGCAACCAAACTTGATTTTTCCTGAATTTCTAATGGGATTGAGCCTCCTTTGATGACATCGAACACTTACTTCAATGGCGTTGAAGTTGTGTTCGATGTCATCGAACTGTCAATTCTGATTTATATACTTTGTAATCTCGATTTTTTTCATTGTTCACTTGGTTTTCTTGGATCTTGGACTCTTGAATTCTTCAATCTTGGCCACCAAAGATCCAATCCTCACCTTGGTAATTCTTGAGAATCAAATCCATGCTTTTGGCATCTGTTTCACCTTAAGCTCCCGAAATCACCTCGCAAGAGAGAATGCACACAATAAGTTCAATTAAGCATATTAATTCTCATAAAACTAAATTACAATAGGGGAAATTATGTAATATTTCACACTCAACACACCCCCAACCAACATTTTGCTAGTCCTGAGCAAAGCATGCATGAAGCAATAATTCAAACTCTTAAATTTCAAACCTCTTTTAGAAAACAAAATTTTGTGCAATCTTATAAGAATGAGTAAAATTCAAAGATGTAAAGATGATATCTTAGAAAACCCAAAGCTTAATCTCATGGGTAAAGAGGTGAACTATGTCCTCCTTCATCAACTAACCAATAGAATGGATTTAAACATCAAAGTCCAAACTTTTTATTTTAGTGACTGCAAACTCATATTTTTATAGAAGATAACTTTCCTTTCATAATATTAGCCCATATTCATTTCCTTAAAGTGGACAACTCACTATGAGTACTGATTCTAAACCTATCTTCCTATTTTACTTATTTTCTAGTTTTTGATTTATATCGATGGCTTTCGTTCTTTATTCATTCTTTTAAACATTTTTTCATTGAATGCACATACAGTAGGTGGCCAGATTCGATCTCACTATTTTCTAGCTGGTTTGGTTCCTTCTTTTAATTCTTTTAGGTAGATAATGATCTCTGAACTTGGTTCTTAATCTCCTTTTAGTAATTCACATACTAAAATCAGGAATTCAAGTAATTTTCACAGAAAATGAGTCAAGTGTAATTTTGTGAGCTAGACTCAATTGATGTTCAAACTTTCTATCAATTAATTCATAAGGAGAACTTATCCATTGGTTTCCTTAATCAATTAAGTTTTGAATTTTCAATAATTCCAATTCTACCTCTTATCATAATGCTCAAAACATACTTAACTGCATAAATTTTCACTTTCTAAGAGAATTTTGAAAAGAAAATTTGAAAAAATTTCAAAGGTTTTTAACATATTCCTACTTCTACTATAGCAGTCTTTACCGTAATTTCAATTGGTATCAGAGCGGGTCTCTCTTAAGGGTTTAACCGCCTAGAGAGTGATCTTGACTGAAGTTGGAAATCATGGTCAAAGGGGAGGGCTCTTCTGTGTCCAGACCTCCTGTATTTGATGGTTCAAACTAGGCATACTGAAAGGCAAGGATGCACTATTTTCTGAAATCTTTGGATCATGACGTTTGGGACATAGTCGAAACTGGATATGTGTCACCAACTGATCAAATAGTACTTGAAAATGGCACAACTATTTCCAAACCTAAATCCAAAGAAATGTGGACTACATATAATAAAGAGAGACAAACATCTGAAGTAAAAGCAATGAATGTTATTTACTGTGCTGTGTCCCAAGAAGTCTTCAATCAGATCAGTATGTGCAGCACATCAAAAGAAGCATGCGATTTGCTAGAAACAACCCATGAAGGAACCAACATAGTGAAAAGATCCAAGCTACAACTTCTAACATCACAGTTTGAACATATCAGAATGGAACAACATGAGACATTTATGGAATTCTTTACAAAACTGAACATCATCTGTAATTCCATGGATGGATTGGGAGAAAAAGTTCTGGTCTTAAAAATTTGTAGGAAAATTTTAAGATCCCTACCGGAACATTTCAACTCCAAAGTAACAACTGTCGAAGAGTGTAGAAACATGGACGAAAAAAAAGTAGAAGAACTTGCAGGTTCCCTACAAACATTTGAACTACACTTCAAACCAACCCTCAAATCCAAAAGTAATGCCCTTAAAGCTGCAAAACACACTGCCATTAAGGAGGAGGAGGATTGTGAAAGAGAAAATGAGGATGAGGAATTGGCTCTCTGGGCTTAACGGTTCAAGAAATTCTTTAACAAAAACCGTGGCCGACTATTCAACTACAAAGGAAAACAATTGGACAATAAGCGCCATATAGGAAAACCTCTTAAAAAGTCCAAAGAGCCTCAGTGTTATAGTTGCTAGAAATTTGGGCACTTATCCACTGAATGTCCCACCAAAAAGACTTAGGGAAAGGCTATGGCAGCCAATTGGGATGACATTGAAGAATCAAACTCCAATTTTAGTGATTCAGAGAGTGATGGAGACTAGAAATCTTTGAAAATACTCATGACCTCCACACCTACAAACAATCCCTTGGAAATTGAGGAAATTGATGAACCACGAGCTAAAGGGACATATCCATTAGATGATGAGAAAGAAGAAGAATAGGAAGAAAAGGATAATATACAAGATGCCTATGATCAACTCTATATGCATAGCATCAATATCCTCAAAAGACTTGGTATCAATGAAAATAAGAATAAATTGTTGCAAATGGATCTAGACAAAACTTTAGAGATGAATACTCATTTGATCAATGACCTTCAGCAGTACCACTCAGATAATAATAGGCTGGAAAAAATTGAGTCAGTAAAACTAAACAAACTGATTAAATTATTGGAAGGTGAAAACATGCATCTTAAGAATGAAAATCACACACTTATTTTTAATGCAGAAAAATCTAAAAAATCTGTTGAGCTTGGTTACAAAATTTTCCAAAGTAGTGAAAAACTAGAAAGACTTTTAGGGATGGGGAGACCACAAAAGGATGAGAGGATTGGGATATGAAAATTTTAAACCAAGTCCCACTCCTGCAGCACAAATGACTAGGAAGACTGCTGCTTCAGGGAGTAACACAAGGGCTACCCCTATTTTTCACCCATGTGGAGACTCAGGCCACTACAAATTTGAATGCCTTACTGTCGGCAGGACTCATCTTGATTCCAGTTTAAACTTGACTGGTAAATATAAACCAACTGGAAGAACAATACAGAATGTCATGAGTCCGCCAAGGCTCATGCTAAGAGGAAAGAAACATCCGTCTCCACCTAGGATGACAAAGAGAATGGAGGAGCTATTGAATCAGAAAACAAAGGAATTAATGAAACAAGGAAATGTGATTCAGTTACCCAACATACCCAGACAAGCCCATAGTAAAGTAAAAACAACTTCTCTAAGAAAAACTGTCACAAAATGGGTAGTGAAAAACAAGAGAAATTGCCTTGTAACCCATTCATTTTCAAAAAAAGGCAATAATGTGAAGTGGTACCTTGATAGTGGGTGCTCGAGACACGTCATGGGTGACAAATCACTTCTCTCAAATTATTAAAATCTTGATGATGGGAAGGTCACCTTTGGAGATGGACACACCGCTAAGGTAATGGGACATGGAACCATTGTTGGATTAGAAATGCTAAAAAATGAGAATGCTCTTTGGGTAGAAGGGTTGGCACACAACCTTCTAAGCATTTCTCAAATATGTGACAACAAGCATGTGGTGACTTTCTCCAAACAAGAATGCAAGATCTCGGACCTATCAGGAAAATCAATTATGAAGGGTCTTCGCACTTGTGACCAATGTTATGTCCTAAAAGGCAATAGGCAGGATGATCCATCTATCTAATATCACCTGAGCAACGATAATAAGTCTAGGTCATGGCATCTAAGCCCAGGCATGCATGTGAAAATAATGCACTTTTGTGGTTAATATGATATATCCAAGGTTTGTATACCTCATCAAATTCTTTTTGAATATGAACATAACAAATGTTTATAATTTTGGTTCACACAATATTTTGTACAAATTTTGCTGTTGATACAAACTATAAAGGAAATACTTTATGATATACATCTTTGAAAGTCTATCAAAGTACTTAGAACAACGTCATATTTTTCACTTCGATAAGTCAGTCGATGAATCGAATGACTTGTCGATTTCATCGAGAACATCTCGATGTCATCAAAGGTCTCTCAAAATTGGCAAAACTTGTACCTGATAGTCTGTCGTCGAACACCTCTTCGATGACATCGATAAGGGGCTATCGATGTCATTAAATCTAATTTGATGACATCGAATAAGTCCGCCCAATAAAAAGCGGGGAAGCAAGAAAAAGTCATTTTTTGTCATTTCCTCTTCTCGGCTTCATTTCTCCACACTATTGACGTATTGGGCAGTCGTCTTCAAACTCAAAACCAAAGGTCCCCAGGTATATTCCCTTCTTTCCTCAAAGGTATTCATCATTCCATTTGATTTCCTAGGTTGATAGAAGTTCCTTTTTGGAAATACTCTTCGGTCTTTCACTGCCTTGATCATTTTTGGGTTTTCCTATCATCTATCATCTTACTACTTGTGTTTACCAAGTCTAAACATGTCCAATGTAAGACTCGTATCCTAGTCTATACCATTCCGTAGACTCCCGTGATTCTCCTTGTCGAATTTCGACAACCCTCGACTTGTAATTAGCGTTTGCGCGCGACCCGAAGTCGCATCCTGTGATTTTGAGTCGGCTCAACTCAAAACTTATACCATCGCGATTGCACCGTTGCCGCAGTTCCAACTCTGCATCTTGCACATCGATGTGATACCTAGTCCAAGATATGTGGGCCCCGATCATTTCAAAGAAACGCTGCGCGTTTTGAAATCTGAGATAATCTCTACAACCCATCACATCAATCAATCAAATCAGCCAAGTACTCAACCCATCACTCAACCTATCACACCCATACCTCACATGTCACCTCTCTTATAGAACCCATACCCCTCTTACAAAAGCTACCCCAAAAGTCAACTCTTACATCACTCCATCCATCACTCACACCCATCACTTCTCTCTTACAACCACCCTCTCTCTCTCTCTCTCTCTCTCTCTCTCTCTCTCTCTCTCTTTCTCTACTCACTTTTCCAAGCAACCAAAGAGGTTGGTCATCCAAGCAATTCTAAGCTTCAAGAGAGCCAACTGTGGCCCACCTCCTACTCCTCTCATCTCCCATCTCAACCCTCCAACCTCCATCGTCTTCCATCAAAGAGAGAGCCAAGGAGTTTGGCATTTCATCGGACCAAGAAGATCCAACGATGAGTGTTTTTATAGGTTTAGATCTATGTTTTGATGATGGGCCAAGTGGGGCCTACTGATTGATGGTATGGATCTCACTTTGGACCCTAGGTGTAGCCGATGGCCCATCATGATTCGCATGATCATTCCATGATGGTGCTATTCTCTATGGACCCCATTGAAATTGTGATAATGACCACTTTAGTTGAAGTAGGAATATGTTAATATGTCCTAGAGGGGGGTGAATAAGACTTTTTAAAATTTTATGATGATTTAAACCCTTTCAACCCTATCCTAAATGAATATGCAAGTATCGGGATTTCTTCAATGTAACTCTAATGGCTTTCAAGCCAACTAGAGGATCCAATCACACAACTATTCAAAGCATAAACAAGATAAGAGACATAGTTCGTGATGAATGTGATTGTGTGTGAGATGTAATTCTACTTAGTTGCAAATAATCATGTATGCTTGGGATATGAGAACATTCAGAGAAATCACATAAGCAGGTGAAGTAAATAGCAATCTCAAACACAATTATTTTTATAGTGGTTCGACTACTTGTCTGCTCCACTTCCAGTGGATGCACTCAACCCTTGAGTGTACCGGATCTCTCTAATAAAGGTTTCAAATCAGGTTCAATTCAAACCAGTACAACCTATACTAGACTGACTCTAACGTGTCTACGCGACACAAGTTTATGCCCCACACAGGAGCAAGGGTCAACACACAACACCCAACTTTTAGGCCATACAACCCAAGGATCCACACAAGGAACTTACCAGTTTATGCTCCCATGAGCAAGGGTCAACACACAGCACCCAAGTTTTAGACCACACAGGTCAAGGACCTACACAAGGACCTAATAGTTTATGCTCTTCACAGAGCATGGGTCAACACATAGCACCCACCATGTACACTCCCGTCAGAGGCCTCCTATGAGGACTTGAAAGGGGTGAGAAACACCTTAGACCCAATCCTACAAAAGGAATGATCACATGGGTTCTTTGGACTCTAATGACTTACAGATAAGTAGATGAACCCCATTAAGCGTGTTGATGAAGATCTCCTCCTTTGTTGACAAAGAATATTCAGCTCCCCTGAACCACAACTCAGATGATGTACCAATTAAGGCTACGGGTTGGGTCAAGGTTATGATGGAATCCTACTCTATTAAATGTTTTACTATAAAGGAGATAGAGTGATTCCAATCATCTACGCATTCAAGGTATCCCAGCTTACCAATCTGCTATTAAGGTGGTAGCTGTAGGATCCTTGAATATGAAAGTTCATTCCCAAATCCGCTCTATTGAATATCAATGATGAGGGTGGATTGGAGGATGAACTCCCATAAGAGAAAAGGATTAGGGTATATGATCTAGGTTTAAACACACAAAAGCACTCTCTATTTTCTCTCAAAAACAACCAAAGGCAAGCTCTCATTAAATAGGCAAAAAGTTCAAACAGATATAAAACAGTCATATTTTTGACAGAGTTCGATATCATTGAGCCAGGTTCAATATCATCGAGCTTATACTCTCGATAACATTGACTGGCTGCTCGATGATACGAACTCAAACTGTAAAATGCTTTTGAACCTTTTTGCCAACTGGTCAAGGAGATCGAACTTGCTTCGATGTCATCAGATTTCGAACTCCGATTTCATCGAAACGAGGTTCAATTCCTCGACATCTGAAAATGAGAGAGCAGATGCCTTTGAAATTTGTCAGGTATATGATATGATCGAGGATCCTTCGATATCATCGGAATTCGAATATCGATGATATCGATGACGGTGTTGATTCATCGATAATGTCAAGAAATTTTCCTATAAGCTTGCTAGACAGTTTATGTCCTATATCGATGACATCGACCTGTCTCAATATGATCGATATTTGAATATCGATTTTATCGAGAGATCCTCGATACGAGAATTACTTTACTTGAAAACTTGCTAGGTAGTTTAGTGTCCTAATTTGATATCATCGAACGTCTATCAATATCATCGAGATTTGAATTTTGACGATATCGGGGCTCTCTTCAATCTATCGAAAGTCACATGATTTGCCTTAATAGTATATTGGACGCAACTGACCAAATGTCGATTTTATTGAGACGTCTCGATGAACTCGAGATTCAAAATTCGAGGATATCGAACGGTCCATCGATGCATCGATAATTAGTCTAGAGTTCTCTGTCATTGCTGGACATCTGAAGTCCTCATTTCGATAATATCGAGTGAGTTTCAAGGACATCGATAACAGGGTTCGATTTCATTGAACCACGTGTTGATAAATCGACAAAGCCAGAAAACATAAAGATTTTCCTGATTATGCAAATAAGTTTTCTTACTATAAACTCTAGGAAGTTCTATCCATTTTTTAAGGGTTTTATATACCTAGTGTTTTGGGACATGGGACGTGAAGCTAATGTTTACCTTTAACGAGTTCAGGCAAACATCCAGTTGAGGCAAACACTTGAATAATCTTCCTATGGGGCTCCTTTGTCTTGCTGACTCAACACTCACGCTAATTGATAAACCAGGGCACTTTCACCCATCATGATGTTTATTTTCCTAGTTTGGAAAGGTCGTCTAGACCTTGCATTTTGGTGGAGATGGGATCTCCACCGTTGATTTTGATTGGTGGGCCCACATGTAATGGGACCCACTTGATGTATGTTATAATGTATAGAAGGGAGGGCCTATAGTGTCGGGGTCCCTTCATCACATGACTCTCTCTCTCTCTCTCTCTCTCTCTCTCTCTCTCTCCCTTTTTCCCTGTTGCTGCCCACCATGATGAATGGCTTAGATCCACACCATCCGGCCATGTGGATGGTGGAAATCCCATCGTAATGTATCATCCACACCATCTAGTGGACGTGCCTAGATGCAAGGAAAGCATAAATACCAGCTTATCCCAATCAGGTGGGCCACCACGTAGACCCACCTGATGTGTATGTCACTCCAGACCGTCCAGACACTAGGTCTGGACAGAGGGAAAACACAAATTTCAGCTTGATCTAATACTGGTGGCCCACCATGTGGGACCACCATAATATATATATAAACAAATCCACATTGTCCATTGTCTGGACGGTGGGAACCTGATTGGGTGGAGTACGTCACACCAGCCATTTAGCTGCTATAGTGATGTCAGTTCTGTGGGTCCCACATGCTGTATGAACTTCATCCAATCGTCCATTTATGTGGACCCCACCTTGGCATGTATGTGCTTTAGATCTACGCCGTCCATCCGTGCAGAACCTCACACGAGGTATCTGTTTTAATCTCAACCGTCCAAGACAGTGAGGCCTGGTGAGATGCAGCTGTATAACCACCGTTCATCCAGGCCTCCCAGGGAGGCCTGGGGAATGAGACAGATTTAAACCTCAGATGGAGCATATCACGTGGGACCCACCTGATGTGGTGTACCCACACCGTCCATCACATGGACGTGGGTCCCATCTGATTTAACTGTTTCATCAACGCCATCCATCAGTGTTTCATCAACGTCGTCCATCTATTTTGCATCCAGTCTGCATAGTTCCAGTCCGCCCAACTGTGGGGCCCATACATGATGTATGTATTATATCTAAACCATCCATCCAATTGACCAGCTCGTCTTAGGCCTGAGACTAAAAATGAGGCAGATCTATCAGGTGGACCACACTGCAAAAAATAGTGGAGAGATGAACGCCTACCATTGAAATCCTTTTAGGACCACAGCAGTTTTGGATCAAAATGATATTTGTTTTTCATCTCAACCAGGTCTTTGTAACCTTATGAACAGACTGGATGGAAAATAAACGTGATGGTGGGCCCTGGAATTTTTAAACGGTGAAAATCATTATCTCCACTGCTATTTGTGGTATGGTCTAGATGATCTTCTGATATAATTCATTTTTGGGTAATGTTCTAAAATGATCTCTAAAAATAGATGTAGGGTGTAGATAGTTCACTTAGAACGGTGGGCCTGACTTGATGTATATGAGGTCCATTTGTGCGAACCATTGATGCGGCCTAATTGGATGTATATGAGGCCCATTAGTGCAGACCATTGATGCAGCTCGACTTGATGTATATGAGGCCCATTGGTGCGGACCATTGATGCGGCCCGACTTGATGTTATGAGGTCCATTGGTGCAGACCATTGATGCGGCCCAACTTGATGTATATGAGGCCCATTGGTGCGGACCATTGATGCAGCCCACTTGATGTATATGAGGCCCATTGGTGTGGCTCATGTGATATGGCCCACTTGATGTATATGAGGCCCATTGTGATGTATTTGAGGCCCATGGGTTGAGGCCCAATGTGATGTATATAAGGACCATGAGTGAGGCCCAATGAGACGTATGTGAGGCCTTTGTGTGGAGCCGAATGTGATGTATATGAGGTCCATTGCGATGTGTGATTCCACCATGATATATGTAATGATGTTTATGGCGGGTCATGCCTTGGGAGTAATGATGGTTTGACGTCCACATTGTAAGAGAAATGATGGTTAAATGTCCGCATTGTAACTCTCCTTAGGGCCATTGTTTGGCCCATACTTGTTGTGTGTAGGCCGTCTAGGCCCATCTTCGTTATGAAAATAGTTCATCACCATATAACATGTAAGGCCCGTATCTTAGTCCGTACCATTCCGTAGATTCCCGCGATCCTCCCTGTCGAATTTCGGTGACCTGCGACCTGTAATCGGTGTTTGCACGTGACCTTATTCGCACTCTATCAATCTGAGTAAACTTAACCCGAGACTTGTACCCTAGCGACCGCGTCGTCGCCGCAGTTCCAATGCTGTGTCTCGCGCACCAAGGCGATACCCAGACTAGGAGCTGTGGGCCAGCGTATATATCGAGAAAATGCCGTGCATTTGCATAGTCCAAGAGAGGAATCTCTACAAAATATCCCATCAATCCCATCAACATCAAGTACATGTCAAGTACAACACATCAATCAACCCATCACCTAACACATCATTCACCCCATCATAACCCTTACATCTCTTACACAACAACCCCAAAAGTTAACATTTTCATCCCATCTCCTCTCTCTCTCTCCCATTTATCACTCCATCCCATCTTCTCTCTCTCTTATTTCTCCCTTCTCTTCCAAGCAACCCAAGGAAAAATCTAATGTCAAAGCATTTCTAAGCTCCAAAAGAGCCAAGTGTGGCCCACTTCCTAAACCCTCTCATCTCCCATCTCAACCCTCCATACTTCATCATCTTCCATCAAGATCGAAGCCCAGGAGTTTGGTGTTCCATCGAACCAAGAAGATCAACGGTGGGTGATCTTGGATCTACATTTTTGTCAATTTTATTTTATTTTATTTTTATGATTTAAGGGCCCACATATGGTGGGACCTACCTTGGTGTATGTATTATATCCAAGAGGGGCCCATAATGGTGGGGCCCCTCCATCATCACCGATTTCTCTCTCTCTCTCTCTCTCTCTCTCTCTCTCTCTCTCTCTCTCCCTCTTATTTTTATTCTTGATGATGATGATGATTGTATAACCCACCTTGATGTATTATCCACGCTGTCCATTCAGTAGGCGGGGCCCACCTTGCTACTGGACAAATTGTCCAGCGGGCAGGACCCCTGCCTGTACCGGATTGACGTGAACGGAGGGAAAACACAAATATCAACTTGATCTAATAAGGGTGCCCCACTACGTGGGACCACCGTGATGCATGTGTGCTATCCAGCACCATCCAGCTTGCTGGACAATGGGCTGGATGCTGGAGGTTAAAAAAAAGAAGAATACTATATATATATATATATAATATAAAATGAAATATATATATATTATAATAATATATTATAACCATATGATGGTGGGCCCTACGTGGGACCCACCCATGGGAAATCGGATTAGTTGATGTACGCCTCACACCAACAAGCTGCTGACATCACCAAGTTCTGTGGGACCCAGCTGTGTGGATTTCATCCACACCGTCTGTCCATTTGGACGGGACCCACCCGATGTGTGGATCTCACCCACACCGTCCATCTGTTTTAATACCGACCGTCCGTCTGATGGACGGTGGGCCAACACATGCAGCTGGTAGCTGCAAACATCAGCAGGCCAGGTGGGCCCTGACCATGATGTATGGTTTGTATCACACCATCCATATCACGATGGACCTCACTAGGATGTACGTGTGGATCCTCACCGTCCATTGCTTGGACGGTGGGCCACATCAATGTATGTATTTTATCCAGCTGTCCATCTATCTGGACGCTGGTGGTGCAGCAGTAGCTGCTGGACCGTGTGTAGATAATAATATATATATATATATATATATATATGTGTGTGTGTGTGTGTGTGTGTGTGTGGTGGGCCCCATGTGGGACCCACCCGCTAGATGGGATTGTTGGAATACCCGCACCAGCTACATAGTTGATGTGTTGACGTCAGTTCTGTGGTCCCTAGTAGCATGTAGTTGCTATGGTGACGCCAGCAAGTGCTGGGGCCCCTGCATGATGTAATTGTTGTATCCACCGTCCATTGCTTAGATGGTGGGTCGCCTTGGTGTGTGTATTACATCCAAACCATCTATCTAAATGCCGAGCTCGACTTAAGGTTTGAGACCAAAAATGAGGCAGATCTGCCTATCAGGTGGACCACATTATAAAGATCAGTGGAGGGTTGAATGCTTACCATTGAACCATTTGGGTCACAAAAGCTTTAGATTAATATGAGGTTTTCTTTTCCTCTTAATTTAGGTCTTTGTGACCTTATGATCAGATTGGTTGGGAAATGGACATTTAGGTGGGCCCTATGAATTTTTAAAACCATGGAAATTGTTATCTCCATTACTGTTTGTGGTATGGTCCAGATGATCTTTGGTCTTAATCTTCGCTGCTATTTATGGTGTGGCCCATGTCATGCGGCCCGCTTGATATATAAGGCCCATTGTGATGTATCTGAGACCCATGGGCGAGGCCCAATGTGATGTATTCAAGGTCCATGGGCGAGGCCCATTGTGATGTATTCAAGGCCCATGGGTGAGGCCCATTGTGATGTATTTGAAGCCCATAGGACATGGCCATTGTGTTATATGTGAGGCCCATGAGTGGGGCCTAATATGATGTACATGAGGCCCATTACATTGTGTATGAATCCCTTGTATGAGACCATGGGCCCACTATATGTTAGGCTCTAAGCGGGCCACTCCTTAGGAGCAATGTTGTTAAATGTCCACATTGATGGGCAATGATGGTTAAATGTCCTCATTGTGACCTTCCCTTAGGCCTTGTTAGGCCCATTCTCATCATTCTCTAGTGGGTTAACCCTAGTCATGGGCCCCATTTGCATGATCCATCTATTCTCATTGGGCTATCCCAAAATGTTGGGCCCCCATTGGTTGTTAGTAGGATTATTTCTTTTATTTTGGAGTCCATCTAGGACTCATTTGGGCCCCCTAGGGCATCTAGCGGGCCATGCAATAGTATGGTGAAGGAACCCTTTCCGGATCCTTAGGATTGTGGGTAGGCCGCTTAGGCCCAACCTTGACATAAGGGGGAGAACATCATCATCATATAATATGCTTAATATAGCTCCATGATTCATGCCCATACGCATCATATCTATATTTGATATGAGGAATGATTGATCATAACACATGCCATTGAGTAGATTGTTATGGGACTCCCTGATAAGGGGAGTTGCCCACATAGCGCGCGGTACGCACAGGATTGCTGCATGACTGGATAGTGTGATTCATGCATCTCACATTGTGTGACATGATACTGTACGTCCTAGTGACATCAGGGCCGTAGCCTCCACAGGCATATTATGGTTGGAAGGATTGGACACCGAAAATCTTGTTCTACATGGGATGCTATAGATGTCCCTGGGTGAAATTTCCTAAACTCTTATGGTACTAAGAGGTTGCTCCAATGTCTTGACCGAGTGGATGCATGAGCGCCGAGTGCCTAATACCAGAAGGCTGCACTTTCCACTGTGTCGTGGTTGGTTGGAAGGGGGTGCGGCCTTACCCGCCCAAGAGGAGGGGGCAAAACTAGGCTGAGTTTAACCAGCTCGAGGAATGGGTTCACTATTGATGAGTTGGGCCCGATATTGGCAGGTAAATAGTGAAGTTTCTTTCACTCACTTTGTTGTGCGTGATAGGGTAACAATCTGGTTTGGAGTGTACTAGACCACGATGATATTCCAGAGTCGAGCTGTATCGATATATGGACTCAGATGAGGATTTGTATGCTTGTGTTGCATCTCGCATCTCGCATCGCATGGCCTTGGTATGGCTGACATCATTCATGCCTTGCATCGCATAAGCTTGGTATAGCTAACAGTATTCATGGATTCATCAGCATATTCCACATTACTTTGATATTGCATAATTGTATTACTACATTGCGTACACACTTTCACTACCCTCTAAGCTTTCCATAAGCTTATGAACGACTGTTACGTGCAGGTGACGTTGGATCGTAGCAGTATTGAAGCAGGAGCCTATAATAGATCATCTTAAAGCTTTTGTCTATCATCATTGTATTTCCCTTTATGCGCATTGTACTTATAAGTTTTGATCATAATGGAAATGTGATGAAGTTTTTTTGGTTGTTATTTGTGGTTTATGCCTTTGGTTATGATTATTACGAATTAAATTCATATTGAAAATCCTCCTCGTAGGATCCCAGGATTGGAAACCTGGCATGTGGGTGCTGGGAGTCGAAAGCAGGGTACACGGAGGCTGTCGGCACCGGATTCGGCGATCAGGAATTTTGTGAGCCCGATTTTTAAGTTTAGGGCATGATATAACATGCTTAATATAACTCCATGATTCATGCCCATACACATCATATGTATACGTGATATGAAGAGTGACTGATCATAGCATATGCCTTTGGGCAGATTATTTATGAGACTCGCTGATAGGAGTTGCCTACATGAGCGCGTAGTACGCGCATGATTGCTGCATGACTGGACAGCGTGATTCATGCACCTCGCATCTGTGTGACATAAACACTGTACGCCTTAGCGACATCAGGGCCGTGGCCTCTGCAAGCACATCGTGGATGGTCGGATTGGATATTGAAAATATTGACTCTAGCACTGTGGGCATAAAGGATGTCCTTGTGTGAAAGTCCCAGAACCTTTTTGGTACTAGGAGATGCTCCAACGTCTAGACCGAGTGGATACATGAGCGCATGAGTACCTAATACTAGTAGGCCACGTCTCCCACTATGTCGTGGTCGGTTGGAAGGGGGTGTGGCCTTATCCGCCTAAGTAAGGGGGTATAAGCTAGGTTGAGTTTGACCAGCTCGTAAATGGGTCTGCTATCGACGAGCTGGGTAGTTATTGGTAAACTACTAGTTAGACGGATAGTGTGGTCTCTTCCGCTCGCTGGGTTGTGCGGCTAGGGAGGCGACAATCAGTGTGGAGTGTACTAGACCTCGGTGATATTTCAAAGATAAGCTGTATTATTTTGTGGATTCAGATGAGGATCGATATGCTTGTGTTGCATCTCACATATGACATGTGGCTATGTAGGCCTTAATTGCATGGCCCCAGTATGGCTGACAACATTCATGCCTCGCATTGCATGGCCTTGGTATGGCCGATAGCATTCATGCCTTGCATCACATAGCCTTGGTACGGCTGATAGTATTCATGGACTTACCAACACATTTCTGCATTACTCTGATATTGCATACTTGGCACTTGCCTTGCGCACACACTTACACCACCCTCTAAGCTTTTCGTAAGCTTATACACCACCATTGCGTGCAGGTGACGTTGGATCGCAACAGCATTTTGGTAGGAGCATGTAGTTGAGCTTTTGGAGTTCCGACATCTATATTTGTATTTTCCTTTCCGCATTGTACTCAAAGTTTTTGATATAGTGGATATGTGGTAATGTTGTTTTGTGGCTTGGTTATGCTTGTGGTTATGCTCCATTATAAAAAAAATTCATATTGAAAATCCTCCTTGTAGGATCCCAGGATAAAAAAAATCTAGCATATGTGTGCTGGGAGTCGAGAATGGGGTACTACGAGGCTGTCGACGCCAGATTCGGCGATCGGGAATTTTGTGAGCTCGATTTTTGAGTTTGGGGTGTGACATTCAAAGACAAAGGGAAAGCTTTAATAGTTGGGGAATCATCACGGCCAACCCGAAAAAAGGATTTGGCTCTACAGGAAAGAGTTAGGGCTCCGAAATCCCCTGCTCGCTGTCGAGGCCCCACCTCTTGATAGTTGTCACGTGGAGAGGCCTTGCCTGCAGCTCCAGTACCTCCTCCCTCTCCAGTGATTCTGCCTCCTCACACCAACATATTGGAAAAATATATGGGGTGGAGTCTGGTATATGAGCGTAAAGTGGATCAGGAGTGTATTTAGGCATTTGATATAGAACCTCTGTTGTCGACCGTCGAATGGTCTCCTATTTTGGATTTTAACGGACCATGTCATGATGAACAAACATATCGGTTTCTCGCATATTATCACTTTCCCGTCCTTGAGCCTCCCTCTATCATAGTCACAGTCGAGGAAATGAATGTAGAAATCATGGCTGAGTCCGTTGCAAATCTGTTTGGGCTCACTCTTTCCCCTATCGGCCTATCTAACCTTGATCTTGATGACCCAGCTGTCTGATCCACGGTCACCAAATTCTTTTGCTCTGGTAGAGATGTCCCATGGTATCAAGGGAATGCTCTTAAAGCAAAATATATGCTCCCAAAATGCCGAGTCTTACATGGGATCTTCTCTACAAATGTATATCTGAGGGGAACAAATCGAGTCGATCTTACCAACTTCATGGTCCTTATTCTATATAGCATTGCGTCTGGTGTCAAGCTGTGCCTACCCACCTTAATACTCCACTAGTTGGCTGTTGTTGTCCACACTTCCCGAGCAACTCATCTCCCATTTCCACATATAATTCATGAACTGAGCAATGAGTTGGGACTGCCCGTGAAGGATGATCTTGAGCGTCCTCTACAACATTTCAACAAAGTTAACATCTAAAAGATGGACCTCAAATTCCATCCACTCACAGAAGGACAGATCAAGGAAGAGATGTAAGGTGAAACAAAAATGGGGGAAGCAACGGCACCGACCGAAGGAGAAATGCAGGAACCACGAGTAATTCCATCCACTCCTGACTTTGCACAGACTCAGCGACAAAAACAGCATCAGGATCGGGTTGGGACAACTCTACTAGGATTGGCCCGACTTGAGGACAAGTTTGATCAACAGGAGGAGCGACTCACAGGCCTAGAGCGGATGGTAGCCGTATTACAATGCACGGCTCAGCAAATCGTTGAGCTATTGACGTGCGACGAGATGACACAACTCCATCCGACTCGGCCCCAGTGCCATAGTTCTGTTGATTACTGTAAGTGCCATAATTTATAGCCTTTTGTGTTGTTAAATTTGCGGTGCCAAAGACACTATTATGAAGCTTACATCTGTGAAAAAATGCTCTACGCAAGATCAACTGAGGTTGACAAGCACTGTTCACAAGTCAAGAATCTCAAGATGCTTTCAAGTTCTACCTAAAGATCTCAAGAAGCTTTCAAGTTTGAGCTCCATCAAGACTTCAAGCTTCACTACTTTTAAAGGTCACTTGTCTCCTATGTTCAATGTCCTTACTTCACTCCTGAGGTATGACTGACCTTAGGTTGACCTTTAGAGTAGGTCATTATGGATACATAATTCATATGTTTTCTATAAGTGAGTTTAGGCTGTTCTAAGACTAGTCTTGGACCTTATTCGACTAGTCCTAGCACTACTTCGACTTGTCTAAGAATTTTCCAGATCAGTCGTAAGTTTGTTACAAAATTAAGATATTTTCTGTTAGGCTTCAACTAGTCCTGGGGACTGTTCGACCAGTCGTAGGTACAGTGTCGACTGCATCTTTGACCTGTCGTAGAGCTACGACTCAATGTACAGTGCTAAAATTTGACATGCTTCAACTAGTCGTGTGAAACCTACAACCAGTCATAGGAGACCCACGACCAGTCGTAGACCACCTACGACTAGTCGTAAAACTGCCAAATCTTATCGCGCCCAAATTTTTCAAATATCTGTTGGTTCTACGACCAGTCGTAGAGGTCCTTAGACCAGTCGAAGACATGATTTGCTCACCTATAAATAGAGCACGAATCTCAGAATTATTTCATTGAAAAAAAGGTAATTCAAGTTAATTTAATTCGGTCTTCTAAGAGATCAGTCGGTGCTCCATTTAAGCTAAGTGTGCATATTTAATATTCTCTTTCTTTAGCTTTCTTAATTGATTTTGTTTCTTGTATTCCAATCTAATTTGAAAAGAGGAATTGTTGTTTTCCTTTTTCTAGAATCAAAATCAATTAGAGCTAGCCCTTTTGTTTTAATTTAAAATCTATTAGAACCTAGAACCATTATAAAGTGAGTATTGGATATTGAACTTTAACATTCAAATCTCTACTCCGACTTGGTTCTTCTAGGCTGCTACAACGAAGGAGAAAATCAGGTATTTTACAATTTGTGTAAATTTACTTTGTTTGGTTTTATTTGAGGTTAAGCCAGAAAAATCTCAAAGTTGTTGGTTATCTGAGGAGAGCCAGAAAACTCAGAAGTGAGGGTTTTTGAATTGTGTAAGCCCTTTAAAAAAGACACAATTGTGAAGGTTTTGGGTGAACCTGTGAAAACCTATTTGATAGTGAATGCTAATATCCCCTGTGTGAGGATATTAGGTGTGAAGTAGCATTCTATGTGGCTATTGTTTAACAGTTGGTGAACACACAGGCGAACCACTATAATTCTTTGTGTTGTGGATGTGTGATTTATATTTTCTATCTTTTACATTCTGAATTGTGGAATGTATGTGTAAATGTGAATGTTGTAATCATTTCATTTCAAGCACAGTGGGGAATGTTGTAATAATTTAAATTTACATTTCAGCAAAGGTTGTCCTTAGAACAATTTTTGTTTAAATTTCTCTATTTTAAGTTACTTTCCATTCCTATACTGTGATTGGTGTATAGTGCTATCTATTCCTTGTTTCATATTCCATTGTATTTATTTTTAATTTGGCATAGTCCTATTCACCCCCCCTCTAGGACATATAGTTTGGCCATTTCAAGTGGTATCAGAGCCTAATAGCTCGCTCTTATTGCTTTTTATTTGGATTTAATTCCTGAGCTAATGATCTAAGCTATATATAAGATGTCAAATTTTGATAGCCTATCAGTCACTAGGCCTCCACCCTTTGATGGCTCCAATTATGCTTATTCGAAAGCCAGGATGAAGATCTTCCTCAAATCAATGGATGAGAGTGTGTGGCAAGCCACATTGACTGAATGGAACCCACCTACCACTGAAGTGACTGGTATTGATGGTTCAAAATCAATGAGAGTAACACCATATTTCTCATAGACCACCCTTCAGAAAAATGAAAGTAGTGCCAATGCACATTATCACCGTATGAGTTCAAAAGAATCATATCCTGTGATACTGCAAAGCAAGCCTGGGATATATTAGAAATGACACATGAGGGTACTACAATTGTCAAAAAATCTAAAGTCCAACTCCTCACAACCAAATTTGAAGAAATTCATATGGAGGAAAATGAAATGTTTATGGACTTTTACACTAGATTAAATGACATTGTGAACTCAATGTGGGGTCTTGGCGATAAAATCCCAGAAAGTAAAGTGTGTGCAAAGATACTACGCTCACTTCCTGAACGGTTCAACTCTAAGGTAACCGCAATCTAGAAACTTCGTGATACGGATAATATGAAGGTAGAAGAATTAGTTGGTTCTTTACAAACCTATGAGTTAAACTTTAAAGCTCCTAAAAATAAATCTATTACTCTCAAATCTTCTAAAGTGATTTCTCAAGAAAACTTGGATTTAGAAAATTCTGAAGATGATATAGCTCTTTTAGTGAAGAAATTTTACAAGATTTTCAAAAGCAACAAAAGGGTAAATTTTCAAAAATCAAATGATAAGAAAAGATCTAAACCTAGATCTAAAAGTTGGAAGTCTTTGAAAGATAGTCAATGTGACAACTGCCAAGAGTATGGGCACTTAGCAAACAAATGTCCTAAAAAGGACAAAACAAAAAGAAAGGGTATGTTGGCTACTTGGGATGAATCATCTAATTCTGAAGCTTCTTCTGAATCAGAAGACTCTGAAACCGAGTCGAGCAGTGAAGTTAAAGCTCTTATGACTTTAGCCAAATTCACTTTTTCAGATCATGATGATTCGACTATCGAAGAAAATCTGAATAGTGATTATGAAAATGAAGATGATCTTCAAGATGCTTACAATGCTCTATACAAGGAAAGTTGTAAAATTGCTGTCAAACTTAAACTTCAAAAAGAAAAGTTTTTTAAACTCAAAGAATGTTTTGAATCACTTATTTTAGAAAAATCCCAAATTTCAGATTGTTTTAAAAAATCAAAATGTGATTTAGAATTCAAAACCTCGCTGATTAAAAATCTGAAATCTGAAAATGAGATACTTAAAAATGAAGTATCTTCCCTTCTGAGCTTAAATGATACATGGAAGTATGCCCAAGGAGATCCAAAGTTAGAAAAACTATTATCCGGATCAAGAAAAAGTGACGATCGATCCGGATTGGGCTATGATAAGAATACAACTCCTAATCAAAAGTATACTCCTCCCAAGTTTGTGAAAGGAGAGTCCTCAAACTCAAAAGGGAAAAGTACTTATCAAATTTTTTCTAAAAATACAAAAACTTTTCAAAAACCTAAAAGCAGCCATGTTAACTTTAAAAATCAGAACCGAAACCCTTTTGCTGAAAAGATAGTAGATTTACTCAAGGAGCTCTTAAAATCTAACTCAGTAGGTCTTTCTTACAACATCAGTCAGAAGAAGACGAACTATACTCCTAAACCCAAAACAATTCTGAAATGGGTTCCTAAAGTTGCCTGCTTGGTTGCTCACACCGCTTTCAAAGCTACAAGACATTCAAAGTGGTACCTAGACAGTGGATGCTCAAGTCATATGACTGGTGATAAAGGTTTATTCACCGATCTCAAAGACATGACTGATGGTTCAGTCGCATTTGGTGATGGCAACAACTGCAAGATTATGGGCCAAGGTACTGTTCAACTCTATAACCTTCCTTTATTTAAAAATATTTTATATGTTGAAGGTCTAAAACATAACTTGCTTAACATATTTCAAATATGTGACAATAACCATAGTGTACGGTTTTCTAATCAAAGCTGTGAGATTCTAAACAACAAGGGTTCAATAATACTAACTGGACGTAGAACATCTGAAAATTGCTATATTGTTAGCGAATCCAACTCATCCAATCAATCGTGTTACATGGTCCATACAGACGAGACTGACTTATGGCACAAACGTCTTGGACATGTATACTACCGAAATCTATATAGACTGAGCAAATGGGAACTTATAAAAGGTCTACCCAAACTACAAAAAATAGATAAAATATGTGGTGAATGCCAAATTGGCAAACGAACAAGGAACTCACATAAAAAAGTGAATTCCAAACCACATCAAGACCACTCGAGCTTCTCCATATGGATCTAGTAGGACCTACCAGGACGGAAAGTCGAGGTGACAAAAGATATATTTTGGTAATAGTAGATGACTTTACCAGATATACATGGGTTGTCTTCTTAAGGGACAAATCAGAAACCCTTGATGAAGTAAAAAAAGGTTCTCAAAAGGATTCAAACTGAAAAAGGTTCTCAAGTCAGTAAGATTCATAATGATCATGGATTTGAATTTGAGAATAGTGGTTTTGAGAAGTTCTGTAGCGACTAAGGAATATTACATGAATTCTCAGTGCTCAAAACTCGACAACAAAATGGTATAGTTGAAAGGAAAAATAGAGTGCTTCAAGAAATGGTTAATGTCATGTTGAATAGTATGAAGCTCTCTAAGAATCTTTGGGCTGAAGCAGTCAATACAGCTTGCTAATTTATTAACCGAGTTTACACTAGTAAAGGTAATAATAAAACGGCTTACGAAATGTGGTTCGATAAAAAGCCTACAGTCAAATACTTTCGAGTTTTTGGCAGCAAGTGCTATATTTTACGAGATCGTGAAAATCTGGGAAAGTTTGATACAAAGAGTGATGAAGGGATCTTTTTAGGATACTCTTTAAACAGTCGAGCTTATAGGGTTCTGAATAAAAGGACCGGTGTGATTTAAGAGTCCATCAATGTAGTCATTGATGATCACTTAAATACACCAGTCTCAAGTTCAGATAATGATGAAATACTAGTAATTGATAAATCCGATACTTCATCTAATCAGACTGATTCTGAACTGAGGACTGTTAAAGATCATCCAACCACACAGATTCTTGGAAACCCTCTCACTGGTGTTCGTACCCGTAGACAACTTGAGGATATATGTAATTATGTATGTTTTACATCCCAGATAGAACCATCTAACATAAAAGAAGCTCTTGCTGATGAAAACTGGATTGTTGCGATGCAAGAAGAACTTAACCAATTTGTGAGAAATGATGTTTGGTATCTCGTACCTAGACCTAAAGATAAACACATCATTAGAACCAAATGAAATTTCAAAAATAAGTCTAACGAACTTGGCAATATAATTAGAAACATAGCTAGGCTAATGGTACAAGGTTACACTCAAATTGAAGGTATTGACTATGATGAAACCTTTGCACCAGTAGCACGTCTTGAATCAATCAGACTCTTTATATCCATTGCGTGTTTTAGAAAGTTTAAGATTTACCAAATGGATGTGAAAAGTGCATTTTTAAATGGCGATCTGCATGAGGAAGTTTATGTTGAACAACCAATCGGTTTTGAAGACTCCAAAAATGATGATCATGTGTATCGTCTTAAAAAGACACTTTATGGTTTAAAACAAGCTCCTAGGGCATGGTATGAGAAATTAACAAAGTTTCTATTAAGCCATAATTTTCAAATTGGATGTGTTGATAAAACTTTGTTTATTAAAAAACATAAGGATCACATCTTATTAGTATAAATCTATGTTGATGATATCATTTATGGATCTACCTGTACTGACATGACTATTGAGTTTGCAGATTTGATGAAATCTCAGTTTGAAATGAGCTTAGTTGGGGAATTGAATTATTTCCTCGGGTTACAAGTAAAACAAAAACCTAATAGAATGTTCATTTCTCAATCTAAATATGCTATGAACTTGATTAAGAGATTTGGATTTGAGAATGGTAAGAACTTTGATACTCCTATGAGTACAACCTTAAAACTCTCAAAAGATTCTGCAGGTAAAAATGTGGATCCGAAACTATATGGGAGTATGATTAGTAGTCTATTGTATTTGACTACTAGTAGACCAGATATCACTCTAAGTGTTGGTATTTGCACTAGATATCAGTCTGAACCTAAAGAGTTGCACTTGACTGCTGTCAAGTGGATTATACGATATGTCGCAAGTACTGTTAATCTCGATCTCTGGTATCCTCATGAGACTAGTATTCAATTAGTTGGGTACTCGGATGCTGACTAGGCTGGTAATCTTAATGATTAAAAATCAACCAGTGGTGGTTGTTTTTATATTGGAAACTATTTAGTTTCTTGGTTTAGCAAGAAACAAAGTTCTATATCACTTTCAACAGCTGAAGCTGAATATATCACAGCTGGTGATGCGTGTACACAGCTTGTTTGGATGAAACGTAAACTAAGTGATTTTGGAATTAAATAGGATTCTATGTTATTATATTGTGATAATTCAGTGCCATAAATATTTTGAAAAATCCAATTCAGCATTCTCGTACTAAACACATTGATATTAGATTTCATTATATTTAGGAATTAGTTGAAGAAAAGGTTATACCTCTGGAATATATTCCGACTAAGAATCAACGTGCTGATATTTTCACTAAACCGCTCGACAAAATCAGGTTTAACAAAATAAAATTTGATCTCGGCATGTGCATTTTAAAATGATTGACCATGCCTATTTGTATCATATTGTATATATTTGCTAGTTTAGTTTTCAAATTTTGAAAATTTACAAAAATTAGATTTTTTAGCCTGTACTCGACCAGTCGTGAATCGCGTGGAGTCACTTAAAATTTGGAAGAAATCACTTTCTTCTTTATTTCAACTTCTCTCTCCAACGAGCCGACACACGACTAGTCGAACCCATCTTCAAAAATCTTCAAGGTTAGTGCTCCATTTGCATTTTGCTTATATATTTGTGTGTAGATTGCTTCTATTTCTCTCTTGGAGTTGTCTATTTCAAATTTAGTTGAGATTTGGGGATTTTCTTTTGAAAAATCTGATTTGAAAAAACCCTTTTCTCAATCCTTTGCAACTCTCTATATTCTTGAAATCTTTGTTGCATATGGCTTCTAAAGGAAGAAAATCAACGTCCCGTGGTCCGTCTTCTTCTTTCAGATCAACTCCTATCACTAAGCGTCATCTTAGGCTTCCTGAGGATGATCCATCTTATGTTCGGGACATCCGATTGTGTAATATTATTGTTGAGCATCCAGTTGATATTAATCATGTTACTCCTTTTGATATTTTTCTTATGCTTCAATCTGTAGGTTGGAATAACTTATTGCTTTGGGGTGGGCCAGCATACCGGTCCATTGCCCAATCTATGTTTGCATGCATTTGTGCTTTCTCACTGAAAAATTTAACTTTTTCTATCTCCACAAGAGAAGGGCCTTTTGAAGTTGATCGACATTTGATTTCAGCCCTTATGGATATTCCAGTGAATGATGAGGGTATTCCTATCCATACTTTATATGATAAACCCTCGGTCGCTGAAAAACATATGCTGACTAATGACTTATGTAATTTGGATGTACAATGGACATATAAAGGGAATGCGCTTCCCTCAAGGTATTTGTTATCCAAATACAAAATTCTTCACAAAATCTTTGTGTCTAATTTGTATCCTCGGTCGGGTAATAAATCTGAATTGACATCCTTCATGGTTCGTATTCTTCATTTTGTAGTTAGAAATATTAACATTTGTTTACCATCCTTGATTTGTCATTTCATCATTCAGTTTCATCTCCATCCTGGTCATAGTGACATTCCTTTTCGATATTGGCTACACATATGTCAGGCGACATGCCGGTTGGAGAGGCCCCCATCCATCATCTGATATTTAACAATTCCAATATCAATAAGATGAAACTGGATTACCTTCCTAGCCAAGGTGATGGTGTTGGCGGTGCTGAAGCTGAACATGAGGAAGAAGCTGGTGATCTTCCTCCTGATGATATTAACATGGATGATATTTTTGAAGAGCTTGAGTCCGATTCTACAAATGATCCAGATTATGAGCCTTCTTCATTTGATGCACGTCTGAGTGCATTGGAAGATAAAGTTGAGGGTCTAAATGTAAAAATGGAAAACATGTCTGTTGCCCATGATTTACAGTTCAAATATATGCGCAAATATCTTAGGTGCTTGAACAAAGGCATGCATCAACTTGATCCTTCCATTTCTATTCCTTCATCTGGGTCAGATTAGTATTTTTAAGTTTACTGGTTTGTAATCGCTTTATTACTCCTAACTTGTTTTGAGTTTGTCACTCTCTTTAACTTAGCTCAGTCTATGAATTATGTGTGTTGCTTATGCTATGTTCTCATATCTTGACTAGTTACCTCTCATATTTCTCATTGATTATTTCTCCTCAACCATCTGTTCTGTGCTTCCTTTGTCCTATTGTGACAAAAAGGGGGAGTATGGATATGTTATGGATATGTATATGGATATGGATGTTGTCATAAGGAAGGGGTAGCATTGTATTGTATGGTGTTTTATGAGTATGTTACTAAGGGGGAGTATGTGCAGAGGTGTGAGCAGAAGTGTGCAGAGGTGGACAGAATATTGATTTACAAGTCGGTAGGATGCTGGTTGATAATAACTGGTGCATGATTACTGGTTGATAATAACTGGTGTATGATTCTTTAATCAGATATTCTATGTTATGTAACATATCTTGAAAGTGCGTTTTGTCACTAATTTGATAAAGGGGGAGATTGTAAGTGCCATAATTTATAGCCCTTTATGTTATCAAATTTGTGGTGCCAAAGACACTGTTATGAAGCTTGCATCTGTGAAAAAATGCTCTACGCAAGATCAACTTAGGTTGACAAGTACTGTTCACAAGTCAAGAATCTCAAGATGCTTTCAAGTTCTACCTCAAGATCTCAAGAAGCTTTCAAGTTTGAGCTCCATCAAGACTTCAAGCTTCACTACTTTCAAAGGTCACTTGTCTCCTATGTTCAATGTCCTTACTTCACTCCAGAGGTATGACTGACCTTAGGTTGACCTTTAGAGTAGGTCATTTTGGATACATAATTCATATGTTTTCTATAAGTGAGTTTTGGTCTGTTCTAAGACTAGTCTTGGACTTTGTTCGACTAGTTCTAGCACTGCTTCGACCGATCGAAGAAATTCCTGGATCAGTCGTAAGTTTGTTATAAAAATTGAAAATTTTCTGTTAGGTTTTGACTAGTCCTGGGGACTGTTCGACCAGTCGTAGGTACAGTCTCAACTGCATCTTCGACCTGTCGTAGAGCTACGACTCAATGTACAGTGCTGAAATTCGACTTGCTTCGACTAGTCGTGTGAAACCTACGACCAGTCATAGGAGACCCACGACCAGTCGTAAACCACCTACGACCAGTCGTAAAACTGCCAAATCTTATCGCACCCGAATTTTTCAAATATCTGTTGGTTCTACGACCAGTCGTAGAGGTCCTTAGACCAGTCGAAGACATGATTTGCTCACCTATAAATAGAGCACGAATCTCAGAATTATTTCATTGAAAAAAAGGTAATTCAAGTTAATTTAATTCAGTCTTCTGAGAGATAAGTCGGTGCTCCATTTAAGCTAAGTGTGTATATTTAATATTCTCTTTCTTTAGCTTTCTTAATTGATTTTGTTTCTTATATTCCAATCTAATTTGAAAAGAGGAATTGTTGTTTTCCTTTTTCTGGAATCAAAATCAATTAGAGCTAGCCCTTTTGTTTTAATTTAAAATCTGTTAGAACCTAGAACCATTATAAAGTGAGTATTGGATATTGAACTTTAACATTCAAATCTCTACTTCGACTTGGTTCTTTTGGGCTGCTACAACGAAAATCAGGTATTTTACAATTTGTGTAAATTTACTTTGTTTGGTTTTATTTGAGGTTAAGCCAGAAAAATCTCAAAGTTGTTGGTTATCTGAGGAGAGCCAGAAAACTCAGAAGTGAGGGTTTTTGAATTGTGTAAGCCCTTTAAAAAAGACACAATTGTGAAGGTTTTGGGTGAACCTGTGAAAACCTATTTGAGAGTGAACACTAATATCCCCTATGTGAGGATATTAGGAGTGAAGTAGCATTCTGTGTCGCTGTTGTTTAATAGTTGGTGAACACACAGGCGAACCACTATAATTCTTTATATTGTGGATGTGTGATTTATATTTCCTATCTTTTATCATTTTGAATTGTGAAACGTATGTGTGAATGTGAATGTTGTAATCATTTCATTTCAAGCACAGTGGGGAATGTTGTAATAATTTAGATTTACATTTTAGCATTATACTTTTGCTATCTCTTTATTACATTGAGCTTCAGTTTCTCTATTTGTTATAGAAATAAGGTTGTCCTACCATAAACTTTGGTTTTTGGTGTAAGGTTGTCCTTAGAACAATTTTTGTTTAAATTTCTCTATTTTAAGTTGCTTTCCATTCCTATACCGTGATTGGTGTATAGTGCTATCTATTCCTTGTTTCATATTCCGCTGTATTTATTTTTAATTTGGCATAGTCCTATTCACCCCCCCTCTAGGATATATAGCTTAGCCATTTCAAGTGGTATCAGAGCCTAATAGCTCGCTCTTATTGCTTTTTATTTGGATTTAATTCTTGAGCTAACGATCTAAACTATATATAAGATGTCAAATTTTAATAGCCTATCAATCACTAGGCCTCCACCCTTTGATGGCTCCAATTATGCCTATTGGAAAGCCAGGATGTGGATCTTCCTCAAATCAATAGATGAGAGTGTGTGGCAAGCCACAGTGACTGAATGAAACCCACCTACCACTGAAGTGACTGGTATTGATGGTTCAAAATCATTGAGAGTAATACCATATTTCTCATGGACCACCCTTCAGAGAAATGAAAGTAGTGCTAATGCAAAAGCACTAAATGCTATTACTTGTGCACTATCACCGGATGAGTTCAAAAGAATCATATCCTGTTATACTGTAAAGCAAGCTTGGGATATATTAAAATTGACACATGAGGGTACTATAATTGTCAAAAAATCTAAAGTCCAACTCCTCACAACCAAATTTAAAGAAATTCATATGGAGGAAAATGAAATGTTTATGGACTTTTACACTAGATTAAATGACATTGTGAACTCAACGTGGGGTCTTGGCGATAAAATCCCATAAAGTAAAGTGTGTGCAAAGATACTACGCTCACTTCCTGAACGGTTCAACTCTAAGGTAACCGCAATCTAGGAACTTCGTGTTACGGATAATATGAGGGTAGAAGAACTAGTTGGTTCTTTATAAACCTATGAGTTAAACTTTAAAGCTCCTAAAAGTAAATCCATTACTCTCAAATCTTCTAAAGTGATTTCTCAAGAAAACTCGGATTTAGAAAATTCTGAAGACGATATAGCTCTTTTAGCGAAGAAATTTTACAAGATTTTCAAAAGCAAGAAAAGGGTAGATTTTCAAAAATCAAATGATAAGAAGAGATCTAAACCTAGATCTAAAAGTTGGAAGTCTTTGGAAGATAGTCAATGTTACAACTGCCAAGAGTATGGGCACTTAGCAAAAAAATGTCCTAAAAAGGACAAAACAAAAAGAAAGGGTATGTTGGCTACTTGGGATGAATCATCTGATTTTGAAGCTTCTTCTGAATCAGAAGATTCTGAAACCGAGTCGAGCAGTGAAGATAAAGCTCTTATGACTTTAGCCAAATTCACTTTGTCAGATCATGATGATTTGACTAGCGAAGAAAATCTAAATAGTGATTATGAAAATGAAGATGATCTTCAAGATGCTTACAATGCTCTATACAAGGAAAGTTGTAAAATTGCTGTCAAACTTAAACTTCAAAAAGAAAAGTTTTTTAAACTCAAAGAATGTTTTGAATCACTTGTTTTAGAAAAATCCTAAATTTTAGATTGTTTTAAAAAATCAAAATGTGATTTAGAATTCAAAACCTCGCTGATTAAAAATCTGAAATCTGAAAATGAGATACTTAAAAATGAAGTATCTTCCCTTCTGAGCTTAAAGGATACATGGAGGTATGCCCAAGGAGATCCAAAGTTAGAAAAACTATTAGCGATCGATCCGGATTGGGCTATGATAAGAATACAACTCCTAATCGAAAGTATACTCCTTCCAAGTTTGTGAAAGGAGAGTCCTCAAACTCAAAAGGGAAAAGTACTTATCAAAGTTTTTCTAAAAATACAAAAACTTTTCAAAAACCTAAAAGCAGCCATGTCAACTTTAAAAATCAGAACCGAAACCCTCTTGCTGAAAAGATAGTAGATTTACTCAAGGAGCTCTTAAAATCTAACTCAGTAGGTCTTTCTTACAACATCAGTCAGAAGAAGACGAACTAAACTCCTAAGCCCAAAACAGTTCTGAAATGGGTTCCTAAAGTTGCCTGCTTGGTTGCTCACACTGCTTTCAAAGCTACAAGACATTCAAAGTGGTACATAGACAGTGGATGCTCAAGTCATATGACTGGTAATAAAGGTTTATTCACCAATCTCAAAGACATGACTGATGGTTTAGTCCCAGTTGGTGATGGCAACAACTACAAGATTATGGGCCAAGGTACTGTTCAACTCTATAACCTTCCTTTGTTTAAAAATGTTTTATATGTTGAAGGTCTAAAACATAACTTGCTTAACATATCTCAAATATGCGACAATAACCATAGTGTATGGTTTTCTAATTAAAGTTGTGAGATTCTAAACAATAAGGGTTCAGTAATACTAACTAGACGTAGAACGTCTGAAAACTACTATATTGTTAGCGAATCCAGCTCATCCAATCAATCGTGTTACATGGTCCATACAGACGAGACTGACTTATGGCACAAACGTCTTGAGGATATATGTCACTGGTGTCCGTACCCATAGACAACTTGAGGATATATGTAATTATGTATGTTTTACATCTCAGATAGAACCATCTAACGTAAAAGAAGCTCTTGCTAATGAAAACTAGATTGTTGCGATGCAAGAAGAACTTAACCAATTTGTGAGAAATGATGTTTGGTATCTCATACCTAGACCTAAAGATAAACACATCATTGGAACCAAATGGAATTTCAAAAATAAGTCTGACGAACTTGGCAATATAATTAGAAACAAGGCTAGGCTAGTGGTACAAGGTTACACTCAAATTGAAGGTATTGACTATGATGAAACCTTTGCGCCAGTAGGACGTCTTGAATCAATCAGACTCTTTATATCCATTGCGTGTTTTAGAAAGTTTAAGATTTACCAAATGGATGTGAAAAGTGCATTTTTAAATGATAATCTGCATGAGGAAGTTTATGTTGAACAACCAATGGGTTTTGAAGACCCCAAAAATGATGATCATGTGTATCGTCTTAAAAAGGCACTTTACGGTTTAAAACAAGCTCCTAGGGCATGGTACAAGAAACTAACAAAGTTTTTATTAAGCCATAATTTTCAAATGGGATGTGTTGATAAAACTTTGTTTATTAAAAAACATAAGGATCACATCTTATTAGTACAAATCTATGTTGATGATATCATTTATGGATCTACCTGTACTGACATGACTATTGAGTTTACAGATTTGATGAAATCTCAGTTTGAAATGAGCTTGGTTGGGGAATTGAATTATTTCCTCGGGTTACAAGTAAAACAAAAACCTAATGGAATGTTCATTTTTCAATCTAAATATGCTATTAACTTGATTAAGAGATTTGGATTTGAGAATGGTAAGAACTTTGACACTCCTATGAGTACAACCTTAATACTCTTAAAAGATTCTGTAGGTAAAAATGTGGATCCGAAACTATATCGGAGTATGATTGGTGTTCGTACCCATAGACAACTTGAGGATATATGTAATTATGTATGTTTTACATCCCAGATAGAACCATCTAACGTAAAAGAAGCTCTTGCTGATGAAAACTAGATTATTACGATGCAAGAAAAACTTAACCAATTTGTGAGAAATGATGTTTGGTATCTCGTACCTAGACCTAAAGATAAACACATCATTGGAACCAAATGGAATTTTAAAAATAAGTCTGCGAACTTGGCAATATAATTAGAAACAAGGCTAGGCTAGTGGTACAAGGTTACACTCAAATTGAAGGTATTGACTATGATGAAACCTTTGCACTAGTAACACGTCTTGAATTAATCAGACTCTTTATATCCATTGCGTGTTTTAGAAAGTTTAAGATTTACCAAATGGATGTGAAAATTGCATTTTTAAATGACGATCTGCATGAGGAAGTTTATGTTGAACAACCAATGGGTTTTGAAGACCCCAAAAATGATGATCATGTGTATTGTCTTAAAAAGGCACTTTACGGTTTAAAACAAGCTCCTAGGGCATGCTACGAGAAACTAACACAGTTTCTATTAAGTCATAATTTTCAAATGGGATGTGTTGATAAAGCTTTGTTTATTAAAAAACATAAGGATCACATCTTATTAGTACAAATCTATGTTGATGATATCATTTATGGATCTACCTGTACTGACATGACTATTGAGTTTACATATTTGAAAAAATGCTCTACGCAAGGTCAACTTAGGTTGACAAGCACTGTTCACAAGTCAAGAATCTCAAGATGCTTTCAAGTTCTACCTAAAGATCTCAAGAAGCTTTCAAGTTTGAGCTCCATCAAGACTTCAAGCTTCACTACTTTTAAAGGTCACTTGTCTCCTATGTTCAATGTCCTTACTTCACTCCTGAGGTATGACTGACCTTAGGATGACCTTTAGAGTAGGTCATTTTGGATACATAATTCATATGTTTTCTATAAGTGAGTTTTGGTCTGTTCTAAGACTAGTCTTGGACTTTGTTCGACTAGTTCTAGCGCTGCTTCGACCTATATAAGAAATTCCTGGATCAGTCGTAAGTTTGTTACAAAAATTGAAAATTTTCTGTTAGGCTTCGACTAGTCCTGGGGACTGTTCGACCAGTCGTAGGTACAGTGTCGACTACATCTTCGACCTGTCGTAGAGCTACAACTCAATGTACAGTGCTGAAATTCGACTTGCTTCGACTAGTTGTGTGAAACCTATGACCAGTCATAGGAGACCCACGACCAGTCGTAGACCACCTACGACCAGTTGTAAACTGCCAAATCTTATCGCGCCCAAAATTTTCAAATATCTGTTGGTTCTACGATCAGTCGTAGAGGTCCTTAGACCAGTCGAAGACATGATTTGCTCACCTATAAATAGAGCACGAATCTCAGAATTATTTCATTGAAAAAAAGACAATTCAAGTTAATTTAATTCAGTCTTCTGAGAGATAAGTCGGTGCTCCATTTTAGCTAAGTGTGCATATTTAAGATTCTCTTTCTTTAGCTTTCTTAATTGATTTTGTTTCTTGTATTCCAATCTAATTTGAAAAGAGGAATTATTGTTTTCATTTTTCTGGAATCAAAATCAATTAGAGCTAGCCCTTTTGTTTTAATTTAAAATCTATTAGAACCTAGAACCATTATAAAGTGAGTATTGGACATTGAACTTTGACATTCAAATCTCTACTCTGACTTGGTTCTTCTGGGCTGCTACAACGAAGGAGAAAATCAAGTATTTTACAATTTGTGTAAATTTACTTTGTTTGGTTTTATTTGAGGTTAAGCCAGAAAAATCTCAAAGTTGTTGGTTATCTGAGGAGAGCCAGAAAACTCAGAAGTGAGGGTTTTTGAATTGTGTAAGCCCTTTAAAAAAGACACAATTGTGAAGGTTTTGGGTGAACCTATGAAAACCTATTTGATAGTGAACGTTAATATCCCCTGTGTGAAATATCCCCTGTGTGAGGATATTAGGAGTGGAGTAGCATTTTGTGTGGCTGTTGTTTAACAGTTGGTGAACACACAGGCGAACCACTATAACTCTTTGTGTTGTGGATGTGTGATTTATATTTCCTATCTTTTATCATTCTGAATTGTGGAACGTATGTGTGAATGTGAATGTTGTAATCATTTCATTTCAAGCACAGTGGGGAATGCTGTAATAATTTAGATTTGCATTTCAACATTATATTTTTGCTATCTCTTTATTACGTAGAGCTTCAGTTTCTCTATTTATTCTAGAAATAAGGTTGTCCTACCATAAACTTTGGTTTTTGGTGTAAGGTTGTCCTTAGAACAATTTTTGTTTAAATTTCTCTATTTTAAGTTGCTTTCCATTCCTATACTGTGATTGGTGTATAGTGCTATCTATTCCTTGTTTCATATTCCTCTATATTTATTTTTAATTTGGCATAGTCTTATTCACACCCCCCCCCCCCCCCCCCTCTAGGACATATAGCTTGGCCATTTCAATTACCCCATCACGTACACCTGTTCACTACTCATACTTAGGACATGGATATATTTTTTGATTATCCAAAGTAGCTATGAGTGTATGTGATGGCTGCTGACTTGCTTAGGCTGACAATTCAGTTTGTTTGTCTGGTCTGTGGAAGGACCAAAACTGTTAAAAGTGATGGGATATTTTGATTGTTTGGGGATATTGTCTGATACTGCCCATGAATGGGCTGGATGATATTTTTTTTTGGATAATTATTTCTTGCCAAGCTTGGGCAGTCTATTTAATTGCTTATCTAAAGTAATGATGATCTTTCTACAACTAATACTCAATATCTATGGGATGAATGTGATGAGAGGAATGGTGATTAGTTACTCATTAATTATTATATGCCCGTGGAAGGGGTTAATTATGTTATGAAATCCTAATTTTGTGCTTTATAGTTAAATGCATCTCTATTTATAATGTCATCTATATTATTATATAGCCCTATTTTTCTTAATATGCGCACATGCTTTTAAATGAGGAATCACATCCCTCCTATTACATTGATTCTCCCTGTTTCTTCACTTTCAACTTCAGTCAATCGATTTGCTATAAGTATATACTGCCCTTTGCTAATGACTGACAAAAAGGGGTAGAACAAATCCCACCATTAGAATGCCTTATTGTATGGTTTATGTGCATGGTGGTATAGGTGATAGGAGGAGTAGCTGCAAGATAGGGGAAGCAGCTACATGAAGACTCAATATTGTGTATGAACTCAATAGAATATTTGTAAATTTGTGTAAAGTTCATGTACACACAATTTAGGGAGTTATTCTAAGTGTATTGTCACGTAATTAACAAAGGGGGAGATTAAAAGTGCCTTGGTTTGTCAATTAGCGTGAGGGTTAAGTCGATGAGTGAAGTGAGCCCCATATGGAGATCGTTCAAGCCATTGCCTCAACTGGATGTGTGTTCTGAGCTCGTCATAGGTAAATTAAGCCTCACATCCCATGTCCCAAAACACCCAGCTAAATAAATCCTTAAAAAGCCTTAGAACAACATAGGAGTTAAAAGTCTGAAAACTTAATTCTCAAACAAGAAAATGTTCTAAGTTTTTTGCTTTGTTTCATGACATCGAGATTCGGTCGATGAAATCGAACACTCATTTTTGATGACATCGAATAGGCTTCGATGACATCGAAATAAGACCTTTTATGTCTAGCAACCACAAAGTATTTGGACAGAATATTTGATAAATTGAACATCCCTTCGATGACATCAAACATCAGTAATCAATGATATTGAGGGAGAGTCGATGAAATCAAAGGACTTAGACCATTGTCCAACAAATCTTCTTGGAAAATATTCTGACATTTGCTCGAGGAATTGAACGAGACTCAATGACATTGAAATTCAAACTTTGATATCATTGAGAAACTTTCGATGACATCGAATTCAGACAAGTGTATGCCTAGTAAGCTTCAGAGGAAAAACAATAGAAATGTTTGAGGAATTGAGATAGCCTCGATGACATCGATATTCAAAGTTCGATGACATCAAGGAAGTCTTAATGTCATCAAAAAAGGACAAAGAAGTGTTCAGCGAGCTTTCAAGGAATATCTTTTGAAAAGATTGATGAATCGAAATGGGATTCGATGACAACGAAATTTGAATTTCGATGACATCGAATTAGAATCGATGTCATCGTAGTTAGCCTTTTATTTGTTCAGCAAGCTCTTATGTAAAGTCACATATAATATCGAGGAATCGAACTATGATTCGATGGCATCGAAGTTCAAATCTTGATAACATTGAATCAAGTTCGATGACATCGATCATCTATCAAAAAGTTCTAGGAATTTTTTACAGTTGAGTTCATATCATCAAACCAATATTCGATGGCATTGAAAGTAATGTTCAATGACATCGAACTCAGTCAAAAATTGTTAGTTTTATTTTCGTTGGAGCTTTTTGCCTTTATAAGGAGAGCTTGTTCTTGGTGATGTATTAAGAACAAGAGAGAGAGAGAGAGCTTTGAGAGAGTAATTGCATATCACCTACCCTAAGCCCTTTTTCTTATGGGAGTTCATCCTTCAATCTACCCTCATCATTGACATTCAATAGAGTGGATTGGTGAATGAACTTCCTCATTCTAGGATCATCCAGCTACCATCTTAATGGCAAATCATTGAGCTGGGATCCCTTAAATGCTTAAGAACTTGGAATCTCTTTATCTCTCAAATGAGTAACATTCATTAGAGTATATTTCAACATAACCTTGACCCAACCCATCACCTTATATTGGAGCATCATTAGTGTTGTGGATCAAGGAAACTGAAGAATCTTCATCATTAAGGGAGATCGTCTTCATTAACGTGCAGAACGGGGCTCATCTAGAGTAGGGCATAAACGTTTACCTTGTATAGGCATGTTTAGGTACCTTGTGTAGGTCTTCGAGTCAACCTTGTGTAGGCTGTAAAGGTTTGAGGTGAACCTAATTTGAAACCTCCGTTAGTGAAATCCAGTACACTTAAGGGATGAGTGTGTCCGCCGGGAGTGGACTAAGCACATAGTTGAACCACTATAAATGACTGTGTCTGGGATTACTATTTGCATATTCTTTTTCTGTGTTTACTTTGAATGTTCACATGAAGCATAATAACATGATTATCTAGAACTGATAACAATCACATCCCACACACTTCCACATAGTTCATCCATCATCATAGACTAATTGCGATATCTTGTTTAAATATTGAGCAGTCTTGTGATTGGATCCTCTGCTTGGCTTAGAAGCCATTAAAGTTGAAATGAGTATATCTTGATGGTTGTATATTAAATCAAGATTAGGTTAATAAGATTTCAAATTGGCATAAAATTTTATAAAAGTCTTATTCACCCCCCTTCAGGACACTTTGACCTATTCCTACTTCTACTATAGCAGTCTTACCGTAATTTCAATTGGTATCAGATCGGGTCTCTCTTAAGGGTTTAACCGCCTAGAGAGTGATCTTGACTAAAGTTGAAAATCATGGTCAAAGGGGAGGGCTCTTAAATGTACAGACCTCCTGTATTTGATGGTTCAAACTATGCATACAAAAAGGCAAGGATGCGCTATTTTCTGAAATCTTTGGATCATGACGTTTTGGACATAGTCGAAACTGGATATGTGTCACCAACTGATCAAATAGTACTTGAAAATGGCACAACTATTTCCAAACCTAAATCCAAAGAAATGTGAACTACATACAATAAAGAGAGACAAACATCTGAAGGAAAAGCAATGAATGTTATTTACTGTGTTGTGTCCCAAGAAGTCTTCAATCAAATCAGTATGTGCAGCACATCAAAAGAAGCATGAGATTTGCTGGAAACAACCCATGAAGGAACCAGCACAGTGAAAAGATCTAAACTTCAACTTCTAACATCACAGTTTGAACATATCAGAATGGAGGAACATGAGACATTTATGGAATTCTTTACAAAACTGAACATCATCTGTAATTCCATGAGTGGATTAGGAGAGAAAGTTCTGGTCTCAAAAATTTGTAGGAAAATTTTAAGATCCCTACCGGAATGTTTCAACTCCAAATTAACAATTAACAAAGAGTGTAGAAACATGGACGAAGTAAAAGTAGAAGAATTTGTAATTTCCCTACAAACATTTGAACCACACTTCAAACCAACCCTCAAATCCAAAAGTAATGCCCTCAAAGTTGCAAAACACACTGCCATTGAGGAGGAGGAGGAGGAGAGTGAAAGAGAAAATAAGGATGAGGAATTGGCTCTCTTGGCGTAACGGTTCAAGAAATTCTTTAACAAAAACCGTGGCCGACCATTCAACTACAAAGGCAAACAATTGGACAACAAGAGCCATATAGGTAAACCTCTTAAAAAGTCCAAAGAGCCTTAGTGTTATAGTTGCCAGAAATTTGGGCACTTGTCCACTGAATGTCCCACCAGAAAGACTAAGGGAAAGGCCATGGAAGCCACTTGGGATGACACTGAAGAATCAAACTCCGATTTTAGTGATTCAGAGAGTGATGGAGACTAGAAATCTTTGAAAATATTCATGGCCTCCACACCTACAAACATTCCCTTGGAAACTGAGGAAATTGATGAACGACAAGCTAAAAGGACATCTCCATCAGATGATGAGAAAGAAGAAGAAGAGGAAGAAAAGGATAATATACAAGATGCCTATGATCAACTCTATATGCATAACATCAATATCCACAAAAGACTTGGTATTAATGAAAATAAGAATAAATTGTTGCAAATGGATCTAGACAAAACTTTAGAGATGAATACTCATTTGATCAATGACCTTCAGCAATACCACTCAGATAATGATAGGCTGAAAAAAATTAATTCATTTCTCAAAACTGAGTCAGTAAAACTAAACAAACAGATTGAATTATTGGAAGATGAAAACATGCATCTTAAGAATGAAAATCACACACTTATTTTTAATGCAGAAAAATCTAAAAAATCTGTTGAGAAAGAAAATAGAAATGCTTAACAAATATCAGAGTTGCTGCACAACTAGCTTGAAGATGGCCTAAATTTCTCTTTGACTTTGAGAAGGTTATTCACCAATTTTCGTTACTGAAATGAATGAGAAAAGGTCTCTATTTATAGCCAAAGGATTTGGTATTTAGGTCAGTCTGATTTTTGGTTTGACTGACCGGATTTCAAGGATTGCAATCCAACGAGTATCAGATTTCGCGGGATAAGAAAATCAAATTTTTGGTTAGCACGATCCAAATTCGGCTAGCTGAATCCCACTGAATTCTGAAGAAATCCATTGCTAGAAACTTGACCGAACAAAACTTAGGCCGGCCCAATCCTAAGTTAGGCTGGACGAACTTGAAGTTAGGCTATCTGAACTTGCAACAAATTTTTTAAATGTTGTTTTATACTTGCCCAAATATTGTTAGGCTAGCCAAACTAGAAGTTAGGTTCACCGAACTTCAGAGAATTTATACTATGCATATTATATTTACGACCATGATCTATAAACACCTAACCTAGGGTCTTTCTAGCGTTATACCACCTAATGGCTGACATATATAGAGAGCTTTAATCTTGAACCATGCAATGTCTTTAAGGCTTGAGATATTGAGTTGATCTTGAGTTGATCTTCATGAGTTGCCAAAGAATACTGAAGTGTACTTGTGATCAATCTGGAACTTGGTCTATGAAATTTGACAACTCTAGGTGTGCTTCAAATACAAGCACTTACATAGGACCTAAATCTTTCCAAAGTGAACACTATGGCTAAGAGTTCCTTCTCTATAGTAGAGTAGTTCACTTGGCTAGAATTTAAAGTTATACTCGCATGGTAAATCACATAGTGCTTCTTCTCCTTTCTCTGGCCCAATACAGCCCCAATAGCATAGTCAGATGCATCGTACATAATCTCAAACGGAATACTCCAATTGAGTAGTTGCATGATAAGAGCGTTGGTTAACATAACCTTGAGCATAGAGAAGGCTCCTTGACATTCTTTGCTCCACTTGAATGGGATATACTCTTGGAGGAGATTACATAAAGGACGAGAGAGATGACTAAAGCCCTTAATGTATCTCCAATAGAACCTAGCATGCCCTAGAAAGGATCGCATGTTACGTATGCTTTTGAGTGGAGCTAGGCTAGAGATCAAGTCAATTTTAGCCTTGTCTACCTCGATTCCCTTGAAAAATATTATGTCCAAGAAGTATGCCCTTGGGAACCATGAAATAACATTTTTCCCAATTCAGCGCAATATTTTTTTTCTTCACATATGTTCAGCACAAGTTTAAGATGTTCAAGCTAAAGGATGGACCGAAGACAGATAAATTTTCCATGAAGACCTCTAGATATTACCCCATCATATCAGAAAAATGTTTAACATACATCGCTGAAATGTGGCAGGGGCATTACATAATCCGAATGGCATCCTTTGGTAAGCAAAGTTGCCAAAGGGACATGTGAACGTGGTTTTCTCTTGATCTTCAAGGACTATCTCTATCTAATTATAACCTAAATACCTGTCCAACAAACAAAGTAAGAATGACCAGCTAACCTTTCTAAAATTTGATTGATGAAAGGTAAAGGAGAGTGGTCTTTCCTTATGATGGTATTCAACTTTTGGTAATCAATGCACAAGCTCCAACCAGTGGTGACTTTGGTTGACAGGAGTTCATTATTGGCATTGGCCACTGTTAATGCTGATATTTAGTTGTCCCAGCTAGACCTTCATGTACCTACAAAACAAGATAACAAGGGGGACCCTGGCTGCAATAGGGGACCATCCGATGCCAAGGTTAGACTAGGCACTCTGGGTCTAGTAGAACTAGGGTTTTATGCGTACCTTTTACTGTGCGTAGAGCTCCCCTTTATAGTTTTTCCAAGTTTCTTTCATATATGGTAGAGAGTTCATCATGCAAGTGCGTATCCTGCAAGGGATCTCTCTTTGGCATGGTTCTTGCCAAGGATCCTGGCCGATGATCCTGTAAGTCAATCTCTTCCAAATTTGGAGGCGTCGTCCCTTGGTGGTCGAAGTTTGAGGAGGTTGAAGATGGCTTGTTTGGAGTTTCTGAGGAGATTGAGGTAGATGGCTGAGGGTGATGTCTTGGGTTGGTTGAGGTCTTCGTGGATTGAGCTAGACTTTTGATCATGGTCGAATTCACCTTCAAGGCTGGGTCAATGCTTAGAATCGTTCGTTGGTTGTAATTACAAGACACCAGTCGGGGCCGAGGTTGCTATTGGCAATCGGTGCCCCAGCTGCTTACAGAGGCCATTTCGGCAATCAGGGCAAGCTCATCTCCTTCTCTATGCTTTGCGTTCTCTCTCATCCGGGTTATTCCAGTCCAGTTTCATTGATAATAGTAGCACCTACTTTCGAGTGTCTTACAGAAGCTCAAGAAGTAAATTACGTTGGATTGGTTCTAGGAGATGAGCTCTCACGCATAGTAGCTCGGCTTGCTTATCATTATGGTGGGAAAGGAAAAGGCAGCAAGTGTGGGATTTAAGGGCGTGGGCACTGTAATCGAAGCAAATCTTCTAATGGTCATGATGTGCGGCATGAGGGGACGTGCACTGATATGACGCCTGTTCGGCGTTCGACATATGGGGTGAGGACACGTGGTCTTGGCTCGATAATTGAGTCTAAGAGCTAACCAGAGGCAGCTACGTAGACAGAGGCACATGATATAACGCCTCCTTGGCAGTGGCATTGAATGTGTGTAATTAATGTCGCGGCCAAAGCGGCCTATAAATAGGGAGAGGGCTCGTGGGATTCTTCATTTGCCTCCGCTCCTCATTTTCTCTACTCTCCACTGGATCAGGTAATTTCTAGTAAGTCAAAAATCCTTATGCTTTCTGCTTTTCTGGTCATCCTCTCCCTTTTCCAGTTTTCTTTTTATTCTTTGTTTTGGTCAGGATATTAGACACCTTAGATAAGTTGTTAGTTCGGGGGCATTCCATGGGGATTCTGTTCCCTAGAGCAAGGACTCCTGTCTGGGTCCCCCTTCCCCCATATCATCTCTGATGCCGAAAGGCTAGGAGGCAGCAGTACAAACCCCAGCAAGGTAGGTAGTTATGCCCACTACAGGGTCTTCTCGGGAGATTGGCCTTTTCGGGTCGAGACTAGAGGACACTGACCTGATTCAGATTAGGTCATAATATCAGATCTTCGAGTCGATAGTTCTATGGGCTCCTGAGCTCAGGGAAATTCCCAGCCATCCTCGAGAGGGCGAGGTGGCCATAAATGACATGGCTATGCAATGTGACCTCTGACTCCCTCTTCATCCCATAGTATAGGAAGTCACTAAAATCCTGAGGCTGGCCCTATGTCAATTGATCCCAAATGCATGGAGGGCCCTGTTTGGGACCTACATCCTATGACATCAGCTTGGGCATTCCGAGCTAACTGCAAATGAGTTCTTGTACTTGTACAGGGTGAAGACCAGTCCCAAGCATTAGAGTTTGTTTTATTTTTTCAATTGGGCAAACTAAGGTCAGGCTCTCATCACCAACAACCCTTCCTCTAACAAAATCTAGAAGGATAAATGGTTCTTTGCATCGGGGGAGTAGAAGGCTCCAGCGACCGAGGTGGGCAGGCTACGCTCTCATGTCCCCACCCACTTTGCCTATCTAGGTCAGGAGTACTCGAGCTGCAGGCTTATTAGACTTCTCATACTGTTATGTAGTTCTGTTTACTAATTATAAGCGGTCTTTCCTTAGTTACAGCCCATACTTTTTCCGTGGTAGCTTCAGCAGATCACTTGAGTGAGAGGGAGGGGTGCTGCCACGAGGAATTATAGAAGACTGATCACTCTCCAATCTCTCTAACAATCCAGCTTATCGCCCGTCAAGCCAACATGTATAGTGTAGTTAGTCGGGCTTTTTGTTTTTATGCTCAAGATTTCCTTTCATGTTTAACTTGGTCCCGCTGTCCTGGCAGATATGTCTGACCACCACCGTCCCTCCAAGAAGGTAGAATTTGTTGAGGGTCAAATTTGCATATTATCCCCCATTTACGTCTTGGTTTTATGAACATGATAATGCTTAATGTTCCATTTTACTCATGTTTATGTTGTAAAGTAAATTTAAGAGCTTAGATTGAAAAGGGTGCTAAAAGCATGAATTTGATGCTCAAGAATCACCAAGGCAAGGATGGATCTTAGGAGACCAAGATTGAAGAATTCACATGCCAAAGATCCAAGAAAACCAAGTGAGGAATGAAGAGAATCAAAGATTTGAAGTGAAGAAAAAGAATCTTAAAATCATCCTGAAAAAGCATATTCTGAAACTCTGGGTCATTCTATAAAACTGTGCAGAGTGAAATCTATTTTAGCAAACTATGTAAATTTAAGGCGATTTCTAGAGTTTTCTAACTAGGTGCAAAAGTTGGAGTTCCACAACTATAAATGGGACTCCCTAGGATGTTCCTAGGCATCTTCTAGGGTTTAAGGAGTTGAGCAAAAGGGTGGAGAAGTGGTTGCCAAGAGTTTTTCTTCTTCTTCCTTAGTTGTTTTCATGTTTTTCTTAAGAGACTTTAGTCTAATCATGCCTATGGTTGGCTAAACCTCTTAGCTAGGGCTAAGAGGTGAAGCTTGTAGCGTGATGGGAGGTTTCTCTTACTTTGATTCATGTTTATGTTGAACCTTCTTTGATTCTAATTTAATATTTAAGGAATACTTTCAGTTTTTAATGGTTTATTATGACTCAAATTATAGTAGATTTGCAATAGCTTTGAGTATATTCTTTTCCTGATTTTGAGATTGTGAGATTGGTAAATCCTGTTGTTGGCCATCATCCTATGGGCATGATTTGGTGATGGAATCCCTTCCAATTATCACAATTCTCCTCCATTGAGAATCAGGTTAAAGAAAGTTAAGATTTGATCTTAATTGTTATGTCTTCCAATTGGATAGGATAGGACTCCAATTCCAATTGTGGTACTTGAATCAAGTAAGAGGGCTCCCTAATCACTACAAGTGGATCACTGACGCTCTAGTTCACTTTTGATATTTAATAAATCCTTCTCAATTACTCTCTTCTATTCCATATTTAGATTTAGATCTTTTTCTAGTTCTTTTCAAAATACGTACAAGTTTAGTCTCTGTGGATTCAACCTCGTTCTCACGAGTTATTACTACATCGCGACCCTACACTTGGGGTTCTGAACAAGTTTTTAGCACCGTTGCCAGGGACTAGCGGTTGTCTTTTTCTGAGATTAATTAGTTTTGAAATTAGTTTAAGATTAAGATTTTTCTACTTTTTATTTTTTTATTAGGGTTTTTCTGAATTATTTTAAAAATTAACTTAGCTTTCTATTTATAGGTTTAAAAACTTTCCTTTCCGGTTTTTTGAAACTAGTTTACTTTCTAATTCTAGGATATAAACTTTCTAATTTGTTTTTAGAAACAAATTTTTTAAAAACTTTCTTAATCTGTTTTTATAAACTAATTTCCTTTCCTTTTTCTTTTTTAGAAACTAGTTTACTTTCCTTTTTCTTTTTTAGAAACTAACTTACTTTCTATTTTTAAAAACTTTCTTTCTTTTTTTTCTTTTTTTTGAAACTAGGTTGCTTTCCTAGCTCTTTTTTAAAAAACTAACTCACTTTCCTTTTTCTAGGTTTAGAAACTTTCCTAATTTGTTTTTAGAAACTTTCCTTCTTCGTTTTTGGAAATTAGGTTGTTTTTCTAGAAACTTTCCTAATTTGTTTCTAGAAACTAACTCATCTTTCTATTTTTAGAAACTTTTTATTTCTCTTTTTAGAAACTAATTCACTTTCCTTTTTCTTTTGCAGGATCCTAACTAGAAACTTATAATTTGGTAAATTCTTTCCAATTCTCTCCCTTTCTATTTCTAGATTTCAATTTTCCTTTTTCTTTTTAGGTTTAGGTTAGATTCTGAAATTGAGGGCTAAGGGTGTTCCATGCCCAACTGGGTCCGTGACAACACTTGACGTCTCTTGAGTGAAGGAGGATTGGTTGAGGGGTTATCTAGCCATTGCAGGATTAGACACCACTTGAGATCCACGGAGTTAACCGAAGTTATGGTTGCAAATCAACTTGCCAATCAACCTCCAAATTCACCCCAACTTAGGGTGGAGGAAATCCAGGATGAGAACGAGGTGCATCAAGCACCCCCACCTCATACTTTACGAGACTATTTACAACCAGCGGGGGTGAGTATTCCTTCCTGTATGGTTTTTCCAGAAAATACAGGAAACATAAACATCAAGCCAGGAGTGACGCAACTCCGTCGAAAGTTCTTTGGGCTTGAATATGAAAATCTATATTTACACTTAAAAGAGTTTGTTGAGATCATAGCCACTTTATACTTTCTTAATGTGTCTGAGGACATAATCTAGCTGAAACTCTTCCCTTTTTTCTTGAAAGAAAAGGCTAGGATGTGGTTACATTCATTACATCCACGATCTATTGACAGATGGAATGACATGACAAGAGAGTTCATAAAGAAATTCTTTCCATATCATAAAACAAACACCATCAGAAAGTTGATCATGAACTTCACCCAAAGGGAAGATGAAACATTCTTCCAATGTTGGGAACGGTTCAAAGTTCTTGTCAGTTCATGCCCACCACATGGTTTTGAAACATGGCGCATAATAAATTTCTTTGATGAAGGACTGACATCTTCCATATGCCAATTTGTCGAGACAATGTGCAATGGGGAATTCCTGAACAAAGATGTTGATGAAGTGTGGGATTACTTTGATAAACTTGCTGAAACCGCACAATCATAGGACATCTCCCCAAGAACGAGCATCACGTCTAAGCCTACTCAATTAAAGGAGAGAGGTGGAATATATATTTTGAAAGAGGAAGATGATATCAATGCTAAAGTGTCCAGTCTCACAAGGAAACTCGAGGCCATGGAACTTAGGAAGGATAAGGATAAGGTAGTTGTCTACGGTATTTGTGTTCGTAACATTCATACAACTGAAAATTGCCCAACAATACCTATGTTTTAAGAAATATTGAATGAGTAATCAAATGCCATAAACAACTACCAACAACCTTTTAAGGGACTCACTTCGAACACATATAACTCTAGCTAGAGAAATCATCCGAATTTTAATTAGAGGAATGAACAATCTGTTACACTTCAAGGAATCCCTAATTAATTCTTAAATCAAGGGAAACCTCAAGAGGAATTGGTTTAAAATCCTCAAGAGCTCATCTAGCAAAGTACTCATCAAGCCTTACAAGAACTCATAAAGGCTATACAAAAGATAGACTCACGCGTTACGGTTATGGAGAAAGGGATGCTTCTAGCCCAACCTATCCCCAATCCTAAATAGCAATATGGAGTTAGTGAACCAAGCTCTTCAAATCTAATGGAACAAGCTAAGTCTATCACCACTCTTAGGAGTGGGAAGATAATTGGTAAGGGCTGAGAAGCCTAAGGACCCGGATGTAGATGAGACTGATAGACTTAGCAATGCTCCACATGAGGTAGAATCGGAACTTCAAAGAAAACCGATTGCTCAATTTCCCCAATGGTTGATAGCACCAAAACCTCTCTCTAACTCTCAGGATATTTCAGAGGTTCTTAAGCAAGTGAAAGTCAATATTCCTCTACTGGATGCCGTAAAACAGATACCTTCATATGCCAAATTTCTAAAAGATTTATGTATGGCCAAAAGATGGCAAAAGTGAGTACCATCCTAAAGCGAGATGTCCCATAGAAGTACAAAGATCCTGGTAGCCTAACAATCACCTGTGTAATTAGGAATTACCAGATTGAGCATGCACTTCTTGACTTAGGAGCAAGCGTAAATCTGATCCCATACTCGGTCTACGAACAACTGGTCTAGGTGAATTAAAACCCACATAGACCACATTACAACTGGCCGATCGCTCAATTTGTGTGCCGAGAGGGATAATTGAGGAGTGTTGGTCCAGGTTGATCAATTCTACTATCCAGTAGATTTTATCATCCTGGATACTCAACCCATCTTGGATATGTGCACTCAAATTCCTATCATCCTTAGTCGCTCATTCCTTGCTACATCAAATGCAATCATCAATTGTAGGAATGGAGTCATGAATTTGTCTTTTGGGAATATGACATTGGAGCTTAATAGCTTTTTTAATATAAGTAAATAAGCAAAGGATGATGATGAAACCCACGATGTAAACTTGATTGATTCTTTCGTGGAAGATAGAACTCTGATGACCTTATCTTCTTACCCTCTAGAGACGTGCTTGGCTCACTCCCATGATTTAAATGATGATATGATTAGGGAGATGAGTGTCATGCTTGATACTGTACCAGTACTTGAAGTTAACCGGTGGAGGCCATAATTTGAAGAATTACCCCAAATGGAAATAATGCCTTTACCATCTAACCTCAAGGCACCAAAGCTTGACCTAAAACCTTTGTCCTCTGATTTGAAATTTATCTATTTAGGTCAAGATAAGACATACCCGTGGTGATTTCTTCCCACCTTAAGCGAGAACAGGAGAGTATGCTTATTTCTACTCTCATTGAGCACAAAGGAGCCCTTGGATGGTCGATTGTGGACTTCAAGGAAATTGACCCTTTGATTTGTACTCACCGCATTTATCTAGAAGATAATTCAAAAACCTTTTGACAACCACAACGTAGATTAAATCCAAACATAAAGGAAGTGGTTAAGGCCAAGGTTCTTAAGCTATTGGATGTGGTTATCATATGCCCTATATCGGATAGCCAATGGGTGAGTCCAACTCAGGTGGTTCCTAAGAAGTCTAGAATCACCATCGTAGCCAATGCTGACAATGAACTCATGCCAACTAAAGTTACTACTAGTTGGAGAATGTGCATTGACAATAGAAAATTGAATACCGTTATAAGGAAGGAGCACTTTCGTTTGCCCTTTATTGATTAAATCTTGGAAAGGCTAGCAGGTCATTCCTATTATTGTTTCCTTGACGGATATTCGGGTTACAACCAGATAGAGATAGCCCCTGAAGATCAGGAAAATTTCACATTCACATGTCCTTTTGGCACCTTTGCACACCAAGGGATGCCATTTGGATGTGTAATGCCTCCGCCACTTTTCAATGATCTATGATGAGTATTTTTTTCTAACATGGTGGGGTAATATTTAAAGGTCTTCATAGATGACTTCTCTATCTTTAGTCCATCCTTTAGTGATTGTTTGGAGAATCTTAAATGTGTGCCAAAGCGATGTAAAGAAAAGAATTTGATACTAAATTAGGAGAAGTGCATTTCATGGTTCGTAAGGGGATTGTCCTTGGACATATCGTCTCGTCCAAAGAAATTGAGGTAAATAAGCCTAAGATTGATCTTATCCCTAACTTTCCTCCACCTAAGAACATATGAGACGTGTGATCCTTTTTAGGATACATCGAATTTTACAGGAGATTCATAAAGGACTTTAGTCACCTCTTGTAATGCCCTGAATTTCAAGGGTCGAGCAAAGCTCTTCTCCTGAGATCCAACACATCACTTATACAACATGGATAATAATGTTCAGATTTTGTCCATATTGATGAGTTAAACATGAGTGGGATTATACTAAAACAACATATCATACTCCAGAGATAATGTAATTAAGCAAGCGGAAGACTGAAACATATATATTTGAATAGGTAAGTGTGTCACAACCTCCAGAGTATGATTATGTAACCGAGCTGAATATATACATGTATTGTTTCAAAATAGATAAAATATCAAAATGTAAAGTGTTCCACTAATCCTTATGTCCCTGTAATCCCATCGAATCAGCACGAGGCCTACATAGACCTGCCCGAGAGCTAAACGTAGGAGAATTCTTCCTCTCATCTATGAAGTCCAACTTCGCTGCATAGGCTTCCTCATCACCTGCATCTAAACCAGAGTCCGGTTAGTGTTTTAAAACACCGTCCCAGGGTGGGAGTGAGTGATCAACTCAGTGGTACTATAAGGCAAAGGTTAACATGTTTTCAAGTCAATCAAGCAGTAATGATAAAGCAATACAACAATCATTTCCTAACTACACTTGTTAATGCAGGGATGGTATGCAGTAATGATGCATGCCCTGGCACAAATCTCCCTCACAAGTGACTCTAACAACCAAGTTTGTGCATGACAACCTCCTTAAAGTGCACCTTCCTTGCCAAAGCATATGCAATGCGGTGCATGGCCGTGTTAGCCGAGTAATTAATTAGGCTTATACCTACAGCATATTTGGGAAGCTAAGGTACCTCCCTTTATATCATTGACCTAAACGAAGGATCCATCTAAGGTCGTTAATCCTAGTTAACCACATACAATAGGTAAGTTGTAGGGCATCACCCCTAATGGAAAGCAGTCGATAGGCAAATTTAGGAGTTTATACTCACGGTCACTACAGGGAGGCTCGTCATCTCAACGTAGGTCGACAGCTCGAACACGGTGTCCCTATCACCATGCTTGGCTTACGAGTCTGGGTTGCTCATTGGTCACTACGAGGAGGCTTGTCACCCCAGCATAGGCCGACAGCTCGAACACGGTGTCCCATTCCACCAAGCCTGGCTCATGAGTCTTAGCGGATCATGGTACCACAGTTAAAACGGGCTTTTACATTGGTAAGTGGTACCTTAGATTCAAGCAGTGATGTCCATACATGGTAAACACATAATAGCTCAATCAACTTATTTGGCAAGTTTGAATGGTACGAGCACACGTAGACTTGATCGACATGGAGCGCATAAGCACCCCTTATGGCCTAACTGCTATTGACAATCATCGTGCGACTTGGATTCGTTGAGTTGCCCAATGTGGCGAGGCTAATTCAGCCACCTAGACAGGAATTGTTACTGATTGCCTAGGCTAGGTTGTAGCCCCAATCTTACTCAGAGGCAATAAGTAGACACATTGATAATCATATCAGCATTTAACAAACAATCTAAATAAATCTCTCATTTGAGCTTTTCATCAAACACATTGAACATGTCACCAAACACTTGCATTTTATCCATACATTATGTAGTGGCAAATATGATTACATGAAAGAAATTATACATATGATTGATGTTATTGGGAATTCTATCTTAATACACTTAATAAATACAAATCATCAACATTTTCTCATTCAAACAATTTATCAAATACTTAAGTTACGCTTCACCAAATACATAGACTAAGTCAGTTACACCATACATCTTAGCAATTTCTTATACAAAGAGGTCATCATGCATATGACAAACATGAATCCTAGGTTAGTAGTCATGGCAAGCACAAATCATATTTTCATGTTCATTCAAACATTTCAACAAACACATGAGATGCATATTTTGCTCAACATAGTTCACACATGTATATTGTATCGAAAGCGGTGTATCTAAGATAATATGACAGCAATCAAGTCAGACATAAATCATTAGCTGACATTGAAAGCATTGAAAATCATAACCTAAATGTTTATAGTCCACACCTTTCATCGGAATAATTGATTTGGATGCAGTTCGAATTCTATGTTCCTGAAAATGGAACGTTGGGCACCTGAACAACGAAATAGGTTAGGTAGTTCATCGATTATGTTATCTGGATTTCTAAATCAAGATTAGGGTTAGGTTTTCTTACCCCAATCGTAGTTGAAACGGATTATGTAGTGAAGTGGGGAGGTGAATCAGTACGTGAAGTAGTGGGAAAGAACTGCTGCAGCAATTTCCAAAGATCTCTCTTCTCTCCTTCCTCTCTTCTCTTCTTTTCTCTCATCTCTCTCCTAGGGTTTGGAGAAATTCATATGGGAAAGATATGGGGTGGTTTAAGGGCTATATATAGGCCCAGAAGTGATGCAAATGGCCCAGGGCCATGATATACTTAATTTATATCCAAAGGGCGACTGTTTTCGACAAACTAGGTTCATAGGAAGGCCCACTACTCACATACATCATAGTGTAAGTTTCTTGACAATGGATCTATGCTAGTATGTGGTTTCGACGCGATTGGATAGGTTAATCGACTGTGGAGGACCTGCGTCAGATCAACGGTCGTTCTTACTCGATTGGGGCCACAAATATACGGATATGGGCAAGAAAATTTCTTTTTTCCATGGGTGAAGTTTGGTCAGAAACTGACGGTCCGAAATCCTCAATTTCACGTGTGAGCGAATGGCCCAATTCACTTAAGTTTCAATAGATTTTCTAAAGATATTCGCGTTTCTCACACACTTCACTTAGGGCTCAAGTTGTGCATTTTTGGATACTATCTGAGCTTGATTCCCATGATGGTTGTCAAGCCCAGTAGGACGGATGTAACCCTATAGTTTCGCAGTCATCGGATTCTCGACATGCGGTCCAGGTCCAATACGGAGTTTCAATGTACTCCCGAGAGTGACAAGCTCTTGGGATTTTTTCTATGTCTATATATCATGTTGAGTTAGTGGTATTAATGGTTTTAGGCCTCGCCATTTGTGGAAATGGTGGCCCAAGCTAAATCCACCGATTATTTAGTTTAGCACTTAACTAAATTTTGCCTAATTTATACTACAGGATGCGGTCCTCGGGTAGTTTTATGTTTTTTTGACACTTTTAGTTAGTATATTATTTTAATTATTTTTTAGTAGTTCATTATCAAGTTTACTTTATCTCCACCAAATTTTATTAAATTTCATATTCTAAAAAAATTCTAAAAATTCTGGAAGTAGTAGCTGTCTGAATTAATAATTTTCAGATAGTTGTCACATCATCCTATATTCAACTATAGAAAAATTATTATTTTATTTTTTACTTATTTTTATATGAAACTAAACTTATCAAGCTTCAATCTGGCTTTTGAATCACCTAAATCGGAGTTATATTGAGGGAGATTTGACTTTTTGAAGTCGGCCTGAAAACGTAAAATTTTTTAGCGAGGGTCCACTGAAATTCAATACACGGGCGGTGCCGCCGCGGCCGTCTGGTGGTCCTAATGGTGGTTCTGCCACTTAATTTTTGAAATGAGTGTATCTTGCAAATCGGAATGAGTTGTTCGACATGCAATATATGATTTTGGGGTAGGAGAAGTTAAGCTATCCAAATAACCTAGTTATTTTGTGAGAGTCGAAAAGGTTAATGGTAAAAAATTTATTTTATTTATATATTTACTATTTATGGTAAGTTTTAGTTTAATTATAGTTATTCATCCTTTGAGTTTTAGGATTTGTGTATAATATGAAAGTACTTAGAAAAATTTGAAGAATAAGGTGGTGAAAGGTGAGATTTTTGAAGGAGATGGGTTGAAACGGAGATTTGAGACTTTGGGAGCTTGGGAAGAGAATGGGGTGATGACTTGAGAGTGAAAAGGATATACTAGACTAGAAATGGGGTATAAGTGAAGTAGAAATGGCCCTAGGTGAAGCCCCTGGGGCTTCTATGTGATTCATGAGAGCAAAGAGGAGTCGCTTCTATAGCTAAACCCTAGGCTAAGACTTCAGTGTTTAGAGTAGTTGGATGGCATAATCCTAGGGTCCTTTAACGTCGCTAAGTTTGATCGCTCCCTCATAAGTCAATAAGGTGTTATGATAGACACATTGCCCAAGGACGTCTAACTCCAAGTTGACAAAAATCCAGGATGTTACACCTCTCTCATCCTTTATGCAATCTACTTCAGAAGGATGTATCATACGAGTAGACTGAGCAATGCCAGGAAGCTTTTTCTCAGCTTAAGGGCATGTTAACACTACACCTATCATGCAGCCACTCAACTGAGGCATTCCTTTTAAAATTATGTGTGCATCCGATTATGCTCTTGGGGCAATGTTAGGCCATAGAAAAGAGAAGAAGACTTATATTATATACTATGCAAGTAGAACTCTAAATACTGCTAAAGTGAATTACTCAACTACGGAGAAGGAACTCTTAGCTGTAGTATTCACTTTGGATAAATTTAGGTCCAAGATCTAAGATCATCATCTACACAGATCATGTGGTGCTTGAGTATCTTTTTTCTAAGAATGATGTTAAGCCCAACTTGATAAAATGGATCCTCCTACTCCAAGAATTTGATTTGGAAACAAAAGATAAGAAGGGAGCAGAGAACGTGGCGGCTGACCATCTTTCCCTCCTTGACCTCTCTAATTCCCTTGAGATGGAGAATATAAATGATATGTTCCCTAATGAACAACTATTTAAAGTCTCCCATTCACCTTAGTTTGTGGATATTGCTAATTATCTCGTCATAGGTTTCATGCCGACACATTGGACTACGCAAGATAAGAAGAAAAATTTCAACGAGGTACGCGGATTCTTCTAGGATGATTTGTATTTGTATAAATATTGCCCAGACCAAATCTTAAGGAGATGTGTGCCAGACGATGAACACCAAAGTGTCATCTCCTTCTGTCGTTCTCAGGCATGTGGTGGTCACTTTTCTGCTAAAAAGACCACGACCAAAATTCTTCAGTGCGGCTTTTACCGACCCACTATGTTCAAGGACACTCATGAGTTTTACAAAGCTTGTGAGCTTTGTAAAAAATTGAGAGCATTGTCTCGTCGAAATATGATGCCTTTAAACCTCATTCTGATCATTGAAGCATTTGATTGCTAGGACATCGATTTCATGGGACCATTCCCTCAATCTTTTAAAAATTTGTATATTTTGCTAGTGGTAGACTATGTCACTAAATGGTTCGAAGTGATCCCATATCGGAACAATGATCATCAAACGGTCATTAAGTTTTTAAAAGAGAAAATCCTTTCCTAGTTTGGAATGCTTCGAGCCATCATTAGTGATGGAGGTTCACATTTCTGTAATAGGCCATTTGTGAACTTAATGAAGAAATATGGCATCTCCCATAAAGTGAGCACTCCATACTACCCACAAACAAGTGAGCAAGCTAAAATTTTCAATAGAGAAATTAAACACGCAAACTTCAGTTCAATGAACTGGAAGAAATTCGGAATGATGCATATGAGAACTCGAGAATTTATAAGGACAAGATGAAGGTATTTCATGACCAACACATTCTTTGGAAATCAATCACACCAGGTCAGAAAGTCATTTTGTATAATTCTCGGTTACACCTTTTTCCTGGTTAACTCTGATCTCGTTGGACCGGTCCTTTCACTATTACTAATGTTTATCCTCATGGGGCTATTGAGATTCAGAATCTAAATAATGGCAATGAATTCAAAGTAAATGGACATCGTTTAAAGTCATTTGTTGAAAATTTTAATTTAGAGGACATGTCAATACCTCTAATTAACCCTATTTACCAAGATTGACCTCCTAGTCTGACGGAGGTATAAGTAGATTTATTTTCTTTCATATGATTTAGGATTAGGATAGTTTGCTTTTTGTTGTTTAAGATAGTTTACTTTCCACTGTTTAGGATAGTTTGCTTTTTGTTGGTTTAATTCTTGTGCTAACCCATCTTCACACTGAGACCATTTAAAAAGCCTCAAAATTCCTTCTTCAGGTATTCATTTCCATCACTCCCTTCTCTTTTCATTACCTTTTTTACATTACATGCTTATTTCTTTTATATTGAGGACAATGTAGATTTTTTGGTTAGGGATGGGGGATTAGGTGAACTAATTAGTGTTTTCTCAGTTTTAAGCAAAATTTTTAAAAATTTTCAATGTTTCAAGTTGAAATCTATTTGGGAAGCGATGAACTGTGTACTTAAGAATGTGTTAGGTATGATAAAAATAGAGATTAAATTTTGGATTGTTGGATTTTGATCAACTAAGTACTCTATCACCTAAGTTCTTGCACTCAATTGACTAAGAGATAGTTTGAATATCATGTTAATCTAAATCACAAGACACATTCAATTTGTCTTCTGTAAGACATGCTAGAAGTTTTGCTTGTTAGTATGTAAATCATTGATAGATGGTGAGAATCGAGTCTGGAGAATTTTATCCACCTTAAAAGAAGAAAAGAACCAGTTAAAAAATAGGAGATTGACAAAGAGGTCATGAAAATGAATAAAAAGAATGAAAAATATGGAAAATAATGTAAAAATAAAAAGAAAGAATAAAAAATTGACCGTCGATATAAAATCAAAGACTAGAAAAAGAAGGAAAAGGGGATAAGTTCGAAATCAGTACTTCAGTTTCAAATTGATCTTGAAGTGATGAGTATGGCTAACATGATGAACTAATAGTATTCATACAGGAAGTAAGTTGATTTTCATTGATCACATTGAAAAACTTGATATAAAAATTATGCTTCATTTAATGGATAAAGAATTTACTTGATTGGTTGCTTATGTGGTTTGGCTCTAAGTTTTTAAATCCCCACTTTCGTATTTTAATTCTACCCATTCATACTTGGGTGTATAAAAGATTATTTTCCTAGAGAGGTTTTGGACATTAAGCATTGAGGTTTATTTCACACATACTTTGCTCGGGACTAACAACATGCTGGTTGCGGATTGTGTTGAGGGTCAAATATTGCATATTATCCCCTAGTTATATCTTGGTTTTATGAACAGATGATGCTTAATGTTCTATTTTACTCATGTTTGTGTTACAACGTGAATTTCAGAGCTTGGATTGAAAAGGGTGCTAAAAGCATGGATTTGATGCTCAAGAATCACTAAGGCAAGGGATAGATCTTAGGAGACCAAGATTGAAGAATTCACATGCCAAAGATCCAAGAAAACTAAGTGAGGAATGAAGAGAATCAAAGATTTGAAGTGAAGAAAAGGAATCCTGAAATTGTCATAAAAAAATATATTCTGAAATTATGGGCCATTCTGTAAAACTGCGTAGAGTGAAGTCAATTTTAGCAAACTGCGTAAATTTGAGGCGGTTTCTAGTGTTTTCCAACTAGGTGCGAAAGTTGGAGTTCCACAACTATAAATAAGACTCCTTAAGATGTTCTTAGGCATCTTCTAGGGTTTATGGAGTGGAGCAAAAGGGTGGAGAAGTCATCACCAAGAGTTTTTTTTCTTCTTCCTTAGTAGTTTTCATGTTTTTCTTAAGAGACTTTGGTCCAATCATGTCTATGGTTGGCTAAACTTCTTAGATAGGGCTAAGAGGTGAAACTTGTAGCGTGATGGGTTGTTTCTCTTGCTTTGATTCATGTTTATTGAACCTTCTTTGATTCTAATTTGATATTTAAGGAATACTTTCATTTTTTAATGGTATATTGTGACTTAAATTACAGTAGTCTGCAATTGCTTTGAGTATCTTCTTTTCTTAATTTTGAGATTGTGGGATTGGTAAATGCTGTTGTTGGCCATCGTCCCATGGGCATGGTTTGGTGATGGAATCCCTTCCAATTATCACAATTTTCCTCCATTGAGAATTAGGTCAAGGAAAGTTCATATTTGATCTTAAATGTTATATCTTCCAATTGGATAGGATAGGACTCCAATTCCAATTGTGGTACTTTAATCAAGTAAGATGGCTCCCTAATCACTGCAAGTGGATCCTTGGTGCTCTAGTTCACTTATGATATTTGATTAAATCCTTCACAATTACTCTCTTTTATTCCATATTTAGATTTAGATCTTTTTTTTAGTTCTAGTTCTAGTTCTTTTCAGAATACGTACAAGTTTAGTCCCTGTGGATTTGACCTCGTTCTCAAGAGTTATTACTACATCGCGACCCTACACTTTGGGTTGTGAACAGAACTCCCCTCCACAATTGAATTGGAGTGGTTAAGGAAGATCGTGAAGAGGGCACTGCCCCTCCTTCTTGTTGGAGAGGATCATATGGTGGAGTAAAGGGCAGGACCTAACCCATCCTCGGTGGGTCCGTTGTTGAGCAGCCGTCTCTAGTGGTTATGAGAGAGGCGGACCCTGAGGCCCCTCCTCATGAAGTTCCCCCTCCTCAGCTAGTGGCTAGGGAGGTTGTCAACCTGGAGATGTCCCCTACTCGGGATGAGGCTCATCCCGATGATGGGCCTTCCACTGCCTCCTCTCCGGCTACTACCCCTGCCCGTGGGTCGAAGAGGCCAGCCGGTTGAATTCTCCTTAAGGTCATCATATGGCTATGCTAACTCATTGGGCTGCTCGACATGTCCCCGAGGATGACATTTTCGCCCTCGTTGTCATCCATCCGACGGTGCTTCTGAGTGACCTAACGGCCTCCTTCATCAAGGTAGATTAGGTTTTATGTTCTTCTTCTTCTTCTTTTTGTCCCAATTACCTTGTTATTTTTATTTCTTCTTTCAGACTGCTCCCATGCTCTTGACTACCTGCCAATCATTCTAAGAGGTGGGGCAAGGATACGAGAGAATGGAAGTAGAGCTCCAAGCTAGGGTTGTTGAGCTCGAAGCCACTACGTCTGACAAGGATGTAGTGGTGGCTCAAGTAGAGGCTCTTGAGGGGGCCCTGCGGATATTTAGGGAGGATTGGGTGATCCTTAGAACCTAGTTGGTAGAAATCTAGCAGGAGCAAGTTGTGATACGGGCTGAGTTGTAACATCTCAAGCTTCTCCTCTCTACCTCTGAGGCGAAGCGGGCGGAAGTGGAAACGAAGTCTGCGAGGGTGGAGGCCAAGCTGGCCAAGGTCAAAGCCTCCATCCCTACAGCTCAAGCAGCGATAGTGAAGGCGTTCAAAGCTTCCGTGGAACGAGTTGAAGAACTTGAGTATTACTTTAACATGGGCTATGCATGGTGCCAGGAGCTTGTGAAGTAGAAGTACCTGGAGCTTGACTTGGACGAATTGGCCGAGGAAGTTGTCGGAGATCCTGCTCCTGAAGCCAAGGCATATGGTCTTCCCTGAGCAAACTAGTCGTCATCCCCCCTTCCTTTGTATAAATTTATTTTGTGTCTATAATGCAACTTTTGCTTTATCTTAATGAAAAAAATACTTTTTTGGTAATGCAATGTATGACCCTTTTAAGTAGATTTAGTTTGTTGATCAAAGTAGGATGAGTAGGCCAAGCACTGCAAAGGACTTTCTTCCCTTAAATTGAGGGAAGTCCTTATGGTCGACCATACAACTTAGATTGTCAAGTTTTGAAAGAGATTTCTTTCCCCTAACCTGGGGAAGTTCTTTCCTTGTGGAATTTATGGTAGGGGAGGATTAGTGTGTCGACCACTTAGTGGTGGATCGAGCAGTCGATAAGAGGACTTTATCCCCTTGCACCAGGGGAAGTCCTCGTAATTGATCATGTAGTTCAGATAGTTGATCTTTAAAAAGGAAATTATCTTCCTCTGACTTGGGGAAGTTCTTTATTGTAGAATAAGAATAGCAGACATAAAATAGTGGCTTTTCAGGCAAGGAGTTTCTCTAGTTGATGTGTGGCCAATAGTTCGGTATGCCCAGAGGACATATGGGAACTCCTTGGTCCATGCCCATTTTGCCTTCTCAAGCCTAGTCTTGAGGTGGTTTTTTTATAAGCTTGTTGACTGCCTTTGCCTATCCATTGGCCTAGGGGTGCCCAGGTGATGAGTAAGTGTTGCAGATTTCTAGCCTTTTGCACATACCTTAGAATCACGCGTTGTCGAACTACTTGTTGTTGTCCAAGATGATAGTGTGTGGGATCCCATACCTACAGATGATGTTCTTTTAGACGAAGTCAATAATCTTTTGCTCAGTGATTTTGGCTAATGACTCAGTTTCGAACCACTTGGTGAGGTAATCGACCGCAACGACAACAAACTTGGTCTGGCCCTTGCCCGTTGGTAGTGTTCCTATGATGTCAATTCCCCATTGGGCGAATGGCCAGGGGCTAGTCATCGGAGTCAGCTGCTCGGGTGGTTGCCAAGGTATCAGACAAATCGCTGGCATTTATCGCATTTCTTTACATATTGCATGGCATCCTCTTGGATGGTTGGCCAGAAGTACCCCTATCGAATCACTTTATGGGCAAGAGCTCTACCACTTGAATGGTTACCACAGATCCCTTTGTGGATTTCCCTCAGAACATACTTGGCTTCATCAAGTCATAGACATCTCAGATACGGTAAGGAAAACCCTCTTTTGTAGAGGACGTCCACTACAATGGTTACCGAGATGCTTCGCTTTGAATTCTCTGCGTTTCAAGCATGTCATTGGTTAATTTGGTCTCTCAGAGATAGCTCATGATCGGGTCCATCTAGCATGGAGTTGAGATGATGGGGAGCGCTCTATCTAGTTCTATTTGACCGATGTTGGGCTTGGGTAGGAACTCAATTGGGATATTTAGCGATGTCATCATCAGATACCATTGCCAATTTTTCCAGAGCATCTGCTAGGGAATTTTCTACTCGGGTGACCAAGTTGACTTCGCATTGACGGAATTCACTAATAAGGTTTCTCACCTCCTAGAGGTAGGTGATCATCTTCTCTCCCTTTGCCTGGTACTCATCGGCAATTTGATTGACGATGAGCTCCGAATCACTGTGGATCTTCAAAGTCTGGGCTCCCATGACTTTCGCCAGTCTGAGCTCGACAAGGAGTGCCTCATAATTTGCCATGTTGTTAGACATCAGGAATCCAAATCTTAAGTCATATTATGTGTAGGTCTGGTCGAGTGTCATAAGGATTATCCCTGCCCCACTGCCTTTAGAGTTGGAAGACTTGTTAACGTGAAGGGTCCATACATAGGGGTCAACTTCCTCCCTAGTTTCCTCAGGCTCTCTCGGAAGCTCGGTGTTGGTGAACTCAACGATGAAGTCAGGCACTGCTTGGCCTTTGATAACAGTTCGGGGTTGGGACTCGATGTCAAATTCACTGAGCTCAATTGCCCGCTTGGTTAGTCTTCCTGATACCTCGAGTTTTTGGAGTACTTGATAAAGGGGTTGATTGGTCAGGACCACGATTGTGTGAGCTTAGAAGTAGGGGCGGAGGCGACATGATGACACAATCAGAGCTAGTGCGAGTTTCTCAATGTTGAGGTATCTGTTCTTGGCTTGTACCAGTGCCTTGCTAACGTAGTAGACAAGGAGCTGCTTACCTCCAACCTCTCATACCAAGGTTGAGCTAACCGCTACAGCTGAGATCACTAAGTAAAGCAGTAGCAGCTCTCCTTGCTCAGGCTCGAAAAGTAGTGGGGGTGCCCCCAAGTACTTCTTGAGTTGTTGAAAGGCTCGTTCGCATTCGTTGGTCCATGTCGGTTTTTCTTACCACTTTATAAGTTGTTGAAAAAATGGGAGACACTTGTTAGTAGCTTGGGAGACGAATCTGTTGAGGGACGCCACTCTGCCTGTCAGACATTGAATCTCCTTCATAGTTCTGAGGGAGCTCATATTTAACAATGCCTGGATCTTATCGAGATTTGCCTCAATCCCTCTCTGGTTAACCAAAAAACTGAGGAACTTTCCTGAGTTACCCCGAAGGCACATTTGCTTGGATTTAACTTCATCTGGTATTTCCTTAGGATGGCGAACATTTCTTCTAGGTTGGCAATATGGTCCGCAACTTTGATGCTTTTAACCAACATGCCGTCAACATATACTTCCATAAAATACCCAATCTAATTAGAAAATATCTTGTTGGCAAGTCGTTGATATGTTGCTCTAGCGTTCATTAACCCAAAAGGCAAAATTTTGTAGCAGTAGAGCCCTTTGTCAGTGACGAAGGTCATCTTCTGCTTGTTGTGTGGATGCACGGTGATCTAATTATATATAACGCCCAATTTTTAAAACCCGAGTATACGACTTGTGTTTCAAAAACCCGAGTGTTAACATTTAAAGATAGCCAAATTTCACGTATGTTTTTTTCTTTTTATTTTATTTTCCAGAGTGAGCAATTTAGCTGAAGAGGGACAAATCAAGCATAAAGGGAAGTCCAAATATAATATCCAAATACCCAAGTGTCTTCTCGAAGACTTATACAAACCAATGTCTCAATACTATAATTATAAGAATGAATAATTTAACACATACAATAAAATAAAATGCAACTAAACTTGAGTTGCAAGAATCGTGCAACTTCTCTTGGAGCAGATATGACCATACATCGTTGGGACTGTACCCTGAACTTGAGTGTCATTTAAATCACATATATTACCTATACAGTTATATATTCAAAGGATGAGTGGCCAACTCAGTGTGAATTCCCCTCAAGATTATACATCGCCGCATTACTTAAACATAGTTTAAATAAAGAAATATGCATAATAATCCAAGGTGCGATCTTATTTGAATGCATGGATGTGTAAATGCACATCAACTGGGATGCACATCCAGTTGGCCAAATGAATGGGCCTTTCAAGCAGTCGGCTCATTCATACATAGGAATGGGCCTTTCAAATAGTCGGCTCATTCATACTAAGAGGATGGACCTTTCAAACAGTCGGTCCATCAAACAAGAGGATAGGTCTTTCAAACAATCGACTCATTAAACTTACATGGGAACAGGTCTTTCGAATAGTCAACCTGCTCAAGTAAGATAGTGGGCCTTTCATACAGTTGGCTCACTTAAACAAAGAATGGACCTTTCAAATAGTTGGCTCATTCATGCATGGGGATGGGCATTTCAAACGGTCAGCTCATCCCAAATAAGAGAATAGACCTTTCAAATGGTCGGTCCATTTAGGCAAGAGATTGGGTCTTTCAAATAGTTGACTCATTCAACTTGCAAAAGAACGGGTCTTTCAAACAGTCAACCGACTCAAGTAAGATAGTGGGCCTTTCAAACAGTCGGCTCACTTAAGCAAAGAATGGGCCTTTCAAACAATCAGCTCATTCATGCATGGGGATGGGCATTTCAAATAGCTGGCTCATCCCAAATAAGAGAATAGACCTTTCAAACAGTTGGTCCATTTAGGCAAGAGAATGGATCTTTCAAACAGTCGACTCATTCAACTTGCAAAGGAATGGGTCTTTTAAACAGTCGACCCGCTCAAGTAAGATAGTGAGCCTTTCAAACAGTCAGCTCACATAAGCAAAGAATGAGCCTTTCAAACAGTCGACTCATTCATGCATGGGGATGGGCCTTTCAAACAGTCGGCTCATCCGAGATAAGAGAATGGACTTTTCAAACAGTTGGTCCATTTAATCAATCCACAAGCATGAGAAGATACACAAGTACAATACATAGATGTTCATAAATGTTGAGCATATAATTTGATAATCATATTCAATAATAAGCACAAGTAACCAAAAGTTAGAGATATCAATCATCAGCTGAAATAAAAGTTGGATTATTACTTAAGCTAACATGGAAGATGAAAGCTCAAGGGGAAGAAGTCATCACCATATGAGTGAAGCTTTCCGGATTTGAAAGTAACTAACATGGTGATAGAGGGAAATCCAATTCTTCAATGGCTAATCCTATCTCCTAATTGCACTTGGCCTGCTCTTTTACCCAACAAGGAAGATGTTTGTTTGAGTTTAGAGGAATCAAGGTTTCTACACCAAGATAAGTAGGTCTAGTGCTTCACATATCTAAGTTGCATTCTAACTCAATTCCAACTAAGAAGTAGGAAGATCTACTAACCTTAACCCAAGTGAGAGTGAATTGAATGAAAACGCTTAATCTAATCGTATAAGTTGGATGTATTGAACCAAAGGTGTGTATTTGGATAGATTCAAACCAAGGTTTACATGGTAGTTACAAAGTTGTTAAAATTAAGTTGATTAAATTAATTTAAACTCAGTTGAGGATGTTACCTGATAAGGTGGGCTCAGACATATCCCACAAACTACTCAACTCAACAAGTAATTAACTTAACTCAGCAGCACTAACACCAGACAACTCGTTTTAAAATTGAATTCAACTAGTGTTGAGCTTAAACCTTACCTGGTCCACCTCCTGGAATGACTAGAAACATGCCCACCTGACAATTGACTCGGTAAAACTCGATAAATCACCGAGTCAACCCGATCTGACTCAGCAGACCACATCTCACCTATCTCCTTCTCCTTTCTCTTCTTTCTTCTATTTTCTCTTCTCCTCTTCCTCCTTCTCTAGCGGATCCAACATTAATGGATGTTAGACCAACCTGACTCGACCCGGAACTTGGCCTGACTCGGCTCGAAACTTGGCCTGATTCGGGCACGAGTGTGATGGTAAGCAGCAGATCCTTCTATTCACTCTTTCCATCTTCTTTCTATTTCTTCTCCTTTCATGTCCTGCAGCCAGCCTTCGTAGGACTTGACTCGGCTCGGACCGCAACTTAGCAGACTCGGCAGCTACATGCCCTGCTCTTTCTCTCTCTCAATTCCCTCTTCTTCTTAATCTTTCTCTCCTTCTTTTCCTTTCTTTTCTTCCTTTCTTTCTTTGGTGGGAAGACCTGGATGGGACACTGGGCTTAGCCCAACTTACAACAACTTGGACCGAATCGACTTGAGTTGGTGCGACAGCTCGAGTGGCATGATTGCTCTCTCTCTCTCTATCTCTCTCTCTCTCTCTCTCTCCTCTCCCTCTCTCTCTTCCAGATTTTTAGGGCTGGCTTCCCAAAATGGAAAGGGAGCTTTTATAGCTACCCTAATTAGCTTCTAGCACCTTCTACCATAACTAATCCGAGGATTAGTTGGGTGAGCAGTATAAAGATGGTTCGAATATCAACTAATCATGGGATTAGTTACAAGTTAAGAGACCTGACATCCTTATTCGAGCTGATCTAAGCATATTATGCTTGTATGCTCACCAAGTAACGCCAAGTGTGTGTTTCTGATAATCTGGCCCACCAAGAGAACATATTCGATTGTTGAACAGGGTCCACCTTATGTCAATGGGTTTTACGGTCAGATGGAGAAGAAAGAAAGGTCATTAATGGTGATATTTGATCCATGGCCCCATCTAATGCTCTGAGGTTTCTAGATGGTTCGGATGAGACCACTAATCATTGTGGGGCCCATATTTTGGGTGGACGGACGGGTACCTTGATGATACATGAGATTTTCTCATTCCATATGTCATTTTCTCAAGCCGTCATGTTCTCTCCTAAGATCTCTTTTCCATATGCAAAAGGGCTCCCTAACGCCCTTTTTCAATATTCCCTCTTGCGAAGGTAAGATGGTTGCCCTAAAATTGTGGCTTATGATTGCCTGGGGATGGAGGGCTGAGATGAAGGGAGAGAAGGAGAAACAGATTGCCATCCTGGTAGTGGAACGGATGTGGCTTTTTTTTTAGTAAAACATTGCCTGCAACTCATCGTTTTGTTAGAATTCGTGTGCATGCAAGTGCACTTCGATGTGCAATACGAGTTAGGGTTTGGTTGGCCCACTTCTTTAAACAAAATCGACAGTTTAGATCATTACAACCTAAGCTAGGGATGGGCCACTAATCAAGCTCCATGAACATGGTCCGTTCGAATTTCAAATAGTAAGAAAAGGAGGGAGATTCCCTTCCTATTTCAGGCTCTCTCGGGTCAAACCACTGGTTTACCTCCCCTTATGCACACGCACACAAGTGTGGGGTCCATCGAGATGAAATTCATGAATCCACTCCATTCAACCACTTCTACATCCCCTATTAGGGTTGTCAGTCCAAGGATGGTGCAGATCTGATGCCTAGTGGACCATATAACGAGGATTTCAGTGTTTTGGTGATGATTACTGACAATTAACGGTCGGATCATTTCCCGATCTAATTGTTGATGTTTTCAAATGTCCTCAAGCTAATATAGATGGGTTTTAATGGTCATTTTCACAATCTGAGGGCTAGGTCGTGTAATTGAGTATCAAACTATCTCACATTGAGTTGTGGACCTGACAAACATTGGATTTATTGAGTTGGGTCCCGAAACTAACAATGTATGATTCAATTATTCCAATGGAGCAATAAGTGAAATTTTATCATGATCGGATTCCCATGATTATCCCTTTTGAAGTTTGGCATCGACTCCACTAAGGTGCGAGGCCCATTTTTAAATATAAGGGATGGATTATTTGATTTAAGGGTGGAGATCTTCCAATGGTCCTAAGGGTCCTAGAGTTTGCTTGGATGAAAAATTAATAGTTGGATTGGCAGTGTAACACCCGTATCCTAGTCCATACTATTTTGTTGACACCCGTGATCATTCCCGTCGAATTTCGACAACCTGCGACCTATAATCGATGTTCGTGCGTGATCTAAGTCATATCCTGTAGATTTGAGGCAACTTAATCTAAGACCCGTACCATTGCGATAGCACCGTCGCCGCAGTTCCAACGCCGCGTCTCGTGCGCTAATCCGACGCTTAGATCATAAGATGTGGACCATGCATTATAATGGTCATGGACCACATATTGCGGGACCCACCTACTCCATGTGGCACCAATCCCTAGGAAATTATGAGAGTGATGACATCACCCTATCTATAGCCACCCTACCTTAGCTATAGCCACCCTACCCTAGCTATAGCCACCCTACCTTAGCTGTAGCCACCCTACCTACCCCTAGCCCTTCTTACAAGCACTTATGGCTAGCCACCCTACCCCTAGCCCTTCTTACAAGTATTTATTGCTAGCCACCCATACCTCTTTTACAAGTAATCATGGCCTAACTAAGCTACTCTCTCTCTCTCTCTCTCTCTCTCTCTCTCTCTCTCTTTACAACTCTCTCTCTCTCATTTCTCAAACCCACATTCCCAAGCAAGGAAAAATCCCACATCCAAGCTCTTCCATGTGAGAAAACAGTGAGTTGTGTGGCCCACTTTCCTCTCCCAAAATCCTTCATCCTAGCCCTTCAACTCTCATCACCTTCCATTAAAGTGAGACGCAAGGAGATCGACTTTTCATCGGACCAAGAAGATTGAACGGTGGGTGCTTCTATAGGCTAGTTTTCATATTTTTATGATGGGCCAAGTGAGGCCTACCGATCGATGGTATGGATCTCACTTTGGACCCTAAGATGTGGCCGATGGCCCACCTTGATTCCCATGATCATTCCATGATGGGGCCATTCTCCATGGACCCCATCATGATGTTTATTTTCCTTGCATGCATAGGGTCATCTAGACCTTCCATTTTGGTGGAGAAAGGATCTCCACCGTTGATTTTTGATTTGATGGGCCCACGTGTAATGGGACCCACTTGATGTATGATTGAATGCTTGAAAAGGAGGGCCCATAGTGTCGAGGTCCCTCCATCACACGTGTGTCTCTCTCTCTCTCATTTTGTGTGATGTGTGGCCCACTCGGATGGACCCCACCATGAAGCATGTATTTGATCCAAGTCATTTGTAGGTGGGGCCCACTTTATATATATGTTGTTCCACACCACCCAGCCATGTGGTGGCCCACCTAAGCAGGGCCCACCTTAAATGTATTTGTCTTGCCCAGAACCATCCAGTGTCTGGATGTGAACCGGGAAAACACAAATATTAGCTTGATTCATAAGCATTTGGGCGAGCCATTGTATAGGCCCCACATGGATGTATGGATTCAATCCACGCTGTCCATCCTATTTATCAACTCATTTTAGGCGTTGAGCCGAAAATTGAAGCTGATCCAATTTTTTGGCGGGCCATACCTTTGAAAACAGTGATTTTCACCGTTTAAATTCACCTTAATTTTTCTACACGCCGAAAGATGCCTAATATTAGGCTTGATGGATGGGTTATGGACTGTAGAATCCATTGGCTGGGGTAGATTCACTTGATGCGGGCCCCACGTGCGAAAAATCATGGAAAATCCATTTTTTTCAAAAAATAAAAAAAATAAAAAAATAATGCATGCAGCGCCTGCTGCTGCATCTGGGCCAGGGACCATGGTCCCATATGTGAGCCCCACCATGATGTGTTTTGTATATCCATACCGTCCATTTTGTAGGCCCTTAGGGCAGTGGGCCACCCTCCAAATATCAGCCCCATCTAAAGCTCAGGTGGCCCACATCATAGGAAACATTGGGGTTGAACCGTCTGCCATTGAAACCCATTTTTGGGTTCCCAGAAGTTTTGGATCATATAAAATTTGTTTTTCCTCTTCATTCCAGGTCCGTATGACCTTATCAACAGGTTGGACAAAAAATAAGCATTATGGTGGGCCCCACGTGGGACCCACAATGATGTATGTGTTTTGGTCACACCGTCCATGGCAGTGGACGGTGGAACCCACCATATATGTGTTTTATCAATGCCGTCCAGGCACTTGTTGGATGGCCAGTAGGCCCCATCTTTAGTGTCTGTGTTATATCCACACCGTCCATTTAATTGGTGGGCCATGTTTGTGGGCCCCACCATGATGCATGTATTGCATTCTAACCGTCCAACCATTTAGCAAGCTTGCTTGTAGACCCCACCATGATGCATGTGATGCATCCAAGCCATCCAGCCCCTTTGAAAGCTCATTTAATGGCATGAGCTAAAGAATGAGTCAGATCCATAGTCCAGTGGAGCCCACCCTTGATGCATGTGTTGCATCCAAACCGTCCAACCATTTGGCAAGCTTGTCTTAACAGGCTTGAGACTAAAAATAAGTCAGATCTAAAATTCAAGTGGACCCCACCATTTAAAGTAGTGGTCAATGACGTCCACCGTTCAAAATTTCTAAGGGCCATAGTAGTTCCCTATTAAGCTGATATTTGTTTCTACTTCACCTATCGCTATGTTAATTTATGAACAGGTTGGATGGGAAACATATGTTATGGTGGACCTTAGGAACTTTAAATGGTGGAAATCATTATCACCACTTTTATTTGGTTGTGGCCCATTTGATGTACTTATGGGGCCCAATTGGTGTGGCCCATCTGATATACATAAGGCCCATGTTATGAGGCTCATTCGATGTATTTGTGGCCCATTGTTGAGGCCCACCTTGATATATATGGGGCCCATGTTATGCGGCCCATTTGATGTATCTAAAGTCCATGGGTCATGGCCCATTGCAATGTACATAAGGCCCATTGGTGTGGCGCATTGATGTGGCCCACTTGATGAATATAAGGCCCATGTGATATGGCCCATTTGATGTATTTAAGGCCCAATGGGGTGTACCTAAGGTCCATTGCAAGGTGTGGCTCTACCATGGTTTATGTAATGGTATTTATGGCGGGCCGTGCCTTGGGAACAATGTTGGTTTGACATCCACATTGTAAGTATAATGTTGGTTAAATGTCTACATTACAACTCTCCCTAGGGCCCATTGATAGGCCCATACTTATTATATGTAAGCAGTCTAGGCCCATCTTCGTTGTAAGGATAGTTCATCACTTTATAACATGCTTAGTATAATTCCATGATTCATGCCCATACACATCATATGTATGCTTGATATGAGGAATGTTTGACCATAGCATAAGCCGTTGGGCTGAGACATTTACGGGACTCCTTACGAGATGGAGTGCCCCACATGATCGCGTGGTACGCGCGGGATTGCTACATGATTGTACGGTGTGACTTATGCATCTTGCATATGTGTGACTTGATCAATGCATGCCCTAGCGACATCAGGGTCGTGCCCTCCATAGGCATATCATGGATGGTCATATCGGATGCCGAAAATATTGGCTCTAGCATTGTGGGCACTTAGGATATCCCTAGGTAAAAGTCTCAGAACCTTTTTGGTACCAGGATATGCTCCAACGTTTAGACCGAGTGGATACACGAGCATCCAAGTGCCGAATACCAGTAGGCCGCGTCTCCCACTGTGTCGTGGTCGGTTGGAAGGGGGTGTGGCCTTATCCGACCGAGTGAGGGGGCTATAAGCTAGGCTGAGTTTGACCAGCTCGCAAATGAGTCCGCTATCAACGGGCCGGGTAGATATTGGTAGACTACTGGTCAGGCGGATAGTGTGGTCTCTTCCACTTGCTTGGCTGTGTAGCTAGGGAGGAGGCAGTCAGTGTGAAGTGTATTAGACCCCAGTGATATCCAGAGAGGAACTGAACTGATATGTTTACTTGATGAGGATTGGCATGCTTGCTTTGCATCTCGCATATGACATTTGGCTACATAGGCCTCGCATCGCATGGCCTTGGTATGACCGATAGCACTCATGTCTTGCATCATATAGCTTTGGTACAACTGATAGCATTCATGGACTTACTACATATTTTTGCATTACTCTGATATTGTACGCTTGGCGCTTGCCTTGCACACACACTTACACCACCCTCTAAGCATTTGTAAGCTTATGCACGACCGTTGCGTGCAGGTGGCATTGGATCGCAGAAGCGCTGAGGCAGGAGCGCACATCAGATTATTTTAGAATTTTTGATCACCCTGTATTTCCCTTTTGGCATTGTACTTAAAGTTTTGATATAGTGGATATGTGGTGATATTGTTTTGTGACTTGGTTATGCTTGTGGTTATGCTCCATTACAAAATAAAAATAAAAATTCATACTGAAAATCCTCCTTGTAGGATCCCAGGATCGAAATCTGGCATGTGAGTGACAGGATCCGAGAATGGGGCACTACGGAGGTTGTCGGCGTCAAATTCGGCGATCGGGAATTTTGTGAGCCCATTTTCCAAGTTTGGGGCGCGACAGGCAGTATGGTCTAGATGGATATATTGAGCACCATTAGATGATGATGTGTAAGGTAAGTCATTTATGTTCCCACACACATGTAAATGAATTTAAATCTTCATGGTAACAACCAAGTACTGAAAGTACGGGGTGTTACAATATGAAACCAAGTGAGGAATAAAGAGAATCGAAGATTTGAAGTGAAGAAAATGAATCCTGAAAATTGTCCTGAAAAAATATATTCTGAAATTTCGAGACCAGAAAAATATAGTTCTGAAAAAGTGTCAGAATAGACTTCGATTCCATTGAAGGCACTTCGATGGCATCGAAGGTTCAATCAAAGCTAGTTCGATTCAATCGAGAATTTCAAGTTTTTTCAAGCCAAACTCGCTGAACAGTTTTGGACAAGTTTCAATAGCATCGATGATGCAATGAAGATTCAATTGAAGGCTCTTTGATGGCGTTAAAGGCGTACACGGAGCTTACGCGGAGTGCGTAAATTTGAGGTGGTTTCTAAATTTTTCAAACTCTGTGCGAAAGTTGGAGTTCCACAATTATAAATAGGACTCCCTAAGAGCATCCGACGACATTCTTCCGCTTCGATTTCTTCATTGGTTCTAGTGATTCTTTTTGTTTTTATTAAGTTTTTGAGTTAGCTATGACTAGCTAATCTCTTAGCTAGGGCTAAGGGGTGAAGCTTATAGCATATTGGGATGTTTATTTTGCTTTGATTCTTGTTTATGTTGAATTTCATTGATTTCTAGTTTGAATTTAAGAAATATTTTCAGTTTTCTATAGTTTATTGTGACTCAAATTACAATAGACACTGCGATAGCTATGAAAATCATCTTTTCCATTATGAGATTGTGAGATCGGTAAATCCTGTTGTTCACCATTATCTCCTGGGCATGGTAGGATGATAAAATCTCATCCAATCATCACAATATTCCTTCATGTGTGAACTAATTCAATAAAAAGTTCTGATTGTACTTCAATTATTTTATCTTCCAATTGGATTGGATAGGACTCCAATTCTAGTTGTGTGTGCTTGAATTAAGCAAGGTAGCATCTTGATAGCTACAACTGGATCCTTGGTGCTCTAGTTCTCTTTTGATTGTTGATACTCATTCACAATTACTTCTTTTATTCCAGATTTCTATTTTAGATCTTCTTTTAGTTCTGCTTCTAGTTATTTTTAGAATATGTATAAGTTTAGTCATTGTGAATTCGACCTTGGTCTCACTGAGTTATTACTACAATGCAACCCTGCACTTGGGGTTGTGAATAGTCATGCAGACCTGGGGGTAGTAGCGAGTCGATCTGTACTATGCAGAACATGTCGGTCTTACAAAGGAGGACAACTACCAGGTCTTCCACGGGGGATCCTCTCTCAAGTGACTCCTCTCAGGAGTCAAGGGAGGTGATAGCCATTGCATGTTGTCACACTCCTGCTCCTAACGTTGTGAAGTAGCATTGACAGGCCTCATGTTGTTCACCTCTGACCTGCCCGACATCGCGCTCAGTCGGGAACTTCATAATGAGGTGGTAGGTTGACACTGCTGCTCGCATGAAGTTGAGGGATAGTTGTCCAAGGATGACGTTGTAAATAGAGGGACAATCGACCACCAGGAAGTCGATCATCACTGTAGTTTGGTTTTGTCCTTCTCGTGCAATCATTGGAAGTAGCATACTGCCTTCGGAGGTGACCTTTTCACCTGAGAACCTGAGTAAAGGAGTTCAGATGGGGCAAAATTAGGACTTCTGATCCCTATTTTGTTGAAGGCAATAGCAAAGAGGATGCCGGCCAAACTACTTTTGTCCACCAATATGCGGTGCACCTTATGGTTGACCACCATCATAATCACCACCGGGGCATCGCTGTAGGGGTAATGGACTCCACGGGCATCTTCCTCATAAAATGCGAGGTCATAGGGAACCATTTTCTGTTATTTTGGGGCCCTAGTGGTGAGGTAAACGTAATGCTCCAAGCTACTTATGCTCCTGGCATGAGCTCTGCGAGCTCTGTTTGAGTCCTCGCTTCTAGCAGGTCCTCTGATTATAGTGTGGATCTCAGCCATTGCTTCATTGTTCTTATTGCTCTATTGCTCGTTTCTCTAGTCTGTTTGTTCGTCCCTCCTCTTCTAGATATCTTACCGCAGTGATCATTGTGGATCAGTGACTCGATCTCTTCCTTGAGATCAAAGCAATCAGTAGTAGTGTGATCGTGGTCGCGATGGAAGTGACAGTACTTCCATTTATCGCGCTTGTCGAAGTCAGCCTTCATCCTGTTCGGCCACTTCAAGATCTTCTTATTGTGTACTTCCATGAGGACTTGCTCAGGAGTGGCATTCAGGGGAGTATAGGACTGAAATCTTCTTCCTGGTTGTTTGTTTGGGTACTGACGTCTGTCTTGTGTGTCCTCTCTCCTCTTTTTATTATTAACAGAGGGAGGTTGTTCTTCTCTACATTTTTGGTCCTTAGCAGAGCTCCCTGCACTCCGAGTGGCCTTTCATGACCTGAAGAGTTCTTCCACATTGGAGTACTTTCGTGCTCTGCTAAGTAGGTCGTCTAACGTGGTTGGATGATTCTTACCGATCGAGAAGAGAAATCGGCCTTCATTGAGGCTGGATATCATGGCGACCAGGGCCATTTACTCAAAGTAGCCCTCCATCTGTACAGCCTCTACATTGAAGTGGATGATGTAATCCTTTAATAGCTCGTCCTCCTTTTAGGTAACGGTGAGGAGATGAGTTACTTGTTTTCTCCGATCTTTCCTGCTGATGAACTAGGTGATAAAGGCTTTGCTGAGCTGTGTGAAAGAGCAGATGGATTTCATCCTGAGATGCCTATACCACTTCCTGCCGCCCCTGACAAGGTCAAGGAGAAAGCTCGGCATATCAATGAGCTGGTCGCGCCGTGCTGAAAGGATGAGCTATAGATGTCCTAGAGGGGGGTGAATAGGACAATACAAAATATTTCAATATGACATGAATAATAAAACAAATACACTCAATTGCTTAGAGTATTGAAATCTTGATTTCAAATATTTTGTAGGACAACCCTCACTTAAAAGATTTAGGCAAGACAACCTTATTTCATGACATCTTTGAGATCAAAATATCAAACTTAACAAGAGACAATCAATCACAAGAATAACATATAAAGAGTAAATCAATCACCATAATGCACAAGGAGTTGTAGTGATTAGGTGCTTAAACTCCACACCTACTCCACTCCCAAAATTACTACCCTCGTAATTTTGGCTTTCACCATTTAAGGTTTTCACAGGTTCACCTTAATAACCTTATACAATCTTTATGATTTTCACAGGCTATGACAACAAAACTCACTGTGTGATTTTCAAGGGCTCACCACAATAAAACCTACTTTGTGATTTTCATGGGCTCACCACAAAACAACCGTACTGAGATTTTTGGGCTATCTCAGGAAAAACCCAAACTGAAATGAAAGTAAAATAGTACTTATCTTCAATTGGTGAGTCGAAGATGTAACTGTAGCTTAAATGCAGCGATATTCTTTCTTGGGATATAGATGAAGCCGTATATGTGTTCAACCTAAAAAGAATGTAGGGATCTAATATATTTTCAATGTAATGAACAAACCCTAATGCTACAAATTTGATTCTCTAATTCTCAAGTAGAGTATGGATTACTCTATTAAAATAGTTGAAACTAACTTGAGAAAGAGAATAGAATTAGCTAAATCAAATATAAGAATTACCACCTAAATAGTTTAAGGAAGCTTGGACTTTCCCTCTTTTCTTGAGAAGATGGATCTATATTTTTCATGTTTAGAATGAGTGAGAGAAAGCCTGTATTTATAGCCAAACGTATTGAGAATTTGGCTGGCCCTATTATAGGTTTAGCAGGCCGAATTCCAACGATTGCGTTCCAATGGATCTTCAGATTTCAAGCGATGAAATCTTTCAAAAATTCGGTCGGCCTAACCTCCAATTCTATTGGCCGTATCTAATCTTGCCGAAAACTTAACCGAATATCCTTCAAGCTAGCCGAGCGAACAAGTTGGGCTGGCCGAACCCAAGGTTGGGCTAGCCGAACTTGCTCCAGAAAAAATCTATCTTGCTGTATACTTGCCAGAATAATGTTGGGTTAGCCGAAGGTAGTTAGGCTGACCAAACTTGAGGTTGAGCTGGCCTAACTCTAGTGTCTTTTACTTAGAATTATATGTTATCGTGATATTATGTGAAATACACCTAGCCTAGGGTCAATCTAAGGTAATACCACCTGATGGTGGACACATAGAAAGTGGTTCAATCTTCTAACCACGTAGGGCTTTAAAGGCTTCGGATGTTAGGTCTTCATTGAGATGTTGATCGAGTCTTTACGAGTTTTTCATGAGTTGTCGAAGCATATCTTCATGAGTGCTTGTGCTCCTTTTAGGACTATAAAATTTAACAATCTTAATTGTGCTTAAGTATAAGCACTTAGATGTGCAATTCCATCCATGCTCTGAACAAATCTAGATGATCGGATGGATCACCAGTCCCAGAATAATGAGTGATTTGTGGCATCCAGAATCATAGTAGCAGTGGAGATGCCATTGTATAGTTGGTGAATGGTGGTTCCACTTCTTTCAACATTACATCTACTGAAGTCGGGCCCTGAGATCAGTACACTTGTCGAATATCGCTGATCTGGCCTCCTATCTCCCTTAGATCGGCCTCCAAAGGGATCTCATTCTTAGCCACTGCCTCGGGAGCCTTTCCCACACCTTTTGTTCTCCAATGTGTTGCATAGGTTGAAGTTGGCAAGAACGGTAGTTCCAGCGATGTGGGTGGGTGCTTGATTATGCTACCCAAGCTATTGCCTAGCTCCATATAAGTTGTGGGGAATCTGTGGACGTCAAGATTGCTCGGTGGTTGTAGCTGCTTCTACTTCATGGTCGGCCATCGGGTTCTGCCTCTCCAACATTTGCATAATATGGTTGATGTTGCCAGCTAGAACCCTGACTTGGTTTTCTAGGGAGACAAGTTGTCCTCCCTATTAAGGGTCAAATATTACATATTAGACCCCATCTATTACTTGATTTTACGAACATGATAATGCTTAATATTCTATTTTAATCATATTTGTGTTGCAAGGTGAATTTAAGAGATTGGATTGAAAAGGATGATAAAAGAATGGATTTAACGCTCAAGAATCATCAAAGCCAAATATGGATCTTATAAGACAGAGAATGAAGAATTCACATGCCAAGGATCCAAGAAAACCAAGTGAGGAAGGAAGAGCATTAAAGACTTGAAAAGAAGAAAAAGAACCCTAAAAATCTACCTTCCTCAACTAGTCGAGGATTCCTCGACTCGAACTCCAGCAACCAAAATCATCTAAAATTAGGTCCTCCTCGACCCATCGAAGGAAACCCTCGACCAGTTGAAGGTGACCCTCAACCAATCGAGGGTTGTCCTCGACCAGTCCTGGGTTACGCAGACAGCACACAAATTGCAGAAATTTAAAGCAGTTTTCAAAAATTTCCAACTTGGTGCGAAAGTTTAAGTTACAAAACTATAAATAGGGGTCCCTAGGGCACCCCTAGGCATTATCTAGGGTTTGAGGAGTGGAGTAAAAGCATGGAGAAGCCATCGCCAAGAGTTTTCTTTCTTTTCCTTATTTTTATGCTTTTATTAAGAGATTCTAGTTCAATCATGTCTATGGTTGGCTAAACCTCTTAGCTAGGGCTAAGAGGTGAAGCTTGTAGCGTGATGGGATGTTTCTATTGCTTTGATTTATGTTTATATTGAACTCTCTTTTATTCTAGTTTGATTATAAGGAATACTGTCAGTTTTTAATGGTTTATTATGACTCAAATTACAATAGATCTGCGATAGCTTTGAGTATGTTCTTTTCATGTATTAAGATTGTGAAATTAGGAAATCCTCTTGTTCACCATCGTCCTATGGGCATGGTTAGGTGATGGAATCCTACCTAATCTTCCTAATTCTCTTATGATTGGTTATGGGATTGGTAAATCCTGTTGTTTACCTTATCTCCTGGGCATGGTTTTGTGATGGAATCACTTCCTGTTCTCTCACCTCTCATCCATTGAGAACTAGGTCAAAGGAAGCTCAGATTTGATTTTACTGAGATATCTTCCAATTGGATAGGATGGCACTCCGATTCCAATCATGTGACTTGAATTAAGCATAGATCTCCCTGATCTGTACATGTGGATCCTTGGAAACCCTAGTTTCCCACCTTTGAATTTATTAAGTTTTTCATTAAATTTCTCACAATTACTCTCAAATATTCCAGATTTAGGTTTTCATCTTTTTCTAGTACTTTTTCTAGTTGTTTTTATAATATGCACAAGATTAGTCCCTGTGGATTCGACCTCGGTCTCACTGAGATTATTACAACATCGCGACCTTACACTTGGGGTTCTGAACAAGTTTTTGGCGCCGTTGCCGGGGATTAACGGTTGCATTTTTTTGAAATTAGCTAGTTTTAGAATTAGGTTAAGATTAGGGTTTTTCTATTTTCTATTTTTAGATTAGGATTTATTTTCTGTTTTTAGAAACTTTCTAATTCTAGGATTTCTTTTATTTTTAGAAACTAACTTACTTTCGATTTTTAAGTTTAGAACTTTCCTAATCAGTTTTTAGAAACTTTCTATTTTCTGTTTTTAGAAACTTTCCTTTTTCATTTTTAGAAACTAGTTTACTTTCTATTTTTATTTTAAGGAACTTTCTAATTTTAGAATTTCTGTTTTTAGAAACTGACTTGTTTTGTTTTGTTTCATAGGATTTTAATTAAGAACTTCTAATTTGGTAGCTTCTTTCCAACTCCCTCTCTCTTTCTATTTCTAGACTTTTATTTCCTTTCACTCTTTTAGGTTTAGGTGTGAATCTGAAATTGAGGACTGAAAGTGTTTCATGCCGAAGTGGGTCCATGACAACACTCAACGTCTTTTGAGTGAAGGAGGATTGGTTGAGGAGTTATCTATCCATCACAGGATTAGACACCACTCGAGATCCTCAGAGTTAATTGAGGTTATGGTTGCAAATCAATCGGTCAATCAACTGGGAAGACAACCTCAACCTCGGGTTGAGGAAGTCTAGGATGAGAATGAGGTGCATCAAGCACCCTCACCTCGTACTTTGTGAGACTATTTACAACCGGCGGGGGTGAGCACGCCCTCATGCATGGTTTTTCTAGAAAATACGGGACATATGGATATCAAGCCAGGGGTAATCCAACTCCTTCCAAAATTTCATGGACTTGAATCTAAAAGTCCATATCTGCACTTAAAAGAGTTTGACGAGATCATAGCCACTTTATATTTTCCTAACATGTCTGAGGACACAATCAGACTGAAACTCTTTCCCTTTTCTTTGAAAGAGAAAGCTAAGACATGGTTGCATTCACTACGTCCCAAACCTATTGGCACATGGAATGACATGATAAGGGAATTCATAAAGAAAATTTTTCCACATCATAAAACGAACACCCTTAGAAAGTCAATCATGAACTTAGCCTACAAGGAGGATGAAACATTCTTCCTATGTTAGGAGCAGTTCAAGGATTTTGTCAGTTCATGCCCACAACATAGTTTTGAAATGTGGCGCATTACATACTTTTTCTATGATGGACTGACATCTTCCATGCGCCAATTGGTTGAGACAATGTGCAATGGGGAATTCATGAATAAAAATATCGATGATGTGTGTGACTACTTGGATAAACTTGCTGAAAATGCACTATCATGGGACACTTATCCAAAATCAAGCACCACTTCTAACCCCACTCAATCAAAAGAGGGGTAGATTATACCTTCTAAAGAGGACGATAATATTAATGCTAAAGTGTTTAATCTCATAAGAAAATTCGAGGCCATGAAACTAAAGAAGGATGAGGTTAAGGAAACTGTTTGTAGTATTTGTGCTTGCAACGTTCACACAACTAAAAATTTTACAACAATACCGACCTTTTAAGAGGTGTTGAATGAGCAATCCAATGCCGTAAATAATTACCAAAGACCTTTCAATGGACCTACCTCTAATACATACAATCCTAATTGGAGAAATCATCTAAACTTCTATTGGAGGAATGGACAAACTGCTACCCCTTAAGGTTTCTTTAATCAAATTTCAAATCAAGTGAAATCTCAAGAGGATCCGATTCAAAAATATATTCGAGACCAAGAGCTACTCAACCAGGATATTAGATCAGCATTGGGAACGCTTGCATCATCTATTCAAAGGATAGAGTCGCACTTAACAATTGGAGGAAAGGGGATGCTTCCTGCTCAATCTCTCCCCAATCCCAAACCACAATATGAGATAAGTGATCCAAGCTCTCTCTTCAAATCAGATGGAGCAAACTAAATCTATCACTACTCTTAAGAGTGGGAAGACCATTGACAAAACTATTCTAGTTAGGGGTAAAAAGCCTAAGGACTCGGAAGAGGACAATAATGATAAACCTAGCATTGCTCCACAAGAATTAGAACCGGAACTTTAAGGTAAGCCAATTGCCCCATTCCCCCAACAGTTTGTTGCACCAAAATCTCTCTCTAACTCTCAGGACATTCTAGAGGTGTTGAAACAAGTGAAGGTCAACATCCCTCTACTGGATGCGATTAAACAAATATCTTCATATGCCAAATTTCTGAAAGACTTATGTACAACCAAAAGATGACAAAATATTCAAAAGAAAATCTTCTTAGCTGAAAAAGTGAGTGTCATCCTAAAGTAAGATGTGTCACAAAAATACAAAGATCCCGGTAGCCCAACCGTCGCTTGTGAAATTGGGAACTATCGGATTGAGCACACACTTCTTGCCTTAGGAGCGAGTGTAAACCTGATTCCTTATTAAGTCTACGAACAACTAGGTTTGGGTGAATTGAAACCCACCTGAACTACATTACAACTTACCGATTGTTTAGTTCGTATACCAAGAGGGATAATCGAGGATGTGTTGGTCTAGGTTGACAGATTATATTACCTGGTAGATTTTATCGTCCTGGATACTCAACCCATCATGGACATGAGCACTCAAATTCCTGTTATTCTTGGTCAACCATTCCTTGCCACTTTAAACGTAATCATTAATTGCAGGAATGGAGTCATGAGCATGTCTTTCAGGAATATGACATTGGAGTTAAATAATTTTTTCAACGTAAGCAAACAGTTAGAGGATGAAGATGATTTCCACGATTTAACCTGATTGATTCTTTCGTGGAAAATAGAGCACTTCTGACCTTATCCTCTGACCCTCTAGAGACGTGCTTAGGCCATTCTCATGATTTAGATGATGATATGATTAAGGAGACGGGTGTCATACTTGATGATGTGTTGGCACTGGAAGTTAACTGGTGAAGGCCACAATTCGAAGAATTGCCCCAAACTGATGTAATACCTCTACCGTCTAACCTCATGGCACAGAAGCTTGACCTAAAACCTTTGCCCTCTGATTTGAAATATGTCTATTTAAGTCAAGATGAGACATACCTGGTGGTGATTTCTTTCCACCTTGAGCAAGAACAGGAAAGTATGCTCATCTCTACTCTCATTGAGCACAAAGGAGCCCTTGGATGGTCGATTGCGGACCTCAAAGGAATTGACCCTTTCATTTGTACTCACCACATTCATCTAGAGGATAATGCGAAGACCTCATGACAACCACAACGTAGACTAAATCCAAGCATGAAAGAAGTGGTTAAGGCCGAGGTTCTTAAACTATTGAATGTGGATATCATATACCCTATATCCGATAGTCAATGGGTGAGTCCAACTTAGGTGGTTCCTAAGAAGTCCAAAACCACCATCATGACCAATGCCGACAATGAACCCGTGCCAACTAGAGTTACTATTGATTGGAGAATGTGCATTGACTACAGGAAGTTGAATACTGTCACGAGGACTGACCACTTTCTTTTGCCCTTCATTGATCAAATTTTAAAAAGACTAGCTGGTCATTCCTATTACTGTTTCCTTGACAGATATTCGGGCTACAACCAGATCGAGATAGCCCTTGAAGATTAAGAAAAGACCACGTTCACATGTCCTTTTGGCACCTTTGCTTACCAAAGATGCCATTTGGAATGTGTAATGCCCCCGCCACTTTTTAGCGATGTATAATGAGTATTTTTTTGACATGGTGGGGCAATATCTAGAGGTCTTCATGGACAACTTCTCTGTCTTTAGTCCATCTTTCAGTGATTGCTTAGAGAATCTTAAATGTGTGCTAAAAAGATGTGAAGAAAAGAATTTGGTACTCAGTTGAGATAAGTGTCATTTCATGGTTCGTAAGGGAATTGTCCTTGGACATTCATCTCGTCTAAGGGAATTGAGGTAGATAAGGCAAAAATTGATCTTATCTCTAACCTACCTCCACCCAAGAATATACAAGACGTGTGATCCTTCCTAGGATACGCCGATTTTTATAGGAAATTCGTAAAGGACTTTCGTCACACTCTCGTCCTTTATGTAATCAACTTCAAAAGGATGCACCATTCAAGTGGACTGAGCAATGCCAAGAAGCTTTTACTAAGCTCAAGGGCATGTTAACCACTGCACCTGTCATGCTGCCACCCGATTGGAGCCTTTCTTTTGAACTTATGTGTGACGCGTCTAACTATGCTCTTGGGGCAGTCCTAGGCCAGAGAAAAGATAAGAAGCCATATGTTATACACTATGCAAGTAAAACCCTAAATCCTACCCAAGTGAATTATTCATGTCACGCCCCGAACTCGGAAATCGGGCTCACAAAATTCCTGATCGCCGAATCTGGCGCCGACAGCCTCCGTAGAACCCCATTCTCGGCTCCCGGTACCCATTCACCAGGTTCCGATCCTGGGATACTACAAGGAGGATTTATAATCATCAGTCTGATTCATAATGAGCATAACCAAAAGCATAACCCACGAACAATAACCACAAGAACACCACCACAAAATCCACTATGATCAAAAACTTTTGAGTACAATGCGACTGAAGGGAAATACAAGATAGTGCAAATAACAAAACTCCAAAGGCTCGACCGCACACTCCTGCTGCTGCTATGCTACGGCTGCGACCTGGCATCACCTGCACGCATCAATCGTGCATAAGCTTATAGAAAGCTTAGAGGGTGGTGTAAGTGTGTGTGCAGGTCAGAGTAATGCGGAATCATGGTGATGAGTACATGAATGTAATCAGCCGTACCAAGGCTATGCGGTGCAAGATATGAATGCCATCGGCCATAACACGGCCATGCGATGTGAGATGCAACTCAAGCATGCCAATCCTCAACATGTATCAGTACAGTTCTCATTCTGGATAATCACCGGGGTTTAGTACACTCCAAGAGGCACTGCCATTCTCCAAGCCACACAGTCCACATGAGCATAAGAAACCTCACTATCCGCCTGGCCAATAGTCTGCCAATACCTATCCGGCATGTCGATAGTGGACCCATTCACGAGCTGGTCAAACTCAGCCTAGTATTGCCCCCTACCCTCGGGTGAGTAAGGCCACACCCCTTTCCAACCGACCATGACACAGTGGGAGACGCGGCCTCCTGGTATTCAGCCCTCGTGCGCTCATATATCCACTCGGTCTCGACATTGGAGTCATCCTCTGGTACCATCGAGTTTAGGGATTTTCACCCAGGGACATCTATGGCGCCCGTATGCTAGAACCAAACATTTTCGGTATCCAACCCAGCCACCCACGATGTGTCTGTGGAGGCTATGGCCCTAATGTTGCTAGGACATATAATAATCATGATCACACAAATGCAAGTGCATGAACCACCCTACCAAACATGTAACAATCCTGCGCGTACCGAGCGCTCATGTGGGGCGACTCCGCCTATCAGGGAGCCTATAACGATCTGCCCAAAGGCATATGCTGTGATCAGTCACTTCTCATATCAGGCATACATATGATGCATATGATCATGAATCATGGATCTATGCTAAACATATATAAAGAGATGAGCTCTGTGTATAATGGAAATAGGCCTAGATGGCCTACTTACTACAAGTATGGGCTTATCAATGGGCCTTTGGGAGAGTGACAATGTGGACATTTAACCAACATTGTACTTGCAATGTGGACGTCAATCCAACATTATTCCCAAGGCATGGCCCACTACAATAATCAACACATGAACCATGGTAGAATCACGTTGTAATGGGCCTTATATAAATCTTGTTGGGTCTCGACCCAAGGGCCCAAATACATCAAATGGGCCTCAAACCATGGGCTCATATATCTCAAGTAGGCCTTAGGGGGGGCCACAAATACATCAAGCTGGGCCTTAACACACGATTCTTACATACTTCACAATGGGCCTCATAATATGGGCCCTATACAAATCAAGGTGGGCCTCAACAATGGGCCTTAAATTATTTCCAAAATAGTTGGACAGTTGGATGAAACACATGCATCATGATGGAGCCCACTCTAATGGAGGGTATGGATTACAATACATACATAAGTGGGTCCTGTGTGGGGCCTACCATAATGTTTATTTCCCATCCAACCCATTGATAAGGTCATTCAGACCGGGGCCCACAGTAGTGTTTATTTTCCAAGCAACCTAGGGCCCAACATAATATTTATTTTCCAACCAACTGTTCATAAGGTCATGTGGACCAGGGTAGGGCCCACTGTAATATTTATTTATCATCCAATATGGGCCCACTATAATGTTTATTTTCCATACAACTTGTTGATAGGGTCGTGTGGACCAAGGGCCCACTGGAATGTTTATTTGCACCCAACCCGTTCACAGGGCCACGCGGTCAGGGAGGGGCCCACCGTAATGTTTATTTTTTTATCTAACTTGTTGATGAGGTCACGTGGGCAGGGAGCCCACCGTGACGTTTATTTGACGTCCAACCTGTTTATAAGGTCACCTGGACCTGGGGGTGGATGTGGGGCCCAGCGAAATGTGGTTCACAAATCCAGCCCACCCATTATATGTGTCCCACCTGGCTGACGGTCCAGACCAAATTTCAGCAACATCCAAAACTCAAGTAGGCCTCACCAAGTGATTTTATATATTTTGGCATGTCTTCACATGATTTTAAATGGTGTGGCCCACATGAGTTCCATATAAGGCTGATTTTTGGGATGGACGGCTAGTCCGTGGGGACTCATCAAATGCACGGTGATAATGGGAGAAACGCATCAAGGTGCGGCCCACAGTTGGGCCGCGAGGGCCCTGCCAGGCCGTCCGCCCGCCCAAGCAGTCGCAGGCGTGCTGCCTGCGTCTTCTGACAGCAGCAGCGCTGCTGCTGCATTGTAAAAAAAAAAATTTAAATACCGTTTTCTCACAGTTTTTCACAGGTGGGGCCCTCATCAGAAAAATCCACCCCGTTCATTGGCTTCCATATCTCAAGACCATCCAAACAAGCCCGATATGTAGCATATTTTTGGCGAATAAAAACATCAAAGCGGGTTTTAACGGTACACATTACTGTTTCCCATGGTATGGCCCGTATGATTATCAGATTGATCTCAACTTCCGGCTCAACGCCTAAAATGATCTGAGGAAGAGGATGGACGGCTTGGATTTGACTTATACATCAAGGTGGGGCTTGCATGAGAGGCCCACCACTTCTTTCTCTTTTTTTTTAAGTACACACCCATGCCAGTATACACACTCCATGACAGGCTCGCCCGTCCAGTGACGCTGGACGGTGTGGATAAACAGATGCATTGTGGTGGGTCCCATATGGACGTGGCCCACCAAATATATACATATAATATATATATTATATTATATATATAATACATATTATATTATATATATTATATATATTATATAAAATATAACATATATATATATAAAAGATGCATTGGGCCCATCCAAACAGTGGATGGTGTGGATCATCACTTGCAATAGGGTGGGCCACACCGTCTAATGTAGATGGACGGGGTAGATATAACACATATTGGTGGGATCCACACCATCACAACGAAAGAGAGAGAGAGAGAGAGAAATATATGGTGAGATAGAGAGGAGGGACCCCGCCACTATGGGCCCTCCATTGATACAACACATACATCAAAATGGGTCCCACAACAAGTGGGCCCTAAAGATCAAGATTTCAACAGTGGATCACCCACCTTTAAGCCTCCTCCTTACTCCCTTGGCCTCAAATGCTCCTTACCTTAGCCTTGGATGGTGGATGATTGGAGATTAATGGTGTGGATGAGAGATGAGAGGGTGTAGATGGAAGATGAGAAGGTGGACCACACTTGGGAGGGAGAGGGAAGCTTGGACGTGAGAGGCTTGAGTTGCTTGGGATTTTTTGAGAAATCAAAGAGAGAGAGAGAGAGATGATATGGATGGGTGAGGTGTGATGGGTGATGGGTTGGGTAGAAAATTTGTAAAAGAAGTATGGTTGTTGTTGAAAATGAAAAAAAGAGGAATGATGAGGTGGAAAGAGGGTCGACTTTTGAAAAAGGAGGGATGGGTTATTGTACTTGGGGTAAGGGATGCATTTATGGTTGATTGATGGGACTAATTGTAGAGATTCCCTCAAAATTCGCAACACGTGGTGTTTCTTCAGAATAAACGCAGATCGACAGTTTTAAGCCTGGGTATCGGTTCGGTGCGCAAGTCGCGGCGTTGGAACTGCAGCGATAACGCGGTCGCCAAGATATAGGTTTCAGATCGAGCCGACGTCAGTGTGCAGAACCTGGCTTAGGATCGCGTGCAAACGTCAGATACGGTGCGAAGGTTGCCGAAATTCAACCGGAAGGACCGCGGAAGCTAACGGAACGGTACGGACTGGGACACGGGTCTTACAATTCAACTACGGAGAAAGAACTCTTAGCTGTAGTGTTCACTTTGGACAAATTTAGGTCATACTTGATTGGATTCAAGTTCGTCATTTACACAAATCATGCGGCAGTGAAATATCTTCTTTCTAAGAATGATGCTAAGCCTCATCTGATAAGAAGAATCATCTTACTCCAAGAATTTGATTTGAAAATAAATGATAAAAAGGGAGTAGAAAATGTAGCGGCTGACCATCTTTCTCGCCTTGATCTCTCTGATTCCCTTGAGACGATACATATAAATGACATGTTCCCTGACGAACAATTGTTTAAAGTCTCCTATTCACCTTGGTTTGCGGATATTGCTGATTATCTTGCCACAGGTTTCACGCCGACACATCGGACTACACAAGATAAGAAAAAATTCTTCGTCGAGATTCGTAAGTTCTTCTAGGATGATCCATATTTGTTTAAATAATGCCCAGACCAAATCTTAAGGAGATGTGTGCCAGACAATGAACACCAAACCGTCATCTCCTTCTGTCACTCTCAGGACTGTGGTGGTCACTTTTCTGCTAAAAAGACTACGACCAAGATTCTGTAGTGTGATTTTTATTGGCTCACTATATTCAGGGACACTCGTGAGTTTTGCAAAGCTTGTGAGCGTTGTCAGAAGTTGGGAGCATTGTCCCGTCGAAATATGATGCCTGTGAACCCCATTCTGATCATTAAAGCACTTAATTGTTGGGGCATTGATTTCATGGGACCATTCTCCCAATCTTTTAGAAATTTATATATTTTGCTCGTTGTAAACTATGTCACTAAATGGGTCGAAGTGATTCCGTGCCAGAATAATGACCATCAAATGGTCATTAAATTCTTAAAAGAGAACATCCTTTCCCGGTTCGGAACGCCTTGAGCCATCATTAGTGATGGGGGCTCACATTTTTGCAATAGGCCATTTGTGAACTTAATGAAGAAATATGGCATCTCCTATAAAGTAAGCACTCCATACCACCCACAAACAAGTGGGCAAGCTGAGATTTCCAATAGGAAAATTAAACACATGTAGGAAAATATAGTTAACCCTAACCGTAAGGACTGGTCAATCTGATTAACCGTGTCTTATAAGCTTACCGTACCGCATTTAAGACCTCTATTGGAATGTCTCTCTTTAAACTTGTATATGGGAAGGCTTGCCAATTGCCTATAGAGTTGGAACATAGAGCCTATTAGGCGATCAAAAATTTGAATTTCAATCTAGACAACGCTGGCTCGCTATGCAAACTTCAGTTGAATGAATTCAAAGAAATCCAGAATGATGCATACGAGAACTTGAGAATTTTCAAGGACAGAATAAAGGTGTTTCATGACCAACACATTCTTCGAAAATTATTCACACCAGGTCAGAAAGTCCTCTTGTATAATTCTCAATTACATCGCTCCCCGGGCAAACTTCGATCTCATTGGACCGGCCCCTTCATTATTACCAATGTTTATCCTTATGGGGCTGTCGAGATTAGGAATCCAAACAATGGCAATGATTTTAACGTAAATGGACATCGATTAAAGCCATTTGTTGATAAATTTGATTCAAAAGACATGTTCATACCTCTGAATGATCCTGTTTATCAGGATTAATCTCTTAATCTGACGGAGGTATAATTAGGTTATTGTTTTCTACCATTCTAGGATAGTTTCCTTTCTGCCGTTCTAGGATAGTTTGCTTCTGCTGTTTTAGGATAGTTTGCTTTTGGTTGATTAACTCTTGTGCTAACCACCTTCACACTAAGATCCTTTGGAAAAACCCTCAAAATGTCTTCATTAGGTACTATCTTTCCATCCCTTCTCTTTCAATTACATTGTTCTTTTGCAAATCATGCTTACTTCTTTTACATTGAGGACAATGTAGATTTTAGGTTGGGGATGGGAGATTAGGTAAACTAATTAATGTTTTCTCAATTTTGAGCAAAATTTACAAAATTTTTGTAAAATTTTCAATGTTTATTTGTTTGGAGAGCGATAAGTTGTGTATATAAGACTGCTTTAAGTATGATGATACATAGAAATTGAATTTTGAATTATTGGAGTTGGAGCAACTAAGTGACCTATCACTTATGGTTCTTATAGTCAATTGATTAAGAGTAAGTTCGAATATTATGTTATTCAAATTGTTTTCTATGAATAGTACTAGATTTTCTGATTGTTAGTATGATGATCATTGAAAGATATTGAGAACCGAGTCTGGAGAATTTTATCTACATTTAAAAAAAAAGAACCAATTAAAAAATAGGAGATTGACAAAGAGGTCATAAAGAATGAAGAATGACAACATCTTTGAGGGGAATGGAAAATGTCTTTGAAAAGGATGTAATGTCTAAAGAAGAGGAATAAGTACAAATAACCATTGATATAAAAATAAAAACTGGAAAAAGAAAGAAAGGGGGATAAGTTTGGAATCAGTACTTGAGTTTTCAACTAATCTTGAAGTGGTGACCATGGCTAACATTATGAAAAGATAGTATTTTCACTGGGCACGTTGAAAAACTTGATATGCCAACTATGCTTTGGCCTAATGAATAAAGAACTTATTTGATCGATTGCTTATGTGGTTCAGCTCTAGTTTTTTAAAATCTCAATTTCTTATCTTGCGTCTACTCATTCATACTTGATTACACAAAAGATCGTTTTCTGAAAAAGGTTTGAACATTGTGCATTAAAGTTCATTTTTCGCATACTTTGCTCCGGACTAGTAAAATGTTAGTTGGGGATTATGTTGAGGGTCAAATATTGCATATTGGACCCCATCTATTACTTGGTTTTACAAACATGATAATGCTTAATGTTCTATTTTAATCATATTTGTGTTGCAAGGTGAATTTAAGAGCTTGGATTGAAAAGGATGCTAAAAGCATGGATTTAACGCTCAAGAATCACTAAAGCCAAAGATGGATCTTATAAGACTGAGAATGAAGACTTCACATGCCAAAGATCTAAGAAAACCAAGTGAGGAAGGAAGAGCATTGAAGACTTGACAAGAAGAAAAAGAACCCTAAAAATTTACCTTCCTCGACTCGAACTCCAGCAACCAAATCATCTAAAATCAAGTCATCCTCGACCCGTCGAAGGAAACCCTCGACCAGTCGAAGGTGACCCTCGGCTAGTGAGGGTTGTCCTTGACCAGTCCTGGGTTATGCAGATAGCACACAAATTGTGAAAAATTGAAACGATTTTCGAAAATTTCCAACTCGATGTGAAAGTTTAAGTTGCAAAACTATAAATAGGGGTCCTTAGGGCACCCCTAGGCATTATCTAGGGTTTGAGGAGTGGAGCAAAAGTGTGGAGAAGCCGTCGCCAAGAGTTTTTTCTTCCTTTTCCTTGGTTATTTTTGTGCTTTTATTAAGAGATTCTAGTTAAATCATGTCTACGGTTAGCTAAACCTCTTAGCTAAGGCTAAGAGGTGAAGCTTATAGCGTGATTGGATGTTTCTATTACTTTGATTCATGTTTATATTGAACTCTCTTTTATTCTAGTTTGATTATAAGGAATACTTTCATTTTTTAATGGTTTATTATGACTTAAATTATAATAGATCTGCGATAGCTTTGAGTATGTTCCTTTCATGTATTGAGATTGTAAAATTAGGAATTCCTCTTATTCACCATCGTCTCATGGGCATGGTTGGGTGATGGAATCCTACCTAATCTTCCCAATTCTCTTATGATTGGTTATGGGATTGGTAAATTCGGTTGTTTGCCTAGTCTCCTGGCATAGTTTTGTGATGGAATCACTTTCAGTTCTCACACCTCTCATCCATTGAGAACTAGGTCAAAGGAAGTTCAGATTTGATTTTATTGAGATATCTTCTAATTGGATAGGATGGGACTCCAATTCCAATCATGTGACTTAAATCAAGCATAGATATTCCTGATCTCTATAAGTGGGTCCTTGGAAACCCTAGTTTCCCACCTTTGAATTTCATAAGTTTTTCATTAAATTTCTCACAATTACTCTTAAATATTTCAGATTTAGGTTTTCATCTTTTTCTAGTTCTTCTTCTAGTTTTTTCAGAATACGCACAAGATTAGTCCATGTGGATTCAACCTCGGTCTCACTGAGATTATTACTACATCGCGACCCTACACTCGGGGTTGTGAACACTCCCCAGTTGTGAGATCTATTTGTAAGCCCTGCTAGGGCAGAATCAGCCCTGTGTTGGGAGGTGTTCACAACCCTAAGTGTAGGGTCATGATGTAATAATAACTCATGAGAACAAGGTCAAATCATAGAGACTAAACTTGTACGTATTCTGAAAAGAACTAGAACTAGAAATAGAAGAAGATCTAAATCTGAATTCTTGAATAAAAGAGAGTAATTGTGAATAATGTTTAAACTATTAATTAAAGGTGGGAACTAGGGTGTCAAGGATCCACTTTACCTATTAAGATGCTACCTTACTTGATTCAATAAACACAATTGGAATTGGAGTGCTATCCTATCCAATTGGAAGCTAAAGTAATTTAAATCAAATCTGAACTTTTCATTGACCTAATTCTCAATAGAGGAGAATTATGAAGATTGGAAGGGATTCCATTACCCTACCATGCTTAAGAGACGATAGTGAACAATGGGATTTACCAATCTCATTATCTCAAAACAGGAAAAAAAGATATCTAAAGCTATCACAACATCTATTGTAATCTGAGTCACAATAAATTATAGAAAACTGAAAATATTCCTTTAATATCAAACTAGAAATTAATGAAGTTCAATAAGAACAATAATCAAAGCAAACATCTCAACACGCTACAAGCTTTACCTCTTAGCCCTATCTAAGAGGTTTAGCCAACCATAGATTGATTGAAACGAAATCTCTTATACAAATCATGAAAAATAAACTAGGGAATAAGAAAAACTCTTTGGCGGCTGCACCACCCTTGTGCTATGCTCCTTGAGACCTTTCCAAACCATAGAAGATGCTTTAGAGCATCCTAGGGAGTCTTATTTATAGTTGTGGAACTCCAACTTTCGCACCGAGTTGGAAAATTTTAAAAACCGCCTTAAATTTATGCACTCTACGCAATTTTCCAAAATAAACTCCAAGTTTAAACCTCTTCAAATTTAGCACTCTGAGCAGTTTTCCAAAATAAACTTAGGGTTTAAACCGCTTCAAATTTAGCACTATGCACAATTTCCTAAAATATTCTACGAGTTTTAGAATATGCGTTTCAGGAAAATTTCAGGAATATGTTTGTTTTTAGGACAATTTCAAGATTCCTTTTCTTCACTTTAAATCTTTGATTCTCTTCTTTTCTCACTTGGTTTTCTTGGATCTTTGGCATATGAATTTTTCATTAATGATTTCCAAATTTCTAAATCTTCATTTAGTAATCTTTTGAGTATAAATCTTCCTTTTGGCATCAATTTCACCATAAGCTCTCGAAATCACCTTGCACATGAAAACATGAATAATTAAATCGATTAAGTACCATCATGTTCATAAAACCAAGGTATAAATAGGGAGAAATATGTAATATTTCACACTTAACACACCTCCAACTAGCATTTTACTAGTCCCATGCAAAACATGTGTGAAGTAATTCTCAATTCTCAATGTTCGAACCCTTTTTAAGAAATCAATCTTTTGTACAATCCAGTATAGATGAGTAGAATTAAGACCTGAAAGTGGGATTTTGAAAACCTAGAGTCGAATCATATAAACAATCCATCAAATATGTTCCTTATCGATTAAATCAGAGCATAAGCTTATATATCAAGTTTTTCTAATGTGCTTAGTGAATTCCAGCTTACTTTTCACAAAAATATACTATCATTACATAATATTAGCCATGATCATCACCTCAAGATTAATTAAATAATCAAGTACTTATTCTGAACTTATCCCATTTTCCTTCTTTTTCCAGTTTTTTATTTGATATCGGTGGTCTCTTTTTATTTATTCATTCTTTTCAAACTTTGCATTCTTTTTCATTCTTTTACAATCTTTTCATTCTTTTCCAGTCTTTTCATCATACATGAATTTTTTGTCGATCTTACTATTTTTTAAACTGGTTCTTTTCATCTTTTAAGGTGGATAAAATTCTCCAGACTTAATTCACAATCATCTATCAATGCTTCACATACTGACAATAAGAAATTCTACCATAAATCACAGAAAGCAACTTAAACGTGTCTTGTGACTTAGATTAACATGATATTCAAACTTCCTCTTAATCAATTGAGTACAAGAACTGTAAGTGATAGACTACTTAGTTGATTAAACTCCAACAACTTAAAATTTAATATCAATCTTATCATCATACTCAAAGCATTCTTTACATACACAATTTATCATTTTTCAAATATATTTCAACTTAAAACATTGAAAAAAAAAATTTAAATGATCAAAACTAAGAAAACACTGATTAGTTTACCTAATCCACACCCCCCAACCTAAAATCTGCATTGTCCGCAATGTATGTATGTGTGTGTGTGTGTGTGTGTGTGTGTGTGTGTATATAAGCATGTAATGCATATGAGACAATGAAAAAACTAAGAAGTGATGGAAAGGTAGAACCTGAAGAAAGGCAATTGAAGCTTTTCCAAGGTTCTCAATGTGAAGATGGGTTAGCACAAAGACTCAAACAAACTGAAAGCAAACTATCCTAATCCTAAATCCTATGAAAGCAATAAAAGCTAACTACACCTCCATCAAACTGGGAGATCAATCCTGGTACACAGGTCAGTCAGAGGCATGGGCATGTCCTCTGAGTCAAATTTCTCAACAAATGGCTTTAAATGATGTCCGTTCACTTTAAAAATATGGCCATTCGTTAGATTCTTTATCTTAATAGCCCCATGTGGATAGACATTAGTAACAATGAAAGGGTAGGTCCATCAAGATCGGAGTTTACCCAAAAATGTGTAACGGAGAATTGTACAGAAGGGCTTTTTGACCGGTTATGAATGATTTTCGAAGGATGTTTCTGTCGTGGAACACCTTCATCATATCCTTCTAAATTCTCAAGTTCTCATATGCATCATTTCGGATTTCCTCAAGTTCATTAAACTCTAGTTTGTGTAGTGAACCAGCGTTATCTAAATTGAAGTAGAGATTTTTGATAGCCCAATAGGCTCTATCTTCCAACTCTACAGGCAAGTGGCAAGCTTTCCCACAGACTAGTCTAAAGGGAGACATTCCAATGGGGGTCTTAAAAGTTGTACGGTATGCCCAAAAAGCATCAGTCAAATGGATTGAAAAATCCTTATAGTCAAGGTTAATTGTTTTCTCCATAATGTGTTTAATTTTCCTATTGAAAATCTCGACTTGCCCACTTGTCTATGTGTGGTATGGAGTGCTCACCTTATGAGAGATGTCATATTTCTTCATTAACTTTTCAAATGGCCTATTACAGAAGTGTGAACCTCCATCACTAATGATAGCCCGAGGCATTCCGAACTAGGAAAGGATATTTTCTTTTAAAAATTGAATGACCATACAATGGTCATTTTTTCAGCACAGGATCGCTTCGACCCACTTAGTGACATAGTCTACTACTAGCAAAATGTACAAATTTCCAAACAATTGGGGGAATGGCCCCATAAAATCGATGCCCCAGCAATCAAATGCTTCAATGATAAGAATTAGGTTCAGAGACATCATATTTTGACAGGACAATGCACCCAATTTCTTACAATGCTCATAAGCTTTACAAAACTCATGAGTGTCCTTGAACATAGTGGGTCAGTAAAAGTCGCACTTCAGAATTTTGGTCATGGTCTTTTTAGTAGAAAAGTGACCACCACAGGCCTGCGAATGACAGAAGGAGATGACACTTTGGTGTTCATTGTTTGGCACACATCTCCTTAGAATTTGGTCTGGGCAGTATTTGAATAAATACGGGTCATTCCAAAAGAACTTATGAACCTCGGCGAAGATTTTTTTCTTATCTTGCGCATTCCAATAAATCGGCGTGAAACCTGTGGCAAGATAATTAGCAATGTCAGCAAATCAAGGCAATTAGGAGAGTTTAAACAATTGTTTGTCAGTGAACATATCGCTTATAGGTGGCGTTTCAAGGGAATCGGGGAGATCAAGTCTCGAAAGATGGTCAGCCACTACATTCTCTATTCCCTTTTTGTCTCATATTTCCAAATCAAATTCCTAAAGTAGGAGGATCCACCTTATCAAGCGGAGCTTAACATCATTCTTAGTAAGAAGGTACTTCAATGTCAAATGATCAATGTAGATAATGATCTTGGATCTGATCAAGTAGGACCTAAATTTGTCCAAAGCGAGCACTATGGCTAAGAGTTCCTTCTTCGTAGTAGAGTGATTCACTTGGGCAGGATTTAGAGTCTTACTTGTATAGTGAATAATGTAGGGCTTCTTTTCTTTTCTCTAGCCTAACACCGCCCCAATAGCATAGTCAGACGCATCACACATAATCTCAAAAGGAATGCTCCAATTAGGTGGTTGCATAATAGTTGCAGTAGTCAACATTCCCTCTAACTTAGTGAAAGTTTCCTGGCATTGCTCAGTCCACTCGTATGGTACATGCTTTTGAAGTAGATTGCATAAAGGATGAGAGAGGTGACTAAATTTATTTATGAATTTTCTGTAAAATCCGGCATGTCCTAAGAAGGATCGCTGGTCTCATATGCTCTTGGGTGAAGGTAAGTTAGAGATAAGATCAATTTTAGCCTTATCTACCTCAATTCCCTTGGACAAGATAATATGTTTAAGAAAAATTCCTTTTGAACCATGAAATGACATTTTTTCTAATTTACTACCAAATTCTTTTCCTCACATTGCTTCAGCACATTTTTCAGATTTTCCAAACACTCGCTGAAGGATGGACCAAAGACAGAGAAGTCGTCTATAAAGACCTCTAAATATTGCACCACCATGTCAAAAAATATACTCAACATGCATCGTTGAAAAGTGACGGGGGCATTACACGGTCCAAATGACACCTTTGGTAAGCAAAGGTGCCAAAGGGGCATGTGAAAGTAGTTTTTTCTTAATCTTCAAGGGCTATCTTTATTTTATTGTAGCCCGAATCTCTATCAGGGAATAAATAGTAAAAGTGACCAGCTAGCCTTTCCAAGATTTGATCAATGAAGGGCAAAGGAAAGTGGTCCTTCCTTATGACGGTATTCAACTTTCTGTGGTCAATGCACATTCTCTATACAGTAGTAACTCTAGTTGGCACGAGTTTATTGTCAGCATTGGCTATGATGGTGATTTTGGACTTCTTAAGAACCACCTAAGTTGGACTCACCCATTGGCTATCAGATATGGGGTATATGATACCCACATCCAACAACTTAAGTACCTCGGCCTTAACCACTTTCTTCATATTTGGATTTAATCGGTGTTATGGTTGTTGGGAGGTCTTTGTATTATCCTTAAGATGAATGCAGTGAGTACAAATCAAAGGGTCAATTCCCTTGAAGTTTGCAATCGATCATCAAAGGGCTCCTTTATACTCAATGACAGTAGAGATAAGCATACTCTCTTGTTCTTGCTCAAGGTGGGAAGAAATAACCACCTAGTATGTCTCATCTTGACCTAAATAGACATATTTAAGATCAGAGGGCAAAGGTTTTAGGTCAAGCTTCGGTGCTTTGAGGCTAGACGGTAGAGGCACTACATTAGTTTGGGGTAATTCTTCAAATGTGGTCTCCACCAGTTAACTTCAAGTACCAGCAGAGCGTCAAGCATGTCATTCATTTTCCTAATCGTGTCATCATCGAAATCAGGGGAGTGCACCAAACACGTCTAAAGTGTCAGAGCATAGAGTCAGGATTGCTCTATCTTCCACGAAAGAATCTATCAAGTTAATGTCATGGATATCATCAACACCCTCTGACTATTTGTTCATGTTGAAAAAGATATTGAGCTCCAATGTCATATTTCCGAAAGATAAATTCATAATTTTATTCTTGCAATTAATGATTACATTTAATGTAGTAAGGAATAGACGACCAAGAATGATAGGAATTTGAGTGCTCACATCTACGATGGATTGAGTATCTAGGATAATAAAATATACTGGATGGTAAAATTTATCAACTTGGACCAACACATCCTCAATCATCCCTCTCGGTACATGAACTAAGTGATAAGCAAGTTGTAATGTGGTCCGTGTGGGTTTTATTTCACCTAGACCCAATTGTTCATAAACCGAGTAGCGGATCAAGTTCACACTCGCCCCCAAGTCAAGAAATGCGTGCTCAATCTGATAGTTCCCAATTACACAAGTGATGGTCGGGTTACCGAAATCTTTGTATTTTTGTGGCACATCTTGCTTGAGGATGGTACTCACTTTTTCTGTCAAAAAGATTTTCTTTTGTATGTTTTGCCGTCTTTTGGTAGTGCATAAATCTTTTAGAAATTTAGCATATGAAGGAATTTGTTTAACGGCATCCAGCAGAGGAATGTTAACCTTCATTTATTTAAGCACCTCTAGAATATCCTAAGAATTAGATAAAGGTTTTGGTACAATTAACCGTTAAGGGAATGACACAATTGACTTACTTTGAGGTTTCGGTTCTAACCCATGTAAAGTAATGCTAGGTCTATCACTCTTATCTTCTTCGGGGTCCTTAGGCTTTTCAGCCTTTACCAGAATAGATTTGTCGATTGTCTTTCTACTCCTAAGAGTGGTGATAGACTTGGCTTGCTCCATTTGATTTGAAGAGCTTGGGTCATTAATTTCACAATGTGGCTTTGTATTGCGGAGAGGTTAGGCTGGAAGCATTCCTTTCTCCCCACTCGCTAAGTGTGACTCAATCCTTTAAATGGATGATACAAACATTCCCATTGTTGTTTTGATATCTTGAAATGCTTGTACCGTATTATGGTTGAATAGCTCTTAATTTTGCATGAATTTTGAACCGTATCCTCTTGGTGCCTCTTCTGATTTAAAAATTGAGTAAGGGCCTCTTGTGGGTTAGCTGTTTGTCTATTCCTCCAACTGAAATTTGGATGGTTTCTCTAGCTCGAATTGTATGTATTTGAGGTGGGTCCCCTAAAAGGTCTTTAATAGTTGTTCACGGCATTCGATTGCTCATTCAATATCTCTTAAAAAGTAGAAATTATTGGGCAATTCTCAGTTGTATGTATGTTACAAACACAAATATCACAAACAACTTTCGCAGCCTTATCAAATTTGATAGGTTCTTCCTTCTTAAGTTCCATGGCCTCGACTTTTCTTGTGAGATTGGCCACTATTACACTCATATCATCTTTCTCTTTTAAAACATAAATTCCTCATCTTTCCTTTGATTGAATAGGCTTAGAAGTGGTTGAAAAGGCCAAGCTATATGTCCTAGAGGGGGGGTGAATAGGACTATGCCAAATAAAACTTTAACGGTGGAAAAATGATAACCAAATAAAATAAATTAATTCACAATACTTAAAATGAAAAGCAACCTCAATAATCAAGTATTGAGAGATTGAAACAAATGTAGTTCTAAGGACAACCTTACACCATAAAAACCAAGGGTTTATGGCAGGACAACCTTATTTCTAGAATGTTCTTTATATCAAAAACTCAAACCGAAGAGGAATAAATAAATAGCAAGGCATTGAAATAAATTGTAGGAATTTAAATCTAAATTATTACAACATTCCCCACTATGCTTGAAATGTAAATATTACAACATTCACATCCACACATACATTCCACAACTTGAATGATAAAAGATAGGAAATTAAGCAAACATTCAAACCACAATACATAAGGAGTTATAATGGTTTGCCTGTGTATTCACCAACTGTTAAACAACAGCCACACAGAATGCTACTCCACTCCTAATATCCTCACACAGGGGATATTAGTGTTCACTATCAAAATAGGTTTCACAGGTTCACCTAAAACCTTCACAATTGTGTCTTTTTAACTTGGGCTTACACAATCCAAAAACCCACACTTTCTGAGTTTTTTGGCTCTCCTCAGATAACCACACACAATGATATTTTTCTGGCTTAATCTCAAAAGAAACCAAAAATAGAATGCAAATTACAATAATGTAAAATACCTGGATTTCTCCTTTGTAGCAGCCCGGAAGAACCAGTCAAAGTCCAATACTCACTTAATGGTTCTAGGTTCTAATAGATTTTAATTTAAACCAAAATGGGCTAGCTTTAATTGATTTTGATTCTAGAAAAAGGAAAATAACACTTCCTCTTTTTAGATCAGATTGGAATACAAGAAACAAAATCAATTTAAAAAGCTAAAGAAAGAGAATATTAAATATGCACACTTAGCTTAAAATGGAGCACAGACTTAACTCTCAGAAAGCCGGATTAAAATTGCTTGAGTCATTATCAATATTCTGAGATTCGTGCTCTATTTATAGGTAAGTAAATCGCATCTTCGACTGGTCCAGAAGTCGCTACGACTGGTCTTAGAACCAACGGATATTTGAAAATTTGAGCACGATAAGATAAGGTAGTTTCACGACTGGTCGTAGGTAGTCTACGACTGGTCGAAGGACAACTTCGACTGGTCTTAGGTTGCTCACGACTAGTCGAAGCCAAGCAAAATACATCGCTATAGTTTAAGTTGTAGGTTCATGACTGGTCGAAGGAACAGTCGACACTGTTCATACGACTGGTCGAATAGACCCTAGGACTGGTCGAAGCTTAATAAAAAATTCTAAATTTTTGCAACAAACTTACGAATGGTCCAGGAAAATCTTAGATAGGTCGAAGCAGTGCTAGGACTAGTCAAGAAAGATCCAGGACTAGTCTTAGAGCAGACCAGATTCCCAAATATAAAACATTTGCATTATGTATCGAAATGACCTACTCTAAAGGTCAACCTAAGGTCAAACATACCTTAATAGTGAAGTAAGGACATTGAACCCTTAAGATATGTAACCTTCAAAGCAAGTGAAGCTTGAAATCTTGATGTAGCTTTTCCTTAAAAGCTTCAATTATGCAATCTTGAATTTTGACTTGTAACTTGTAAATTCAATTGAACTTTCTCGAGTCTTGACTTGAAAACATCTTGTCTTTCGAAGTCGATCTTGCGAGACAATGTCGTGACTTGACATATCTTGAGTTGAGCATTGTGCTTCACTAATGTAGTCAACATCCATACACTGAGACTCACTTCATCCATACATGCTTCATCCATACTGTGTCTCGAACATTTGCATTTATGTAATTTCACAAAGTACAAGCAGTGTTTTTGGCACCACAATTTTGATAACATAAACGGGCTTTCAACCATAGCACTTACAATCTCCCCCTTTGTCAAATTAGTGACAAAACACACTTTCAAGATATATTATATAAAGCATAATATATGGTTAAAGAGTTATGCACCAGTTATTATTAACTAGCCCACATGCATAATTAATTCATCATGTGGTCCACCTCTGCACATACTCCCCCTGACTAACAAACATCACATAAATCTAATACCATAGACATCCAATATATATATCCATTCTCCCCCTTTTTGTCACAATAGGACAAAGGAAGCAATGATTAAATGGTGGAGGAGTTAAAATGAAAGAGAGTAAAAAAAAAATTCATAAACAGAGATAAGTCAAAAGCAGTAATAATCTCACAAACAGAGAGAGCAGAAGAGTAATAATGTTATTACAGTCTAGTAAAATAAAAAGAACTAATCTGAGCCAGATGAAGGAGCAGGGATGGAAGGATCAAGTTGATGCATGCCCTTGTTCAAACGCCTAAGATATTTGCGGATATGTTTAAACTGCGTGACATTAGTAACATGCGTATTCTCAACCTTCTCCTCCAAAGCACGTAAACGTGCATCAAACTCAGAAGGCTCATAATTGGGATCATTAGTAGAATCAGATTCAAGTTCTTCAAAAATAGCATCCATGTTAATGTCATCATGAGGAAGATCACCAGCATCCTCCTCATTTCCAGCTTCAGTATGACCATTACTATCACCTTGGCCAGGAAGCAAATCCAGCTTCATCTTATTAAGGTTAGAATTGTTAAATATCAGATGATGGATCGGGGCTTCTCCAATAGGCATGTTGACTAACATATGTGTAGCCAACACAGTCATCAAGTAAGCAAAAGGGATGTCACTGTGACCAGGATGGAGTCTAAACTGAATAATGGAGTGACAAATCAAGGATGGTTGGTAAACAAACATGAACACCTCTAGTAACAGAATGAAGAACACGAACCATGAAGGACGTCAATTCGAATTTATTACCCGTTCGAGGATACAAGTTAGGCACAAAGATTTTGTGAAGAACTCTGTATTTGGGTAACAAGAACTTTGAGGGGAGCGCATTCCCTTTATGCATCCAATGTACGTCCAAATTGCACAAGGCTCTAGTTAGCATACGTTTTTCAGTTTCTGAGGGTTTTTCAAATAAGATATGGATGGGAATGCCCTCATCATTCACAGGAATTTCCATAAGAGTTGAAATTAAATGACGATCAACTTCAAATGGTCCTTCTCTTGTGACTAATTTAAAAGTTAAATTTTCCAATGAAAACTCACTTATACAAGCGAACAAGGACTGGGCAATGGACCGGTATGCTGGCCCACCCCAATGCAATAAGTTATTCTAACCTATAGTTTGAAGAATAGGAAGGATATCATAAGGTGCAACAAGATCTATAAAAATAGGACGTTCTACAATAACATTCCTCAATTTAATGTCCCGTACATAAGATGGATCTTCTTCGTAGAACCGAAGATGACGCTTGGTAATAAGAGTAGATTTGGAAGAAGATGGACCGTGGGATGTTTTCTTTCTTCCTCTAGATGCCATATGCAACAAAGATTTGAAAGAAATAAAGAGTTGTAATTGATTGAGAAATGGGTATTCTCAAATTAGATATGGGTGAAAAAAAACCCCAAATCTCAACAAAACAAGAAAAAGACAACTTCAAGAGAGAAATAGAAGTATACTTGACACAAATCCATAAGAAATAAGCAAATGGAACACTAACCTTGACGGATTTGGAAGTTGGGTTCGACTGGTCGGGCGTCAGCTTGTTGAAGAAGGAAGTGGAAATGAAGAACATGAAAATTTTCCCCAATTTAAAAGCACCACCGAGTTCCACGATGGGTCGTGGATGTGCTCGACCAGTCGTACCAAGATCGGTCGTGTACATACACGACTGGTCGTGTACCAACTGAAAAATGCAATTTTCATAGAAATTTGAAATTTAAACCAATAAATTATCAAATATAAATACATTATGATACAAGTAGGCATAAATAATCATTTTAGAATACACATGCCAAGATTAAATTTCATTTTGATAAACCTGTTTTTGTCGAGCGGTTTAGTGAAAATGTCAGTACGTTGAATCTCGGTAGGGATATATTTCAAAGATATAACCTTTTCTACTACTAATTCACGAATATAATGAAATCTAATGTCAATGTGCTTAGTATGAGAATGCTGAATAGGATTTTTTGAAATATTTATGGCACTGGAATTATCATAATATAATAACATACAATCCTATTTAATTCCATAATTACTTAGCATACGTTTCATCCAAACAAGCTGCGTACATGCATTACCAGCTACGATATATTCAGCTTCAGCAGTTGAAAGTGATATAGAACTTCGTTTCTTGCTAAACCAAGAAACTAAAAAATTTCTGATATAAAAGCAACCACCACTGGTTGATTTTTTATCATCAAGATTACCAGCCCAGTCAGCATCCGAGTACCCAGCTAATTGAACACTAGTCTCGAGTGGATACCAGAGACCGAGATTAACAGTACTTGCGACATATCTCATAATTCGCTTGACAACAATCAAGTGTGATTCTTTAGGATCAGACTGATATCTAGTGCAAATACCAACACTTAGAGCGATATCAGGTCTACTAGCAGTTAAATACAATAAATTACCAATCATACTCCGATATAATTTTGGATCCACACTTTTACCTACAGAATCTTTTGAGAGTTTCAAAGTTGTACTCATAGGAGTATCAAAATTCTTACCATTCTCAAATCCGAACCTTTTAATCAGGTTCAAGGCATACTTGGTTTGAGAAATAAAAATACCATCAAATTGTTGTTTTACTTGCAACCCTAGGAAATAATTTAATTCCCCAACCATGCTCATTTCAAATTTTGATTTCATTAAATCTGCAGACCCAACGGTCATATTAGTACATGTTGATCTATAAATAATATCATCAACATAGATTTGAACCATTAAGATATCACCATTATGTTTCTTAACAAAGAGTGTCTTATCGACACTACCCATTTAAAAAATATGACTTAGTAAAAACTTGGTCAATTTTTCGTACCATACCCCGAGAGCTTGTTTTAGACCATATAGAGCCTTTTTAAGATGATATACATGATTAGTAAGCTTAGGGTCTTCAAACCCTGTAGGTTGTTCAACATATAGTTCTTCATGTAAATCGTCATTCAAAAAGGCACTTTTTACATCCATTTGATAAATTTTAAATTTTTTAAAGCAAGCAATGGATATGAAAAGTCTGATTGATTCAAGGCGAGTAACTGGGGCAAAGGTTTCATCGTAATCAATGTCTTCTATTTGAGTGTACCCTTGAACTACCAGTCTTGCCTTGTTTCGAATAATATTACAAAGTTCGTCAGACTTATTTTTGAAAATTCACTTTATTCCAATAATATGTTTATCTTTAGGTCTAGGAACAAGATACCAGACATCATTTCAAACAAATTGATTAAGTTCTTCCTGCATAGCTATTATCCAGTTTTCATGAGAAAGCGTTTCTTTTACATTTACCGGTTCAATCTGGGATGTAAAACACACGTAGTTACATATGTCTTCTAATTGTCTATGAGTGCGCACACCAGTGAGAGGGTTTCCAAGTATCTGATTGGTTGGATGATCTTTGACAGTCCTTAGTTCAGAATTAACTTGATTTGATGAAGTATCTAATTTGTCAATTAAAAGAACTTCATCATTATCTGAACTTGGGGCAGGTGTATTCAAGTGATCATCAATGACTACATTGATGGACTCTTGAATCACACCAGTCCTGTTGTTTAGAACATGATATGCCTGACTGTTTAAAGAGTATCCTAAGAAGATCCCTTCATCACTCTTTGTATCAAACTTTCCCAGATTTTCACGGTCACGTAAAATATAGCACTTGCTGCCAAAAACTCGAAAGTATTTGACAGTAGGCTTCTTATCAAACCAAAGTTCATAAGCAGTTTTATTATCAAACTTACATGTATACACTCGGTTGATAATATAGCATGCAGTATTTATGGCTTCAGCCCAAAGATTTCTAGGGAGCTTCATACTATTCAACATTACGTTTCCCATTTCTTGAAGCACTCTATTTTTCCTTTCCACAATTTCATTTTGTTGTGGTGTTTTGGGCGCAGAGAATTCATGCAATATTCCCTGATCATTACAGAATTTTTCAAAACTGCTATTCTCCAACTCAGATCCATTATCACTACGAATGTTATAGATTTAAGAACCTTTTTCAGTTTGGATCCGTTTGAGAATCTTTTTTACTTCATCAAGGGTTTCTGATTTATCCTTTAAGAAGGCTACCCAAGTGAATCTGGTAAAATCATCCACGATTACCAGTATGTATTTTTTGCCTTCTCGACTCTCCGTCCTGGTAGGTCCTATAAGGTCCATATGGAGTAGCTCGAGTGGTCTTGATGTAGAATTGGAGTTCACCTTTTTGTGAGAGCTCCTTGTTTGCTTACCATACTAGCATTCACCACATATTTTGTCTACTTTTTGTAATTTTGGTAGACCTATTATTAGTTCTCTTTTGCTCAATCTGTATAAATTACGGTAGTGTACATGTCTAAGGCGTTTATGCCATAATTCAGTCTCATCGGTATGGACCATGTAACACAATTGTTTAGATGAGCTACCATCACTTACAATATAGCAGTTTTCAGAAGTCCTACGACCAGTTAATATTACAGAACCCTTTTTGTTTAAAATTTCACAACCTTTATTAAAAAATTTCACACTATGATTGTTATCACATATTTGAGATATGCTTAACAGGTTGTGTTTTAGTCCCTCAACATATAAAACATTTTAAATAAGGGGAGGTTATAGAGTTGAACCGTACCTTGGCCACTAATTTTGTAGTTGCTACCATCACCAAATGTGACTGATCCATCAGTCATATCTTTAAGATCGGTGAATAAAGCCTTGTCGCCTGTCATATGCCTCGAGCATCCACTATCAAGGTACCACTTCGAATGACTTGTAGCTTTGAAAGCGGTGTGGGAAACCAAGCAAGTAACCTTAGGAACCCATTTCATAATTGTTTTGGGTTTAGAAGTATAGTTGGTCTTCTTGTTTTTGTAATGACCCACTGAGTTAGATTTTAAGAGCTCTGTAAGCAAATCAACTATCTTTTCAGCTAAAGGATTTCGGTTCTGATTCTTATAGCTGATATGATTATTTTTAAAAGATTGAAAAGTTTTGGAATCTTTAGAAAACTTATGATTTACACTCTTTTCTTTTGAGTTTGAAGACTCTCCTTTCATAAATTTAGGAGGAGTATTCTTTTGTTTAGGAGGAATATTTCTATCGTATCCCAGACCGGATCGATCACCACATTTTCTTGATCCAAACAGAACTTTTTCTAATCTCGGATCACCCTGGGCATACCTCCATGTATCCTTTAAACTCAATAGTGAAGAGACTTCAAATTTAAGTTTCTCATTTTCAGATTGTAGGTTTTCAATTAAGGAAGTTTTGAAATCTAAATCACATTTTGATTTTTCAAAACTATCTAAAATGAGGGATTTTTCTAAAATAAGAGAATCAAAATTTTCCTTAAGCTTTGAGAACTTTTCTTTCTGAAGTTTTAATTTTACTGCAATTTTACAACTTTCCTTGTATAGGGCATTGTAAGCATCTTGAAGATCTTCTTCATTGTCATGATCACTATTCAGATTTTCTTCACTAGTTGAATCATCATGATCTGAAAAAGTGAACTTGGCTAGAGCCATAAGAGCCTTATCATTGCCTGTCTCGGTTTCAGAATCTTCTAATTCAGAAGTAGCTTTAGAGTTAGAAGATTCATCCCAAGTAGCCATCAATCCTTTCTTTTTAGGTTTGCCCTTTTTAAGATACTTGTTTGCTAAATGCCCATATTCTTGGCAGTTGTAACATTGACTATCTTTTAATGATCTTCGAGGCTTAGATTTCAATCTCTTATCATTAGATTTTTAAAAATCAACCCTCTTTTTACTTTTAAAAAACTTGTAAAACTTTTTAGCAAGAAGAGCCATATCATCTTCAGAATTTTCTAAATCAGAATCTTAAGAAATACATTTAGAAGATTTAAGAGCGATAGATTTGCCTTTAGGAGCTTTAAAATTTAATTCATAGGTTTGTAAAGACCCAACTAGTTCTTCTACCCTCATATTGTCCTTATCATGAAGTTCCCGGATCGTGGTTACGTTAGAGTTGAATCGTTCAGGAAGTGAGCGTAGTATCTTTATACACACTTTACTTTTTGGGATTTTATCGCCAAGACCCCACATAGAGTTTACAATGTCATTTAATCTTGTATAAAAGTCCATAAACATTTCATTTTCCTCCAAATGAATTTCTTCAAATTTGGTTGTGAGGAGTTGGACTTTAGATTTCTTGACAATTGAAGTACCCTCGTGTGTCATTTCTAAAATATTCTAAGCTTGCTTTGCAGTACCACAGGATATAATTCTTTTGAACTCATCCGGTGATAGTACACAAGTGATTGCATTTAGTGCTTTTGCATTGGCACTACTCTCGTTTTTCTGAAGAGTGGTCCATGAGAAATACGGTGTTACTCTCATTGATTTTGAACCATCAATCCCAGTCACTTCCGTGGTAGGTGGGTTCCATTCAGTCATTGTGGCTTGCCACACACTTTCATCCATTGATTTGAGGAAAATCCTCATCTTGGCTTTCCAATAAGCATAGTTGGAGCCATCAAATGGTGGAGGCCTAGTGACTGAAAGGCTATCAAAATTTAACATCTTATATATAGCTTAGATCGTTAGCTCAGGAAATGAATCCAAGAATAAAGAATTAAAAACAAGCTATTTAGCTCTGATACCACTTAAAAAGGCCAAGCTATATGTCCTAGAGGGGGGGTGAATAGGACTATGCCAAATAAAACTTTAACCACGGAAAAATAATAACCAAATAAAATAAATCAATTCACAATGCTTAAAATAAAAAACAGCCTCAATAATCAAGTATTGAGAGATTGAAATAAATGGAGTTCTAAGGACAACCTTACACCATAAAAACCAAGGGTTTATGGCAGGATAACCTTATTTCTAGAACGTTCTTTGTATAAAAAATTCAAACTGAAGGGGAATAAATAAATAGCAAGGAATTGAAATAAATTGCATGAATTTAAATCTAAATTAATTATTACAACATTCCCCACTGTGCTTGAAATGTAAATATTACAACATTCACATCCACACATACATTCCACAACTTGAATGATAAAAGATAGGAAACTAAGTAAACATTCGAACCACAATACATAAGGAGTTATAGTGGTTCGCCTGTGTGTTCACCAACTGTTAAACAATAGCCGCACAGAATGCTACTCCACTCCTAATATCCTCACACAGGGGATATTAGTGTTCACTATCAAAATAGGTTTCACAGGTTCACCTAAAACCTTCACAATTGTGTCTTTTTAACTTAGGCTTATACAATCCAAAAACCCACACTTTCTGAGTTTTCTGGCTCTCCTCAGATAACCACACACAATGAGATTTTTCTGGCTTAATCTCAAAAGAAATCAAAAACATAATGTAAATTACAATAATGTAAAATACCTAGATTTCTCCTTTGTAGCAGCCCGGAAGAACCAAGTTAGAGTAGAGATTCGAATGTCAAAGTCCAATACTCACTTAATGGTTCTAGGTTCTAATAGATTTTAATTTAAACCAAAATTGTCTAGCTTTAATTGATTTTGATTCTAGAAAAAGGAAAATAACACTTCCTCTTTTCAGATCAGATTGGGATACAAGAAACAAAATCAATTTAAAAAGCTAAAGAAAGAGAATATTAAATATGCACACTTAGCTTAAAATGGAGCACAGACTTAACTCTCAGAAGGCCGGATTAAAATTGCTTGAGTCATTATCAATATTCTGAGATTCATGCTCTATTTATAGGTAAGCAAATCGCATCTTCGACTGGTCCAGAAGTCGCTACGACTGGTCTTAGAACCAACGGATATTTGAAAATTTGAGCATGATAAGATAAGACAGTTTCACGACTGGTCGTAGGTAGTCTACGACTGGTCGAATGACAACTTCGACTGGTCTTAGGTTGCTCACGACTAGTCAAAGTCAAGAAAAATACATCGCTATAGTTTGAGTTGTAGGTTCACGACTGGTCGAAGGAACAGTCGACACTGTTCATACAACTGGTCGAGCAGACCCCAGGACTGGTCGAAGCTTAATAAAAAATTCTAAATTTTTGCAACAAACTTACGACTGGTCCAGGAAAATCTTAAATAGGTCGAAGCAGTGCTAGGACTAGTCAAGAAAGATCCAGGACTAGTCTAAGAGCAGACCAAATTCTCAAATATAAAACATTTGCATTATGTATCCGAAATGACCTACTCTAAAGGTCAACCTAAGGTCAAACATACCTTAATAGTGAAGTAAGGACATTGAACCCTTAAGATATGTAACCTTTAAAGCAAGTGAAGCTTGAAATCTTGATGTAGCTTTTCCTTAAAAGCTTCAATTACGCAATCTTGAATCTTGAGTTGTAACTTGTAAATTCAATTGAACATTCTCGAGTCTTGACTTGAAAGCATCTTGTCTTTCGAAGTCGATCTTACGAGACAATGTCGTGGCTTGACATATCTTGAGTTGAGCATTGTGCTTCACTAATGTAGTCAACATCCATACACTGAGACTCACTTCATCCATACATGCTTCATCCATATTGTGTCTCGAACATTTACATTTATATAATTTCACAAAGTACAAGCAGTGTTTTTGGCACCACAAATTTGACAACATAAAGGGGCTTTCAACCATAGCACTTACAGTGGTGAGTCTTGGAGAGGTGTCCCATGATTGCACATTTTCTGCCAATTGATCAAGGTAATCCCATGCATCATCAGCCTCTTTGTTCATGATTCACCATTACAGATTATCTCTACGAACTGGTGCATTAGTAAGTTAATCCGTTAAAGAAAAAGCTTATTGTTTGCCATACTTCATAGCCATGATGTGGATAGGAATTCGTGAGATCTTTGAACCTTTCCCAGCATTGGAAGAATGTCTCTTCCTCTTTTTAGGCAAAGTTCATGATTGCCTTCCTTAAAGTGTCAGACCGCTTAAGAACATGAAAAAGGAGAGCAATGGGGACCCTAACTATAGCAGGGGACACTCCGATGCCAAAGTCAGTGCAAGCCAATTGGGTCTAGTTGAACGTAGGGTTTATGGGGTATATTTTGTGTATACCTTTCGCTGTAAATGAGGCTCTTATTTATCGTCTCTTAATGCTAGTCACGTATATGATAATGAATCTGTCATTCAGTTGTGTAATATAGAGGGGATAGTTTCTGGAGCCCAAGCACTATCCTCGACAAGGATCTCGAGGGCTGATCCTCTCCATATTCAAATTCAAAAGAGATTTCCAAATGATCGGCTTCCGAGGATATCGCAATAGGTGGATGAGGCCGACTTCCAAGTTGGATTAGCCGAGGTCTTATAGACCAAGCCGAACTGTCGATCGTGGTTAGGGTCTCTCTTCAAGGCAGGTTAGTTCGATACTTATAGTTGTTCGTTGGCCTCGATAGTAAGATGTTAACCAGGGTTGAAGCGAATGCTAGGGGCTGGTGCTTGAGATGCTTGTGGAGGTCGTGCTCAATTGTTGAGCCAAGCTCTTATACGACCTTTTTGTACTTGTGCTATGTTCTCACTCATTCCGGTTGTCTTGGTCAGTACATTTTTACCCATTACAATTTTTTTGTTATAAATTGCAGGTCATGAGTCCACCATGAGGAGTATTCTATTATATCATGTGAGCATAAGCTAGATACACATGAAACATGTTCTGTACACACATTGTGTCACGCCCCAAACTCGGAAACCAGGCTCACAAAATTTTCGATCACCGAATCTGGTGCCGACAGCCTCCGTAGTACCCCATTCTCGACTCCCAGCGCCCATACGTTAAATTCCGATCCTCGGATCCTACAAGGAGGATTTTTCAACGTACATTTATCTTGTAAGAAGCATAACCATAAGTTTACGCAAACCACAAAGGCAACATCATCATCACATATCTACTAATATAAACATTTGAATATAGTTCTGAAAGGGAAATATATATATATCAAAAATCAAAGCTCCAGAAGACCGTTGCATGCTCCAAGCTCAAGCTGTTGCAACCTAACACCACCTGCACGCATCTATCATGCATAAACTTATAGAAAGCTTAAAGGGTGGTGTAAGTATGTTCGATGCACGTGCCAAGCATAAAGATATCAGAGTAAGCGGAAATACTGGCAATCCATAAATCATACAATATCAGAGTAATGCAGAAACATGCTGGCAAGTTCATAAATACCATTAGTCTTATCCAGGTTATGCGATGCCAAAACATAATAAGCTAATATCATATACTGAGGAAGCAATCTAAATTAGCTATGTAATGCAAAGACATAATAAACCAAATATCAAATACCGAGTCCACGAATATTGTCAGCCTCAATCAGGTTATACAATACAGAAGCATAGTAAACCAAATGCTATGTGTTGAGGATGCAATGCAATATGTGATGCGAATGAAATGACCAAGATGGAGTGTGAAGTCGGGATGATAGTACGTAGTATCACAGGCTACGGGGTCCTTCACAAGGGACTTCTATCTAAACCAGTCCCATACCTAAATTTGGATAGTCAGACTCAATGTGGTAAACTCCTGATCTCAAGTTAGTCGTGCGCCCCAACCGAAATCCTGGCCATTACGAAGGTACACATAACAATTAGTTATGCACCACCAGCCCAAGTGGATAGTGAATGAATGAATGAATGAGTAAGATGTTGAGTATACAACTCCTGCTCAATAAGTCCACATATCAACACTGTACATCTCTAGGATCATCACCGGGGTCTATTACACTCTACGCCAGCTTGCCACCCCTATCTGAGCACATAACTGGGTAAGTGGAAGAGACCTCACTATCCGCCTACCAATATCGAGCCTGGCTCATCGATGTGGACCCATTCCTTAAGCTGGTCAAACTCAACCTAAATATTGCCCCCTCACTTAAGAAGGTACGGTCACACCCCCTCCCAACCGACCACGACACAGTGAAAGACGCGGTCTACTGGTATATGGCCCTCATGCACTCATATATATATCCACTCGGTTTAGATGTTGGCTCCTGGCCACGGAGGTTTAGGAATTTTCACCCGGGGACATCTATGGCACCTGTATGCTAGAACCAAACATTTTCGGTGTCCCATTTAGCCATCCATGATATGTCTGTGAAGGCTACAGCCCTGATATCGCTAAGGCATACAGTACTCATATCACAAAATGTGTGATACATAAGTCATACAATCTAGTCATACATCAATCCGGCGCATACCGTGTGCTCATGTGGGATGACTCCGCCTATCAGGGAGTCTCATAAACAACTTGCCCTATCGCATATGCAAAGGTCAACTACATCTCATAGCAAACATACAGATGATGCGTATGGGCATGTATCATGATGTTATGCTGTCACATACTCATAATCGGTATCGATAACCGGCACCAATAATTGACATCGATAATCGGCCTATACAATCGGCCTCGATAATCAGTCTCTGTAATCGGCCTCGATAATCAGCCTCGACAATCAGAATTGGCCTCGACAATCGAAATTGGCCTCAATAATCGGAATCAGCCTCGACAATCGGCCTCGACAATCAGAATCGGCCTCGATAATCAACCTTGACAATCAGAATCAGCCTCGACAATCAGAATATGCCTCAACCTTGTCAATCGGAATCGACCTTGATAATCAACCTTGTCAATCGGAATCGGCTTCGATAATGGGAATCGGCCTCCATAATTGGAATCGGCCTTAACAATCGGAATTGGCCTCGACAATTGGCCCTGATTCGGCCTTGACAATCGAAATCGGCCTAACAAAGGGCCAAAGGGAAGGTCACAATGTGGACATTTAACCATCATCGCCCATCAATGTGGACATTTAACCATCATTGCTCCAAGGAGTGGCCCACATAGAGCCAAATGTACACAAGGGCCTAATATATATCACCATGGGCCTCACTCAAAGGCCTAATAGACATTACGATGGGCCTTGGCACATGGACCATAAATACATCACATTAGGCTTCATCATCTGGGCCTCATATACAACGCATCGGGCCTTACTCATGGGCCGTATATACATCACAATGGGCCTCGGCACATGGGCCATAAATACATCACATCCGGCCTTGTCATGTGTGCCTCACATACATCAAATAGGCCTCGACACATGGGCCATAAATACATCACATCAGGCCTCACATACATCAAATGGGCTGCAATACATAGATCTCATATGCATCAAATGGGCCGCACTATATGGGCCAATATACATCACAACGAGCTTCATTAAATGAGCCGCAATTGCAACAAGGTGGGCCTTAAGGGATGGGCCACAAATACATCACATTGGGTCTCAATGAATGGGCCATAAATACATCACATTGGGCCTCACGAATGGGCCACAAATACATGAAGGTTGGCCTCGTGGATGGGTCATAAATACATCAAGGTGGGCATCATAGATGGGCCACAAATACATCAAGGTGGGTCGTATCCACAGGCCGCACCAATGGTTCTCATATACATCAAGTGGGTCGCATAATGGGCCGCATAGGTATACAATACATGCATCATGGCGGGTCGCAAGAATGAACATTGTAGATATACAATACATGCATCACGGCGGGCCACAAAATGAACAGCGTAGATATACAATACATGCATCACAGTGGGCCGTAAAATGGACAGCGTAGATATACAATACATGCTTCAAGGTGAGTCCCATCCCACACGTGCAGCACGTGTGGGGTGGGCCCCACACGAGCTGAATGTATGAACGGTGTGGAGAAACACATGAAAAACAGCGGGGTCCACTGTCCTGGATATACGGACAGAGTGGGTATACAATACATACACCAAGGTGGGTCCCACCCATATGTGTCACACGTGTGGGGTGGGCCCACGTCCATGATAGATGGACGGTAATGGATATAGAATAATACATCAAGGTGGGTTTTGAAATTGCGGTAATGACCGCTTTAGTTGAAGTGAAAATATGCCAATATGTCCTAGAGGGGAGGTGAATAGGACTTTTTAATATTTTATGGTTATTTAAAATCCTATCAATCTAATCCTAAATAGATGTGCATGCATCAGGATTTCTCTAGAGTAACTCTAAAGGCTTCCAAGGCAAATAGAGGATCCAATCATAAAACTAATTGAAAGATAAATAAGATGCAAATCATAGTTTATGATGGATGTGATTGTGTGTGAGGTGTGATCTCAGATAATCAAATATGAAAACATTTAAGGAAATCACATAAGTAATGGAAGATAAATATCAATCTCAAACACGGTCATTTTTATAGTGGTTCAATTACTTGTCTACTCCACTTTCGGCGAATGCACTCAACGCTTGAGTGTACCGGATCTCACTAAAGGAGGTTTCACAACAGGTTCACCTCAAACCGGAGATTTTAAATCATGTTCACCTCTAACTAGTACAACCTACACTTAGGCTGACACAACATGTCTACACAACACACTTTATGCTCCCATGAGCAAGGGACAACACACAGCACCCGACTTTTAGGCCACGCAGGCCAAGGATCCACACAAGGAACCTCAACGGAGGTTTCACAACAGGTTCACCTCAAATCGAAGATTTTAAAACAGGTTTACCTCTAACCAGTTTATGCTCTCCACAAAGCAAGGGTCAACACAAAGCACTCCTAAGTACACTCCCGCCGGAGGCCTCTTATGAGGACTTGCAAGGGGTGAGAAACACCTTAGACCCAATCCTACAGAAGGAATGATTATAAGGGTCCTCTGGACTCTAATGACTTACAGATAAGTAGATGAGCCCCATTCAGCACGTTGTCGAAGATCTCCTCCTTTGTTGATGAAGAATCTTCTGCTTCCTTGAACCGCAACTCAGAAGATGTAACAATACATGGTGACGGGTGTCAAGGTTATGATGGAATCCTACTCTATTAAATGTTTTCCTATAAGGGAGATAGAATGATTCCAATCACTATGCATTCAAGGCATCCTAGCTTAATGATTTTCCATTAAGGTGGTAGCTGCAGGATCCTTGAATGCGGAAGTTCATTCCCCAATCCACTCTATTGAATGTCAATGATGAGGGTGGATTGGAGGATGAACTTCCATGAAAGAAAAGGTTTAAGGGTATATGATCTAGGGTTAAACATTCAAAAGTACTTTCTATTTTCTTTATCCAACAACCAAGGGCAAGCTCTCATTAAATAGGCAAAAGTTTCCAACGGATATAAAATGTTCAAATTTTTAACAGAGTTTGATATCATCGAGCAGGGTCGATATAATCGAGCGTATACTCTCGATAGCATCGACTGGCCTCTCGATGACACGAACTCAAATGTCAAACGCTTTTGAAACCTTTTGCCAACTGGTCGAGGAAATCGAACGTGCATTGATGTCGTCAGATTTCGAACTCCGATTTTATCTACACGAGGTTCGATTCCTCGACATTTGAAAATGTGAGAGCACTTGCCTTTGAAATATTTCAAGTAAACGATATGATCGAGCATCACTCGATATCGTCAGAATTTAAATATCGATGATATCGTGGGCAGTGTCGATTCATCGAAAATTCCAAAGAATTTTCCTATAAGCTTACTGGATAGTTTGTGTCCATATTCGATGACATCGACCATGCCTCAATATGATCGATATTTGAATAATGATTTTATCGAGTGACCCTCGATCCAAGAAAGACAACCTAAAAAATTTTGCTGAAAAAATGTGTGTCCAATCCGATATCATCGAAGGTCTTCTGATATCATTGAAATTTGAATTCTGAGGATATTGAGGAGCTCTTCAATATATCGAAGATTACATAATTTACCTTAACAGAACTTTGGACACACCAGACTTGATGTCGATTTTATCGAGTCTACTCGATGGACTCGATATTCAAATTTCGATGATATCGAACCATCTATCGATACATCGATAATTCCGTCCAGAGATCTTTGTGGTTGTTGGACATCTTATGTACTCATTTCGATAATTTCAAGTGAGCTTTCGACAACATCGATAACAATGTTCGATTTTATTGAACTGTGTATCGATAAATCGACAAAGGTAGAAAACTTAATGATTTTTCCTGAAGTTTGGGAAATTTTCTAACCACAAAAACTTAGGGTGTTCTATTCAATTTTAAGGGATTTAAGTACCTGGTATTTTAGAACATGCGATGTGAGCCTAAGATTTACCTGTGGTGAGTTCTGGCACACATCCAGTTGAGGTAGACACTTGATCAATCTTCCTATGGGGCTCCTCTGTCTAGCTGACTCAACACTCACGCTAATTGACAAACCAGGGCACTTTTAACCTCCCTCTTTGTCAATTATGTGACAAAACACCCTAGAACAACTTCTAGATCAACACCCTAAATTGTGTGTTCATGAACTTTACACAATTTTACAAAGTTATCTAGTGAGCACACACACACATTCAGTAGTTGTTCCCCCTAACAGCAATCTCCCCCTATCTTCATGCAGCTGCTCCCCCTAACACCTGTACCACCATCCACAAATAGATACACACACAAGTTTCCTTTGGGGTGTGGATTTGTTCTCCCCCTTTTCGTCAGCCATTGGCAAAGGATAATGTAATAAGGGATATTGACTGATGTTAGAGAATATGGGAGAACCAAAATTCAGGGAGCATAAGCACAATAGATAGATGTAAAAGATCATCTTATTACAGAAAACATGTATGTTTATCAGGATAAAGGAGAGCAGTGAAATAGGTAGATAATATGGAGATAAAGAGCAAGCATCACACGCATCATATTCCATTGTCTATATGAACTAAAGAAAATAGGGGATGGCAAAATATTGTAGAAAAGAGATATGAGATATTGTAACACCCCGTACTTTCTAGTACTCAGGTGTTACCGTATAACCAAGCTTAACATAAATACAAGTCAGACCTAAGTAAGCACTTACGTTCATCCTAGTTTAAATCCGACCGTTGAAAAATAGTCCACACCTATATTTTTAATGTACATAAAGTATTATGAAAATAATATTATATTAACTAAGCATGATGGATAATAATTTTACGATGTATAATTAAATTATAAATATCAACGTAGTATTAAATATTCTATACAAAAATTATGAGATATTTTAATAAGATGGTATATTATTTAACAATGAAATTTTAAAAGAGATATTGTACAATTTTCAATCCATACACATGTGTAATAGGATATTGTATGTTGGGGAATTATATATTAATAAATTCATGATTAATAGCATGTTAATATTAGAAATTGTACTTATATATACGGGTATGAGTTTTTAATTATTTTAATTACAAGAAAATCCATATTAACATTGGTATTAGTTAACAATGCCTGATGAAAGCCTTAAATGGACCCTTAAACCCTTTTAACCGTCAACATTCAATCTCGAGATGATCCGACCACTAGATCAATGGAAAGAAACCGTTAGAGCTAGGAATCAACCCGTATGGCCCACCTAAACCTCAAAGTTGTCTGAACCTTGGCTAAAGGTCCTAATTGGACCTGTGAAACCAAATGAATGGAGTGGATTTCATCCAAACACCATTTTGGACCCCAACCGAATTGTGCATGTGCACATTTCACGTGCACCCATTGTGCACTGGTCGGCCGAGCACGGTCAAAGCGGGCTGACCCGCTATTTCTTAAAGCAGAGAGATTTCACTCTCTCTCCTCTGCTGCAGCAGCCGACGGACGCTCGTCCATTTCTTCAATCACAGCCCACTTTCTGGTCCCCACATTGATGATCCAAACCGTCCATCTAACAGAGGACACATGTACAACCAAAACTGTGTCTGTTCCACCTAATATTATGCATGGATGTGCACGCGAGAATTGACGCAAAACAATCCCACTAACACACATTTCTAAAAATCGAAACAGTTCTCACGCCAGCAGGGCGATCCGCGTGAACTCCTCTCCCTCAACCTCAGTCGTTCATTAAGGGCAATCTCAGCCGTCCGTTCTATGTTCTAGCTGAGATTGCCCTTAATGAACGGCTGAGGTTGAGGGAGAGGAGTTCACGCGAATCGCCCTGCTAGCGTGAGAGCAGTTTCCATTTTTGGAAATGTGTGTTAGTGGGATTGTTTTGCGTCGATTCTCGCGTGCACATCCGTGCGTAATATCAGGTGGAACGGACATGGTTTTGGTTGTACGTGTGTCCTCTGTCGGATGGACGGTCTGGATCATCAATGTGGGACCCAGAAGGTGGGCCGTGATTGAAGAAATGGACGAGCGTCCGTCGGCTGCTGCAACAGAGGAGAGAGTGAAATCTCTCTGCTTTAAGAAATAGTGGGTCAGCCTGCTTTGACCATGCTCGGCCAACCAGTGCACAGTGGGTGCACATGAAATGTGCACATGCACAATTCGGTTGGGGTCGAAAATGGTGTTTGGATGAAATCCACTCCATTCATTTGGTTTCACAGGTCCAATTAGGACCTTTAACCAAGGTTCAGACAACTCTGAGGTTTAGGTGGGCTATACGAGTTGATTCCTAGCTATAACGGTTTCTTTCCATTGATCTAGTGGTCGGATCATCCCGAGATTGAATGTTGACGATTAAAAGGGTTCAAGGGTCCATTTAAGGCTTTCATCAGGCATTGTTAACTAATACCAATGTTAATATGAATTTTCTTATAATTAAAATAATTAAAAACTCATACACATATATATAAATACAATTTCTAATATTAACATGCTACTATTTACATGTTATTAATCATGTATTTATTAATATATAATTCCCCAACATACAATATCCTATTACACATATGTATGAATTGAAAATTGTACAATATCTCTTTTAAAATTTCATTGTTAAATAATATACCATCTTATTAAAATATCTCATAATTTTTGTATAGAATATTTAATACTATGTTGATATTTATAATTCAATTATACATCATAAAATTATTATCCATCATGCTTAGTTAATATAATATTATTTTCATAATACTTTATGTACATTAAATATATAGGTGTGGACTATTTTTCAACGGTCGGATTTAAACTAGGAGAGAATTTCGTCCTCGAAATTCAGTGCTTCTATTATTATTAGGGATGATGATAATATCCATTATTTTCTTACACGTAGAAACGTGTGCCACTAGGCGCCCAAAACTGAGGTCGTTACAATCTACCCCCCTTAAAGAACTGGTTATACGGTAACACCCGAGTACTGGAAAGTACGGGGTGTTACAGATATATATAGCCATAATCCAAAATATCCAAAATATATACTACCCAAGGTTGGCAACAGAGTGACATCCATCCCAAACCAAAAAATAAAAAATAAAAAATCAAGCCCATCCATGGGCACCCAAAAACAGGGTATATTCCTCACTTAGAGGACATCACAACCAAAAAAAAAAACTTGTCAAACTCTATAAGTTATTAATTCATCACACACACATATATGAGCGTAGGGCATTCAAAAAGATATTTATGCCCTAAGCATTCCAAAGAGACTCCAGGTACGTGATGAAGGGAAGGACACACTACAGATAACGAAAGCCTGGGTATACTTATTGTGCAGGTAGGGAATCCAGAATTTGCTTTGTAGCATGTTGCAGAGCCATCAGCATGTGTTTGATCTCTGAAAGACAGGCTTCATAGTCATCAAGTCGTTTCATCATGTGAGATTGTCCGTCCAAAAGGTTTTGTACAATGTCTTGTTCTGTGAAAGCCTCAATGATATTAACAAAGTCGGGGCTGCGCACAGGATTGCCCTTGCCTGAGGTTGGATCGGTTTTTCCACCACGAAACACGTTGTCAATGATATTCAGGTTGCAAATGTCTTCGTAGTTGAACCAGGCACATGGGTGTGAGATATCATTAGTAGGAGGCAGCCTAATTTGTCGGGAAAGCTTGGACATAAAACACGGGAATGGAAGTGTAGTGATGTATTCTTCTATAGACACACGGATTAACTATTGTAGAAGAAGAGTAGGTAGACATACTTGAATACCTTGATGAACATCATACAGAATATTGAGAATGTATGGAGAAAGCTTGCTGCCCGAAACTTCATGGGGATAGACATTTGTGCTGAAGATGCTGTGAAGAATTTTATAGGCAGGATTGAGATGTTTAAGATGAAGAACATTCTTTGCATTTCTAGGAATTGTGGCACCATTACATAATGCTCGAGTAACTTCACCCCATACTCTAAGACCATTCATATTCCATTCCGATACAAGTATCCTAGTGACTTCTACACCAACCAGATGACTTATCAATCTAGAGGTGATGTGCTTGGTCCAATTTATGACAACGACTGAAATGAGTGGATGATTATTTTCAATGTTGTAGATTAAGTTCAGAAACTGATGCACAAGATCAGACTAAAATCCTCCTCTAATATTCACAATATTGCCCCACCCAATCAGTTCTAAGAGATTGATGATCCCAAAGGGTTCAATGCATTTCCTATGAACAGCTCGTTCTGCCATAATTTCTAAGTCTGAAAATGAAGATGAGGCAGTTGCATTCTTCTTACCTTTCTTGCTCTCAGTTGAGGCACTTTGTGGAAGAAATAGACCTTTGTCTTTAGACATTGTTGCTTAGGATGAAAGAAGATTTGGATTTGAAGACTGTTCTAAGAGATGCAATGCCAAAATGAGATCAACAAGTGAAACTCTTTTTCCATTCTTCTGACTTTTATTGAGCAGTGACTTTCAATATCATCGAACATTGGTTCGATGATATCGATATACCGTAATTGATATTTTTAATAAAGAGTTCGAGGGAAGACCAACCGACCCAACGATTCAGCTACTCGAGAGGTCGTCGATGGTATCGATTCTTGGTTAATGTAATCGAAAAGTTCACATGATGTATCGACAGACATATCGATGGTGAATATTTTTCAGCATTTCGACAAACTTTCGTGTATAATTTAGTATATCTTTGAATCAACTAGTATACACAGCAAAATTTTGTACAAACAATTGTACAAATCAAAATTATAAACATCAAGATGTTTATATATAAAAAGATTGAGGTGAGGGATCTCAGATGTATCATTAGAAGTTTAGCAAAACTTACATCTTTTTAGCAACTCTCCAGATCTAGATGTATGATCTGGACTTGTTTTTCCATGCTCAATATTTTTAGGCATATGGATCAGTTCTTCCTTTGCCTTAAATGACATAGCAGTGGTTATTTGTGCGACAACCCTTCATCACTGATTTACCTGATAGGTTAAGGATTTCGCATTCCTGTTTGTTGAAGGTAACCACATGCTCATTGTCACATATTTAAGAAATGCTCAGAAGATTATGCGTTAATCCTTTTATGCAAAAGGCATTCTCATTTTTAAGCGAATTTATTCCTTTGATAATTCCCTGTCCAATTACCTTAGCGGTGCTTCCGTCTCCATAGGTGACTATCCCATCATTAAGATCTAAATAATTTAAAAGGAGAGATTTGTCACTTGTGACATGTCTTGAGCATCCGCTATCTAGATACTACTTAGTATTACTACCTATTATATGATTTGAGTGAGTAACAAGGCAATGTTTCTTTTCTTTCACTACCCATTTTGTGACAGGATTTTTAACCGTGGTAGACTTATTTTCTTTAATCAAGTTGGGCAACTGAATAGTGTTTCCTTGTCTTACAAATCCATCAGTTTTCTTGTTTAGTTCAGCGACTTGATTTAATTACTCCTTCATTCTGTTAGTCATTCTAGGTGGTGATGGATGTGCATTCCTTCTATCCATATTCCTAGGTGGACCCTTGACATCTTGTATTTTTCTGGTTGGTTTGAATTTTCCAAAATGATTTTGACCAGAATTATGTTGTGTCCTCTTAGGTGACAAACATTTAAACTTATAATGACCCGAATCACCACATAAATGACAAACTGGAGTAGTTCTTGTTTTACTTCCTAAAGCGGCAGATTTTTTAACCATTGGTGCTGCATTTCCAGATTTTTTTTTAAACTTATCATATCCTAAGCCACTCTTTTCTTTTCCTGGTCTTCCCATACCTAAGAGTTTTTCTAATTTCTCACCACTCTGGGAAAACTTATAGTTTAGCTTAGCACATTTTCTGGATTCTTCTAAATCAAACAGGAGTGTGTGATTTTCATTTTGAATGAGCATTTTTTTACCTTTTAATAACTCAACCTGTTTGTTTAGTTTGTCAGACTTAGATTTAAGAAAGGTATTAACTCTTTTGAGTCGATCATTATCTGAGTGATATTGTTATAGATCATCAATTAGGTGTGTATTGATTTCCAATGTTTTATCTAAATCTTTTTGCAGCAATTCATTTTTATTTTTAGTTATTCCAAGTCTTTTAAGAATATTGATGCTATGAATGTAGAGTTGATTGTAAGCATCTTGTAGTTTATCATGTTCTTCTTCTTCTTTCTGAGTTTCCTCATTATCTGATGGAAATGATTCAGTGGCTTGCGGTTCTTCATCGTTCTCAGTTTCGATGGGAATGACTGGGGAAATAGAGATTATAAGAATTTTCAGAGATTTCTAGTCTCCATCGCTCTCTGAGTCGCTAGATTCTGAGTTTGACTCTTCCGTATTATCCCATGTGGCTGTCATTGCCTTTCATTTGGTTTTTCTATTTGGGCATTCAGTAGACAGGTGTCCAAACTTTCGACAAGTATAACATTATGGCTCCTTGGACTTTTTACTAGATTTACCTGTGAAGTGTTTGTTGTCCACCTGTCTTCCTTTAAGTGGATGACCACAATTTTTCTAAAAGAACTATCTGAACTGTTGTGCCAACAGGGCCACTTCTTAATCTTCATTTTCTCTTTCACTTTCAATGTCCTCATTTGTTGTATTCTTTGAAGTTTTGAGGACAGTAGTTTTGGATTTAGGGGTTTGTTTGAAGTGTAGTTCAAAGGTTTGTAGGGAACCTACTAGTTCTTCTACTTTCATTTCATCTATGTTTCTACATTCTTCAATGGTTGTTACTTTAGGATTGAACTGTTCCGGTAATGATCTTAGTATTTTTCTACAGATTTTTGGAACCGGAACTTTCTCACCTAATCCACCCATGGAGTTGCAAATGATGTTCAGTTTTGTGAAAAACTCCATGAAGGTCTCATGCTCTTCCATTCTGAGACTTTCAAACTGTGATGTTAGGAGTTGCAGTTTGGATCTCTTCACAGTGCTTGTTCCTTCATGGGTTGTTTCCAACAAATCCCATGCTTCTTTGGCTGTCCCACACATACTGATTTAATTGAAAATGTCTTGGGACACAGCACAGTAGATAGCCTTCATAGCTTTAGCTTTAAATGCTTATTTTTCTTTATCGAATGTTGTCCACATTTCTTTGGATTTTGGTTTGGTGATAGCTGTGCCATTTTCAAGTACTACTTGTTCGGTTGGTGGCACATATCGTTTTACAACTATATCACAAACATCATGATCCAAAGATCTCAGAAAGTAATGCATTCTAGCCTTCCAGTATACATAATTTGATCCATCAAATACTGGAGGTCTAGTGACCGATGAGCCCTCTACTGTGGCCATATTACCAACTTCAGTCAAGATCACTCTCTAGGCAGTGAAGCCCTTAAGGGAGACACACTTTGATACCAATTGAAATTGCGGTAATGACCGCTTTTGTTGAAGTGGAAATATGCCAATATGTCCTAGAGGGAGTGAATAGGACTTTTTAATATTTTATGGTTATTTAAAATCCTATCAATCTAATTCTGAATAGATGTGCATGCATCAGGATTTCTCCAGAGTAACTCTAAAGGCTTTCAAGCCAAATAGAGGATCCAATCATAAAACTAATTGAAAGATAAATAAGATGTAAATCATAGTTTATGATGGATGTGACTGTGTGTGAGGTGTGATCTCAGATAATCAAATATGAAAATATTTAAGGAAATCACATAAGTAATGGAAGACAAATATCAATTTCAAACACTGTCATTTTTATAGTGGTTTGACTACTTGTCTACTCCACTTCCGGTGGACGTACTCAACCCTTGAGTGTACCGGATCTCACTAAAGGAGGTTTCACAATAGGTTCACCTCAAACCAGAGGTTTTAAATCAGGTTCACCTCTAACCAGTACAACCTATACTTAAGTTGACACAACGTGTCTACACGACACACTTTATGCTCCCATGAGCAAGGGTCAACACACAACACCCGACTTTTAGGCCACACAGGTCAAGGATCCACATAAGGAACCTCAACGGAGGTTTCACAACAGGTTCACTTCAAACCGGAGGTTTTAAAATAGGTTTACCTCTAACCAGTTTATGCTCTCCACAGAGCAAGGGTCAACACAAAGCACTCCTATGTACACTCCCACCGGAGACCTCATATGAGGACTTGCAAGGGGTGAGAAACACCTTAGACCCAATCCTACAGAAGGAATGATCATAAGGGTCCTCTGGACTCTAATGACTTATAGATAAGTAGATGAGCCCCATTCAGCGCGTTGTCGAAGATCTCCTCCTTTGTTGACGAAGAATCTTCAGCTTTCTTGAACCGTAACTCAGAAGATGTACCAATACATGGCGACGGGTTGGTCAAGGTTATGATGGAATCCTACTCTATTAAATATTTTCCTATAAGGGAGATAGAGCGATTCCAATCATCTATGCATTCAAGGCATCCCAGCTTAATGATTTACCATTAAGGTGGTAGCTGTAGGATCCTTGAATGCGAACGTTCATTCCCTAATCCACTCTATTGAATGTCAATGATGAGGGTGGATTGGAGAATGAACTTTCATGAGACAAAAGGCTCCAAGGTATATGATCTAGGGTTAAACACTCAAAAGTATTTTCTATTTTCTCTATCCAACAACCAAGGGCAAGCTCTCATTAAATAGGTGAAAGGTTCCAACGGATATAAAACGGTCAAATTTTTTACAAAGTTCGATATCATCGAGCAGGGTCGATATCATCGAGTGTATACTCTTGATAGCATTGACTGGCCGCTCGATGACATGAACTCAAATGTCAAACGCTTTTGAAACCTTTTGCTAACTGGTTGAGGAAATCAAACGTGCGTCGATGTCATCGGATTTCGAACTCCGATTTCATCGACACAAGGTTTGATTCCTCGACATTTGAAAATGTGAGAGCACTTGCCTTTGAAATATTTCAAGTAAACGATATGATCGAGCATCACTCGATATCATCGGAATTTAAATATCGATGATCTTGAGGGCAGTGTCGATTTCATCGAACCATGTATCGATAAATCGACAAAGGTAGAAAACTTAATGATTTTTCCTGAAGTTTGGAAAATTTTCTAACCACAAAAACTTAGGGTGTTCTATTCAATTTTAAGGGATTTAAGCACCTGGTGTTTTTGGACATGGGATGTGAGGCTAAGATTTACCTGTGGCGAGTTCAGGCACACATCCAGTTAAGGCAAATGCTTGATCAATCTTCCTATGAGACTCCTCTATCTAGCTGACTCAATGCTCACGTTAATTGATGAAGCAGGGCACTTTTAGGTTTCACAAGCACCATCCAGAGGGACGGTGCAGATGTAGTTACTTCAACATGGGTCCCACATGGGGCCCACCACACATATATATAATATATATTTATTATAAATACATCAATGTGGGTCCCACATGGAGCCCACCACGTATATATAATATATATTTATTATATTATTATAATAATAAAAGAGGTCCAGCGTCCAGATGGTTAGACGTCCGTCCAACGGACGATCTAGATGATCACTTCATCAAGGTGGTCCTGTGATCTGACAGAGTGAACGGACGATGAGAATACAACACTTATATCACGACACAATCCACACAATTGGACGACACTGATACAACACATGCACCATGGTACAACAACACCGTCCCATGCCTGGACGGTGCAGATGCACGTTATATCAAGAGGGCCTCACCCGTCCTTCATACAGATGGTGTGGATTAAGAATACATGCATCTGGAGGGCCCCACCCCCACACGAGTTAGTTCCAAATCCCAAATATGGTCAGAGGGCTAGGGTCAAAACCCATACCTCATTAGTAACACCGTCAGATGGACGGTAGGGGTGAAATACATACCTCATGACCAAATCCCACGATCTGGCTAACGTCCTCTGCATGGGCGGTTAGGATAAAATACATTCATCATGGTGGTATCCATCCAAGTGGGCCACACAACCACATCACCACCAAGGAAATGAAAGAGAAGAAGAGAAAGAGAGATAGAGAGAGAGGAAGATCGGCATATTAGAGGGACCCCGCTACTATGGGCCCCCCTTTGTTACAACACAAACATCAAGATGGGTCCCACCACAAGTGGGCCCTACATACAAATCAAGATCCTACGCTACGATCATCTACTGATTCTGCTTCTTCTAAGCTCCATGGACTCCTTAGCTCCTTGTCTTTAACTTTGATGGAAGTTGATGGAGGTTGGAAGGCTAGGATGGGAGATCTTGGGATAAGAAGTGGGCCACACTGTCTCCTCTCTTTTCTCTCCTTAGCTTGGACGTTTCTCTCCTTGGGGATTGCATGGAATGGAGTGAGAAATGAGGGAGAGAGGAGTGATGTGAGGGAGAGGGATGGGTGTAATAGGTGTGAGTGATGGGTGTACTTGACTAGGTATAGGTTGCTTTGACTTTGGGTGAGAGAGATATGGGTGTTGTACTTGATTGATTTGACATTTGGTAGAAATTCTCTTACACGGCGTTTTTCTCGAAATAAACGTGGGCCCACATCTCCTAGCCAGGGTATTGCATTGGCGTGCGAGACGCGGTGTTGGAACCATGGTGACGGCGCGGTCGTAAGTATAAGACCCCGTCTATTCTGTATGAGTTTCTATGCTTATGTACACAATGATTGACGCCCTTAGCTACACCTGGATTGGTGTTCATAGTACACACCTAACTGACCAGAACCTCAAGACCCCGAAACCTATTTCATATCGACCGGCCCGTCACCGCGATCGTGGAGGTACAACTCGTGCGTCTCTACGATACTCCATTAGTGAGATACGCCGTGAAGAATCATTAGTGTGTCATATGCGCAAGGCGCCATGTACTCCATTTCACACATATGCACAACACATGCACATGCCACACATGGGTGAGAGAATCTCTACCCATGTGTGTGATGTCACACACCCATACCTCCCATCTCTCATGTGCTCCCCAAAGTCAACACCTCTCCATTCCATACCCTATGTACGACATCATCATACCATGCCATCCCCTGCTCCTTTAATCCACCATTAATTACAAATCATGAATTAATTGCCATAATCTTAGTCTAAGCTAACTAAGATCACATTAATTGAATTTAACCACATTTTAACAATTTCTCTACATATATCACTTCATTCCTTAACATTTCACCATTTTTCTACACAAAGAGAGAGAGAGAGAGGACTGATCTTGGTGGGCCATCAACTCCATCAATCTCATCCTTTCTATTCATCTCAACCATCAATTCCATCCCTTCCATCTATCTAATTCATCAAGGTGAGTACACCCACTCCACTCTTGGTTTGTTTTCTTTTTAATTATTTGTATGATTATTACTGGTGACGATTTGATGATAATGATATGATCAATGGTGTGGATACATAGGAGAGTATGATGTGTTTAATGGTGATAATGATGATCAATAATGGTGATGATATAATGTTTTTAATGGTGTGGATTCATGGGAGAATACATATAACAAGAATAATAATAAAAATAAGTTTTTCTTTTTATAGACTTTATGTGGGACCCATTGATTGTGGGCCCCACTAGAATTTTGTAGGCCATCCAAATCATCCAAAGTGTGGCCCATTGTGTTGGCCAAACACACACACTCACACCTATACACACATGTGCACACCACACCATAAAAATACTTAAATAAATAAAATAAATAAATAAAAGGAGGAGCAATGGACGTTGTGCTGCCAACGTCCAAAGGACGCTGCAGCAAGCAGCGTCCCTGCTGCTGGTTAAAAGAAATGAGCGAAGGGGTTGTGGGCCCACAATGCCCTCCCCCCTTGTTGTACATGTTTGATCCACGCCGTCCATCCTATTTTCCAACTCATTTTAGGCATTGAGCCGAAAAATGAAGCCAATCCAAATCTTTGGTAGGCCACACCACCAAAAATACCATTTTAATAGTGTTAAACTATTAGGGCCTGCTGTGAGGTTTCTGTGTGTCAAAATATGCTGCATATTGGACTTGTTGGATGTGTCACAAACCAGAGAATGCAACAGACAGACTTGATTATCTTGATGTGTGCCCCACCTATGAAAAACCACAATAAAAAAATAATATATATATATGCAAGGGGCGTCAACCCCTTGCTGCTGACGTCCAGCGTCCAAGGACGCCGCTGCTGCTGCTTGGAATGGGTAGGGACGGTGGGTCCCACTACTAGTCCCACCATGATGTATGTCGACCATCAACACCATGCATTTGATGGGTCCCCTTTAAATGGTGGGATCCCCCAAAAATCAACCGTGCACGGAACTCAGGTGGCCCACACCATCAAACATGATGTGAAGACATGCTAAAACATATAAAAGTACTTGCTGGGGCCTATCTGAAATTTTGATGCATCTGAAACTTGGACTGACCCCTCCACCAAGTGGAACACACACAATGGATGGACTGGATCTCTTAAGTGACCTACCTTGATGTGAAATATAAAATAAAATAATAAACTAATAAAATAAAATAAAAAGAAAGGGCATGGAGGAGGTGACGTTCTCCCTGGACGTCCAGAGAGTGCGGACCCACCTTTGGGGTAAAGTTTTGTGGGGCTGATCATGGCCACACCATAATGTATGTGCTAAATCTACACCATTCATCCATCTTACTAGCCCCATTTATTGTATGGTCCCAAAAATTAGGTCGATTAGAAGTTCATGTAGGCCATGCCACTTGGACAATGGAAATTGTACTCAAAATACTTAGATTTTTCTGGGGCCCACCTTGGTGATGAAAGGTATATCTGGGTCATTCATCCACTCCTTCAGACCATTTTAAGTCATGAGAAAAAGAATGAAGCAAATCCACACCTTAGGTGGACCACACTATAAGAAATAGTAGGAATAAAAATCTCTACTATTAAATCCTTTGAGTTCTACCGTGATGCGCAACTGCCACTAAAGTTGGGTCAGCCATTAGACCGTGGAGCCAACTCGTTACATGTATTTTATATCCAAGTCATCCATCATTTAGACCATCCATGTGTTATGAGCCCCACCCGACGTATGTACCTTATATCCATGTCATTCATCTAATGGGTGGTATCAACTATGATGTTGTTTGTTGTACAAATTGTTCATGGGGTGAACCCCACCATGTCAATGGGACCCACAATTATACAAAATATAATAATAATAATAATAATAATAATAATAATAATAATAATCAGGAAAGAGAATTTCATGCTTACCAATGAAAACTTTCCTAGACATAATGTGATGCATGTAAAGCCCACCTAGGTGCATGTGTTGTATACCCACACTGCCTATATTTTCCAGTCACTTAGGAAGTGGGCCCACCTCCTGCCCATGGACACAAGATGAAGTAGAACTCAATTTTAGGTGGGCCACGCTACAAGTAGAAACAATAGTAAGAACCATTAGAAATTCTTAAGCCATAATGTGCCCCTATATGCTGGGATGCTTCCTTGACCATGGACTCCACCTTGTAGTATGATGTAGATTCATGCCATTCATCGGTTTATCCTTATCATTTTAGGGTATGGTCCCATAGACTAGTCAGATCCAAATCTCATGCCACGGGGGCAATATTGATCACTTGTCCACCGTTAAATATTTCCTAGAGTTGCAGTAATGTTTGTGAGAAATCTATCCATCTATTCTTTTAACCGACATGGACCGCCTAATATACATGTTTTACCAGCCATTCATCTATTTTGATTAGATCATTTTAGAGTATGGGGATGCCTATATATTTACTGCAATCTAAGTTATTTTCATGGTACCCATTGTAATAGTTATTCCTCATTTAGACCGTCAGTTGGTAGGAATCATGTGGATCACTACACTATAGGAATTTGGGATCTTGGGTGGCCCAACTAGTCGTGTGAATTGGTGGAAGTTGTGTGGGCCACCACACCATGTGAGTGCATGATTTTTATAGCCCACCTAACTGTATGAAATTGGGGCAATTGTATGACTACTTGTCTAAGTGGATTTATGATTGTTGTGGCCCTTAACCATATGATCACTGACAGAATAAATGACAGGTAGATTTGGCGAAATGGTGTTGAATATATAGCTTATAAATCTTGTGATCATGCGTGACGTGGATAGCCGTAAATCATGTGGGTATGTGGGGAATGTGTAGCCTAACCATATGATCATGTGGTGCTTAGGTGACTGTTATGCTATGTGAAATTGTGGTACTGGCCACCTGACTATGTGAAAGTTTAGTAAAGTAGTTGCCTCATTATGCGAGCTATGTTATAATTAAAATAATAATAATAATAATAATAATAATAATAATAATAATAAGTAACCATCTCACCTTAAGTCTCTTATTATAACAAGTAGAGTGACATTTCTGTGGCAACTCAACCATATGGACTTCTGATAATGGAGTGGCCATAAGACCATGTGGGCATATGAGAATTGTGTGATTGCTCAGGTTCGTGGACTATGCTGATGGTGTAACTTATTCTGTATGTGAACTTAGGGCGTGTGTCAGATTGATTATGGACCCTACCTTCATGTGAGTATTGCATATTTCATCATTTATTCATTAGGCTAGCTAAATCTAGAATATGATTCCAAAATGACATAGATCCAATTCCTAAATAAGTCAGACGACATGAAATAGTGTTAATTGAACGTATAACTTTCAAACACTTATGAACCCACTCAATGTATGTATTTTATCCACACTGTTCAATTGTTTTGCCAACTAAATAGGTTTATGATGGAGCCCGTTGAGGTGTGCTTTGTGCATCTGCACTGTTCTTCCTTGTATTACCTTAATTTATGTAAGATACTTATACTATCTACTTGTTGGGACCCACCGTAATGTTTATGTGTGGACCCATCTGCTTGTAGTACCATTTGAAGTAGGACCTACTATGTTGTATAAGACAAACCCGCATTATCCAACCGTAACTAACTCTTTTGTGTATATTATATACCAAGTCATTCAACTTAGGGCTCACTATATCTTATGAAGTTTACATGTGCCTTCCAAACCATTGTAGAACTACTACAATAATTATTTGTAAATCCAATCTACTAACAACCCACGTGAAGATGAAGTTCACTACATTATATGAGTTTGGCCAGCACCATTCATCATGTGACTCATTTACTATATGTTATGTCTAAGCCTTTCATCTCATAACCACTTGGTGCATGTACTTTGTGTCACCACCACTCATTAACCATAAGGCCCAGTTAAAGTATAACCATGTGGTCCCAATAGAAGAAAATCATAATGGGCCAAAGCCACTAATGGAATATCTATCTTGCGAAGGATAACTCTTATTACAATTAATGCTCGTGATTATGATAGTTATGGATGATATTAGTGATGTCAATAATTGTGGTTAATAGAAGCATGTGATTTAATACTTAATTAATATTGCTCCACTCCCTAGCATACTAAATTCATCTACTTAATCATGTTGATATTGATCATACTTATGTACTATGGAATGATGGTATGTGCAAGTGTACTTCAATACATTTGTTCATGTGTAAGACATGTCCTCTTTAGTTTAGTCACATGATCATGGATTGATATAGTTGACAGTGGCATATGATGATTATATGTCATTTTTACCTTAAAGGTTAAGCAGACCCTAAACTCATGACATTATATGCATACCACATGTACTTGAACGTATGCCTTATCATGGTTGCTTGAATTTATGTGTAATCATGACATACATGATGATCGAAATACTATAGTCGTGCCGTATAACATGAGTTAGATCTTAACGATGAAATGTACATCTATGATGATGACTTGGGTTATCCCTGAAAATGAATGGGACACCGGAAGTGTGGAAATAGTAGGGGATGATGTGCCCCTTAGGTTGAAAGTCCCTAAACCCCTATGCTAGATAGGGTTGCCTCACCATCGGGCCAAGTGGATACATGGGTCGTGGATTTGACTCCCACTGACGAGGTTGGGTTGAGAAGAGGTGAGTCCAACCTGCTTAAGTGCTGAGGTGCAAATAGGGACCGGTCTAACTCGCCGGGGAGGAGAAGCGTGAATGAAGTCCGCTACCGGCATGCCGGGTGGAAGTCCACCGCAGGGCGGGTATGTGAGGTTGATTACTGGTGTCTGGTACAAAGTATCGACCACGGTGTTTTCCATGATATACAGTTGGTGGAAGTCCACCACAAGGCAAGTATGCAAGGTCGATTACTAATGTTTGGTGCATGGATGTCGACCATAGTGCTTCCCAAGATATACAATTATAGTATGGTATGACAATATGATGATGATGATGATGTGATTATGGATGCGTGTAATACGATTATGGCTGTGGTAAAGAAGAAATGAAAACATGACTTGGTGATGTTGTTAGCATTGACTCGGAGTATTACCATGATGCATATACATTGCATTGGCATTGACATCATACCTTACGTGCTACACGCCTTTCACATATATGATTTCCTTGTAGCATATTTATCTTGCTTACATGTAGGACACACTGCACACACGTGTGTGCTCACTAGGCTTTTTGCCTAAGCTTCCTATTTCTCCTTTTTTCAGGGTTAGAGTAGCTTGGAAGACTTAGCTTTCTCGATGCATTGCATCTATTTTTCGATTTGGCAATGTTGACATTATGTACCTTTTGTAAAGCATTGTACTTGCAACCATCAAGATTTATAATGGAGAGTGCTGCTTGGTATTTTGATCATGGATCTTCATACTCAGGTATTATTATAATAAAAAAAATTTAGTCGAAAATCTTCCTTGTAGTGTGCCAAACTCGGGACTTGGTGTATGGAAGTCGAGTGCTGGATTCGAGGCATCACGAAAGTTATCCGTCCTCGAATTTGGGCCGTGACAGTCAGGGTATAAGTCTCGAGTCGAGTCGACTCCGATTTATGGAATACAATTTAGAGTTGCGCGCAAACGCCGATTACAGGTCGCGGGTTGCCGAAATTCGACCGTGAGGACCGCGGAAGCCTACGGAATGGTACCGTCTAAGATACGGGTCTCAGACATTATGTGTGTGTATGCGTGTATATATATAGAGAGAGAGAGAGTGAGAGAGAGAAAGAGAGAGTGTGTGTGTATGTAACACCCCGGTTCTTGGAACCCGAGTACACTATTTGTTTTCCAAAAACCTAAGTATTAACCTTTAAAGATACTTAAATTCCATGTACCTTATTTATTTATTTATTTATTATCAGAGTTGGTAATATAGCGGTATGGAAACAATTAAGTATAAGAGGGAGTCCAATTATACAAAACCAAATATTTCAAGCAATTACCCAAAAACTTATACAAACCAATGTCTTAACCTTTACAAACATAACAGTATAAATTAAATACAAATAAAATCAGGAATGAAGAGTCACAAGATCATCTGGCTCCTCCCATTCCACAAGAACACTAGCATACACATCCTCTACGTCTCCTGCACACTGAATATGGTTTAATAGCGTCAATGACTATCCAGTGAGGTATAACCCCCTAGATTTATCGTATCATCAAGATAATTAACCACAGTTATCAGAAAAGGTATAACAAATATTACAAAATGATTATCATGGAAATCAGGTAAGGTTCATCAAATACGCATTCATTAAATAAATTACAGAAGATGATCTTGTTTAAATGCATGGATGTGTGTACATGCTCACAGACCTGGGGATGCACATCCAGCTGGTAAAAAGTCACCCAAGGAGAACTAGCCACCTTGAAAAATACTCAAAGGTACGCCCAAGGAAAACTAGCCACCCGGAAAAGACTGATATATAGATCACCCAATGAGGATTAGTCACCCGAAAAAGGACACAAAGGTATGCCCAAGGAGAAACTAACCACCCGAAAAAGACCATAATAATATATAGATCGCCCAAGGAGAATTAGTCACCCAAAAAAATATACAAATGTACACCCAAGGAGAACTAGTCACCCGAAAAAGATCTCATGCTATAAAAATGCATGATTAGCCCAACCATTATTATTCCAATTTCAAACAATCAATTTAAGAAAGTTCAAAGGTCACTATGGGGGGTTTATCACCCAGCATAGGCCGACAGCTCAGGCATAGTGTCTCATTCCACCATCCCTGGCTTATGAGACTAACAAATAGAATATTTAGAGGTAACCTACTCAACTAATGACCAATTATACTTCTACAAGTGAGACTTATCATCGTAAAATTATATGAAGATGGTTCCTTAAAGCCAAGTAGGGCAAATATGGATAGGGTAAACAACTCATTCCAAGGATGTAATAAAAATGGATTATCCCAAAAGCCACTTAAGTAAGAAACGATCCATAAGATGATAAGTCCACCATAAATGTTTCATTTAATTTATTAGATAAAACGGCCACTAGTTCTAGGACCTCCAATCATTCCATCAATTGATCATGAATAACAAAATAAATCATGTATAATATTATCGAGATAGCACATGCATATCTAAATTGTACATTTTAAATCAGATTAGAGGCATCTAATTCATATTGAATCCAATTCATCTATTATTTTAAGGAATCAAAATTAATAAGAGCAATTCACTATGTTAAGCAATGAATGAGATAAATGAGCAAGGATAATTTGTTATCCTTGCAGAGCTAATCATCAAGATGTAGAAAAATCTTGAAGGGTAATCCTCACCTTTAAATTAGACAATCACAATACGAACGTTCTAATGCACGAATCCAACTCGAACGGGTTGGAGCTAAGTTCCTTACATCTTCTATTGTTAAGATTATAACTTCGGGCTTTGATCTCCTACGGGAAATTAAACCATAAAATTAAGGAAAAATAAGATTTACCAAGCAAGAGAGTTTAATTCACCCTGAGTTAACTCAATTTGATCGACACAACTCGCTATAGACTCAATTTGGCCATAATTTGGATTTTAACTACATATGTATAATCATGGTCCTTAGAAATTTCACTCAATATTCGATTTCCATATTTAATACTATTAGTCTAGTCTAAACTATAATTCAATTCAAATGGAGAGTGACTCACCTAGACATTTGGGTAGACCGCCAGCTTAGGACTCAACTGTACATTAGCTCATTTTGCGATAGCTCGGTCCCAACCGAAGCGGACTCTAGGAGAACACATCTGAATACGGAAGGATTAATTCAATCACAACACGAGAATTAAAGAATGACACTTAGAAATTTACTTACCCAAAACCAAGTTCTTTATCACTTGATAAAGTCAAGATCTCTCTAGCAAGGCATCCAAATGTTGCTGAACCTAGAACACCTTCGAGATGAGCTTGACTCGGGTGAACTCGGCTGCCTTGACTGAGTTAACTCAGTGACCACTTTCTCAGCTACCCTTTCCTCTTCTTCTTTGTCTTTCTTCTTCTTCCCTTCTTTCTTCTCTATTCTTCTTTCTCCTTTCTATGTTTCTTTCACGTCCAAATATCCGGACTCAGCGGACTCGACCCTTGACTCGTCGAGTCGAGTCCGCAACTCGACCAGCAACTCAGTCTGGTTAAAATGGGTGCAGTACTCGATGCACCCTGCTGATTCTCCCATCCTTCTTCTTCGCTCTCTCCTTCTCTTCTCCTGCTTCTCTGTTGTTAATGTCCATCAATTGGACTTGATGATTTCGCCCCGACTCGCCATGATTCGAGCTGAGTTGAGCAACTCAGTTGTGGCAACAGATGGATAGCCCTCCCTTCTTCTTCTTCTTCTTCTTCTTCTTCTCCTTCATCTTTCTCTGTTGGAAGCAACTGGGTGAAGCCCTAGACCCGGTCTGATCTTACAGACTCGGACCGAGCTGACTCGACTTGTTGCGATGACAGAAACGGCGCTACTCTCCTTCTCTTTCCGTTTTCTATTTTTGGTATCCGTTGCCCTAAAAGGAAAAAGGCTATTTATAGCCTTATGGGAGCCTAGAAGGATCGGCTCTAAATCAGCTGATTAGTTACGGGCTTGGTTCGCTAATCTCAATCAACAAAGAGAGATTGTTGATGATCTCTTCAAAAGTTGTTTACATGGCTGTAATCCAATGTTACAATTGGATTTCTGACATCATGGTCCATCGTATGGGCGGCCCTGATCAGAGAATGGGCCCATCACTAGGTGATGGCTTTCTCGGATGAACGGTGAAGATGATGGGTTCGATCATGGTGATTTATGATCCATGGCCCGATCCTCATATCCGTAGCTTTTGGATGGATCGGATGGGTCGAGAGAACACTGTGGGACCCATCATTTGGACAGTCAGGATGAAACTCCTGATGGTTAGTGCGTTTTGGAGTTGCGGCAGTTTTCACGCGGTATTGAGTTCTCTCACGAGAATTAGTGATTGCCGCTGACGAGGCTTTAAGGAGCCCTAGACTGGACGACTAGGATGCTCCCAAAGGCTTTCTAGAAACAAAAGGACCACTAGGATTGTGCCAGCAATGCACAAAGGAATATTCTTTCCGCCACTTTTACAGCTATGGAAACCCTAAAAACGGAATGAATAAAGGGTTGAGATGCACCGGAATGGAAGGCTGGGATTGCGTAAGGACTTCTGCTATGGTTTCTAACGTGACAGGAGGGGATTGGTTTTCCATTTTCAGAAAAACTCCCCTAATGCGTTCAGTTTTCATCCTAATGTGTGCGTACACCGGTGAGTTCTAACAAGTGGAACAACCAAGGTTTTGGTGAGATCCATCTTTTGGATCATACGGACAGTTCAGATCATCCGAACGGACGATGATGGTAGGCCCGAATTCAAACTGACGAATCTCAATTGTTGCTGGCAGGAAAAGAGGAGAAAGGAGAGGAACATCCTCCTTTTTCGTTTTGAAATCGGGTCAGCTCTATATGACCGAGCTGACAGGTTCGGTGTTGCGCGAGTGCACGCGCACTTTGTGTACATGCAGCCAAGGTGGGGTCCACACTGGTGTTCATGATGGGATCTACTCCATTCATTCTGTTCTGCTACTCCCCTAATAGGTCATTATGCCAGTTTTCCAATAGCTCTAGCAATTAAATGGGCCATAAATCTAGATTTTGGTTATTTAGTTGTATTTTTGCCGTTCTAATAGCCAGATTATTCTTAATTTTCATATCAATGGTTAAAAAGTTCAAGGGTCCACTTAGCTAGGAATTAACTGTTGGATTAGGGTTTAGATGTCCTAATTCTCATTCATTATATTACTTATCATTATTAAAATCTCATTATCATTATCATTACCATTATTATTATTATTATTTTAAAATTATAGAGTCTACTTTTAAACAGAGTTGTTCTTGCAGTAGAATAACATCTATGAGTCGTATGCTTAATTCTTAAAGTATTTTAACTGTTTAGTGGGCCACAACACAAGAACATCTAGTGACCAATCTCGACATCTTAACCCTTCAAATGATCCAACGGTTAGATTGACCCGTATTTAGCTATCAATAACCCTAGGGATTTTAAGAATGTTTAAGTGAGATATGTGAGTTGAATATGAAGACAATAATCTGATGTGTATTTTCAAAGGATAGACCGATGTAAACCCGATGAATAGTGGATCTGATCGATTGATAATTCATCTTGAAGGCTAATGGGTGGATAGCTTGACCTATGGATGGAGATTACTTACCATGATTAGACTTAGGACTGATGTGGGAGAACGTTCACAAAAGCTAGGTCAGTATTTATAATATGTTAGGTTACATGGTAACACCCGATACTACTGAAAAGTACGGGGTGTTACACACACAGAGAGAGAGAGAGAGAGAGATAGAGAGAGAGAGAGAGAGATGCTCACACACAACTAGTTGGACCGTCCAACTAGTTCGATTAATTAATGCTAATTAATGTTGAGATGGAGATAGGACTTTGTTTCACGTTACCTTTCAAACGGGTCTTTCAAAATGGTTAATGGCTTGGGTGGGCCCTTTTGTGGCGTTAATGTAAAATCCATCTGACCATCATGTGTGTCACCCGATGTTAGACTTATGGACTGAAAATCAACCCCATTGGTGGTTCAGGTGGATCGCATAGTTGGAAACAGTGTGCTGAAATATCTCACCCTCCAAAATAATTCATTTGATGAGGCCCACTTAAATCACCTGTGGATCTTATTTTTCGGTCCCACACCTAGAATTTTCAGTCTCATCTAATGGTTGGAGTGGATTTTACATATTTATAATTGGGGTCCTGTAAAAATCAAAGGTGGACATCTCTTCCTCAAATGTTCTATTGGTGTGGCTCACTTGAATTACAAGTCTACCTTATATTTCGGCTCTAGACCTACAATGAGATTGCACATCTGATGGTCGGAGTAGATCTCATATATATAACTCTGTAGGCCATATCAAAAATCAAGGTAGGCCTTTTCTCCCTTTGTTAAACTTCTTCAGATTTCGAGAGAAAAGGTGCGTGTTTCGAAAAAAGTGGGAGTGGATTAGGTGCAGCCTATCCTCAAGTAGTACTGTACATCCCTAACCCTGGGGCCTACCTTGATATACGTATTGTATATCCATGCCCTACATCTATATTTTCAGCTCATGATAGGACATGATTCAAAAAATAAAGTAGATAAAATTCTTAGGTGGACCACACCATAGAAACTGTGGTGATTAGCCATTAAAAACTTTTTGTGGGCCAAAAGTTTTGAATCAAGCTGAAATTTGTTTTTTATTTTTAATTTATTTCATCAAGGTCTTTTTGAACTTATCAATAAGTTGGCTCGCAAGTAAAAAATTATGGTGAGCCTTAGGAAATTTTTAATGGTAAGAGTTCAATATCCACTTCATTTTTTAGATCAATGTTCTAAAATGAGCTAATAAGACCAATAGACAGTGTGGATATACAATACCTACATCAACGTGGGCTGCATGATCAGGGACGAATTGTGTTGCATGAGGAAGGGGACGCACTTAATCCACTTTTTTTTTTTTCTTTCGAAAAAATATAATAAGCACTTTTTTCTTGTAATAGAGCCCGAAGAAAGTTAACGACTGAAGAGGAATGTATAACCTTATTTTTATTGGGTCCATCGCGATGTGCATGTGACATCTAGTATGATCGTCAGATGTGTCATCTCATTCTATGTCTTGGTATAAAATATCAAACTGACTATTGATTCAGGTAGGCCACACCAATAGAACAGTAGAGGGAGAGATGTCAACCTCTGATTTTTATAATACTCACAATCATGAGTAAATTAAATCAACTCCAACCATTACATGCCACACCAAAAGGTTAGACGTTGAACTAAAAAATTAGGGCCATACTTGATTTAAGTGTACCTCATCAAAAGAATTATTTTAGAAGGTAAGCTTTTTTCGCACACTATTTCCATTTGTGCAATCCACTTGAGCCATGGATAGAGTTGATTTTTGGTTCCTAGGTCTAACATGGGTTGACATATATGATGGTCAAGGTGAATTTTACATTAAAACCGCAGTGGGGCCCACCCAAGCTAGGGATTATTCTCAAGAGACCCCTTAAAAAGCTAAGGTGAAGCAAATACCCTCTCTCTCATATTAAATGCGTAGCTAGTTTGGCCAATACATAGCGCCCAACCAGCTGTGTGTGAGCATTTCTTTTATATATATATATATAGAGAGAGAGAGAGAGAGAGAGAGAGCCCGTGTTCCAATGCATATCTTACCAGACTTGACCTTTTTTACTATTAAGCACAAGGTCATCATTGTAGCCGAAAATCTTCCGTTAGACTTCTCCCCATGCTTGCTTGTGGTATAATTTGAGTCCATCGATCAGCGTAAAAATACCTTCTATGCTCGGATGCGCAAGTATTAGTGCGGTAGAACCATTTTCAAAATGGTGGTGATTTATCATCGTGGGCACGTACGCAACGCACGTGCTGTAGGGCTTAAAGCAGGGTTTAAGGCGGTCGTGTCGCCCCCCTCCGGCATACAACACCCTTCCGCTCATACACCGGCAATAAGAAAGAAATGCACATCACCAAACTTCTCTCCATCTAACCATGAAAACCCTAACTTCAAAAATCCTCTTTTCCTATTCTTCTTTCTCTTCTTCTCCTTCTCCGGCCTTCTTCCGCTCTTTTTCTTTCATTCTCTTCCATTCCAGCTCTACCGAAGAATTACAGAAGAAGAGAGGAGGACTCTCTTCTTCTTCTTCTTCATCTATTTCCTGGCGCCATCACGATGATGACAGCCGTAATGTGAAAGTCTCGGTGTGGTGGGACTTTGAGAACTGCTCTGTCCCCACCGGCGTCAACGTCTTCAAGGTGAGCAACCGTATTACTTCTGCCCTCAGAGCCAATGGAATCAAGGGTCCGGTCACGATCACCGCGTTCGGGGACGTTTCCCAGCTCTCTCGCTCGAATCAGGAGGCGCTTTCTTCAACGGGCATCTGCCTTACCCACGTACCTAACAGTCAGTATATTTTGACTTCTTCTCCTTCCCTTTTTTTTTTTCCCGAAATGCTGAGGCGATTCCCTCACCCATTCCCACCACTCATCAATTCCCTGGCCCAAAATCAAGCCAGTCCACTTACCAGGTGGGCCGCCACTTGTGCTTTTATGGAGACCATAGTCATCTTTCTTCTAACCGTCCATTTTTATTCCATTTGTTTGACCCACCTGATGAGTGGCCAGCTAGATTTCTGGGCCAGGGAATGTTCACCAATGGACCTTGTTGGGTCTTTTCAAAATAATTTTGTTTTATAAAAGAGAATTTAGAAAAAGAGTCGTGGCTTTTGGTGATTGTTGGTGACCATTCATTTGTGAATGGTGGTGCCTCTAGGTAAAGGGAGCATCATTTGAATTTGAAATGGTGGAGGGATGCCATTGTTGAAAAGACACCACCATTGTTGAAAAGACACTATGGAAGAAAATGTCTTTTCATGAAAAGGGCCTTAAAGCATCTCTTGTGATTCTATATAAACCCATCTTTGGGTCAATCTAAAAATCACAATTCCAATAATCTCCTCTCCATCTTCTCTTTCTTTTTCATTTTCAATTTTGGATGGTTTTTGAAAAGTTACAGTTTTCAGGCACCAAACTGTAAACAACTTTTCAGGTAGTAAATTGCAAACAGTTTTCAGGGGGTAAATTGTAACAACATAGAAATCAGGGGTGTACGCTGTAACAGTGTGTTCGGGGTGCAGTTTTTTGATTTTGCAGGCCGAAACCCACATTTCCCCAATCTTAGAGAAGAGGCTTATTGTATCCTGGAGGCGGATTTGTTGTAACCCTCTTGCAAATTGGTTTAATCACCAATAGGGTGCGAATATCGCCTTAAAGATAGCAACATCGTAACGCACCTTAAGGTTATATTTAAGTGATTATTTTTCTTTCCGCCTAAACCCTAACAATTTTTAAGGCGATATTATGACCTCTTCTATGGGTCATCCTGACATTTTTTGAATTACACCGTTTGACGGCTCAAATTTTCTTTGATGACAATCAATGGTGCATCTCTTCCTTACATCACTCAAGTTGGATCACGTGCTCACTCAATATCCTCCTTCACGACCATCTAACAATGATACGACAGAATAAATTCAAAAGCGATAAGATTTGAAGCGTAACAACTACCTATACAAAGGTCATATCTTCAACGCGCTTTCGGACTCGTTGTATGCTCTTTACCGTCAAAAGAAGACCGCTAAGGATTTGTGGCAGGCGTTGCTCACCAAATACACATTAGAGGACGAGGGCAACAAAAAATTTTTTGTAAGTTAGTTTTTAGAATTCAAAATGTTAGATGGAAAACCTGTCTTGATCAAGTACATAAGTTACAAGTTATCATCCTATAGATTATTGCCGATGACATTAATCTCAACGAATCCTTCCAAGTATCCACCATAATAGCCAAACTTCCACCTAAATAGAAGGATATTAGAAAATCATTGAAACAGAAAAAACAGAAAATGTCCTTTGAGGACCTCCTAATGTTTCTTCGAATAGAAGAAGAATCTAGGATCCGTGACAAAAAGGAAGAGCCACATGAGGCCCTAAGTAACGTTAATATAGTCGAGAAAATTGTGAATCGGAAATCGAAGAAGCCACCTTTTAAGAAAGATGATTGGTTCAAACCTAATAACCAAGGGTTTAAAAAGAACACATCTAAGAAGGGTTTATGTTTCTTTTGCAAAATTCCTGGTCACTTTAAGAAAGATTGCTGAAAATACAAAAAGAAAATGAAAGAAAAGAAACGGCAAGTCAATATGATGGAAGACATGAATCTGGCAACTGTCATCTTTGAAGTTAATATGGTGAATGGGGATGTTGAATGGTGGGTAGATTCTGACGCTACCAAACATTTACAACATGTTCAATTCCTACGAAATAGTGGGGGATAATCAAGAACTATATATGGGGAATGCCTCCACATCCAATGTTGTAGGAAAAGAGAAAGTAAGACTTTTAACTTCTAGAAAAGTTCTTACTCCGAACGATGTGCTGTATGTACCAGATATTAAGCAGAATCTTATATCAACTAGTCTACTGACTAAGTTTGGATTCAGACTCCTATTTGAATCTGATAAATTGATTATGTCTAAAAATGGGGTATATGTAGGGAATAGCTATGTATCCAATGAAATGTTCAAGTTGAACCTTATGAATGAAAATTTTTCTTCCGTTTATATGCTTGATTCACATGATGTTTAGCATGCTAGATTAGAACATATTAGTTATCGTAGTATGGATAATATGTCTATATCTTAATCTAATTCTTTGTTTTTATTTTTATTTTTTTATTTTTATAACACGCACACACACCGCCACACACTCACACCGTAGTGGGATTTCACCACCTATGGGTACTCGAACCCTTCACCAGGTGTTGAAACTCCTAAGAGTCTATCACTGGAGCAAGAGCAAGGACCCATCTTAATCTAATTCCTAAGTATACAAAACCTAATAACAAATGTAGTATTTGTGTACAATCCAAAATAGCTAGAAAATCGTTTCTTAAGGTGGAAAGAGAATCACAACTCCTAGACCTAGTTCATAGTGACATATGAGAAATGAGCGGTTTAATAACGAGAGAGAGAGAGAGAGAGAGAGAGAGAGAGAGAGAGAGAGAGAGAGGTATTTCATAACCTTTATAGATGATTTTTCCCGTTATACCCTATTATACTTATTGAAAAATAAAGATGAGGCATTACAAAAATTCAAGATATAAAAAGCAGAAGTAGAGAATCATTTAGACCGAAATATTAAAATCCTAAGGTCGGACAGGGGAGGAGAATATTTATCCTTAGAATTCTCAGAGTTTTGCAAAACTCATGGTATAATTCACCAAATTACAACTCCCTATTCACCCCAACAAAATGGTATAACAGAACAAAAAAACAGGTCTCTCATAGACATGGTAAACTCTATGCTCAATAATGCAAAATGAAGTTCAGGATTTTGGAGAGAAGCCCTATTGACTACCTGTCATATATTTAATAGGATATCTCACTCTAAGACTTGTAAGACTTCATATGAACTGTGGAAGAATAGGATTCCTAACATCTCATACTTCAAGGTATGGGGTTGTAGAGCCTTAGTTAGTTTTACTGAGTCTAAAAAACCTAAGATAGGGTTGAGATCTCTTGAGTGTATTTTCATAGGATATGCACAAAATAGTAAGGCTTATAGGTCTCTAGTTGTAGAATCTAATCATGCGATCCCAGTAAACACTACAATAGAATCTAAAGATGCTGAGTTTTATGAAAACTCATTCTCTTTTGTAACTAGAAAAGAGACAAGATATCAAGATCCTAGTATAAACAGTAGTTCTCAAATATCTCAAGATATTAACAATCTCGATAAAGAGGACATAAAAATTAGAATGACCAAGAGGATCAACAGGTACATCTTTCGGACCCAATTTCTACCTTCTATTAATAGAAAGAGATACTGTTAATAGAAAGAGATAAAGAAAACATAATAGAGGAAACCATGTTGGTATATAACATAAAAAATAATCCGATAACAATAGATGATGCACTTAGATCTCAGGATGCTTATTTTTGGAAGGAAGTTATAAACGATGAGATGAATTATATATTGTAAAATGGAACATGAAAACTTATGGATCTGCCCCTAGGATCAAAACCAATATGCTGTAAATGGATTTTCAAAAGAAAACTAAGACCAGATGGAACCACAGAAAGGTTTAAGGCCAGATTAGTGGCTAGTGGATTTACACAAAAAGGTATTGATTTTTTTGATACCCATGTTCTAGTAGCAAGGATATCAACTATCCGAGTTTTAGTTGCTCTAACATCCATCTATAAGTTGGAAATTCATCAGATGGATGTAAAGACAACTTTTCTAAATGGTAACCTCGATGAAGAGGTTTATATGGAGCAACTAGAAGGTTTTATAGTTCCAGGACAGGAAAATAAAGTGTGTAAATTTATCAAGTCACTATATGGACTTAAACAAGCACTTGAGCAATGGCATGAAAAATTCGATAAAGTAGTCACCTCATATGACTTTAAGATTAATGAATTTGATAAATGTGTATATTCGAAATTATCTGATAATAAAAGAGTAATTATATGTTTCTATGTAAATGATATGTTAATCTTTGGAACATGTTTAGAAGTTATAAATAACACTGAAAGATTCTTATCATCTAGTTTTGATATGAAGGATATGGATGGAGTTAATGTGATTCTAGATATCAAGTTATTAAGAAACAATGATGGTATAAATCTATCTTAATCACATTATATTGAAAAGATACTTAAAAAGTTTGATCACTATGATAAGAGCCCAGTTTCTAATCCTTTTGATTCTAATATCAAGTTAATTAAAAATGAAGGTCGTAGTGTATCTCAGTTAGAGTATTCCAAGGTGATAGGTAGTCTTTTGTATGCTATGATTTCTACTCAACTTGATATTGCTTTTGCAGTAGGTAAATTGAGTAGGTTTACAAGTAATCCAAGATTAGATCATTGAAATGCTATCTTTAGAATACTAAGATACTTGAGGAAAATAATTGACTATGGTTTATATTTTTCTAGTTATCTTAGTATGCTTGAAGGGTATAGTGATGCAAATTGGGTCACTGATTCTAATGAATCCAAGTCTACCAGTGGATGGATTTTTATACTTGGAGGAGCTGCCATTTATTGGGAATCCAAGAAACAAACTTGCATATCTCACTCTATCATGAAATTTGAATTCATAGCTTTGGCGGCTAGTAGTAAAGAGGCAGAGTAGTTAAAAAACTTGTTATTAGAAATGCCATTATTGGTAAGGCCTTTGCCACCGGTATCTATCTACTGTGATAGTAAAGTGACACTGTCAAAGGCATATAACAAGACTTATAACCGAAAATCTAGATATATCGGTCTAAGGCATAGTTTTGTGCGACAACTACTTGGTGACGATGTTATAATAATACCATATGTACGATCTATCCAAAATCTAGCGGACCTGTACACTAAGGGACTGGCAAGGGATGTTGTCAGTAGAACATCAAGATGAATGAGATTTAAGCCAATTTCACAGACACCAGATGAGGAAAACCCAACCTAAGTTAATAAGTTCAATGGGCAAAGTAGCTCGCAGGAAGTATCTGAAACAGCACTATACGTTTTCTGTCTGTCTTATTCCTAGAGTTATGTATAGTGCAGGGTACTTGTAATGATGAAAAAGAGGATGAGCCGCTGCTCTTAATGAGTCCTTTCAAGGGTGCTATATTTACAGGGGCATTCATAAAGACTCACCTATATGAGTATCGGAAGTGGGGCCGCTTCCTGATGTTCGAGAGTTTTTGCTACTCTCATGAACTCATGAATCCAAGACAGAGCACAAGGCTGTTAATGTGCTATAATTTTAGAACACATGTCAATTGAAATATATGTGCGTGTGGCATGTCCGGTTGTGTCATATAAAATACTTAGTTCAAGACTACAGTCATTAAGGATTTTGATACAACTTTGATTTGTTTACACTAAGTAAAGGTTCAAGTTCATAAGACACCTTCTCCTATGCACATATTTTCCTTACATACCCTGACCTCTGTATTTTGAAAAATAGTGGGGGATTGTTGGGTTTTTTTTTTTTTCAAAATAATTTTGTTTTATAAAAGAGAATTTAGAAAAAGAGTCGTGGCTTTTGGTGATTGTTGGTGACCATTCATTTGTGAATAGTGGAGCCTCTTGGTAAAGGGAGCATCGTTTGAATTTGAAATGGTGAAGGGATGCCATTGTTGAAAAGATACCATGAAAGAAGATGTCTTTTCATGAAAAGGGTCTTAAAACATCTCTTGTGATTCTATATAAACCCATCTTTAGGTCAATCCAAAAATCATAATTCCAACAATCTCCTCTCCATCTTCTTCTTCTTCTTCTTCATTTTCGGTTTTGGATGGTTTTTGAAAAGTTATAGTTTTCAGGCGCTAAACTGCAAACAGTTTTTCAGGGAGTAAATTGCAAACAATTTTCAGGGGGTAAATCGTAACAACACAAAAGTCAGGGGTGTACGCTGTAAAAGTGTGTACGGGGTGCGGTTTTTCGGTTTTGCAGGCCGAAACCCACATTTCTCCGGTCTTGGAGAAGAGACTTATTGTATCTTGGAGGCGGATTTGCTGTAACCCTCTTGCAAATTGGTTTAGTCAATAATAGGGTGGGAATATCGCCCTAAAGATAGCAACATCGTAACGCGCCTTAAGCCTATCTTTAAGTGATTAATTTTCTATCTTTCCGCCTAAACCCTAAAAGACCTTGCCGAATGAAGGGCTGGAATATCTAACACATGTGCCATGTCATCACACGTTTCATGAATCCCCTCTTCAATCAATGATCACACCAAGCATCCTAATAGTTCTCTTCCATTTAGCCATTTTCATTTTCTTAATACTTCAACTTGATGGGAGTCCATGATATTCACTGCCAGTTCTGGCTTCTGCTGAGATTGCGATTGTTAAAATTTCCTGTGACCTATACTGTTCATCTGGCTGGTCCCACCATGGGCGGACAATGAGCCGAAGATGCTTTGCATTTCCAAGAGGAAATATGTAACTTGGCTTCCAAGACTGTTGCTTTTGCTAATGCAGTTCTTTGCAAGTTGTGGCCTGTGGGCTGTTCTTGACAGGCAATATAACAAAAAGCTCTCTTCCATTGATCAATTCAAGCTATGATTTTGGTTGTAGACGGACATCCATTTCAATGTCCATTTCCATTCCAAAAATCAGATCATCACTAGGATTGCCTGTCTTGTTTCTTGCATGTTGCCCTATCCACAATGGGGCCAGTCCACCAGATGAATGTTTTGGGTCACTGTAAGGTGGTTCCGCCTGCTAACTAAAATGTCTCGACTTTATACTGACATTGAGTATGTTCAGAAACTAAAGTCACAGAGGAAGTAATTATTGAATTGGAGAAGAGTTATATTGACAGCTGAAATGAATAATAGACTCGCAGGTTCAGAATGCAATGGTGACTTTGAAGGGCCTTCATCCTGATAAGTTTCAACTGCATGAAATCTTGAAGATGCATGACCATGTACCAGATTGTCCTATTTAAATCCTCCTGGATAAGCCGATCAATAAAAAAAACCCCTTGGATAAAAGATGAAAGGAAATAATAGCACACTGAGCCTGATCCGAAATTATGCCCAATCCTGGCCCCTAATGTGTCAGTTACCAATATATTCCAATGGTCAATTTTAATTCATCTAAAAACTTATCCAAATGACTTAGTTTCAGTGGCCTTTCCAAAATACAAAAGACTTTAGTTTCAGTAATCACCTTTCATAGTCAACCCCCCGAAACCAAGCCAAGAGTTTTATAGTTTCAATCCCCATGTGCTTCACTCTCTGTAACTGAGTTTGAAATCCTTGATTGCAGAAATTTAGCCAACTTAACATACATGGTCTTTACTACACCTCTATCCTCCCATGTCGAAAAGCAGCTCCTACTCAACAGTGTAAATCTGAAAGTGAATTTCAAGGACTGGGTAACGTCTTCCATGTTGCACTCTTTGTTATGTGCTCAATTGTATGGTTCTTTAGATTTTCATATTACTTGAGTGTAGAAGCTGATTTAGCAACAGTACTAACATCTTTTTAAGTCGTGATATATGAAAGATGAGATATGAAGGTTTGTTCACCTACCAAGGACAAGGCCTTAGATGGGATCGTTAGCAAAATAAGATAAGCTAGTGTCAAGTTGGTGTCAAGATGCCAAGACAATGCTATGATGATGATGATACTTGAATGATGCGAAGGATTATTGTTGAGTAAGGGAAATCTAAATTTTAGGTTAGTTGTCCAATTCTTTGGATGCATTTTTACTAGTCTTATCCATGTTTTTGTTTTTCCCTCTTATGAGATCATGGAAAGAATTTGTCTCTGTGACTGTGATACCATCTTCTTAGTCACATGGCAAGAGTTTGCATATGGGATTTACTCTAGATTGCATTTGTGATTTACTTCTCCAAATTGCATGGCCAACTATTAAAGTTTACTACTGCCTCGTGATTTCATTCCTTCCAAGGTAGTACTTTGTGTAGCTGAGTTCTTGATGCAGTCTCATTTCTGACAAATCCATGACACAAATGGCTCTAGTAAAAGGGTGACGAACAATAGCGGCAGTTGTCTTGAAAGAACTTGTCCATGCATCCTTGCTAGTGTCTCAGTAATGGTTGGCAATAGCCAATGAAAAGATGGATTCTATGAGCAACTCAACAGGAATCAAGTAGGTTCCTTTTGCAAAACCGGGGAAAATTCGCTTGTCGGAAAATAATATCGAGGATAACCTTATGGCTAAAACTCAATTTCAATCATCAATCGATAATCAATAACAAACCCTTATATTGAATATTCAAATCTCCTAAATTTAAATACTCTACCAAAAAAGAAAAGAAAATCTCCCAATCACAAACACTTACCAATTCCGAATTCCTCAAAGAAAAACCAACTAGGTTGCTGATTGTTGACATTTCAAGAAAAAAAGTAAAATACTGTAAGATAACCAAGAGAGAATATCTCATAAGCTTTGAGACGTACAAGTAAGGACGATTCATAATATCATTGACAACCAAATACTTATTACAAAAATGGAAAGTAATAAAGAGATGTCTAAGGGATAAGAATGCAATTAGGAAGATTTGACTGATTGATTATTGCATAGCTAGCTTATTGATTTCGCTAACTAGCTACCTAAATATGAGGCTTGGGCCTCCTTATTGATGGGGCAATTATGGGGCTTGGGCTTGGGCTTAATGTGCCTAGGCTTGGCCCATGCATCGTGGGCACAATTTAGCTTACATTAGCCCTCTCTGCCTTTAAGGAACTCTGCCCTTATATTGCTCATAGAGGTCAGGATTCGGGTGTTGGAAGTCTGTAGCTGTGATCCATGTAGCATCGGAGAGAGGTTGTCTTTGTCAACAAACGAGAAACTTCTGATAACCACCTTAGCGCATGGAGACAATCTAGTTAAGAGAACATTAACCATTGTGTCTGTAGGTGGCAAAATGGTTAGAAGTGTGATGGTTTGTTCTTCGATACTATCGTCAGCACGGTGCTTACAATAGATGAAATCTGGTGGGAGATCTAAAACATAAGCATTGGTACTAATCTTCTTTTTGATTTTGAATGGTCTCACATTGCGAGGATAGAGCTTCTTCAAGGTAGCAGGGGGGAACTGTTGAGGACCATATGGGTGTTTCGACCAGAAACAAAGTATCCACATTCAATAATAGCAGAAAAGACAAGCTATCGATGTCCTAGAAGGGGGTGAATAATCGAAATAAAAGCGGAATATATGATCTCAATTGCCCAAGTATTGAAACCTTGATTGCAAATAATTCGTAGGACAACTTTCACCTAAAATTTTAGGCAGGACAACCTTATTTTACGACTTCTTTGAAATCAATCTTTCAAACTAGCAAGAGAAGATAGAATAAATATAATATTCACCACAAAGAATGAAATAAATATGACATTCACCACAAATAAAGAAATAAGCATTCACCACAAGGCACAAGGGGTTATAGTGGTTCGTTGCTTAAAAACTACACCTAGTCCACTCTCAAAATTACTACCCACGTAATTTTGGCTTTCACCATTTCAAGGTTTTCACAGGTTCACCTTAGCAACCTTTATATAGTTCTTGTGATTTTCACGGGCTCACCACAATAAAACCCTTTTTGTGATTTTCACGGGCTATCACAAATCAACCCACTGAAATTTTCACAGGTTATCTTAGAAAAATCTAAATGAAATAAAATAAACACTGTACTTATCTTTAAATGTAGATTCGAAGATGCAGTCGAAGCTTGTAGCAGAAAATCTTCTTTTTTGAATGTAGAGGAGGCAATATTCGCTCAACTAGAAAGAGTATAGGGTTCTAAAATATTTTAGAAAATGAAAAACCCTAATGCTACAGATTCAATTATCTTAATTCTCAAGTGGAGTATAGACTACTTTCTAGAATATAATTGAGATTAGCTTGAGAAAGGGAATTGAATAAGCTTAAAATAAATTTATAAATACTGCACAATTAGCTTGACGATGACTTGAGCTTCTCTCCCTGGCAGAAGGTTTAGAGTGATTTTTCGTTGTAATTTAGAATGAGAGAAGGTCCCTATTTATAGCCAAAGGATATGGAAATTTGGCTAGCCTAAGAATAGGTTTGGCTTGCCGGATTCCACCAAATTCGTTCTAACAGCTATCGGATTGCGTGGGATAAGTTTTATCCAAAATTCGGCTGGCCCAAGGCGAAATTCGGCTGGCCGAATTCTCGCGAAAATCCAAGAATTGCATTGTTGGAATTTGACCCGAACTTCACTTGGGTTGGTCGAACTTCAAGTTAGGCTAGGTAAACCAAAAGTTAGGCTGGCCAAATTTGCAATAGATTTTTGAAATTTAGCCCGAACTTGAAGTTAGGTTGGCCAAAGAGGTTAGGCTGGCCGAACTTCAGAGCAATTACACCATAGATAACCCAAAGTATACAATTTTTGAAAGCACCTAACCTAAGGTCTTTCTAGGGTTATATCACTTGTTCGTTGGCAAATACAGAGATCTTCTAATCTTGATAATCTTGAAATCGAGTGACGTCTTGAGATGATAAGCTGATCTTTATGAAGTGTAGTTGCGATCTGACCGGTATCGTTGTGTATCTTTGTCTTACGAAATTTGACAACCTTATGTGTACTAAACATATAAGCACTTACAATCTTCCCCTTTGTCAATTTCGTGACAAAATACATATATAACATACACAACACATTCACCAACATACATACATGCATAGTGACAAAATACATATATAACATACACAACACATTCACCAACATACATACATACATATCACAAATAAATTCTCATGATCTCAACCAAAAACAAGATTGAAGCTCTGTAGTTTCAATAATCATTTGTATTCCACAATAACCATTCGTACATCTATAGGTCCCCCTGAGAAATAAAACATGTTATATGCCATCTAAAATATAATCTCAAGTAAAATTCCATACACATCGCATTTCTCCCCCTTTTTGTCACAAGTTGACAAAGGAAGAAATGAAAATGAAGATTTAATGAAATTCAGGAATAGCATTGATCAGGGTAAATTGAAGCAAAATATCATATAAAGCAGAGAATATAGTAGAGTAGCAAATAAAGTATCCAAACCAACCATCAGTATATAGGATTATATAGATCCAGTCAAATAAGAAAATAAAATATCTCACTCTTGACTCTGAAGAGGATGGTGCAGGCACTTATTAAATTGATGAAAGTACTTTTTCATGTACTCCATATTTGATTTTTGAGTTTGGACTAATGATTCTTGGCATACTTGTAGAGCATCCACTTTTTCTTCTAAAGTAGACAACCTCTCATGAAATTGAGAGGGGTGATAGTCAGAGTCAGTTGCCTCTTCTGAACCTTCCAAGTCATCAAAGATGTCGTCCATGTTGATATCTGCTTCTTGAGGTTCTTCCTGATCTTCTCTTTGTTTAGGAAGGGGAATAAGCTGCATCATATTAAGATTAACAATTAGCATTATTAAATGGGAGTTCGGATTCCGGTGCTTCAAACGAAGGAATTTGAATGTGACATTGAAGTGCAAGAGAGGACATAAGGTGTCCAAACGGAATCAAACCATGCTTGGGATGCAATCTAAATTGAATGATCGCATAACAAATCAAAGAAGGTAGACAAATGCGCATACCAGTGATGACAACATGGATAACACGAAGCATAAAGGGTGTAAGATTAGTCTTATTCCCTTCCCCAGGATATACATTGGAAGTGAAGATGCGATGCAAGCCGCAGTATTTGGGAAATAATTGGTTCGTGGGTAAGGCGTTACCAGACCTCCATTAAGCATTAAATCCACATAACGCTTGGGTAAGTGACTGTTTTTCAGAATTAGACATTTTTTTTTTCCTGAAAGAGCCGCAATTGGTATTCCATCTTCTACCATTTCAATTTCCATTAAGACAGATATGGTGGAAGGCGTTATGGTGACAATATCTTATAAGCATTTAATTTTGAAAAATAATTCATCAAGAGAGACTTTAGTAATAGAGGCATACATGCCTTGTATGATGGGCCGATAAGCCATCCTGCCCCAATTCAGAAAATTTTCCCATCCAACCTCGGAAAGGAGTTCAACATTGACTAATCTTTTAATGATTATGCTCCTTCTGCAAAAATCTCACACATTTTTTGGGTCATCCTCTAGTGACCGTAGGGTCTGCACATCAAGACGAGCCGATCGGGAAGAGGAACCGGCTTGTACCTTACGTACAACCTGTCTTGCTCTTGGTTCCATGAGATTGCACGAGGAAAAATCACAAAAAATTGCAAGAACAATGTAGATCAGATTGTGGAAGAAACCCACCAAGAAAATGGTTTCAAAATGGGGTTTGCGCAATAGATAATCGGGTCTCGCTGCCTATATAAGCTGATCCTTCATTCAATTCACTTTAACCTTTCTCAGACTCTGCTTCTCCATTGCGCGACTGCGTCACATACCACTTTTGCACGACCGCACAATTGTTTTGCATTGTGCGACCGCGCAACATCCATTTGCTTCAGCATAAAATTTTCTAAGTGTTAAGACTTTGCCAAAATTTCACCCTATTTCTCCCTCGTATTTTGACTTCATGGCAAGGGGCAAGAGATCATCCGGCGCCTCCCAAGAGCACACGACCCTTTCTCAGAGGTCTGAGCTTGAGAACCTTCAATCCTCCCAAACCGAGGATTGCCTTAGCAAGAGAGTGAAGACTACAACCAAATACCCCTCTATCTTCAAAGAGCCAAGCCTTCCAATCATAAACTTCTCCAATCGCATAGCTCTTTTTGCTAGTCCTATTCGCCAAGCCATAATCATGGGTGATGTAGAAAGACCTCGAGAGGGTCGAGAGGCGGGCTGAGAGAACTGGCTAAAGGCCACCGCCAATCTATGGACGGACTGTTCAAGATAATCCGACAGAGAATCCACTCCTACTTTCTCAAAGAAGAAGCAACCAAAGAACAAAGAACGGCAACTCTATGACAAAATCAAGGAGTTTAACAGGAAACCTCTGCAGAACACATGGACTGTGTGGAGGTCCATCGGGAGATGATTAAGTTCAATAGTCCGTTTAAGGATGAGATGATCATCATCCCCATGAACTTGCACCACCACCTTTCGATCCTCTACAGTGAGCCCACTGATCAGATGACACACAATAAGATTCTTTAGACAGCCCATTAGGCCATGAGGGAACCTCATATCCTGGAGGGTCATTTGGTGTAGAAGGTTTCCTGCCAAAAGACAGGCAAAATTTCTCCCATGTGATTTTGGATGCCATGTCACAACCCTCATCATCACTCACTACTTCGAAACAGTACAATGCTTCCACACCAGGGACTCCTTACAGGGAATGGAGTAGTTCAGGACTCGAGGTTTCTTGTCTTCATGCAACCATTATAATGCGTGGGCTAGAACCATAATAAAAAGAGCACTTGGAGGTCCTAATCAAAATTAACCCGCTGAATGCGATTGAAGTCATGCCCGATGATTTTTGCAAGGACGTGACCGCGTGTTGAGACTCAAATATTGCATATTTAACCCTTCAATTACATTAGTTATCCTGACATTTAAGTGTTAATTCGATTTAATTATATATGTTTTCGTCATGCGAGGTAATTTGGAAGCCTATGATGAATATGTGCTTAAAAGGATGGATTTAAAGCTTAAAGAAGATAATGAAGAATTGGATTTATGGAGGATAATATTGAAGAATTCAAGTACCAAAGATCTAAGGAAATCAAGTGAGGAATGAAGGAATCGAAGATTTGAAGTGAAGAAACCAAGGAAAAGGTATCCCGAAAATTCAGGGCTAGAAAAATCATATTATGAAATTCCAGGGCTAGAAAAACAGTCCTAAAAAAAATTACAAAAACAGACTTCGATACTATCGATGATAGTTTTGATGCCAATGAAGCCAACTTCGATCCCATCGAAGCCACTTCAATCCCATCACAAAAATCAAGGAAAATTCGATTTTCTTGCTAGACATATTCATGCATCCTTTGATGCCATCGAAGGTGCCATCAAAGGAGCTTCGATGCCATGCATCAAAGCTGTGGTAACTGCGTAAATTCAAAGTTGGTTTGCAAACTTTTCTGAGGCGGTGCAAAAGATTGAGTTCCAAAACTATTTAAAGGAGTTCATAGGCTATGCCAAATAATCTTTTAGGGTTTGGAAAGGGAGAGAAGGCTCAGGTGGAGCGTTGACAACGTTCTTCTACTTCGATTTCTTCACGGGTTCTAGTAGATGTTTTAGTTTTTCTTTTGTTTTTGAGTTAGCTATAACTAGCTAATCTCTTAGCTAAGGCTAAGGGAAGAAGCTTGTAGTTATTGTTAATGTTTAGTTTACTTTGATTCAAGTTATTTGGTTTATATGTTGAACAATTCATTGATATTTGGTTTGAATGAATAAGTATTTCTAGTTTATTTTGATCCATTGTCGACTCCGGGCACATTGGATGCTTAGGCAAGTTAAGAATAGTTTCTTATCTATTTTGTAAGGGATTGATCTATAAAATCTATTGATCTATCGTTGACTCCGGGCACGATAGATGCTTTGAATTCCTTGCAATCAATACTTTGGTGTATGATGTGGGAACCAATTCAATCGAAGTTCAAATCTGGTTTGATACATGAATGATGGTTTAACTGAATTATCCTCTGATTGGATAGGATAGGACTTCGATTCCAATTGAATATACATTGAATCAGTAAATTGAATATTGAGATTGCTATGAGTGGATTCTTGGATCATTGGTCTTTTATTTATTTGTTTTAAAACTCTTTCCTAAATTGTTGGATTAAAAACCCAGACAAACACTTAAACTTAGATTAGTTTTAGACTATCCCCCATTCCCCGTGGATTTGACATCGGTCTCACCGAGTTATTACTACTTTGTAACCCTGCACTTGGGGTGACAAGCGAACAAGTTTTTGGCTCTGTTGGCGGGCAGTGGCGTTGAACACAATCAGGTTTAGCTTTTCTAGGTTTAATTTATGTTTTTGGTTAGATTTTTTTAGTTTTTTGAGTTTTTCTAGCCTAGGTTTTTTTATTTTTTATTTTTATTTAATTTTTTATTTTAGGATTTTTTGATTTTCAAAATTTTGTTTCTAGGGTTCATAAACTCAGGAGACGTCAAAAATCTCCGTTCTTCAATTGTCACTTAGAGGGCTCTTGTCGGGACGAGAGAGCCGTGATCAATCTGGTTAATGCATTTGCTTTTGCAATTTCATGTTGGGGTACGTGTTTAATTTCAACGTCATGAAATCCTTCCAACAATTGTCATGCTTGTTGGCAATAGGGTAACAATTCTGGATTTCTTATTTTAAATTCCACGGTTAGCTGATTTATCACCAGCTTGGAGTTCCCAAAGATTTGCGGAGCTTGAATTTTCATCTTGCGTGCTATTTCCAACCCTACGACGAGAGCATTATATTTGGTCTCCTTGTTTGTACACATCATACTTAACGCAAAAGAGTATCACAACAGGTTGCCATGGGGACTATTAAAGATCACTCAGACGCCTGCACTTGACGCCTGGGAAGCACCATCAAAATGCATCTGCCAAGGACTAGGCGACTCAACTAGCAACACTTGCTCGTCTGTCAACTTATCAGTAATCTCTTCAGTCTGGAACAGGATGGGCTGCTAAAAAGTCTGCGACTGCCTGTCCTTTCACTGCCTTGGACGGTTCATAAGTGATCGTAAACTCAAAAAGAAGCAACATCCACTTAGCTAGCCTTCCGGACAGGAATGGTCGTGTCATTAAGTATTTTATTGGGCCTGATCGTGAGATTAATGTTATTTTGTGAGACAAATAGTGATGCCGCAGTTTCTGTACCGTGAAACGAGGGCTAGGCATATTTTTTCAATGGGAGAATAGTTGCATTCTGCCCCTATTAAGGTTCTACTCAAGTAATAGAGGGCGTTTTCTTTCCCTTGCTCATTGCATTGAGCTAGCTCCCAAAGAACTTTCACACATGATGATGTATAAGATTAAAGACTTGCCTTTCACAGGCGCTTTTAACACTGGAGGTCATTTCAACAGGTCTTTGATGGAATCAAACGCATTTTGGCATGCTTCGCCCCATATGAATTCCACTCCCTTTTTCATGAGGTGGGGGAACGGTTGGCATCTCCCTGCCAAGTTCTATATGAAGCGTTGAATATAGGCCAATTTTCCTTGCAAACTTTTTAGTTCTCATAACGTTATTGATGGCGGCATTTCTTGAATTGTCTTCATCTTTCCCGAGTTGACTTCTATTCCACAACGCCTGACAATGAACCCAAGGAATTTACCGGATGATACACCAAACACACACTTTATCATATTCATTTTTAACTGTTTCTTCCTGAGCTGGCGAAAGACGGATGACAAATGTTCCTGATGCTCTGCATGGCTGCAGGATCGTACTACCAAGTCGTTGACATAACATTCGACATGCTTACGTATCATGTCTTGGAAAATATTCTGCATTGCTCTTTGATATGTAGCCTCGACATTTTAAAGCCTGAACGACATAACTTCGTAACAATATATTCGCAGAGATGTTTTGAATGCTGTAGCTTCTTCGTCTTCTGGTGCCATATGTATTTGATTGTACCTGGCATACCCTTCCATGAATGGCATAACTGCGTATTTCGTCATACTGTTGATCAACAATTCTGTTATGGGCAGCGGGAAATTATCTTTTGGGCATGCCTCGTTTAGATTCCTAAAGTCAACACATACGTTGATTTGTCCACTCTTTTTCTTGATGGACACAATATTAGAGATCCACCTGGGATATTTTACTTCTCTTATGAAGCCGACCTTAATCAATTTGCTTATCTCTTCCTCCATCAGAGGTATTACGTCGAGGTGGAGACGTCTCTTTGCCTTGTTGACTGGCTTCTTATCTTTAGAAACGTTAAATCGATGCATTGCTAACTGTTGGTTTTAGGCTAGGCATTTCCGTGTATGTCTAGGCAAACACATATTTATTCCTTTTCAACAATTCAACATACTAGTCTACCACTTCTTTTGACAAGCCAGTGCTTATGTATGTATTTTGAGGTTCATACTCCGTCCTCGGATTTATTTCTTGTAATTCATCAACGGTTGGCTGTCCTCCGTCTTCTATTTGTTTCGGCATTGTGGGTGCTTCACCTCTTCTTTGTTACTTTCACCTGTGTCTAGACTTGTTTCTTTGCCAACTGCCTAGCAAGTGTGAGTCACATTCACTTGTGCATACGTAGGGGATGCCCCCAGCCCACAAAGTTTTTCCTGTTTTCTTTCATGTACACTGATCGGGATCTGGAGACCTCTACCATTGTCCAGTCCTGTTGGTTCTTTACAGTCGAACCCCATAGCTCCCATAGCTTGCATAATCGTTTGGCTTCTGGACTATTTCTTTTCAAATCTTCTGGCAGGAGCTTTTTGCTGATCACTGGTTTGTCAGTTTCTTCTTCCATTTCCTTTTTGGGCAAGGTGTAAAACATTATTGGCCTCGGATCAGCAGAACTGGGCTCCACACAGAACCTGTTTGGCATGACGGGAAATGATTTGCTCCTTTCCAGTTGTGGTGTAGGCACCGTATAATTCGACTGCAAGATCTTTATCCGTTCTGGTGACAATAACATCGAAGGAGGCTGTCTCAGTTGTCTCAAATGTTTCGGGACGAAATATAATTTCTTTTTCTTTACCGCTGCCATGCCCGACTCTTGAGCTTTTGGTTGCCCCCTATTCTTTTCGTTGGATAGTTTAACCTGCGTGATCGTTCTTTCTGGTACTAGGGTCTTATCACCTTTAAACTATGGACTTTCTTTATTTAAAGCTTCGTCTTCTTCTGTGGTGAATTCGTCTTAGTAACTCGCGTATGCAAAGAATAATTCTGCCATTGTATACGGCTTCGTATTGGCCATTACCTTATATTGAAAGCCGTTTCGACAGTATTTGAAGCACTGTGTAAAATGTGTAAAATGTTTTCCCTTGCAAGAAATCCATGTATATAGTCTCATTACCACCCATTTTAAATTTTTGATAGTTGTGTAGGCATTTCATGCATTGTGATCTTCATCCTCATTCCTTGAAGAGGTTTAATATTTTATTCTGCCTTTCTGTGTGTAACATGCCTATAACCCTTTTACCAGGTCAATGCTTCTTCTAATGCAGGTGGAAAGAACAGTGCTGATAGGTCTCTTCTAGTTGATCTTGTCTATTGGGTGTCTCAAAACCCTCCACCAGCACACCTTTTTCTCATATCAGGAGACAGGGATTTTGCTAACATTCTACATCGTTTACGGATGAATAACTACAATATATTGCTTGCAAGCACAGCATGTACTTCAGGTGTTCTTTGCAGTGCTTCAAGTATAATGTGGCATTGGAATGGACTGGTTCGAGGAGATGGTCTTATTGGCAAGCATTTTAACCACCCTCCTGATGGGGTATATGGTTCTTGGTATGGTCATTACGAGGGGCCGCTTGATGATCCCTACTCAGATATGGAGCAATCTGCTTGTTTGCAGGCTGAGGATTCTTCAGAACCTGGCACAGACCCCAAGCCTCGCCCAATTCCCAAGGTATTAGTGAATAGGATTCGTCAAGTATTGAGCTTACACCCTGAAGGAGTCAGCCTTACAGAGCTTCGTACAGAGCTGGGGCGAAGTAATGTAACTATGGATAAAGATTTCTTTGGATACAAGAAGTTCTCACGCCTTCTTTTATCTATGCCAAATGTTTTGAAACTCCAACGTAACCCTTCAGGTGAAAGGCAGCCATTAGTATTTGGTGTCAACCCAAAAGCTGCTGAACCATATGCATCCAATTTGAAGTCATCCACACGATCGGAAGTCGCTAATGCACAGACAGAGGGTAACTCAGCTGGTGAAGGGCTGCTACTATCAGATAGTACCCGTCAGAATGCTGCCGAACCAGTTGAGCTCAGTTTCAAGTCATCCACTAATGGACAAAAGAACCACACTATGACTGCAGAATCTAATGGGAAATTATCACCATCACCTCCTCAGCCGATAAGGTTAGTGCCTTCTATTTGCCATGAAGAGGTTGATAAAAACAACACCATTGGTTATTCGACGCCTATGCAGCAACATGGTTCCATAGTTGAAGAGGGATTTTTCCTAAGAATTTGGAGAACTTGGTTTGGTGATAGAATTGGTGGTTCAAATGAGAAAAGTCATTGCATCCCCTGTGAAGATGCCTATGCAAAGGTCACCAGCTTAACTGATTATGAGAAGAGAGGATCCAGAGAAAAACCTAGCCAATCAAGCTTTCATCAACCTGATCTGTCAGGTTCTACTTCAAGCTCTTCTGATGTTAGGAAATCAGCTCCTGAGGAGAATACCGCTGCACAGTCAGAAAAGAATGATGAAAAATCTAGACCACAATCCGGCTTCTTTAATCAATTTGTTAAGTGGTGTAAATTTTGGAAAAATGGAGAAGAAAGTCCTGATCATGGTTCTGTATCTGCTGATCAAGCCATGATAAATCAGTCTACAGATGAAAGTGGAAGAGGAGGTGAAGAAGTGAATAAAAAAACTCAGTTGGAAAATCATGTTTTATTTTCCAAGGCTTACTTTTGGGATGATGTGGAATCATTTTTGCTCACCCCTAAAGGTTCAACCCTCGTCTCCCAATCAAGGAACAGGTATTGTTAGTTCAGAATTACTAAAGACAGTTCTGTTTTCTTTCTCCATTTATGTCTCGAGTTATCTATGCTGACTGTGCGGCTGTCTATTTTCCACATCTATCCCTCTACTTTGATCTTTAGTTAAGTTGTTTCCTACTGTTCTTTTGCTTCTTGCTTATAATAGTACTGCAAAATTAGGGATGATGGCACACATCTTTAGCAACAATAGCAACAACAGATGGAGTTTTTTTTTTTTTTTTTTGCAGGGTTTTGTTGTATTTTTATTGCCACTAGAAATAACAATGGAAATGGCTTTTTTTTTTTTTTTTTGTTCTTCCTGTTCAATCCGTGGGGATGGTTAATTAATGACACAAACCAAAGATGAACTTGTAATTCATGGTTTCATTTGGTTCACTACCATTGTGGGAGCATTAGGGGTGGCCATGCAAAGGCAGTAATTACAAACAGAAGACTTATGGAGGGTAATGTTTTCCACAAAATTGTTGCTATTGTTAGTTTGAGACTGTTGTTTAATATCATTAAAAAAAAGAGACAATGGCGTATATCTGCCTATGTTTTGGGCCATTTCCAAAAAAAGAAAAGAAAAGATCTTACTTTTAAACTCTTTCTTGAAACCTGCCTATCTTTTACACCGTTATATATTTTACCGTAGTCCGTCTGCTACTGTTGCTTGTCAGATGCTATATTTTTAAAAAGACCAAGATACCCATGCTTCTTTTAACAGATTTTTTTCATCTCCCGCCGCTCTCTTGCGGCACCACGGATGAATGGGTTGATGATCTGAGCCCTCCATCTGTGTGGGCCACCTGTGAATGGGCAATTACACTAGTTTTGAGCTATCAAACAATCCTTTCCATCCGGTTTTCCAACTTCGACTGCATGAAGGTTTTGGTTACTACCCTTTCAATAGGATAAATCTTCATAAAAATGAACCTAACCAAGCCCAACAACTGCTGAGGCCATTAACAGATGGCATTCGTCCCAGTACTTATCAAACTTCATCTGCATACCAATTGCTATCAGTTGTAGAAAATTTGGACCCTTACTAGCACTTTTTTAAAGGCTTAATCTTCCAACGAGACGGAAGAAATAAATTTGCGATGAGATACTTATTTGCAGAAAAAATCTTCATGCAGTCATAAAAAACTTTGAGAAACTTATGAACTTCTTTTGCTTTGCTCCAATCATTTTCATTAGGCAACCAAGAATATGTTCTATCACGTGCCGCATAGTCAGGAAATGCAAGCTCCAATTCCATGGCCAAATCCAATATTTCAAAAGTTAAATTCCAACGTGTACATACATTTAACTTCAACATTTTGTGAGATGTCACATTCAAACGTTGGATTACCACTCCATATACTCAATCTTAAAGACAACCCCCTTATATATTATACATTCTTATATTCTCTACAGAAGGATCAATTGTTTTTAGCCCTTCTTGTACAATCAAGTTTAGTATGTGAGCACAACACCTAACCTGGAATATTTTTTCCTCAAAAATAAATTTTCTGTTGCCTTGAACTGGTTACGTAAGAATGAAATTACATTGTTATTGTAGAGACATTATCTAAAGTTATTGAAGAGATTTTCTTTTCAATGCTCCACTCTTGTAAACAATTGTAGATGCAATATGAAACAACCAAAACCAGAATAAGGGGGAAGGTAACGAAAGTTCAAAATTCTCTTGCAAAATTTTCAATTTTCATCAACGTAGTGGGCGGTTAATGGAATGTATCCCTTTCTTTGCTTGGACGTCGTCCATAAATCAGAAGTCAAACTTATTTTAGAGACTGATGCCAAAACTATTTTCAGTTTCATCTTTTTGTTTGTGTACATCTTCATACACTCTCTTCACAGTGATGCGGGAGGCCTTCTCAACTAGTGGGTTAAGGAATTTACAGAATCTTGCATAGGTTTTTTCCTCGACGATCACTAATCTTGCATACCACTCTTCAACTTCTCATTGTCAAACTCATTAGTAAAAAGTATACATTAAGAGTCGTCCCCTTCAGTCTTAGTAAATGAAAGTGAAGATACTTAGATACGAAAATATTTAAAATTATTCCCTGCCTAAAATAAAGATATGAAAGAAAGAGCAGATTTCGTAATCTAGAGATTTGAAAAAAAAATGAGAACTGATGATGGGCTAAAAAAGGAAAGTGGTCCTTTTCTTGTACACATGTGGATCGTGCACATGTGGGATATGGGACGATTGCATCAGAATACATCTAACTTTCAGCACACCATTAACCATAACTTCTTCAAAGTCATCCCACACTGCTGATCTTTTATTTCTTCTAGCCAAAGCTGAAGACACTTCTCCCTTCACAATAAGAGATGTGACAGATGCACCGACACCGGGGGTAGTTAGGACTTCCTCACTAGTCATCTATAAATATAAAGATGTAAGAAACTGATTTTTATGCATTGATCGAAATAAAGTAGTGTCAACCTAAAGGCCCTTCCAAATTTTCTAGACTTGCCTAACAATCTAAATTAGTCACCCATTCAAGGTTGGATAAATTGTAATGCTTTTATTTTCTAATTTAAATGTCACACCGAAATTCTGTCAAGATCTCTCCGTATCTCTCTAGAAATATTAATCTTGCATTTGATTTCCATGTCAAGTATCCACACAAAGTGTGGATATTTGACAACGAAAATAAATGCAACAAATATATCTAAAGAGAAATGGAAGAAGAACCAGAACAAGAGATTGCATTTAAGTTAGAATAAATGAAAGCATTCAAATCGATCCAACTTGAAATGTCCAAAAATGGGATAATTTGATAATTTCTATACCTCCAAAAACATATTATATCCATGCCTGGCGACGTAGAAATCCTCAAACGGGCAATTGATTATCCTATATTACAATTCTAACAATCTAATGAACAATTCTAACAATTTCTAACAATAAACAATAAACAATAAGCAATTCTAACAACCCAATAAACAATTCAAACAATTTCTAACAATTATAACAATTCTAATAAACAACTCTAACAATTTTAACAATAAACAATCTAATAAAAAATTCTAACAATTCCAATGATAAATAATAAATAATTTCTAATAATTTAACAATAACAACGGTCAGGCTTACTGGACATTGGCCAGCGGCCGGGTTGATTGGTCATTAGTCGTGGGTCGAGCTGCCATTGATAGCGGCCGAACGAATAGTGACAGTGGTCGGACGGTCATGTAGGACAGGGACTCGAGTTGTCATGCCACCAGTCGGGCTACCGTTGACAGCAGCCGGACGAACAAGGATAGTGCCCGAATGCCCAAAATGAGAGAGAGGAAGAGGGAGAGATGGGTAACATGTGAGAGCTCGGCGAGAGAAATGAGGTCGAGTCAGGCATTAGGGGTGCGTGCGTGTGTGTGTGTGTGTGTATTCGAGTTAGGCTAAGCTTCGAGCTGAATCAAATTGAGCTCATCTAGCTTGAGCTTGGCTCGAAATTTTTCAAGCTCAAAAAAAAAAAAAACAGCTCGACTGGGCCGGAACAAAGATTCCGAGTTGAGCTTATCCGAGCAGAGTCTAGCAAGTTAACCAAGCTAGCTCGGTTCGTGTCTAGCTCTAAATCAGAGTGATGATTGTGAGCATGTTTTTTTAGTTCATTTACTTTTTCATGTCGTAGTTATTGTATGGTACCTACATTTATATTATTATAAACTCATTATGGTTACTATTAGAATGATTTCTTACAACAGTACATACTTTTAGGCCCCCATTAAATGGAAACTTATTACGCATGTATTCTTTTTGCAATTTTTTTATATTTAAGAGATGCAAATGTGCATTTAGGCATCCCTTGAAGTTTCACTGAAAATTTCCATTGTTTTCCCCTTGTTTCCCCCAACATTTCTGGTTATCGGCAATAATGATATTGTTTCTATATCCCTAGTCAGCGAAACTTGTAGCAATACTGACAACTCGAACACTGCTAATGGGGACATCTCGTGCACACGCACGTCGCCCCACCTACATACGTACGCACGGAGTAGGAGGGCATCACCGTCGATCTGGCTCGATGACGACGTCCAGGGAGGGCCTCCTAGATAGAAGACGAAGTTTGGTTCAAAAGAGTGGGCCCGATAGTCAAGAAAAGCCTATCATGGGATCTCATAATCGTGGCCCACTAATCGGATTGATTTCATATTTTATGTTTTGCTTATTGTTATTATTTAGAACATCATGAATGCTTTAGATTTCTTTGTTTGATTTTTATTTTAGTTACTTCATCGCCAAGTAATAGGTTACGAACATGGCGAGAGTTTTGGGGTATATGGTTTTTCCTATAAATAGGCACCCCTTGTAGTTCTTTTGATTCATTGAAGATTAATAAAAATTCTACATTTTCCTACTCTCTAAGTTGTGAAGCCTAATTGGGTGCGAAGCCCTCCCTTTATCGAAGGGTTAACTACCGTTGTGTGAAGCCACATCTATCCCGATTCGCCCCCATCCATCGCCATCTCTACTACCCATCTTCTACCATCCTTTCTTCTCATCTCACCCCATCATCTACACTTCGAATCAATCATCTATTGCAGCAATTCCCCTCCCCACAACAAAATTTCAGAATTTGGCCCTACAGGAGGGTTAAAGCTTCTGCGAAGCACCACGCACAAACCTTACATTGGATCGAGTTGAGATTTGGGGGTTTTGGAGTCCATCCCTGGCTGACTAGGGCCGAGGTGACCTTTTATTGAATAGTGGGCCCCACACACGTGCGGACGGGATCACACGCATGTGCGTCGGGCCATTGTTGTTGTCCATGCGTGCGGTACTTCTCTGGTTCGTTTCTCTCCTCTCTTTCACTCCGCTTTCACTCAAAATCCCTAAACCTAACCCTAAATTAATCAAATATCCAATTTTATGCCCCTTTTCTTACCTTAGGGTTCTCCGAATTGGAATTTCTGAATCCCTTGGAGTAGGGACTGATTACTATGCATGTGTGGATGATTATTTCTTATCTTTGAGTATCGTTTGGTTCATAATTTTTTATTGATCCAGCCCTATCATGTGTAGGCCTGGACCCGCATAGATTCCCCTTCATTGAATGTTTAGACTTTCATGTGGGATGTGGAATTAATATGGATTGTTTTGAATTGGTATGATCTAAAGCCTGAATTCTTGCATCTCATACTTAAATTTCATGTCCTGCATCAAATTTGGTATCAGGGCTTAGGGTTCTTATAAGGGAGTGCATTATTTGTTTAGGGTTAGTTTGTTTGAGTCCGTCATGCATCTAGTCCATCACATGTAGCTTTTAGGAGTCCATAGTCCCTTATTTTATTAACTATATTGCTGGAGTAACATTGCATAGTCCCCTCATATAGAGTCTCATAGGATCATTTAGTCCCATACAGTCGTCGTAAAAAGTCCTTAGGTGGAGTTAGCAAGTTGTACGCTCACACGTACAGGTCATGGTTTTAGCTAGCACCCTACACTAAACATGGAACAACTGCTAGAGTCACTAAATAAGCTGTCCCAACAGATCGAGGCTTGGGGTAAGTGCTTGGAACGAAGCATAGATCAACGCCTTGACCAAATAGAGGCCTCCCTCAGGACAAACCCCACCATTAGGGAAGATGGCCAATCTCAGGCAAGTGGCCGGGAGGATAGACCAATGAATGGAGGTGGCCAAGGAATCAGTCATGGGCGAGCACCTGTACCCCCACCCCATGAGGGACATCAAGACCATTATTTGGAGGGGTACAGCATGTGTGGCCTCGTGGCCAGAGAGAGTGCACCAGAGGCTGGTGTAGAGTTACCCACTAAGGCCATTTCGGTAGTGGATGAGTTACGTGATGTCGTTCCTGATGATCTACCGGATGAGTCTCCCCCTAGGAGGGATATAGAGCACGCCAAAACATGGGACATTGTAATACCTACAGCCGAGTTTGTGTTTAATAGTTCTGTCAATAGGTCCATAGGTCTGTCCTTATGAAGTCGTTACTGGTTATAAACCTAGGAAACCTATTGATCTTGTCCCTATGTCACTGTCCCATAGGCCGTCAGAGCCTACAGAGTCTTTTGCGCATCACATTCATTCATGGCATCAAGAAATCAGGCAGAAGATCATAACTAGTAATGAACATTACTCACTTTCTGCAGACCAACATAAATGTTTCAAGGAATTTAATGTAAGGGACTTTGTGATGATCCGCATTAGGCCAAAGCGGTACCCTCAGGGAGTCGTTCGAAAATTACACGTGTATAGTGCTGGACCCTTCAAAATTATAAAACGAAACGGTCTCAATGTGTATGAGGTAGATCTTCCACATTCTATGGGAATTAGTTTCACATTCAACATGGAGGATCTAGTTACTTTTCAGGGGACCGCTGATACTTTGTTTGGCCCTTCGCCTACCCATTCCGATTCCCCAGATTTATCCCTTGATCCATGGCCCCCTCCCAACCCATTTTTTCAGTCTCTACGTCCCATACCTACCTGTCCCAACCCATTTTTCCAGCCTCTACGTCCCATACCTACCCATCCCGACCCATTTTCCCAGCCTCTACCTCTCGTACCTACTCTTCCCGACCTTTCTTCCCAACCTCTACTTCTCACACCTAACCTTCATACACCCAGAGAGGAAATAGAAGATATCTTGAACCATCAAATAGTTTCAACGCGGATGGCGGGTTTCAGAAGTACCTGGTTAAATGAAAGTCACGCCCAGCTTCAGACAGCACGTGGCTCATTGCGGAGGACCTTCAGAGACTTGATCCTGACTTCCTGGAGCGGTTCAGGAGTTTTATTTCCCCAGTGGCGAAATCTTCGCAGCCGAGGAGAATTAATGGGGACATCTCGCGCACACGCACACGCATGCCGCCCCACCTACACATGTACGCACGGAGGAGGGCCCCACCTTCGATTTGGCTCAATGGCGACGTCCAGGGAGGGCCTCCTAGCTAGAAGATGAAGTTTGGTTTAAAAGAGTGGGCCCGATAGTCAAGAAAAACCCATCATGGGATCTCATGATCGTGGCCCACTAGTCGGATTGATTTCATGTTTTAGGTTTTGCTTATTGTTATTATTTAGAATATCATGAACGCTTTAGATTTCTTTATTTGATTTTTATTTTAGTTTACTTCATCGCCAAGTAATAGGTTACACACATGGCGAGAGTTTTGGGGTATAGGGTTTTCCCTATAAATAGGCACCCCTTGTAGTTCTTTTGATTCATTGAAGATTAATAAAAATCCTGCGTTTTCCTACTCTCTGAGTTGCTCCCTTCGTTGAAGGGTTAACTACCGTGGTGCGAAGCCACATCTATCCCGATTCGCCCCCATCCATCGATATTTCTACTACCAATCTTTTACCATCCTTTTTTCTCATTTCACCCCATCATCTACACTTCGAATCAATCATCTATTGCAGCAATTCCCCTCCCCACAGCAGAATTTCAGAATCTGGCACTACAGGAGGGCTAAAACTTCGGCGGAGCACCACGCACAAACCTTACATCGGATCGAGTTGAGATTTGGGGCTTTTGGAGTCCATCCCTGACCGACCAGGGCCAAGGTGGCCTTTTATTGAATAGTGGGCCCCACACACGTGCGGATGGGATCACACGCATGTGCGTCTGGGCTATTATTGTTGTCCACGCGTGCGGTACTTCTCTGGTTCGTCTCTCTCCTCTCTTTTACTCCGCTTTCACCCAAAATCTCTAAACCTAACCGTAAATTACTCAAATATCCAATTTTATGCCCCTTTTCTTACCCTAGGGTTCTCCGAATTGGAATTTTTGAATCCCTTGGATTCGGGACTGATTACTATGCATGTGTGGATGATTATTTCTTATATTTGAGTATCGTTTGGTTCATAATTTTTTATTGATCCAGCCCTATCATGTGTAGGCCTGGACCCGCATAGATTCCCCTTAATTGAATGTTTGGACTTTCATGTGGGATGTGGAATTAATATGGATTGTTTTGAATTGGTATGATCTAAAGCCTGAATTCTTGCATCTCATACTTAAATTTCACATCCTACATCAACTGGCTACAACCCAAAAAAGCCAAAGAGAATACAAGGGTCAATACTCGGGAGGCCAAACGACCAATCTGCCGCCTCCCTTTTAATTGAGTTGGTAACCTCCGAGATCAGGGTGGAGGAATTCTTGAAGCAACAACTATTCCTTTCTTTCCAAATAGCCTAAAGGGTCACCATAATGACCAGGTAGGTACCAAATTGCTTTGATATTCTTTCTGATACCAAGAGGAGATCTTCGACGGTGCTTGGCAATATCCAAGAGGTGTGAAAGAGAGCAGGGAGACTAGACTACACTGAATGGGTGACAGGGTAATGAATAAAGAGGTGGTTTATTGATTCATCATTTTCCATGCACAAAAAACATATGTCGATAAGAGTCATTAATCTTCATTGCAAGTGATCAGTGGTGAGATCCCTCCGCCTTCCTAGAAGCCAAACAAAGGTAGCGATTTTTGGTGGAGCTCCATAAGACTGCATGTAGTAGGGCGAACTGCGTGAGCTGACCGAGGAGCCACGGATCATTGAAGAGCGAACCAAAAACCTATTGCTGTCGGATTTGTCCTTGTTCCACACAAGCGAGTCCTTTTGCCTTGGGAAGGTCGAATGTCATTTAAAAGCTCTAGAAGCATAAGAAAATCATCAAGTTCCTCATCCGAGAGATATCTACAAGAGGACCAAATCCATGACCCATGAGTGGAGAAGCAACAGGCAATAGAAATGGATTTGAGGCAACACAAGCCGACCTAGGGAAGAGAGGTTGGAGTGGGCGATCGCCAATCCAACCATCCTCCCAAAAGCGGATGTGGGACTCGTCACCAAGAGAGAGAAAATCCTTCTTGCTTTAAAGGGGCCATCTTAGCTATTGACTTCCAAAAATTTGAGGATCTATAAAGAGAGGAGTCCTTGGTCCGCCACCCTCTACTGCAAGTCCCACACTCGTTAGCAATGGTCTCTCTCCAACAGCTGCCTTTCTCCACGCCGAAGCACTAGATCCATTTTCCGAGAAGGACCGAATTCGTAGAAGACAGGTCCCTAATGCCCACTACACCTTATGAAATCGGCTTGCACTCCTCTTCCCAGCATAAGATGTGAAATTTTCAATTTTTTTTTAAAACATTCCCACTCTAGAGGAAATCCCTCCTTAGCTTATCCAAGGAGGACATTGAGGACATTGAAAGAAGGGCAAGTAGGATAGTGCAACTTTAATGAGCGTTGGATGGCCCTAAAGAGACAAGAAATGACTCTTCCAACGGGAGAGCTTCCTTTCAACCCACGGATACTCTCTCTCTCTCTCTCTCTCTCTCTCTCTCTCTCTCTCTCTTTCTTCTTCTTCTTTTTTTTTGGGGGGGGGGGGGGCTTACAATGAAGGGTAAGAGATCGCCCTACATCTAAAGACTGTTGTCAACCTCACTAAGACAAGGGAGGGGAGATTAATGCTAGGGAGCTTGCTTTTAGAGAGGTTAATCTTAAGCCTGGAAACCGCCTTTAAGCAGTGCATGATTTTCCATAGATATTGGATGGCCACATTGTCAACCTCACAGATCAGGATTTGTGTCATTAGTGAATTGAATATGAGTGATGTGAGGACTAGCACTCGCAACTTTGAACCCATTGATGAGGCCAACAGACACTCTCCTATCAGATGTTCTACTTAGGCCCTCTACAACAATCATGAGAAGGAAAGGGGAAAGCAAGCCACCTCCCCTTAGCCCTCTGGAAGCTTGGAAGAAACCATTAGGGGGCTCATTCACGAGGACAGAGAACCTTGCAGAGGCGAGGCACTCGCAGATCCAACTATGGCATTTGGGACCAAAGCCAAGATGACCTAGCATGTAGCCTAACTAGTCGCAATCAACATGGCCAAAAACACTAAGTTTGCAGACAACACCCCTCCCCTCTTTGTGGCGGGGATGACAAATTCCTAGGCTATAAGGGCGCAATCGAGCATTTGCCAATTAGCCACAAAGGCTTCCTAGGCTTCAAAAACAATACTAGCGAGAACAAGTCTAAGACTGGAGGCAAGAACCTTAGCTAGGATTTTGTAAGGAGACCTAATGAGGCTAATGGGTCGGAAATCCTAAAGTCGGTCTGCTCATTCAAATTTGGGGATAATGGCTATAAAGAAAGGCCCCATTTCCCATGGCAAGCGACCTTTGGTACAAAAATCAGAGATGATGTTGAGAAGATAGATTTTGACAACATCCTAGACAACTTGGAAAAATGCCAAAGGGAACACGTCAAGACCTGGGTCTTTGTCTCTACCAAGTGAGAACACAATAGCCTTGATTTCTTCTTCAGAGAATGGGGCCTGGAGAGATGAGGGTTCCTTGACAAAAATCTGAGAGAAGGCAAGATTCTACAATTTGGGATGAATCCAACCTTCTAAGGATGGCAGGTTGCTGTAGAAGGAGACAATATGATCACAAACCAAACAATTGTCCTTCACTCTGTTATCACCAATAGATAGCCCTTGATAGAATGGAAGCAGGATTTATGTCGCTAAGGCTATCAACAGGCCAAGGTCTGTCCAAGCCCAGCTTGCCAAATTAAAACCTAGGCCCAAGCCCAACCACTCAATTTTGTGCAAGATCTGGGCTGCTTAATAAGTGCACCTGATCATGCATGAAATATGGCAAAAATGCCCTTGAGGCTTGAATCCTAAATGAACTTGGATGGGCCAGGCTGATGAGACCTTAAATAAAGACTGAGCTAGGTCCAATTATTTAACGAGATTAAATTTTAGGCCCGAGCCCAACCCCCAGGCCTAGTAATCCAAGCCAGACCAAAAAGCCCAAAGGGCCAGCCCAACTCATCGACAGCCCTACTTGTAGCCAACCCCAGTTAGTTGGGATAAGGCTTCGATGATGATGATGGTGATGATGATATCATTGCATACATGAGCCCAAAGCATGTTATCATACATCACTTCCATCAGGCCGAGCATGTCATGCATCAATCTTTGTAAAAAGTCCCATATTGTGCATTGCAAGCCAAGGATCCCTTTTCAACGAACACATCAGCCACTAAAGAGAATCTTCAATATATAAGACACAAGATTCATAATAATGTTTAATTGAAAAAAAATAATAATTAAATTTTCTTTAAAAAAAAAAAAAAAAAAAAAGCCCACTTTTAAACTCTTTCCTAAAACCCACCTAACCTTTTGAAATATGGTCAAAAATCTGCCTTGGTTGACTTTGACTACCTGAAAAAGACCATTTTACCCCTACTTTTAAAAGAATTCAAATATTATATCCCCATTTACGGAGCGGAATCCACTGGGTTAGAGGACTGTTGTGGACCCCACAATGATGTGTTTGTTCGATCCACACCGTCCATCATTCGTGGATCATTATTCAGAGCATAAGCTCAAAAATGAGGAAGATCCAAATCTCAGGTGGGCCCCACAACACAAAACAGTGGTAAATGAACAACTACCCTTGATTTTGATGTAGCCCACCATGATGATAATTGCAACATCTAATCTAACCATGAGGTGGCCCGATAAAATTTATTCCTAGGATCAAAACATCAAATCCAACCGTGATTCAAATGGGTCACACAATTGGAAACCGTTTTGAGGGTGGGCATTGCGCTCTTGTCAATCGTGTGGTCCACTTGAATCACAGATGGAGAGGAAACTTGGGCCCTGGGCCTAATATGGGTAACGCACAGTGGTATGGGTGGATTTCAAATACACATCATAGTGGGCCACCTCATTTTTAAAGTCATGCCCCAGGACCGGATTGCCAAAGTTTTTCCTTTCTAAAAAGAGCACTGAATCAAAGCAAACTAAGTCTCCGTACAGCAAGTCTCCATGGGGCCTACCATGATGAATAGGTTTTATCCACACCATACATCCATTTTTTTTTCATATTATTTTAGGGTAAGAACCCAAAAATGAGGCAGATAAGAGGATCAATGGGACCATACAGAGGTGATTGAACGCTCACTGTTAAAAACTTCTTGGGAGCCCCAAAAGCCTCAGATCAATCTGATGTGTGTCTTCCCTTCACCCAAGTCTATGTGACCTTATGAACTGCTTGGATGGCAAATAAATATCACTGTGACCCTTTGGAGGGCTTCAACCATGGATGTCATTACAACCGCCTCTTCCAGTGGTGTGGTTCACTTAAGCCTTGGATCTACCTCTCTTTTAGGTTCATATACTAAAATAATCTGAAAAAATGGATGGACGATGTGGATAACATCCATACATCACTGTGGGCCTCACAGAGCACGAGCTGGACGGTTTATTGTCCAGCTTAAGCAGGACGCAATCTGCTTCCCTATTTATGAGGGGAGTGGATTAGGTGTAGTCCCAACCAAGATGCTTGTGAGAAATCCACCCCTTCCATCTACTTTGCCATCTCATTTTAGGCCTAAACCCAATAATGATGCAGATTTAAGGACTGAGTGAGCCATACGATAGAAAACAATGGGGATTATTAAATCATCCAGAAGTTGGAAAACCGGATGGAAAGGATTGTTTGATAGCTCAAAATTGGTGTAATTGCCCATTCACAGGTGGCCCACACAGATGGAGGGCTTAGATCATCAACCAATTCATCCGTGGTGCAGCAAGAGAGCGGCGGGAGATGAAAAAAATCTGTTAAAAGAAGCATGGGTATCTTGGTCTTTTTAAAAATATAGTATCTGACAAGTAACAATAGCAGACAGACTACGGTAAAATATATAACGGTGTAAAAGATAGGCAGGTTTCAGGAAAGTAAGATCTACACTTCTTTTCTTTTTTTGGAAATGGCCCAAAACATAATCTTTTCTTTATGCTTGTATCAGAACATATTTCATTATTTCTTTTGTTTATCATATTGTTTCTGTTTAGCTTTGACGTCAAGTTGTTTGTTTCTAATTTTTGTTTGATTTATAACCGTCTCAAAATACAAACCTTTTTTAAATGGAGTATAGATATGTTGTCATCTGACACATCGACTGACATTTGGGACTACAGTTCCCTATTCCAATCCCCAAGCTCTGGAAAAACGAAGATTATGTGTCGTTTGTGTGGGGTAAAATTTGTTAACAAAACTAATTGACATAGGTTACACTTAGCATGTTGAGGTGGAGATGCAAAATTGTGTCCTAAAGCCCCAGAGGAGATTCAACTTCTTTTTCAGGCTCTTCTAGACTCAAATAAGAAACCTTCCACCCCATCTAAACCTTCCATAAGAGCTATAATTGGCGAGAGTTCTGATACACGAAGAGTAGAGAGAACTAGTAGGTAAATTGCAGGGAATAGTCTATAATGGCATGTGCGGAAGCTTGGCGGAGCTATAGAATTATGATTAAGTCCTAGAGGGGGGATGAATATGACCACTTAAAAAATCTACAATTAAAAACACAATTGCCTATTTAAGTTATTATACCAATTTAAACTAAGAAGACAATTAACACTTAGGCTTCCAAACCAAATTGAGATCAATCACATAGACTACAAATGATTGAACAATTAAGCAACTGGTATATATATAGACAGTGAGCTCGTGTGTGCTTTTAAGTTAAGTGCCGAGCATACAACCCAATTTAGGCATTCATATGACAATCGCAAACACAAGCATAAATAGTAGTTCGGTTTCCCTACTCCACTCCCAGCGGATGCACTATACTGTATTGGTATTCACTATTGGAGGTTTTTAATTAGGTTCACCTTTAACCTTTACAAGCGTACACTCCCTCTGGATGCCTACACAAGGTCTTATAAATGTATACTCTCGTTAAAGGCCCACACAAGGACTTACACACGTACTCACCTGTGTTGGTGGCTCCCACAAGAGCCTTTAGTTGGTTTTCTATCGGCTAACCAATAGCCACAATTTGTCCTAATCCAAGGCCCTACGTACAGTCCTGCCGGAGGCTTCCCACGGAGATTAATACGTATACCTGTGTCCGGTAAATTCAGCCCTACACCAAAGCCTAGGTCCTACGCAAGAACCTATTCGAGTTTGGGTCACAAACTCTTACACTCAATCTTACATAAGGAAAGAGTACATGAACTCTAAAAATGATAACCTTGCCTAATTGAGCCCCATTAATGCGCATTCTTGAGATGTTTCTCAATGCTTTCCCATGCATGAATGGGCTTCTCAATTGCTCCCCTGATTGTTGATGCCGATGCTTCAACTTTTATGGCCAACCGGCTTGCATATGATGACCCGATGAGGAGACCAAGGTGGTGGGAGGATGGTGGAATCTCCTACCTCCTACAACTAATTGATTTCCAAAGGGGATTCACCTAGATGGGTCTCCCAGAGGATTTAGACTAGGATATACCATCAAACTTAGTATCTAATCTCTAGAGAATGGTAGAGATCAAGAGCATCTTTATAATGGAGGTTGAAATCCTCATTAGAGTGGTAGTCTCAAGGAAGATGATTTGAATCTCATAGATTTAGAGTTATAAGATGAGGGATATGAGTGGGGAATCACCTAATTCCAATTGCACAAAAAACACATCCTGCCCAAGAACCGAATGCCCATTTTATAGAGTTCACGTTCCAACGGCTATAAAACTGTTAGTTAACGGCTCTGTCGATAGTATCAAAAGGCTTTTCAACGGGATCGAAGGTCCTTCGATAGGATCAATCTGTCCTTCCATCCCATTGGGAAAATCCAGCAATATTTCTGTTAGGTTGTTGGAATGTTTCTTCGATCACATAGAGATGGTCTTCGATTCCATCGGGACCCATCGATAGGCTGTCGATGGGGTGGACGACCACTTGAAAATTGCTGTTTTGGGATATGTATTTTACAGCAGCTTAACACATCTTTTAGCCTAACTTATCATGTTTCATTAAGGCTCATAAGGCTAAGTGATGATCAATTAAGGTTTACCTATAAAGGTTATGATCATTTAGAGGCTAAGGTTGCTTTGGGTCTAAGGTTAGGGTCAGCAAGGCACCTCATTTACCTGATCTTCACTACTTGATGCTCTACGTCCTCTTATGTCTTCGGTCTTCAGCTTCTAAGGGCTCAATCGACTACATGACACACGAACTCACGTGATTGACAAAATAAGTGCATTACATTGGAAGAAGGAAGAGGAGTAAGTTAAATTATTAGCATTGGAAGAAGAGCAATTATAACTCGCCTTGAAACGTAGTATGGAAGAGGCTTCTAGATATCAACGATGTCCTCTAAGACAACATGATGCCAAAGTAGGATTGAGCACGAGAAAAAAAAGAAGAAGAGTAACAAAGTATCGAAGTTTCTCTTAAGTCTCTGTGCATTTTATAGGGTGTTAGGCACTTGGTATAAATCTGCTCAGAAAAAAAGCTTGAAAAATCTAGTTGAAACTATACAAGAGTATGATGGAAAACTCCCTTCACCTTCTGATTTAGGAGAGGTGAACAAGTACCAATATGAAATTTTAGATAGCAGCTCGAGCTCAGCAAACTAATTTCTTATAGTTAAAAAAAGACAAGAACACATCTAAGGATGGATTAGACGATGAAAGTGATGGATCCGGTTCAGATGTAGGAGGAAACTAGTATGGACATGGCTATGGTTATATGCCAGGAAGGCACTCCCCCTATGAAGTATATTAAGTTGATGTTGTGAACACTGTAAATTTGTAAATTGTAATAGTTTCTGTTTGATTCCATTTGTAAGTTTGAATTTTATGCATTGGATTTTTGTGTACATTATATATTGGGTATTTGGGTTTCATAGTTATCGACTTCACTACACTTTAAATTAGTTTAAATAAGAACTCAACTCGACAACTTGAACTTGAACTCGAACTTGACTCGAAAGCTTGAACTCAAACTCGACTCAAAAGCTCGAGCTCAAGCTCAAGCTCGAACTGGCCCGATCTTCTGACCAAACCAAGCCGAGCTGGCCAATATGACTCGAGGACCGAGCCAAGTTGAATTCGAGACGAGGTAAGTTGCTAGCTGAACCGAGCTAAGCTGTGCCAAGCTCGACTGAGTTTGGCTTGTGTCTAGCTCTACTCGGATTCCTATGCAGTCTGACATGATATTGCTGCTCAACATGTTGGCACTACTGTTCCTAGGTCATCCTTTGCTCATACCAATGGATGTACTTTCTTATGTTTATTTAATACTCGTCCTCCTCGAGCTGTACGAGTACGCCCAGACGTGGGTATTGTGTGGCACACATCGACGACATTAGCCGAGTAGTGTCTCGAGGGAACAGGTCGAGTTCAACCCCGACTCCTTGATAGTATTGCTGCCAGTCATATGGGTACCCTAAATGTCCTCCCGTCAAAGGGCCATAACTGAAAGAGGTATCTGCCGGCTGCCTATATCTATGGGTGGATGAGTATGACTGAATATCAGAGCCATTATGCCCATACTTGTGATATCCTCCATACGCATAAGGTGGGATGGAGGTGGAGCTCCCTTGCTTTAAGCTAATGTCCATAGATAACAAAATGCGTGCAAGAGCATCCGTCGCAGCGCATCCGATTTTCTTCTTTGAATGACGCTCAAAATGATGTGTGGGCATTGATGCTCTCATCGAGGATGGTGGATGAGATCCATGGTCATCATCTGGAGTGGCATGGTCAAAGTACTACTTTTGTGAATTGGCCAATGGATCACTAACTCTAACCAATTGTGTACCCCCACTACTACTGCCTCCGCACCCGCCCTTGCTAGTACCACCTACATTGGTGTCAGTGCCTCCTAAAGAATGAAAGAACCAAAGAGGAGGAATGTGAGAGAGATGGGAGAAAAATGTGAGAGAGAGGGTTTGGGAGAAAGAGAGAATGTGGGACCTCTCTATTATCTTATTCAATATATATGTAGGTTTTTTTCTTTCCTTCATTACGTGATAGCAACCTACTTTATACAATATTTGCAAAGCCCGTTAATATCTACAAAAATGACCCTACTAACTTAATATTCCAACACTCCCCCTCAAGTCGGTATATGAATGTCTGTCATACCCAACTTGCTAGAGATTTCTTGCAACATGGGAGTGCTGAGAGCCTTTGTAAACATGTTTGCTAGTTGTTCTATAGACTTGACAATTGGAGAAGCTAGTAATCTAGAGGATATCTTCTCTCAAATGAAATGTATATCGCCCTCAATATGTTTAGTCCGCTCATGAAAGACCGAGTCAAACACAATATGGATGGTGACCTGATTGTCATAATAGAGAAGAATAGTTGAGGTGATAGGGAAACCCAGTTCCATCATAATGGATCTCAACCACGAGTTCGCAAGCCCTATGAGCCATAGGTCCATACACTGCTTCTGTGTTGGACCGAGATACAACTACTTGTTATTTACGTCTCCATGTAACCAAGTTGCCACCAACGAATGTGCAATAGCCAGAAGTAGACTTTCTGTCTGTTGAGCATCCTGCCCAGTCAACATCAGAATAACGAACAAGATTAACATATCCATGATTCATATAAAGATCACCACGTCGAGGACATGACTTCAAGTATCTCAATATGTGATGTACAACATCCAAAATGAGGCACCTTTGGCATGTGCATGAATCGATTAACAATACTTATAGCTTAAGCAATGTCTGGTCTTGTAATCGTCAAGTAGATCAATTTTCCAACTAATCTCTGATACATACCCGGATCTGTCAAACTCTCACCTTCAGATGCATGCAACGAGTGCTTCTGGTCCATAGGAGATAAAGTTGGACGAGCACCTAATTTCCCAGTCTCACTCAGCAAATCAAGAGTATACTTTCTTTGTGATACGAAGATGTCTTTAGATGAATGGGCAACTTCAATCCCTAGAAAGAACGACAATGGACCCAAATCTTTGATCTCAAATTCTTTGCTCAACTTGTGCCAAGTCATCCCCAGTCACAACAATGTTATCCACATAGACAAGTATAATAGATCTGCCTTCTTGTTGGGTATGAACGAAGATTGTATGATCTGCTTGACATCTTCTGAAGCCGAAGTAGAGAATAAAAGTACTAAATCTAGCAAACCAAGCTTTGGGAGATTGCCTAAGGCCATAAAGAGCCTTTTTCAGCTTACACACCTTCCTGTACTCCCCCTTAAGCTGAAAACCAAGGGGCATATCCATATACACTTGCTCTAAAAGCTTGAACTGATAGAGCATGGCGAATCAATCCATTTTTCTCATAGCCTAGGCCCCACATCGCATGGGTTAGGACCTTGGCGGAACCTCCCTCGTGGGCCCCACTTCACATGGGTTCCACCTCACATGGGTGGGGCTTGTCTCACACGAGCCACCCGCTTCACACGGGCCATCCACCCCGAGCGTGCCCCTGCATCCCACAGGCCACCCCACTTGAGCTTAGTGTGAAAATGCCCCTTCATTACAATAGCTCAAGAGTCCAAAAATCAGACGGATCCAAAGCTCATGTGGGCCATACCACATGAAACAATGGGGATTGAATGCTTACCATTGGAAACTTTGTGGGGATTGTAGAAGTTTTGCATTAGGATCATATTTATGCCTACAATTTATTTGAGTGGTAATAACCCTATATACGGTTTGGATGGCATATGCATCACTATCTGCTCGAGCCTTGCGGAAGGTTTCAACGGTGGATGTTCTCCTTCCCACTATTTCTTTTGGTGTGGCCCACATGAATTTTCGATTTGCTTGATTTTTAGATTCTTGTCATATTGTGTTCTTTCAAAACTGATGGACGTAGTTGATTTGTCATGAGCGTCCGTGGGCTCCACAGCTTCTGGAACCTCCATCCAACGAATCTAAGGGCCTGTTTGGTTCATGGATTACCACAGTAAACTCACATTATTACTTCTTACATTTGATTGGATATGGCCAACTATCAAATCATTGTAATCCTTTGGAATTACCTCCAGTTTTTAAAATATCAGTATTGCGTTACGTATCGCATCCTTGGGATACAGATACGTATCGGTTATCACATGGGATATATCGTTTCTATTGGGTAATTTATCACACTTTTTGGGAAACATGAGGAAACATTGGGAAAATGGTTGCATTTTTCAATGAAACTTCAAGGATTGTTAAAAAAGACCTTAATACACACTTTTAAATCATGACATCTCAAAAAAGAAGTGCATATAATACGTTTTCTTTATATAGTGTCCTAAGCATTCAAGGGATGAGTCTAGAACCAACACGTCTCAAAGTGCCGTTTTGCCGAAATAGGCATGATTTCACAATAAATGTTTCTTTCCGCTCGTCTATATATATGCGATCTTGCATTTGAACTAATTATGCTTTCAAAATCCTTCTCTCTTTGTATCTCACTTCTTCTGAAATCTCTGTTACTCTCATCCCTTAACAATGACTTCTTCATTGTCCAAACCGTCCTTTGATCAAAAAGACATAATGGCGATAATGGATCTTTTTATAGGGAAGTGCACCAAGGAAATAATATTCAAATCTTTGATACATGAGGACACCTACTGTCTTGGCCCCTCATTCTCTCCAGAGATTTTTGCTGAAGCACTACATCCTTGGATCCATTCTTCCCAATCTGTTCAAGGGATAACATTCTCGTTAGATTCGGACCCGTTCTCGATGCGGCCAACGCATGCAACCCTCAGCCAATGTCTCGCTCATATTGAACGTTTTTCCGCACTCGTGGGTTAGTTTCTTCATGAGTGAGAAGACAACACGCGACGAGGGAGGTAAAAGCTGTGGTCGAGAAGAGATTCGAGGGACTTAGGCATGTGTATTCCTAATCTGATCTTGACCATCTTCTTCATCAACAGCCTGTCCCCTCCATCCTCTTCCTCTTCATCCCTGTAGTTTGCAATGAATCGCCCTTGTCCATTTTGTAATTAACGGTCCTTGCTTTCATCTTTACTTTATGTAACCATGCGGTCAATGACTAGCAAAGTGATGAACAAATTTCAATAATGAATATAATTTTGATCAGTCGAGGACACCTTTGCATGGCAATTTTTTTGGTAATTTAAAGTAGGCCTTATCCTTCGGAATGTAGATACAACATTTAAACATTATGCAATACGCGCCATACTACTTGAACAAGCTCCACTTATCCTGCCATATTACCACGATCCCGGGAATAACCCCTTCAGTATTGAGTAACCAACCGTCAATCCGCTCCTTGTGTACATTAAATGCTGAACTTTAATCTATAAAAGCGGTACTTTGGCTTTAAGCGAGCCAATCTTAACTAGCATTCCCGTTAGAGAGACTTCTCCATCAATGGCCCTTTTCGCTCTATCCTTCAAGATTATGGAAGAAATACTTGAGGAAGGCATAGTCTTTCTCACGCTCCACAGGTGATCCTTTCTCCTTCCTCCGAGATGTTGACAATCTTCCTGAGAAGGAACGACCTCCTCAAGAAATTTTGAACACTCTCTCCGAGCTTCGATGACTCGGAGATGAATACGCTGCGGCGGACGCAGAAATTGAACGCTGCACTACCATTTTAAATCAGCTATCGGCCCTTAGTGCCGCGTGTATTTCGAGCGTGTTCAACCTTTCTTCGGCCTTAATTTTGGGTAAGATGTAACCACACGAACGAGAAGCAACACTTATATTGCTTCTTGTTCTATACGAAATGAAAGATTTGGCTGGTCTGAAATCTACCTTTCTACCAGTAGTTCGAATGGAAGGGAACTCTCTTTTCTCAGCACTTGATAAACGAATGCCACCTTGCTTAACACTTTTAAATAGATCTATTGTCGGGAAGAGCAGTAATTGGTGGTTTGGTGTGGATTGGTGCATAAGCAGCTAGTCCTAATCTAGGCACATGCGCCGGTTAGAGCTGCTAATCAGTTGGTTAGGCCGGTAAGAAGCAATGGGGAGGAGGGATTCGGCTATAATTAAGGAAATCCCAGTAAAAAGGAATCCCTACTCTGTTCTCACTTAGTATATCTGGTGCAAGGTAGTTGTTTTCCCGTAGTTTTCTATCTATCAATTCCGAGTATAGGAGAGTCCAGTCCCTCTTCCAACTAGAGAGAGTACTTCCTGAAATCCAACCATAGGCTAAGTAAGGGGAGGTCTATCGGATTAAACAAACAAGAACTTGAGACTTGTTTTTTGTAAGTAAAGTATGAAAGATAGCTTTTACTATAGAAAGAAGAGGCTAGTTCCTGGCTTTGTCTTTCTAGAAGTCTTCTTAGAGCTAGAGCAGCTCTTCCCTTCCCCTTCTATACGTCCTCCTGTATTCTATCGTCAATCGATAGTTTTTTGCCGGTAGAGCAAATTCTTGCTTGGAAGAGAAATCGGACTTGGGAGTGAAAGAAAAAGATGAACAGAGAAAGAATATAGAAGGACGGATCCCTCTTATCTAGGGTATTCTGAGAGATCTTGGTCTCTAGTCTTGAAAGAGAATCTCCTTTCTCTTCTTAGATATGAATCTGACTAGTCTTGGTATAAAGTCGAATAGCTAGAGAGCTCATAGGGAGAAGAAAGGGCTAATCCAGCTAAGAAGTGGGCGTCAAGAAGAGGTCAAGCAATCATGAATCAGGATCCTTTCAATCGAGCAAGTAGGGAAGAAAGAATGAAGCCCCAAACCCACTCTTCATTCCTCTCCACCTCATCCCTTCCAGAAGAAAAGAGATGTAAGGAGAGGCCTCAAAAAGGAGCACTGTTTTCATCCAACTAGAAATTTCGGTAAGAGAAGAAAGCTGTTAGTAGAGGGTAGAGAAGTGCCACACCCTCATGGATTGATCTAGTTCTGTCTTCTCATTCTGTTCGGGATTGGGTTGGTGTTCAGTGTACCGCTTCGTGAGTATGAGATGAAAAAGATAAAAGGAACGAGGAGAAGAATCGAATCGACAAGGATTCCATGGACGAGGAGAGAATCAGTCTGAATTTTCCATCAAAAGTACTCTCCCATTTTTGGGATTTCATCCAAAACCAAAGGTCCAAAAGTGCTCGCCCTATAGTAAGTATAAATAAGGAGAGGAAGCGAAGGAATCGAATGGAAGGGAAAGCCAAAATAATCGGTTTAGGAGTATAGGCTGAGGAGTGTGAGCAGGAACAAAAGCAAGCTGGAATTGGTAGTCGCTGGGGTAGGCACCGAAAGGAAGAAGCAAGAGTCACTTCAATCGCTACAAAGGCAGGAATGGATAGTTCTTTATAAAAGGTACACAAGCAATCGCCACAGGAAGCAGCGGTATAAGTATAATGCACGCGGAACCACAGGATCTCCTTCGCCTTGCAAGCAACCTCGCAAACCGGTTACCTCCCTTCAATCGGCGGGCCTTGGCTTAGTTTTAGAGGTTAGTTACACATCTATCTCACTTGTAACTACCTGACATACGCTATCATACTATTGAGATTAACCCGAAACCAGAGTCGCCAACGGCACTCTTTATTGTGTGCTCTGAGGAACTCCTGGTTAGAAGTCACCTTGAGTCCGCAAAAAGACTAGGGCTATGGTAACTAAACCGGTGTCGGCTACCGTTGACTGCTTCTTTTAGGGCTATTAGCCCTAAGCCGAATCGGTGGACTGCTCGGCTCCTGCTTCTTCTCTGTTTTCTGCGCGCTAGGCTTGAACCCTATTGTGGTTAAAGAAAAGAGGCGCCCATACTTCACTTTTCAACTCATAGCTTAAGCTCTCAGACTAGAGCTATTCTCACTAAACCGAATCTGTAAATCGAAGACGGGTAACTAACCTCTTTGAATGAATCTGTTACTAAGCCGACTCTGTGCCCGCATCTGTAGACTGCATTGTCGATACTGGACACGGTAACTTAACTGCTTATTATTGTGTCAAAAGAGGAACTCATACTCAAAACATAGCTTTTAAACTACTAACTGAAGCTATCAGACTAGGGATCTTTTACCCTTAGACTTCTCACTGTGAAACTTCCATTTCACTCCCTCACTCCTGACATCCCCTAACTTTGACAAGGCAAGAAAGAAGTCAGCTCTTAGCGCTTCTTTGGCAAAGGCTACTCGCTCGCGGTAGAGCTGTCTTTGCTAGCTTTATGGGCTTTACTCAAAAATAAAGGCATTTGTGGAGCTACTGAGCTACCCACTACAGACATAGGAAACTAAAGATTCCAACTAAAGAAAGAGGCCTTAAAAGAAGGGTTGTACTATGAGAAATCTTGATCCCATGGGACTAGAGAATTGGCGGGGGAGAAAGTCAATCTTCCTCAGAGCAGAAGGCAGAGCAAGCGATGGGGGGAGGAAGAAAAGCTTTTCCAGCATAGGATGGAATGGATAGGATTGCAAGTGAGGCAAAACGGACTAAAGAAGAAGAGCCTATGGCAAGAGTCACGGGCAAGGAAGATTATCTATCTCTAGAAAGCTATCCTCCATCAAACAGAAATCAACGTTAGATCCGTTAATGGCTCTATGGTAATGGTGCTTCTCAACGAGTCCATCCGAACTACTTCTGATAGAGGAGTTCAAAGGATGAAAGCGGAGGAGAAGAAATTTCTTCCTCTTCCAAAAAGAAAAAAACAACACAGAAATAAACGATACGATTCACTCTGTTATAAGGAGTGGAGGAAAGGATGAAATAAGGAGATTCTCTTCACCTCTGTTCAGAGGACCAAAGATAAGGGATCTAAGAGTCCCCAAACCAAGCCAATTATCAAACCAGAGGGATATGGAACTACCACTACCTATGTTCCATTGGACACTGCTAGCATAGAGCTCCCATCCTCTGCCCATGCTTTTCCAGATGTGAGAACCATTTTTAAAAGAGGTTGCAACCCCATTCCTATTCAGGTATTTAGCTTTAATGACTTTAGAGAATAGTTTCTTACTATTTTAAGCAACAGACCAGTTGAGCTTAGCTAAAGAGACCAAGTTGTTTTGTTAAGTTTTACGAATACCCAGTCCTCCCGGGTTTACAAACCTCTTCCCACTTAATAAAAAATAGGATGCAGACCTTTTCTATCAGAGCCATGACCCCAAAGGAAATCCCTAGAGATGCGATCAATGTTGCTACAGATAAGATTTAGAGCTTAAAGCACTGAACACGTTCCGAACTACCTCTGCTAGAATATAGGCAGTAAAGGAAGAGAGGAAGATGAATCCTATTCCAGCAGATCGAGAAATAGCCATCAAATCAAGTCGATCAACTAATTACATAATTAATGCACGAAAGCACTGATGCAGTCTCTCCGGAGTATCGGTCGGTTATACCCCAGATCTGCTAGTTACGACTATAGATCCGACGCACTAGCCAGCACGGCCTTTACCAGTAACCATTCTTAGGGGAAACAACCTTGAAAGGTAGGAACCGGACATCCTTCACCCTGCTCGGGCTATAGTTTTGATGATCTCCTCCTTGGCTTCCGTATTCTGTTATGTAATGCAAGTTCAAATTGCGTATATATACAAGATGAAATCCCAACTCAGATTGGGCATGCTAGCTCAGAGACCCCTTTTGCCTTGCTTTCGGATGCTGGCTGTCACTCCACCAATTGCTTTTCTTTCCATATCTATAGCACTTTTCAGAATATGGACGTTATAGCTTAATCAATAGAGAGATGCCTGCCTTTTTAGTACACTTATAGCGGTGACAGCCTCAATACGCTCGAAAGACATGCTGTGGAACCTTTTGGGTAAGATGTAACCACACGACGGTCGTTCAGCCTTTCTTCGGCCTAATTCAGAGTCTTTAATTAAGGCCCTGCTAGCCCGTTCTGAAGCAGCTTGGAAGAATAGGCTGCACTAGACTTGTGAACACGAGTTCAATCAAAAGATGTTGCGGATGTTGAACCGTTCGCTCGATTGCCTTCTTGTTGACCTGATTGACATTAATAGGCTTTACCCAAACCGTGATCGGCCAGAGAACACTGAGCTGCTTGCGTTTGTAGAAGCCTAGATAGGCCTAGATAATTCTCTATCAGGGGTGTGCTGAGGTTAGTGAGGCTGAAAAATGTTCAGCCGAATTAGAACAAGCGGACATCGACCGCCGTTTGGCCTACATAGAACGCACTTCAACAAAGTTCGCAGGCCAACAAGTGTCCTGGAGTGAGAGGATGAGTCTGGCGAAGGAGGCAAAGATTGAAGTTGCTAAAGCCTTCGAGCACGTAAGGTGGGCCAAGTGGTATCCCCATTGTCTGGTTTCCTTTCCTTTTTGTCTTCATCATTCTCTTCTACCTTGCCCAGAACAATTGTAACTAATGGCCTCTAGGCCTTATTCAAATATGCCTGATGGACCCTTATTCAGGGTTTTATTTAAATGAAAATTCCATATACTTTACTGAACTGACTCGGCCCGATTTTTCATAACTTCCCATAATGAAGGAAAGTATTGTTTCAAAAATCGGCCATTTATAGGTGTCTGCACAACATTGCCATTCAGGTTCTTAAGAACGTAAGCTCCTCCCCTCAGAACTTGCTTGATGGTATATGGTCCATCCCATGTATGAGACCATTTTCCTAATGCTCGGTCCTTCTGGCCGATGGGCAAAAGCATCTTCCAGACTGTATCTCCTTCTCTAAAAGCCATTCCTTTAGCCCTTTTATTGTACACTCGGGCTATAGCCGCTTTGTTGGCCACAATAGAATTTAGAGCCTTGATACGAGCCTCATCCAATCCCTCAAGCTCGGCCAACATTGCTTCTGTAAACTCTGGAGGACTCAATTGGGATTGATGTGCGACTCGTAATGATGGGACCATAATCTTTAAGGGTAATACCGCCTTGTGCCTGTAAGTTAGCGCAAGTGGACTGACCCCTATACTGGTATGAGGCGATACCCTGTAAGCCCACAAGGCCTCAAATAGCTTGAGATGCCATTCACATGGATTCCCTCGTATTATTTTCCTCAAAATGTTCTTGATTACCTTGTTTCTAGCGTTGGCTTGGCCGTTAGCCTGGGCATAATATGGGGTCGAATGCAGGATTTTTATACCATATCGTTCATCCATAGCACACATTTCTTTGGCTGAGAAAGCAACACCTTAGTCCATTGTAATAGACTCTGGAATACCAAAATGAGGAATGATGTTAGCTTCTATGAAACTAATGATATCTTTGTGACCGACCTTCCTCATAGGTTTTGCTTCAACCCATTTGGTAAAATAATTGGTCGCTACAATAATGAATGTATCTAGCCTGGTCGATGGTGGGTGGATCTACCCAATCAGGTCGATTGCCCATCCTCAAAATGGCCATGGCTTTGTGATAGGATGCAACTCAACCACAGGTGCATGTTGAACTGGCCCATTTCTTTGGCAAGCCTCACAACTCTTCTCATATTGGACACAATCGGCCATCATTTTCGGCCAAAAGTATCCATAACACCTAAGCATAAGCTTCATTTTCCTTCCTGCCTGGGGATCCCTGCAAATACCTTCATGGATCCCTTCCATGACCAACATGGCTTCGTTTCTTGACAAACATCAAAGTAAAACTCCATCGGCCCCTTTTCGATATAGTTCGTTATCGACCATAACATACTTGATAGCCGATCTCCTTACACTCCTATCGGTCTTGGTTCGAGGAGTTTGCAAGTATCCCATAAGGGGGGCTCTCCAATCGTCCTCCTCCACTTCTATCTGACAAACTTCTGCTGTTTTTTTCTCTCTGGAAGATGGAAGGTAATGACCTTCTCTGGACCGTGATTGATTGACCGGCTGTTCCCTTCCATGTTTCCAGGCCTGCCGCTAATTGTGCCATTTCATTGACATCCACATTATATTCTCGAGTGACATGCATTAGTTGGACGTCATTGAATTGCTCGAGCAATTGTATAGCCACAACGAAGTATGGTAATAAAGATGGACTGGTGCATTTAAACAATCCTGCCATCTGATTTATCACTAACTGTGAATCTCCAATGATCATTATGTCCTTCATACATAATTCTAACAATATTTCTAGGCCAATTATCATAAACTCAAATTCGGCCTAATTGTTAGTACACTCGAAATATAACTGGAACACAAATTCCTGCCGATTCCCATTTTGAGTAATCAACACTATACCAGCCCCAGACGTTCCGTGTGTTCTTGATCCGTCAAAGACTAGCTTCCAGGGCGTGAGTTGTACGTAATATGAACCCGCAATGTCTGGAGGGATGTGTTCTTCCAAATCTAACGGGTGATTAGCCAAAAAATCTGCTATGACTCTACATTTTACTACTTTCTGGGACAAATAATGCAAGTCAAACTCTGATAATGCCAATACCCATTTACTAATATGGCCGCTTAAAATAGGTTGATTCAACATATATTTGACTAAATCAATTACCACTATCGCATTTACTCTTTCGGCTAACAAGTAATGCCTAAGCTTGGTAGCTGCAAAATACAAGGACAAACACAATTTTTTCCATAATCGAATACCGCCTTTCGACATCAAGCAACACTCGGCTCAAATAGTAGATTGCTCTTTCTTTCCGTAAATTGTCGTCTTATACTATTAGGGCTCCAATCGACTCTGAAGAAGCTGCAATATATAACTTGAGCAACCGATTCTTGATAGGAGGCATTAACACGGGCGGCTTCATCAGATATTCCTTGATTCGATCGAAAGCTACCTGGTGCTTTGCTTCCCACGCAAACTCGGCCCCCCGCTTTAATTTTAATAATGAGAAAATGTTAGTTTTGCTTGCACAGTTAAATATGAAGCGTCGTAAGAAATTGAGGTGGCCCAGGAACTTTTGTAACTCAGCTTTGTTTCCTGGTGGCCATGCATCGATCACAGCCTAAGTCTTGTTTTGATCGATTTCGATCCCTCTCTGATGTACAAGGAATCCTAAGAAATTACCGGCCGATATCCCGAAAGCACATTTCAAAGGGTTCATTTTCAATTTATGGAGTCTCATTTGTTCGAAAGACTTGCGCAGGTGGGACAGATGCTCTTTTACATCGGTCGACTTGACTACTACATCGTCTACATAGACGTCCATAAAACGGCTAATCATGTCGTGAAAGATGGCATTCATTGCTCTTTGGTATGTAGCCCCTGTATTCTTCAAACCAAAGGGCATTACCACCGAGCAATAAGTCCCCAAAGGCCTGGGACATTTAAACGTAGTCTTTGGCATATCATCCAAGGCTATATAGATCTGATTGTACCCAGAATGCCCATCTAAGAAAGACACAATCCCATGTCCAACGGCCTGATCGATTAGCTGATCGGCCACGTGCATGGGATATTCGTCTTTAGGTGTGGCCAAATTCAAATTTCTGAAATCAACGCACACTATCAGCTTACCGTTCTTTTTCATTATTGGGACTATGTTTGACATCCACTCAACATACTTAATCGGTCGAATGGTCTGGACCAAATCGATTAGAATTCTCCTGAAACCTAGGACCTTGCGGTGGTGGAACCCAACTGGCGGTCCTTGATTTCTATTTTCGAAATCTCTAAACTCCCGCTTAGGTCGCTTGATCTCCCATAGGACGCGTCACATTCCTGACCTCTGGGGGAGGATTTGGTTGTGAGTTACACTGCAATGGTGGTGTCGGTGGAAATGGGATAACATTACCAACCGGGCTCCCGTTGTGTTGCGGAGCTGACTGTGTTTGCTCCGTCATTACGGCCGACAATCGTTGAATAGCCTCGGTCTGGCTGGCCATGTAATGATTAGTACTTTCAGCCTATTGACGGAACTGGTTTGCCCGGGTTCTCCCGGATTCCTGTATCATCTGGATGCTCATATGAACATCCCGGAGTACAACCGATACCTCATCCGAAAGGATGGGGTTTTTCGGATGGGGTGGGATGTGGATGGCCCGACTTGGTTTCCAGTTTGGTTAACATTCAAATTAGTTTCACTTGGGGGTGCCTGAACCTGCACATCATCCCCTGGGGGTAGCGCGGTTGGTGTTATAGGTTCGGTTCTAGCAATTCGACCACTTCTTCTTTACATTTTTGGCAACAACTAGACCAGTAGTTTAAACAAATGGTTCCACCGAGTTGTTTGTCGCTGTTTGCGATCCTTCTCCGGCATGGGTGGCATGCGGGTGTGCCAGAATTGGGATTGCGGTTCTAATTCAAACCGAACAACAATGACCCTGAGCGCCTTAGTAAGTAGACACTGAGTATGACCGAGATCTGAGGAGATCGGTCGCCTATTCAACCACTCACTGAATATGTAAATTAATCAGGCGATAGCCAAAGGGGGGGGGGGGGGGGTGTTTGTCCTCTGATGATGGGTTTCTTCTTGTCCTTTGATGATGGGTTTCTTCTTTGCCTTTTGTACAAAAGGACTTGTTTATGCAGATAGAGTAGAATAAGGAAAAAAAAAAAAAAACGACTTACAATTGGCCGTTGGAGGATGCTCCAATTACAGTTATGATTATCAAACTATTGCGTGAACACTATGAATCAAACTAAGGAATTTAAATGACAGATGCGGAAAGTAAATGGTTATACTAGGAGAAGAAATTTACTTGGTAAGAAAAGAAGATGATTACACTATGGAATGTAAATGATTATACTAAGAAAAGAAGATGATTACACTATGGAATGTAAATCTGACAAGATAATTTGAAAGACAATTGAAAGATAATTGAAAGATAAAATTTGGTTTTCTGATTGGTTTGGTTGGTGTGAGACGATTTTTCATGCTTGCTTTGATCTTCTATTTATAGGACTAATTTGTAGCTCTAGATCCTTCCCACGTTCCGACAGTTATCATAACCATTTTTCCATTACTGGGATTCTAGACACTTCCCATGTTCTTGCCCCTTTAGCTTCTTCAACCACCTGTCTAGTGATCGTGTGAATTTGATAGTTGACTACTTATCACTCGATCGCACTTTCCTCGACCGCTTTAATGCGATTGATACATTGCAGTTCTGCTTTTGAAATGCAACTGTACTATTTGCAGAAAATCTTGCAATCGAAGCACACACATTCGTACAGATTACATGTATTCGGCCCTGATTAGCCGAAAACAAGATTCGGCCGAATAGGGTACAAACAAAATGCATTTCTACTGTCCTTTTTCTATTCTTTGGAATGGGATGTTGGTCGCTTTCTTCCTAATCTTGAGAGGCATTCGTCAGGGTGATCCTTTGTGCCCTCAATTGTTCTTGTTCGTAGCTGAGCAAATCGTCATGCTTTGGATAGAGCTTCCTCTTGCGGCATCATTAGGGGTTTTTGGGTTAGCAATCAGGAGATGGTATTTATGCTTCTATTTAGATGCCAAAGTTAGATTAGGTGATCAATATGAAAGGTATAGCCCGTTCTTGCTTGCTTCTCTTGAAAAGAAAGATAATTTTTTTTTAGAGAGAGAGAGGGAGGGTGGGTGGGTGCCTGGTTCACTCATGATAAATTAGATTATTGGCAATATGAGAAGCAACATGATTATCACAATAAACCTTCATGGGAACATCAACCACAAACCCCAACTCACTCATCAATGTCTTCAACCCAAACGAGAGAGAGAGAGAGAGAGAGAGAGAGAGAGAGAGAGAGAGAGAGAAGGCCCTGGGGGGGGGGGTGGGTTGTTGTTCACCTTGTGATAGGGAGGGCCGGTGTTGACGCCAATCCTCTCCTCTCATTATATTACAGCTTTCACAATAATGTGAAAAGACAAATGTACCCCCTCTACTTAAGTTATTACATAAACCAAACCATATGAACTTCACTATAACACACCTATCAATGTAAGGTGGGCCACATATAATCATAGCCATTCGTCATGGACCATCAAGAACCTGTTTTGTAGCTTCCCAAATTGTTGGTGTGGTAATGGTACTAGTGTTAAGCTAAAGAGAAACAAAATCAACAAGAAACTAAACTTGATCTGAGCCAAAAGGCCAACAAAAAAGGGTAGATTATGAAAAATCATTGATCCTAATACAACAAGGACAACCTAGACAAACAATCGAAGGACTCCACAGAACACCTTTCAAAAACATTTGATTTAACCCACCCCACATCTTGGAACCTTGTGCTTGTATACACTTCCCTAGAGAGCGTGCAATGTTTCAGAAAGTATCTTCCTTTGTGCGCTGACAACCTCGTACACTCTTGGAGTAATGATGCAATCAAGGCATTATCCAGAAAATGTCAAACCAATCTAAGAACATCCAAATGATCGAGGTAAACTTGCAATGTATAAATAAATGGGACAATTGCACCAAATGCAAACGTTGGAAAGAATTGCATTCAGACTTCTCAGATCACTTTTGAAGACTATATTCTTTCCCACCAGCCACCTGAAAGCAATCACTTTGGGAGGAACCGGATAGGACTGAAGAAAACAATTTACCATGAAGCATCCACATCTATTTGCCTTCCATGTGTAAGCACCTGGATATGTCTGACTTGATCTGCTAGTAGTTATATTCTTCTCTCAAAAAATTAGGACATGCATATGTAAGGTGTAAGCATGCTTCCATAAATGAATTGTTCACAAATTCTCCTTTGTAGGTAGTGCGGAATGGTTGTGCAGCTTGTGCTTAGGTACGGTGTGGGGAGTGACTGTGTTGGCATGTGATTGGTGTTGATAATCATGTATCATATTTGCTATTTAGTGCAACTAATCGACCATGACCTTGTGTGCAAATACTTATTCATCTGGTAGTTGTCCAGGGGCTCAGTATTGGGTGGGACTATAGTTGCATGGAGTGTGAAGTGAAGTAGCAACAGATTCCGGTGTGGGAGCAGGGAAAAATCTGTTTGCAAATGCTAGCAAGTATTTTGAAGCGGAAGCGGAAGTAGGAGCAGGGGCAGGGGCGCGAGTCTGAAGCGTGATTTGAAGCGAAGTGGCACCTAATTAGAAGGATTGTGCAACCAGGACAATGTTGGCATGTGTGTGGTGTCAATATGAATTCTACCATGGTCGATTTCAAGAGCCCAAGTTAGCGAGGAGCGTTGATTTCTTATGGGTGGCTGATCTTAAAAGCTTTGTTAATCTACCATGTAAATGCCAGCCCCCAATTGCTAGGAGAAAGGCTAAGATGATGATGCATCAGGACATGAATGGTCTCTTGATGCACCATGTAGGGCGCATGGTTCATCAATCTGATGAGCAACAGTGGATGTGATGCAATTCAAGGTTGGAAGACACCAACCATTCAACCTTTGGCCTTTTCTGGGATGTTGCTATGTTGTTTGTTAACCATTTATTTTTAGTCATCAAGTTGAAGGGTTTTGATCTTCCAATCTAGGAGAAGTTTGGGAGATTGCTAAACCATTGTATACCTATCATATCAACATTTTGGATCACCAGACCATCGTCCCACTACTACCATCCTTTTCATAGCTCGTTCATGTAATTGCTTCACACGTCTGTGGGGGGTTCATGGAATTGGTGCCATCATCATAAAAAACCATGGTCCCCAGTCCACCATATGGACTGGTGGATGGGACACTATTCACATTGCAGTGCATCAGGACCATATAAATTGTCTGTTTTCACTTGGTCATCTCTACAACATTGTTTTTAACTGGATCATCTTGTTTGTATTTTGTGTTGTTAATAAACACCCTGGTGATTCTATCAGTAAATGCCTTCTGAACTTGCTTTCGTGTCAGTCTTGCAGATCATGAAATTTTGGGTATTGCTAAGTTTTATGCTTGATGCATTTTACATTTTATTGTGGTCTTTATCAGGGAACAGATGGCGCAAGTGCTGCAAAAGGAAGGGCCTTTGATTCTCAATGCTCTTAATGCAAGGCATTTGCTTTGGTTAGTAGATTTGCTGATTTCCGAGAAGAAGTGGGTCCAGGAATTTGGTGCCTCACAGGCATCTCCTTTTAAACTCACACTTCCTGCTAAGAGAAGGTGCTACTCTCCATCTCATGTTCGTGGTTCAAATGGATTAAGTTCTATTTTTTCAGGGACGACATCTCAACCCTCCTTGAGGCAGCCACCAGATCATGAGAAGGGGAAACGAGATCATAACCTTGTGTTGGGTGGACTCTCTGCCAATGGGAATCTTGATAATAAGCAACCCCAGAGTGTTGCAGAGCTGAAAGGTTGGTTTTGCAAATTTCGCAATGGCAAGGGAAATATCAAAGCTGAGGTTTTGAAGAGTCTTTTCAAGAGAGAATTCAACAGAGAACTTGATCATGGTTTTTATGGTTGTTCTAGCGTGGAAAGCCTGCTTGCAACATGTTTGGCTGATGATGATAATTCCAGCAAAAGCAGCAAGAAACCTTCTAGCAAATCCAGGCTTGAGATATTAGCTGATTGCAAGAAGCTTCTGGCAGAAATTTTAGAGGAAAACTCGGAAGGATTCAATATGGGATGTTTCAAACCGCTCTTCTTAGAGAAGTACGGCTATGTTCTTGATCATCAAATGCTTGGTTACCAGAAGTTAACGTCGTTGTTACAGATAATGCCAGGGGTGAAAGTGGAGTCGGCTTTTATTGTACCATCTGTGAAAGCCCATAAAGATTTCAACCACGAAAAACAGGCGGGGGAAGGAATGCCTGCTTTTGTAGAAGAAAATAGCACACCGAAGGTAAGTAACTCTGATTACGAAGTAGCTGATTCAGAAGTGAGTGACAATGATCTCAGCCCAACTAGTACAGATCAAGATTCTGTATGGGAGGAGCTTGGGCCTGTTTCGGATACAGGAGAACCGAAGCTTGATGACATTGCCGATGTTTCGGAGATGGGCTCTCCCAGGAACAGCATTGAATCAGGGATTGACAGGAAAATTGATCGGGGGAAGGATGAGATGGATTTCAATGAGTCCTCTTTTTTAGATGAAGATTTCTCAGATTCAGAGGATGAAAGTCCACGTGTGGATGGATCGAAAGAGCAGGGGAAGAAGAAGCACAGAAGTGATGAAGACAGCTCCCTGCTACAGATTCTGGATTCATGGTACAGTAGCAAGGATGGTAGTGGTAAGGATCAGTTGCAGAATGTTGATGGACTTGTTGATTGTTCGAGAGGGAGCAACAGCCCAAAGGCTTCAGAGTTGCCCGCCTCTGTTGGCTCTGAGAAAAGCCTTGGAGGAACAAATTGTGGGCGGAAGCTGAAGCCTCGCAAGAACTATTCTTTCATTTCGGATTCAGTCAGTGATGAGAAGGAAAAGCTGATCGATAGTATATTGGGTAGCCTGAGGAAGTCAGCTGATCCGAGATTACAGAGTTGAATGCCTTGGGAATCCAAGTGCTGCTCTATTCCTCTATTCCTGAAGGTGCTGTTGATGAGATGCAGCTTTTGTTGTTCTTTTGATTTTTGAGTTTTGATTGGTGGCAGATGATCAGAAGAACCGGGAGAGTAGAGGTGTGGGATGCAGCTTTTGTTCTGTCTGATCTTTTGAGTTCTGGTTCGCGGCAGATGATTAGAAGAACCAATAGAGGTGTGGGGAAAGAAATAATTTCATTCATGGCAGAAATATCTATGATGTGTTTGGTTAGTCATTGTAGCACATGATTTGTAGTAGTAATTTTATTTATTTTTTCTGGATTGGATGGCGTTAAGAAGTGTGGTGAGAAGATTGGAAAATATTGAGAGGAACATTCAAGGATCCAGATCCAGGGACAATGGTTGTGGCAGAAGACTCATTTGAGGGCTGGTCTAGAAGTCTGCAGGTAACTTGAGTTAAAATCATATAATGGTCAACAGTTTACATTATGCCATTGCCTTCTTTATCAGTTCTAGAACTCAGTGTCTCGACTTAAAACTCAGTTGAGTCGGCTCGAATTGATGAGATTTTGATGAAACTAATGCTAGAAGCGACTTGGTTATGACTCACAAGGCTCGTCCAGCTCGCACAATGAGTGCGTTTATTTGATTTGATTTGTGAAGACCGGGACGAGTCCATTTTAAAGCTTCCTTTTCAACTTGGTAATGGAACTCTTCAACTTTCATGGATCTCCCATTCTCCCTATTTAAAAAGTAAAACGACCCTGAAAAAAACTATAATATCCCGTTCTCCACACCCATCCATCATTTCAATACATCCATTTTACAGAACATCCCCGTTTGATGGAGATCATCGAGCAACAAATCATATGTTTTTCCATTCCTTTACCATTTTTGTGAGGTGAAAAATCTATACCTAATCTGTGCTTTTTTAATGTTCTTTTTTAACTAGTGTTTCAAAATGATTCTCTCTCTCTCTCTCTCTCTCTCTCTCTCTCTCTCTCTCTCAATATTAATCTCTTCTCAATTTATTTATTTTTTGGAAAATGATTTACCAGCATTAGACCTAACCGATGACATAATGACCTGATTTTTGGATCATGTATGCAGCGAGACCCATCTAATGGACAGATTGGGTGTCCGATCACTAAACAGATTGGAATCTGTGGCCATATGCATAGGTGTGTGGGATCCGTGGGATGCAAATTTTCAAGAGACGGCCATGGGATGCTAAAATGTCTTTTAACCCGGCTTACATGAAGGCCCTATCATCCTAAGCTCTGTGGGCCCACCGTTATGTTTTTGTTATTATGTTTGTGCAATTCAATCAAACACAAGGCCACATTTGTTAGCGAGGGCTCGTGTACAGTTATGGACTGATTAAGACCGAATTCAAGGACTCGGTTACCCTCTCAACCACTTATATATTTGTGTTTAAGGATTTTTCTTTCACTAGTAATTGTAACCTTTGTGTTTCTTGATAAAATAAAGATGGACAGGTTTAAAACTAAAGAGCTAAAAATATTGCTGATTTTATTAATATGAAATTGATGCTCACTACAATCGAAAGATAAATACCTGAATCTCCCATATGGAGAGATGATTGATGTGGATGGTTAGTGGGATGTGACCAGTGTTTGATCTTTGATAGGGTTTCAATGACGGAAGGTCGTGGATATTTATATTACTCCTGAGTGTATTGCAACGATGACACTGGACAGAAGTGATCTAAGCTTAATCTAAACCTCAAATACTTTTTGAGGTTTAGATTAAAGTGAGGGACTAAAAACTAAAATAAGATAAAAGCGATGTTGTGCTATGTAGATGGATTGTATTTGGCCTGGATCTCTTCATCGCGTCCTCGCAGAATTTTGGGAGCGATAAAACCCTCACCGAGATTCCGTGTTTATCTAGGATTCTTAACAATCACGATGCACAATTGCTCCCTGATAATTCCTATTCCTGCCTGGCTAAAGAGGTTTTCGAAGTTCAGAAATCGTTTTCAGATCTCTTGCCAACGTGGTCGTGGAGATCCATAGATCTTACAAGATCAGTTCCATTGGGTCCGGATCGAGTCCCAATCCATTGGTTCCCGTTTGTTTTGATATTGATTCGATTCTCGAATCTTTGTAATCGTCGCAATAACACCGAACATGGTAGGAAGATTTTCCATTTCAAAAGGATTGTGAGAGATGACCTTATCAAGCATATCTGGATTTGTGATAAGAACCCTGTCGAGCACACTGCCTCGACAACACGTGCCACATGAATTAGGGGTACATGTCATTTCTCGTTTCGTCTTTCCTACAGACTTGCGTACTGTTTTGCGTCGCTTTACTTTTTTCAAGTGACGTGTCATCAAAGGATCAGGGCGAAAGACATTCTCAAGTGCAAGTAAGATTTTGTCATTATTAGGTGTGTAGTGCCGACTTGTGATGGCTTCTTATTAGTCCATGAGGGTGTGCCAAGAACTGGAGTAAACAATATCCACTTCGTCAATCAGACTTGCTTGTTATTTAAAAAAAGTTGTCCATATTCATAACAACAATGGGGATTGAACACCCACCAATAAAGCCTTCTTCAGGGCCACTGAAACTTTGTGTTTTCCCTTCATCTAGATAGGAATCACTTTACGAACTGGTTAGATGGTATATAAATATCTTGGTGGGCTTCAGGAAAGTTTAAAAGGTGGATGTCATGATCCCTACTATTTTTAGTGTTGTGGCCCACTTATGTTTTGAGTTTACCTTATTTTTTGGACTCGTGTTTAACTTGAGCTAGCATAGAGCTTCAAGTTACTGGGGCTCTCGTAGGATTGCCCTCTTAATCTATGCTTAAATTTAGGACAATGCCAAATAATCGAAATAAGTGCTGAATATGTAAATAAAACAAAGATCTCAATTGCTTAAGTATTGAAACGTTGATTTCAAATAATTTATAAGACAACCTTCTCTAAAGTTTTAGGTAGGACAATCTTATTTCACGAATTTTTAAAAAATCAAAACGTCAAACTTGCGAGAGTAAATTAAAATATTATGACATTTACCACTCAATTGAAATTAAATATAATCATTCACCACAAATAAAATAAAGGCATTTACCACATGACACAAAGGATTTAGTGGTTTAGTGTTTTAAAAATAGCTACACCTACTCCACTTCCAAAATTACTTCTCTTGTAATTTTGGCTTTCACTATGGTTTTATTAGGTTCACCTTAATAACCTTATACAATTCTTGTGATTTTCATGGGCTATCACAATTAAACCCAAACTAAGATTTTTAGGCTATCTCAGACAAAACCTAAACTGAGATTTTAACAGGTTATCTCAGACAAACCTAAAAGAGTTTAGAAGGTATACTTATCTTCACTGAAGAAGATGTATCAGAAGCTTGTAACAGAAGAACCTCTTTCTTGAATGTAGATTGTTCCTTGTTCAGTCAGATAGAAAGGGTATAGGGTTCTATTGATTTTAATTAAGTTAAACCCAAAGGTTGCTTGAATCAATTCTCTTAGATCTCAAAAGAAGAGTATAGTTTAGTTTTTTTAGAATCAAATTTGAAAGATCTGAGATAAAAGGGAATTGAAAAAAGCTATATAAATTAAATTATAAATGCTGTCCAATAGCTTGCTAATAACTTGAGCTTCTCTCTCTCTTGCAAAAATGATTCTGATAATTAACTTGTGTAATTCGGAATGAGAGAATAACCCAATTTATAGGCAAAGAAGTTAGAACTTCGCCTAGCCCGAGCAGACCGGATTTAGTTCAATGGATTTCAGATTGCGCGAGATAGGATTTATCCAAAATTCAGCTGGCCTGAGTTCAACTTCTCCTGGCCAAACAGCACAGTTCTGCTAGCCAAATTTGCCCTTCGGATGACCGAATTCTCCCGAATTTCAAAAGGTGCTGTTGCTGGAATTTGACCCGAACTTTCTCGGGCTAGCTGAATTTCAAGCTCGAGCTAGCCGAACCAAAACTTAGGCTAGCTGAATTTGCAACAAAAATTAGTTGTTGCTTCGGGCTTGAAGTTGGACTGACCGAGAAAGCTTAGGCTAGCAGAACTAAAAGTTAGGCTGGCTGAATTCCAAGCAAAATAAGCGTAAAATCCAAAATAACACATTTTTTTAACACACACACACACACACATGTCGTAGTGGAATTTCACCACCTATGGGTTCTCGAACCCTTAACCAGGTGTTGAAACTCCTGAGAGTTTACCACCGGAGCAAGAGTAAGGACCCACTTGAAAGCACCTAGTCCTAAGGTCTTTATAGGGTTTTACACCACCTGAAATATATTAAATATCTATTCTTCTTTGACTTGAACTAAGTCTCTGAACTTCATCTTGACTTTGAACTTGATCTTTTCTTGAACGTTAGTCGATCTTGAACTTGATCTTCTCTTGAGTATGGACCGGTCTTGAGCTTAATCTTCTCTTGATCTTGAGCTTGATCTTCTCTTGAACATAGAACGATCTTGAAGATCTATTGTCAAGTTGTTTTGGCTTTACGAAATTTGACAACTAAAGTGTGCTCAACATTTTAACACTTATATATTCTCCCATGGGGGACCATTTATGGTGTGAGTAATGAGTATCCCTCCACTTGGGTGTGAGTTGTGAGTGTCCCTCCACCATTGCCCAATATGCTCTCATGCGGAGTTCCACCCCATACGTGGAGTAACAAATCTCTTACAGAAATTCACCTCCAACACCTCATTGCTTGTTGAGGGTGGCATCCAACAAACCAATTAGCTTGACTGTGGGCAACATCTAGTGTGTGGGTTCCACATGTTTTTCCTCCATTTTTCTTTTTCTTGACTCCATCAATTTCTCTTTTGAATTTGAAACTTAACTTAGAAAGAGAGAGAAATATAAAGACTTCTTATATCTCTCGATCCTTTTCTTCATAAAAGGGGGAGGTATTCCCTTATAAAATATATCCAAAAATGAGAGAATTCCTAAAGAGAAAATAGGGTGGAGAAATTATGGTCTTTTTGTCCATCTGACTTACCTTTAAATGATTTAAACTAATAATCGTAATTAGGGGGCCATCTTAACCATAGAATTAGAGGAGTGATCAAATCCTCTTTGCTCCCATTGTGGTTAGGTGGACCACAGGAGGCAGACCATTCATCTTTGGCTTAAAGGTCTTAAGATTGTACAAATACCGTCAGATCCTACGGCCCCATCCATTCAGGCGTATCAATAGTGGTACCGGAGCAGCGATGACGGATCTCCGATCGATTATGTGTTTATGATCGAAGTAAGTGGCGCTTTTCCATTTAAATTTAAAAGTTTTATTATCCACTTATGCTTCTTTTTTTTTCCATATATTGATTGTCATCGGTACATTTTTTTAATTAAATGGGTCTCTAAATATAATTGTGTAATGAGAAAAAGGAAAAAGAATAAGAAAGGAAGATAATAAAAGAGGGAGATTGGTGAAATAAGCAAGAGAAAAAAGAGAAATAAAATATAAGAGGAAGCATAGAGAAGGGATGTACATAGCAACAATGATGGTAGTTGTCGTCAGTACCCCACTCCCTTCACACACACACACACACACATACACACACACACACACACACACTCTCTCTCTCTCTCTCTCTCTCTCTCTCTCTCTCTCTCCACCATTGTCGAATGGAAACAGCGATGGTAACGACTACTGCAGCCGCCGCGGGAAGCCACGGTGATCGTCAACCTCCAATCCCCTAAACTCTTTCTCCCTCTCTCCCTCTTCACTAGCACCAACGACAACACACATTGCCAACAAAACCCTCATTGTCTCTCTCTCTCTCTCTCTCTCTCTCTCTCTCTCTCTCTCTCCTTGTGTCACCATTGCTGGGAGTAGCTGTGATTGCCGTAGTAGGGTGAGGTTGCTAGCAATGACACCCAAATAAAAATGAAAAATATTACAAGAAAAGGGAGATTGTGAGTGCTATGGTCTCATTCTCCTTTGGTTGTCAAATTTTGTTGTACCAAAACTCTATCTGTGTCTTGTGTTTGTCTGATGATATGCATATGTTCAAGATATCGCATCGACTCTATAAAGACATTGCTTCTGTCAAGAACGACGAACTACTTCAAGCTAAGTCAAGCCTTGTACTTTGTCAACTTCTGTAAACATCAATGTTCAGAGCTACATCGATAAACACTTTAAGACTCAAGTACATTTCAAGACTCAAGTGCAACTCAAGATGAAGTTTAATTTCAAGCTTTAGAAGATCTCAAGATCAAGCTACATCAAGTAGAGATCTCAAGCTTCATAAGGTTCAAAGGTCAACCATTATCTGAAAAGAACGAAGTTCAATATTCATACTTAATGATCTAGGTATGATAGACCTTAGATTGACCTTAGGGTAGGTCATTTTGGTTACATAATTCAAGATGAATCTTTATAGATGATTTTGGTCTCTTCTAAGACTAGTCTTGGACCTTGTTCGACTAGTCCTAGCACTGGTTCGTCTAGTCCAAGAAATTCCTTGTCCAGTCCTAAGTTGTTGAAGATTTTCAGAATTTTTTGGTTAAGCTTCGACCAGTCCTGAGAATTGGTCGACCGGTCATAGGAGGGTCATGGCTCGACCTTCAACCGGTCATGTATCTACGACTCGAACTATAGCGTGCAAATTATGTTTCCTACGACTAGTCCTGGGTCAGCTACGACCGGTCGTAGGTGGTCCACAACCAGTCGTAGAATCCTTACGACTAGTCGTAGAACGGTTTTTTAAGATCGCGCTTAAAATTTCAAAATGCCGTTATTGCTATGACCAGTCGAAGCTTTCTTAAGACCAGTCGTAGACGTGATTTCTACAACTATAAATTGAACACGAATCTCAGAGTTTTACAACTCACTTCAAGAAAATCAAAGCTCCATTCTGAGATAAGTTAGTGTTCATTTTAAGCTACGTTGTGCATAATTAATATTCTCTTTTTATTAGCTTGTTTATTTGATTTTATTCCCATATTCCAATCTTATTTGAAAAGAGGAACTGCTGTATTTCTTCTTCTTGGAATCAAAATCAAATATAGCTACGCCCATTTGATTTAATTTAAAATTAATTAGAAATTAGAACCATTTTAAGTGAGTATTGGACATTGAACGTTGATACAGCAATGCTTGCTTAAGTTTATATCTTTTATCATTCAGATTTGTGGAATGTATGTGTGGATGTGAATGTTGTAAAATTTACATTTCAAAGCACAGTGGGAATGTTGTAATAATTTAGATTTAAATTCCTGTAATTTAATTTCATTCCTTGCTATTTATTTATTCCTCTCAGGTTTGAGTTTTTGATACAAAGGACGTTCTAGAAATAAGGTTGTCCTGCCATAAACCCTTGGTTTTTATGGTGTAAGGTTGTCCTTAGAACTGAATTCGTATCAACCTCTCAATTCTTGTTTATTGAGGTTGCTTTTATTTCAGCATTGTGAATTGATTTATTTTATTTGGCTATCATATTATTTTATTCCGCTGTTAAAGTTTTATTTTGGCATCGTCCTATTCACCCCCCCTGTAGGACGTATAGCTAAACCATTTCAAGTGGTATCAGAGTCTAATAGCTCGCTCTTATTGCTTTTTATTTGGATTCATTTCTTGAGCTAACGATCTAAGCTATTTAAAAGATGTCAAATTTTGATAGCCTATCAGTCATTAGGCCTTCACCCTTTGATGGCTCCAACTATGCCTATTGGAAAGCTAGGATGAGGATCTTCCTCAAATTAATGGATGAGAGTGTGCGGTAAGCCATAGTGACTGAATGGAACCCACCTACCACTGAAGTGACTGGTATCTATAGTTCAAAATCAATGAGAGTAACACCGTATTTCTCATGGACCACTCTTCAAAAAAATGAGAGTTGTGCCAATGCAAAAGCACTAAATGCAATCACTTGCGCATTATCACCGGATGAGTTCAAAAGAATTATATCCTGTGATACTGCAAAGCAAGCTTGGGATATTTTAGAAATGACACACGAGGGTACATCAGTTGTCAAGAAATCTAAGGTCCAACTCCCTACAACCAAATTTGAGAAAATTTATATGGAGGAAAATGAAATGTTTATGGACTTTTACACAAGATTAAATGACATTGTAAACTCAATGTGGGATCTTGGCGATAAAATCCCAGAAATTAAAGTGTGTGCAAAGATACTACGCTCACTTCTTGAACGGTTCAACTCTAAGGTAACCGCGATCCAGGAACTTCGTGATACGGACAATATGATGGTAGAAGAACTAGTTGGTTCTTTACAAACCTATGAGTTAAACTTTAAAGCTCCTAAAAGTAAATCTATCGCTCTTAAATCTTCTAAATGTGTTTCTCAAGAAAACTTTGATTCTGAAGATGATATGGCTCTTTTAGCGAAAAAGTTTTACAAGATTTTCAAGAGTAAAAAGAGGGTTGATTTTCAAAAATCAAATGATAAGAAAAGATTAAAACCTAAATCTAAAACTTAGAAGTCTTTAAAACATGGTCAATGTTATAACTGCCAAGAATATGGGCATTTAGCAAACAAATGTCCTAAAAAGGAGAAACCCAAAAAGAAGGGTATGTTGGCTACTTGGGTTGAATCGTCTGATTCTGAAGCTTCTTCTAAATCAGAAGATTATGAAACCGAGTCGGGCAGTGAAGATAAAGCCCTTATGACTCTAGCCAAATTCACTTTTTCAGATCATGATGATTCAACTACCGAAGAAAATCTGAATAGTGATTATGAAAATGAAGATGATCTTCAAGACGCTTACAATGCCCTATACAAGGAAAGTTGTAAAATTGCTGTCAAACTTAAACTTCAAAAAGAAAAGTTTTTTAAACTCAAAGAATGTTTTGAATCTCTTATTTTAGAAAAATCTCAAATTTCAGATTATTTTGAAAAATCAAAATGCGATTTAGAATTCAAAACGTCCCTAATTGAAAATCTGAAATCTGAAAATGAGAAAATTAAAAATGAAGTATCTTCTCTTTTGAGTTTAAAGGATATATGGAGGTATGCCCAAGGAGATCCAAAGTTAAAAAAATGTTTATCCAGATCTGGAAAATGTGGCGACAGATCTGGGTTGGGCTATGATAAAAATGTTCCTCCTAAATAAAAGTATACTCCTCCTAAGTTTGTGAAAGGACAGTCCTCTAACTCAAAAGGGAAAAATACTAGTCAAGGTTTTTATAAAAATACAAAAACTTTTCAAAAACCTAAAAGCAGCTATGTCAATTTGAAAAATCAGAACAGAAACCCACTAGCTGAAAAGATAGTTGATTTACTCAAGGAGCTCTTAAAATTTAATTAGGCTACATATAGCTTTACAACCATAATGAGCCTTGGATCCATCTGGACCATACAAAACAATTTAGGGTTTATCCTTACAGAAGTATCTGTCGGTTCAGAACTTTCTAAATTTTATCATGAAAGAATCTGATCATAGAGACCATATGTATGATTATTTACTATCTCAAGTAAGTTAAGAACAAATATCAAATGCATCTGATCGTTGGAATCATGAATATCGACCACACAAGAATGGTCATAACAAGCCCCCAAATACAAAACAATTTAGGGTTTATCCTTACAGAAGTATCTGTCGGTTCAGAACTTTCTAAATTTTATCATGAAAGAATCTGATCATAGGGACCATACATATGATTATTTACTATCTCAAGTAAGTTAAGAACAAATATCAAATGCATCTGATCGTTGGAATCATGGATATCAACCACACAAGAATGGTCATAACAAGCCCCTAAATACAAAACAATTTAGGGTTTATCCTTACAGAAGTATCTGTCAGTTCATAACTTTCTAAATTTTATCATGAAAGAATTTGATCATAGGGACCATACGTATGATTATTTACTATTTCAAGTAAGTTAAGAACAAATATCAAATGCATCTGATCGTTGGAATCATGGATATCGACCACACAAGAATGGTCATAACAAGCCCCCAAATACATCTTTCGTATAAGGCCAAGATCTCAGCCGTCTGAACTCCAATTGAGGCTTATTATATACCATTAGAAAGATGATTCGATTTTCTATGAATCTAATGGAATGTATATTTTTAATACATTTATTAAAAGAGTTGAAAATGGGTCTATTTTAGACAAATCGGAATCCTACATGTGCTGCTGGACAACAGCCAAGTAAACTTGATGCTACGGATGATTAGACCGTTGGATGGCTACGAAATTTGGCCCAGGGTTAGATCATATTATGGTTCATAATATTCCCAAGTTTCAACTCCGATCTTGTCATGATTGATTTTATATGATTTTTAAAGCTTGCTGTCCAGATACAAAAATAGGATTACATGTGAAGGGTGTAGATATAATGTTCATCGTGGTGGACCTTACTACATGTGGGACACCTTGCTAACCACCATAGCTATAAATACATGCACACAAAAACTCCACACCAATGGGACCCATACATATCAAGAAAATAAAAAGAGGAAGAAAGAGGAGGATGAGGAAGATGGAAGGAGGGGTGTAGACTCACCTCAATTGATAGATGGTTGGATCATGATATGTGGTCCACTCCCTCTAGGTTTGATGATGGGCCACACCTTGGTCCCACTCTCTCTCACTCTCTCTTAAAATCAAGTATAGGAAAAGAATAAGTGCAAGAGAGCTCCCACTCTTATATAGGGAATTGAGAGTTGAGGTGGCAAGATGACGTAGCAAGTTTATGGGATCTTATTGGTGCTAAAAGGGAGATGGAAGGTGATATATGGTATGTGTAGTGGATGGATGAGATGGATGGTGTTTATCATGCATTGGCCAAGGTGGAAGAAATCTAGACATACATTGGCTAATGGATGGATAAGGGTTATGGGTTGTAGGTGATGTATGGTGGATGATGAAGTGGAGTGTCGTAATTAGTTGTTTGAAGTGATGTGGCATAAATCAAGACATACATTGGGTGCATGTATAGGATGAGGTGGACATGAGACATGATTAGTTTTTAAGGCATGAGGAGAGCTAACGATGAGTTTTGGGATAGAATCCAATTTTGTCTTATAGTGCTTGTCTTATATGTGTTATCTTTTTATTTTGTTATGTAACAATTGTCCTATTTGTTATTAATTTTTATGTTCTAAAAGTGGACTTTAGGCCCGCATAGGCTCAAGTCCAATGGGCCTAATATAATAAAGGTTGCTTGTATTATAGGATACGTAATTTGGGTCGTGGATTCGATAAGTCATATCTTACTAACAGAGTGTCGGATTGATGTGCAGTTTTCACCATTGTGATCGTAATGACGACACTGTCCACATGATAGAGGTCTCAAGATCATCCAGAACAAATCACTTGGGTAAGTTTTCTAGGTGCACTAGAGTGCAGTGTATGGTCCATCAACGGTGCGAGTTGGGACACGTGTGCATGCGAGTGATGTTGCAAAAGACCAGGATCCCACATTCCACCCACCTTACAAAAAAATTTCATCCTCGAAATTTCTAACTAAGGTCACATTCAGTCGTGTTAAACAAATGAACAACCGAATCCTAAAGATCATTGTATAATCACAATTAATTCATAGCATCTAGACAGGGCACAACAACCAATAATACCTCAATTAAACATCAAACAAGTAAGAATAATAATCAAGGGATGAGAGTTCTACATTTATACTCATGTCTTTTACGTACTGGGATAACTAAGTGTTCCTAGGTTTTCAAATATCAAAGTATACACAAGTTGCCCTAGGATTATTGCTCTGATACCAAGTCTGTCACGTCACAAATTCGGAACCCGGGAACTACTACTTCCTAAGTCCCGAACTTGGGTCGGAGCAACTTCCTCGCCACTCACCAGACTTAGTGAACAACTAGTTAACTTCCCGGACACTAAACCTAGCTCATGGCAGAGGATTTTTTTTTGAACGGTCAATCTATTTAGGCGGTTACACATTTTCTACATGGTATCAATGCATATCGAAGAGACGAACCTGTTTGACATGTCACACATAATATGGTGCACCAGCTCAACAGTAATGAAGGAAACAATAGCAAACTCCAACAACTCTTATATGCATCCTAAAAAAGTGTAAGTCATACATATGAGCAAACCACAGCTCGTGAGTCTATTGTGTGCCGGGAGTAAAACACGTCTTATCAGGGTTCTCCCCTAAAGACATCCAAAACAACCGTAGGCATGTTATCAACCAATCATGTTATCATAGGTGAGTAAGTTATCAATCAACCATGTCGTATAACTATACAGGTTATCATGAACGTGACATCAATAATAGGCATGTCACTCAACAAGCGACCATGAATCATTAAAATAGCCAATCATCATGAGTAAGATAATCAAATTCCGTTTTCTACTATATGACATACGATGAAAGGGCAATGGTAGAGCTGGTTTGTGGAGTCGGGATGATAATGGATGAATGTATGCATGAGTCAAATGCTGAACATCCCGCCTTTCTGCGAGTATATCTCCACAACACATGATACATCTCCACCAAGAATCACGAACATACCACATATCGGTAATCCACCATCCTCACATAAGAGTGGGACCAAATCCCCCATCATCCACTATTAGAGTAAGCAGAAATACTAGCAAGTCCATGAATAAAAAAATGCTGGCAAGTCTGTAAGACCTGTGTCCTAATCCGTACTGTTCCGTTAGCTTCCGCGGTCCTTCCGGTCAAATTTTGGCAACCTTCGCACCGTATTCGGTGTTTGCGCACGATCCTAAGCCAGGTCCCGCGCACCGACGTCGGCTTGGTCCGAAAGTTATATCATAGCGACCGCGTCGTCGCCGCGGTTCCAACGCCGTGACTTGCGCACCGAACCGATACCCAGGCAAGAAGATGCCGATCAGTGTTTATTCCGAAGAAACACCGCGCGTTGCGGATTTCGAGGGAATCTCTACAATTAGTCCCATCAATCAACCATTAAAGCATCCCATACCTCAAGTACAACAACCCATCTCCACCTTTTACAAAAGTCTACCCTCTTTCCACCTCACCACTCCTCTTTTTCCCATTTTCAACATGAACCATACCTCCTTTTACAATTTTCAACCCAAACCATCCCCCATCACTCCATCACCCATCTCTTTCTCTCTCTCTCTCTCTCCCTTTACAACTATCTCTCTTATTCATTTTTTTTCAAAAATCCAAATCCAAGAGAGAGCACCATACGTATGAGTCCCCCATGGTGAGAAAACTTCATTTGTGAGGTCCACCTTTCCCACCCCTTCATCTCTCATCTCAACCATCCATTTCCCATCTTCCTCCATCAAAGAGTAGCACAAGGAGCTAAGGAAGCCAAGGGAGCAAGAAGATCAAGCGGTGGGTGTTTGGATAGGATAGTTTTTGACGTTTTTAAGATGGGCCAAGTGAGGCCAACCGATCAATGGTTCGGATCTCACTTTGGACCCTAAGATGTGGCCAATGGCCCACTTGGATCATCATGATCATTCCATGATGGGGCCATCCTCCATGGACCCCATCATGATGTTTATTTCTTTACATGCTTAGGGTCATCTAGACCATCCATTTTAGTGGAGAAAGGATCTCCACCGTTGGATTTAATTTTTATGGACCCACATGTAATGGGACCCACTTGATGTATGATTTAGTGCAAGGGAGGGCCCATAGTGCCGGGGTCCCTCCATCACGCGGATCTCACCCTCTATCTCTCTCTATTCCTCTCTCCTTTATGTTATTTTATTTTATTTTATTTAGTTTTGTGATGATTATGAGGTTATGTGGCCCACTTGAATGGACCCCACCATGAGGTAGGTACCTTATCCAAACCATTTAAAAGTGGGGCCCACTTTATATGTGTAGTACCTTGCCATCCATCCCTTGGTGGCCCACCTAAGCAGGCCCACCTCCTAGCTATATGGCAAGTCCAGCGTCCAGGGACGCTGGACGTTGCTGGGAAGAAAACACAAATATCAGCTCTTTCCCAAGCCTTGGAGGAGGCCCATTCATGTAGGCCCCACCTTGATGCATGTCTCCAATCCACACCATCCATTCCCTTCCCAAGCCATTTTTAGGCGTTGAGCCCAAAGATGGGACCGATCAGATTTTCAGGCGGGCCATAACAGGGTAAACGGTGAGTTTACCATTGAAATGTCCCATATTATTTCTATCCACTGAAACAGGCCCAATATTGGGCTTGTTTTGACTGTCGCGAGGCATGGAGAGCCATTGGACGGAGCAGATCTGCAAGAGGTGGACCCCACCTGCAAAATCCATGGGAAAACATAAAAAAATAATAATAATAATAATACAGCAGCAGCTGCTGCTGCTGCTGCGTCAGAGGTGCAGCAGCGCTGCCTGCGCACGCCAGCGTCCGGGCGGACGGACGTACCAGCAGCCCAGCACGGCTGTAGCCGTGGGCCCGGGTGGCCCGCACCGTAGGAAACAGTGTGAATTGAACTCCACCCTAGAAACCTTTTCTGGGCCCACAGAAGTTTGGGATCAAGGTGAAATTTGTTTCCACCCTTCACCTGGGTCCAGGTGACCTTATCAACGGCCTGGATGGAATATAAACATTATGGTGGGCCCCACATGGAGCCCACAGTGATGTAAGTGTTTTAGTCTCACCGTCCGCCTGGACGGTGGACGTGGAGCCACTGTGATGAGTGTGTGGGCCCACTGTGATGTGTGCGTGTGTGTGTGTATATATATATATATATAATATTATATTTCATATAATATTATATGTATTATGTATATATATACTATATACTATATATATTATATACTATATTTTATGTATATATTTTTACTAATGTTGAGGCCCATGATTGAGGCCCACCTTGATATATAGGTAAGGCCCACCTCAGTACTTGTGGCCCATGGTTGAGGCCCACTTTAATGTATATATAGAGCCCATGGGTCGAGGCCCATTTAATGTATTAGGGGCCCATGGGTCGAGGCCCATTAAGATGAAATGTGGCTAATGTGAGTAGGCCCATTTGATGCATATATGGGGCCCAACTGTCGAGGCCCATTTGACACATGTAAGGCCCATAAGATTAGGCCCATTTGATGTGCACATGGGGCCCAATTGGTGAGGCCCATTTGATACATATAAGGCCCAGGTGAGTAGACCCATTTGATGTACATATGGAGCCCAACTGTCGAGGCCCATTTGACACGTGTAAGGCCCATAAGCTTAGGCCTATTTGATATGTTCTGAAGCCCCCGGGTTATAGCCCATTGCAATGTACATAAGGCCCATTGGTGCGGCCCGCTTAATGAATATAGGCCCATATGATACGGCTCATTTGATGTATTGAAGGCCCAATGGGATATACCAAAGGTCCATTGCAATGTGCAATCTCGACATGATTTATGACAGTCGTGCCTTGGGAGCAATGTTGGTTTGATGTCCACATTGCAAGTATAATGTTGGTTAAATGTCCGCATTATGCCTTTCCCTAGGGCCCATTGGCGGGCCCATGCGTGTTATGTGCAGGTCGTCTAGGCCCACCTTCGTTATGCATGTCATCCATCCTATATAGCATGTTTAAATTCCATGATTCATGATCATATGCATCATATGTATGCTTGATATGAGAGATGACTGATCATAGCATAAGTCTTTGGGTAGATTGTTTAGGGACTCCCGTATAGGGGGTGTTGCCCTACATGAGCGCACGATACGCGCAGGATTGCTGCATGACTGAATAGTGTGATTCATGCATTCGCATTGTGTGATATGGTTACTCTACGCCCTAGCGACATCAGGGCCATAGCCTCCACAGACGCATCGTGGTTGGCAGGATTGGATACCGGAAATACTGTTCTACATGGGGTGCGATAGATATCCCTGGGTGAAAGTCCCTAAACCCTTATGGTACCAGGAGGTTGCTCCAACGTCTAGACCGAGTGGGTGCATGAGCGCTGGGTGCCAATTACCAGACGGTTGCGCTTTCCACTGTGTCGTGGTCGGTTGGAAGGGGGTGCGGCCTTACCCGCCCGAGAGTAGGGGGCAATGCTAGGCTGAGTCTGACCAGCTCGAGGAATGGGTCCGCTATTGACGAGCCGAGCCCGATATTGGCAGGCGGATAGTGAGGTCTTTTCCACTCACCTTATTGCGCGCGATGGGGCGGCAATCTGGCTTGGAGTGTACTAGACCCCGGTGATATTCCAGATTTGAGCCGTATTGACATGTGGACTTAGATGAGGATTTGTATGCTTGACTTGCATTTTGCATTGCATGGCCTTGGTATGACAGACATCATTCTTTGCACCGCATGGCCTTGGTACGGCTAATGGGATTCTTAGCATTCATCAGCATGTTCCGCATTACTCTGATACTGCATGACTACATTATCACCTTGAGCATACACTTTCACCACCCTCTAAGCTTTCTATAAGCTTATGCACGACCGTTGCATGCAGGTGACGTTGGATCGCAGCAGCGCTGAGGCTTGGACGCGTGGCTGATCTTCTTTTGGAGTTTTGATCTATCTTCATTGTATTTCCCTTATGCTCATTGTACTTGTAAAGTTTTTGATTATAGTGGAAATGTGATGGAGTTTTTGGTTGTTGTTTGTGGGTTATGCCTTTGGTTATGCTTATTACGAATCAAACTGATGTTGAAAATCCTCCTTGTAGCATCCCAGGATCGGAACCTGGCGAATGGGCGCTGGGAGCCGAGAATGAGGTTCTACGGAGGCTGTCGGCGTCAGATTCGGCGATCGGGAATTTTGTGAGCCCGGTTTCCGAGTTTGGGGCGTGACAAAGTCCATGAATGCTATCAGCCGTACCAAGGCTATGCGATGCAAGGCATGAATGTTGTCAGCCATACCAAGGCTATGCGATGCAAGGCATGAATGCTGTCTTCCATTCCAAGGCTATGCAATGTAAGGCCTACGTAGCCAAATGTCATATACTGAGGATGCATATGCAGAGGATGCAATGCAGTATGTAATGCAAAAGAAATGATATGTCATATGCAGAGGATGCAATGCAGTATGCAATGAAAAAGAAATAACAAAGCTGGAATGTGTTGTCGAGATGATAGTACATGGTATCGCAAGCTGTGGGGTTCATCACAAAGGACTTCTATCCAAACCAGTTCCATACCTAAATTTGGATAGCTAGACTCAATGTGATAAACTCCTGATCTCAGGTTGGTCGCGTGCCCAACCGAAATCCTAGCCATTGCGGAGGTACACATAATGATTTGGTTGCGCACCACCAGCCTGAGTGGATAGTGAATGAATGAATGAATAAATGAGTCAAATACTGAATATGCAACTCTTGCTTAGTAAGTCCACATATAACCACCATAGCACTTCCAATGTGGGACAAGGTTTCGCCCCACTAGACGCATAGTAGCCTGCCAACCACTGGTAGCTCGCCCAGGCCTTTAGGCCCCACCCACATCAGCATCCGCCCACGTGTGCAACAGTGACGAGGCGTCAAAATATCAGTACCGTACATCTCTGGGATATCACCGGGGTCTAGTACACTATACCAGATCACCACCCACTGGACGCGCAACCATGCAAGTGCAAAAGACCTTACTATCCACCTGGCTAGTAGTCAGCCAATATTTACTCTGAACATCGATAACGGACCCATTTACAAGCTGGTCAAACTCAGCCTATCTATGCCCCCTACCCTCAGGCGAATAAGGCCACAACCCCTTCCAACCAACCATAACACAGTGGGAGACACAGCCTAATGGTATACGACCCTCGTGTGCTCATGTATCCACTTCGTCTCGACATTGGAGCATCCCTTGACCATGGGGGTTTAGGGACTTTCACCCATGGACATCCAAAGTGCCCATATGCTGAATCCCGAACATTTTCGGTGTCCCATCTGACCATCCACGATAAGCCTATGGATGTCATAGCCTTGATGTCACTAAGGTGCCAAACGATAATGTTACAAAATGTGAGATGCATGAGTCATACCATCCAGTCATGCATCAAACCTGCGTGTACCACGCGATAATGTGGGGTAACTCAGTATCACAAGGAATCCCATAGACATCTCAGCCCAATAACATATGTTATAATCAATCATCCCTCATAACAGACATACCAATGATGCGTATGAGCATGTATCATGATGTTATACTAAGCATGTTCTCAGTGTGTCGATCATGTTACACAAAATGCAAGATGCATGAGTTACACCATCCATTCATGCATCAAACATGTGCGTATCATGAGATCATGTGGGGGCAACTCCATCTCACAAGAGTCCCATAAACATCTCAACCCAATAGCATATGCTATGATCAATCATCCCTCATAACAAGCATATCAATGATGCGCATGAGCATATATCATGCAATCATGTGCATAGAGTATATAGCATATAGGGATTCACATGCATCACCAATATCATGACCATTGTCCAATACTATCATTATACATGCCCTAGGCATTAGTTGTCTATCATGCATAAGGTAATCCTTATGTCCACCAACATCATTTGTTTATCATTATCCATGCATCAAGTAGAATATGGTTATCTTATCCACATTATCATTACGACAATCAATACGTGCATTATTATCACTTAGATATTAAGCATGGTAGTCAACTTGCATGTTTTGTCATCATGCATATATATAAAATATCATCATCATTACCATGAGGATCATTTTCACTTCATGATTAACATAAACAATGTCATAAGTACTATAAATAATTACTCATTCATCATCAATGCATATGCTATAATTCACCATTCATTAAATCATATCTATTATTTCAACCAACAACTCACAAACATCATTATCATGTTTGAAATTGCAGTATAAACTACTGTAGTAGATGTTGGAATAGGTCAAAGTGTCCTAGAGGGGGGTGAATAGGACTTTATAAAATTTTATGACCGTTAAAATCCTATTATCCTAATCTTGATCTAATATGCTACAATCTAGATATACTCATTTCAACTCTAATGGTTTCCAAGCCATTAGAGGATCCAAGCACAAGACTACTCAATATAAAGCAAGATAAGCAATTAGTCTATGATGGATTGAAGTATGTAAAAGTGTATGAGAAGTGATTCTTATCAGTTCTAGATATTCATGTTATCATGCTTCATGTAAATCATTCAAATAAACATAATAAAGAAAATATGCAAATATCAGTCCCAAACACAGTCAAGTATAGTGGTTCGGCATTGTGCCTACTGCACTCCCAGCGGACGCACTCAACACTTGAGTGTACCGGATTTCTCTAACGAAAGTTTTAAATCAGGTTCGCCTCAAACCTTTACAACCTACACAAGGTTGAATCTAAGACCTACACTGTAAGACCCATATCCTAGATCGTACCATTCCATAGACTTCTGTGATCTTCCCTGTCGAATTTCGACAAACCGCAACCTGTAACTGGTGTTTGCGCACAACCCTGAGTTGCATCCTGTCGATCTGAGTCGGCTTGACCCGAGACTTGTACCCTTGCGACCGCACCGTCGCCGTGGTTCTAACGCCATGTCTCACACTCCAATCCGATACCCAGGCTAGGAGTTATGGGCCCGTGTTTATCTCAAGAAAAACACCATATGTTGCAAATCTCAAGAGAATCTATCAAATCAATCACATCAATCAAGTCAAGTACAATAGGTACAACACCCATGCCTCTCTTACCAATAAAGCATGACACCCCTCTCTCTCCCATTCCCAAAGTCAACCTTCCTTACAACAACCCATCCCTCTCTCCTTACATCTCCTCTCTCTCTCATTTCTCCACCATTATTCCAAACAACCCAAGGAGAGCTGATGGGACCCAATTTGATGCATGTGTTGTAATCATATGAGGGGCCCATAGTGGCGGGGTCCGTCCACTGCACCGTCTCTCTCTCTCTCTCTCTCTCTCTCTCTCTCTTCCTTTTTTCGTATGGTGATGATGATGAAGAGGTGTGTGGCCCACCTGATGTGCGTATGTGTGGCCTACCAGCATGTGTTATATCCATGCCATGTAACCGTAGGACCCACCTTGTTGGCATGCCCCATCCAGGGCCGTCCGTCCGTTGGACGTCCAGTGTCCTTGGACAAAAGGCAAATACAAATATCATCTTAATCTAAGATAAGGTGGGCCACACGTGTGGACCCACCTTAATCGTGGAAGCAGATTGGCTTATCTACCACACAACAGCTATATAGTTAATGTATTGAGGTTAACAAGTTCTGAAGGTCAGATCATGTGGACCCCACCTTGATGTATGTATCTGATCCACACCGTCCATCCGATTTCCCAGCTTATTTTAGGCGTTGAGCCAAAAAAATGGAGCTAATCCAAATCTCTGGTAGGCCACACTATCAAAACTTTTTTTTAATAGTGAATAACAGTTAGGGCCCACCGTGATGTTGTTGTGCCTAAAAAAAGTTGAATATAGGGCTTGTTAGACCCGTCACGAGCCGAAGAACCCAATCAACGGAGTGGATCCTTTGGATGTGGGCCCCACCTACAAAAATCTCTAGAAAAATAAAAAAAATAAAAAAGGGGCCAAACGCTGCTACTACCAACTTCCAGAGGAGGATGTTGCGGCAGGCAATGTCCAGTCACTGAGAGAAGGTTGGGGTCCGTGGGACCCAGCAGTAGGCCCCACGCATGATATATATGTTGTATCCTCACCGTTCGCTGTCTGGGACGGTGAGCCCTAGCGCACATGTGTGGCATCCCCAACGTCCAATAAGGATGGTGGGATCCACCGTGATGTGAGTGTTTTATCTCTGCTGCCTGGCAGGGTGGACCCCCACACACGTGGAAATCACGTGATGTATGGGTTTTTATCTCACCGTCCAATCATGTGGGTCCCACCTTGAGGTATTTGCTGTATGCATGGACCCCACGTGACATATATGTTTTGCATCCACACCATCCAGTTATCTGGACGATGGAAACCCACCTTGATGAATGTGTTTCATCCACACCATCTGGCCAAGATTGATGGGCACACTTGCCGTGAAATCGCAAGGCCCACCACGATGTAAGTGTTTCATCTATGTTGTCCACTTTTGCGGCCCATTGTGATGTATTTATGGCCCATTGGTGCAGCCCCTTGATGTAACCCATTTGATGTATTTATGGCCCATTAGTACGACCCGTCAATGCGGCCCATTTGATGTATATTAGGCCCATGTAATGCAGCCCATTGTGATGTGTATTAGGCCCAAGTGATGCGGCCCACGTAATGTATATATGACCATATGATGAGGCCCATTATGATGTGTATATGGCCCATTCGGCGAGGCCCATTGTGGTGTATTTATGGCCCATTTGGCGAGGCCCATTGTGGTGTATTTGTGGCCCATTTGGAATGTGCAGGGCCCACCTTAATGTGATGTATTTATGGCCTGTGTGAACAGCCCATTGTAATGTATATTAGGCCCCCTGTGAGCAGCCCATGGTGATGTATATTAGGCCCATGTGAGCAGCCCATTATGATGTATATGAGGCCCATGTAATGCGGCCCATTATGACGTGAATTAAGCCCACATTGTGACCTTCCCTTAGGCCTTGTTAAGCCCGTTCTCATCGATGTTGATTATCCAGGCCAATTGTCAAAGCTGATTATTGGTGCCGATTATCGAGGCCGATTATCGATGTTGATTATCGAGGCCGATTATCGATGCTGATTATCAACGCTAATTATCGGTGTCGATTATCGAGACTGATGCGGATCATTGATGTTGATTATCGAGGCCGATTATCAATGTTGATTATCGGTGCCTGTTATTGATACCGATTATGAGTATGTGACAGCATGGCATCATGATACATGTCCATATGCATCATCTGCATGTTTGTTATGAGATGTGGTTGACCATTGCCTATGTCATAGCAAAAGTTGTTTATGGGACTCACTAATAGGCGGAGTCATCCCACAGAGTGCACGGTATGCATAGGATTGATGTATGACTAGATTGTATGACTCATGCATCACTCATTTTGTGATATGACTACTTTACGCCCTTCTGATATCAAAGTCGTAGCCTCCACAGGCATATCGTGGATGGCCAGATGGGACACTGAAAATGTTTAGTTCTGTCATACAGGCACCATAGATGTCCCTGAGTGAAAATTTCTAAACTTCCATGACTAGGAAATGCCCCAACGTCAAAATCGAGTAGATATATATATGAGCGCATAAGGGCCGTATACCAGTAGGCCGCATCTCCTACTGTGTCGTGGTCGGTTGGGAGGGGGTGACCTTACTTTCCCAAGTGAGGGGGCAATATTTAGGTTGAGTTTGACCAGCTTGAGGAATGGGTCCACTATCGACGAGCCTGACCCGATATTGGCAGGTAGATAGTGAGATCTCTTCCACTTACCCAGTTGTGCGCTTGGATAGGGGCGGTAAGCTAGCGTAGAGTGTAATAGACTTCGGTGATAATCCCAGAGATGTATAGTATTGATATGTGGACTTATTGAGCAGGAGTTGTATATTCAACATTTTACTCATTCATTCATTCATTCATTATCCACTCGGACTAGTGGTGCGTAACTAATTGTTATGTGTACCTTCGCATTGGCCGAGATTTTGGTTGGGGCGTACGATCAACCTGAGATCAGGAGTTCACCACATTGAGTCTATCTATCCAAATTTTGGTATGGAACTGGTTTGGATAGAAGTCCCTTGTGATAGACCTCACAGCTTTTGACACTACGTACTATCATCCCGACTTCACACTCCAGCTTGGTCATTTCATTTGCACCGCATATTGCATTGCGTCCTCAGTATTTGATATTGGCTTATTATGTTTTTGCATGCATAGCCTAGATAAGGTTGATGGTATTATAGACTTGCTACGATCTGCATTGCATACTCTGATATTGTATGACTCATGGATTTGCTAGTATTTCTGCTTACTCTGATATTGCTTACTTGACACTTATCTTGAGCACACACTTTCACCACCCTCTAAGTTTTCTATAAGCTTATGCATGATAGATGCGTGCAAGTGGTGTTAGGTTGCAGCGGCGTTGAGCTTGGAGCATGCAGCTGTCTTCTGGAGCTTTGATTTTCGATATATGTATTTCCCTTTCAATACTGTATTCAAATGTTCATATTAGTGGATATGTGATGATAATGTTGCCTTTGTGATTTGGGTAAGGTTGTGTTTATGCTTCTTATGAGATAAATGTACATTGAAAAATCCTCCTTATAGGATCCTAGGATCGGAACCTGGCGTATGGGCGCTAGGAGCTGAGAATGGGATACTGCGGAGGCTGTCGGCACCAGATTTGGTGATCGGAAATTTTATGAGCCCGGTTTCCCAGTTTGGGGAGTGACATACACAAGGTACCTTAGCATGCCTACACAAGGCAAACGTTTATGCCCTACGCAAGAGCAAAGGTCCTACACAAAGCACTAGGTTTTATGTCCTACACAAGAGCAAAGGATCCATACAAAGAACTTAGGTTTTATGTCTTACACAAGAGCAGAGGATCCACACAAGGAACCTAGGTTTTAGGCCACACAGGCCAAGGATCCACATAAGGATCCTAGTTTAGACCACACAGGTCAAAGATCCACACAAGGAACCAAGTTTAGACCACACAGGTCAAGGATCCACACAAGGACCCTAGTTCAAGGACCTACACAAACGACCTAAGTTTATGCCTTACACAAGAGCAAAGGTCCTACACTAAGCACCTAAATGTACTCTTCCATCGGAGGCCTCCTATGAGGACTTGAAAGGTTTGAGATACACCTATGAACCAATCATACATAAGGAATGATCAACAAGGTCTCTAGATTCTAATGACCTACATATAAGTAGATAAGCCCTATTCTGCACATTAATGAAGATGATCTCCCTTGATGACAAGGATTCTTCAACTCCCTTGATCCGCAACACTAATGATGCTCCAATGTAAGGCGGCGGGTTGGGTCAAGGTTATGTTAGAATCTACTCTAATGAATATTACTCATTTGAGAGACAGAGAGATTCCAAGCTCTTTAAGCATTCAAGGGATCCTAGCTCAATGATTTACCATTAGGATGGTAGCTAGATAATCCTTGAATGAGGAAGTTCATTCATCAATCTACTCTATTGAATACCAATGATGAGGGTGGATTGAAGGATGAACTCACATGAGAAAAAGGGCTTAAGGTTGGTGATAAGCAACAACTCTCTCAAAGTACTCTCTCTTTTTCTCAATACAGCAACCAAGAACAAGCTCTCCTTATAAAGGCAAAAAGTTCCAATGATAATAAAATAGTCATTGTCTGACTAAGTTCAATGTCATCGAACGTATACTTTCAATGCCACCGAATATCAGCGCGATGATACGAACTCGACTGAAAAACATTGCTGGAATTTTTTGACATGAGATCGATGTCATCGAGCCCTCTTTGATGTCATCGAGATTTGAATTTCGATGTCATCGAATTACAGTTCGATTCCTCGACATCCTATGTGATATTACACAAGAGCTTGCTGGACAAGTTTAAGGCTGTCTTCGATGTCATTGAGCCTAATTCGATGTCATCGAATTTCAAAGTTCAATGTCATCGAATGTCATCGAGGTTTGAATTCCGATGTCATCGAGGCTAGCTCGATTCCTTGAACATTTTAGTTGATTTTCCTTTGAAGCTTGCTGGATACAAACTTGTCCAGATTCGATGTCATCGAACCTTTCTCAATGTTATCGAGATTTGAATTTTGATGACATCGAAGCTCGTTTGATTCCTCAAGAAAAGTCAGAATATTTTTCAAGAAGTGTTGTTGGACAATGCCCTAAGTTTTTCAATGTCATCGACTCGTCTTCGATGTCATCAATTACTAATTTTCGATGTCATCTAAGGTATGTTTATTCATTGAATATTCTGTCCAAAATATTATGTGGTTGCTGGACATAAAAGGTCTCCTTTCGATGTCATTGAAGCCTATTCGATGTCATCGAACATGAGTGTGCGATGTTATCAACGTAAGCTTGATGTCATCGAACTAAGCAGAAAACTTAGAAAATTTTCCTGATTAAAAACAAGTTTTCAGACTTTTAACTTCTATGTTGTTCTAAGGCTTTTAAGGATTTATTTACTTGAGTGTTTTGGAGCATGGGATGTGAAGCTGAATTTACCTTTAACGATCTCGAAATGAACATCCGGTTGAGGCAATAGCTTGTAAGATCTTTATATGAGGCTCACTTGACTCACCGACTCAACCCTCACGCTAATTGACAAACCAGGGCACTTTCAATCTCCCCCTTTGTCAATTACGTGACATAACACCTAAAACACCTCCCTAAATTGTGTGTACATCAACTTCACACAAATTTACAAATATCCTATTAAAGTTCATACACAACATTGAATCTTCATGTAGCTACTCCCCCTGTCTTCTTGCAACTGCTCCCCCTATCACCTGTATCACCTTGCAAATAAACCATACACTCAAGTGTTCTCATGGTGGGATTTGTTCTCCCCCTTTTTTTTCAGTCATTGACAAAGGTTGGTATGTACCAATATCAGATAGATTGACTAAAGTTAAACTTTAAGAAACTAGGAGAATCAATGTAATAGGAGGGCCACGTAGGGATCAGCTCATGGCAGTGAATCTGTATGTCATGGAGTAGAGAATCATTATTTCATAACATGTAAGCATATCTCCAAAATGCATAAGATAGTAGTTCAATTAACATGTCATAGATGATAATAGAGCACTGAAATCATCATTCCACAAAATAACACTACTTCCATAGTGCATACGATAAACTGTAATTAAATCCGCATTCTACAGATAGCATTCATTCCCATAGACATTTAATATGAAGCTCAAAAAGATCATCATTAAAATATAAGAGAAATCAATGTAACTGTCCAAGTTTGGCAGTGAATTAGTGTTTAAGCCATCCAACAAAACAGACATATCATCCAGCCCATCCATGGGCATATTTAACCAAAATAAAAAATAAAAAATCTCCAACCATTCTGCCCATCCATGAGCATAAACAAAAAGAAATGTCTGCACAAAATGACCAACCTAGCACATATACCTAGAGATACATACTTGGGGCAAAAAAAAATAATCCCAAGTATCCATCAGTCATTCATGGATAAGGGAGGCTAGAGGAGACACCCTATGACGCATGAACCGCATCATCTGTCAGTAAGTCAATGACTTGCTGTGTAGTTCCCTGCAGTGCGGTTATACTCTCCTCAAATATGGTCAAGCATGCTTCGCATTGCCGAAGATTTTCTTTAATGTCAGATTGTCCATTCAGCAGTTGCCACCAACCTCGTGTTGACTGAAGGGGCGACGATTACTAACTGACTCCGGACTGTTCAGCGGCATGCGATTGGAACCCCATGGCATCGGCAGATGTAGGCGCTGACTGTCCTCTACGCCGTGGGTCGGAGCAGTGGGACTAACCAGATAAACAGTTGTTAAGTGCAGGCTCCGAACGGTATCTTCATTGAACCAAACCTCAAGGTGTTTTTGGGTTAAACGAAGGCGGCATCCCTACAAAGCGTGCGATCTTGCAAATGAGAGATGGGAATGGTAGTGTGGCAAGATGCTTCCCTTTGACTAAGCGAGTTAATTGTCACAGGATAAGGGTTGGCAAACACACTGGAATCTCTTGATGAACATCATACAAGATATTGAGCACATAGGGAGAGAGTACATTTCCTGTTACTTCACATGGATAGACATTGGTACTAAAAATCCTGTGAAGAATCTTGAATGTAGGTTCGAGATACTTGGTGTGGAGAACGTTTTCCTCATTCCTAGGGATGGTGGAGCCTACGCACAATGCTCAAGTCACCTCTCCCTAGACGCCAAGAGCATTTAGCTTCCAATCGGTCACGGGTATGTGCATAACCTCCACACCCAAAAGACACCTGATTAACACAGGGGTGATGAGTTTAGTCTGATTCATGAACTCTATGCTAATACATGAAGGATCATCACAGACAGTGTGGCATGTATTGAAAAAATGATGAATCAAGTCATACTGAAATTTGCCACCAAGATTTACTACGTTGTACCATCCATTTTCTTCCAACATACGATCGATCCCATATGGCTCAATACACATGCTGAGGATTATGCGGTCAGCCATAGTAGTTTTCTCCCAAGCTAGGCATTTGGGAGGTGAATCACAGGGTATATGCTTGCTCTTTTTGGTTTTCTTGTGTTTGGATGATTCACCATGAAGAGGAGTCTTACCTTTGTCTTTTGCCATCCTTCCTTCTTTAGATGAGAAGTGTCCTCAAGGCAAACAGATTGAAGGAAGTTGAAATCTAGAGAAGATCAGCAAAAAAAATAATAATAAATAGTTCTTTAGATTTTTTCCGTGCTTGCTGTCTCTTTAATACTAGGGATCTTCGATGACATCGAATCTGATTCGACGTCGTCGAATACAGAATCATAATGGCATTGAAGTCCGGTTCGATGACCGTTGGAAAGAACCAAAGTACTTTCCTGATGTACAACATTTCACATTCCAGAGTGTTTTCGATGACATCGAGATTGGTTCGATATCGTCGAATATGTCAAATCTTTAAAAATTTTGATTTTTTTTTTCTTTGACATACATATGGGCAATGGTTAGTACAACGAAGTATGCCTATTTTGCATAAGTACATTTAACTAAGGCCAAACAACTTCTATGTTTTCCTTTTTCAAAAAGAGAGAACCTTAGTTTTCATATGTGCCAATCTAGCTCATTCTGCCTGTGCATTCCATTAAATTGCACATATTCTAATAGATTTTTGGAGATCACCAAATCTATTTGCATCAAGAGGCTTTGTTAGGATGTCGGCAAGTTGTCTTTCTGTAGACACATAATCCAACACAGGCGATAATACATGATGAACACGTGTAAGAAGGAAGTTGGTAATGACGTAGGGTAATACTGTGGGGACAAGAGGCATAGAAGATATATTTTTAATAAAAATAAAACACGAAATTCGAAACCCTGATAGTCGTCTAAGACGAACTTGGAACTTGAAATAGTTTTTATTTCTCATAAACATTACATCATACTCAAGAAAAGACTTTTCAAATTTAGGCAAACTCTGCCTATTACATAAGCATTTCGGCTATTTATGGATGGAGGTGGTGCTTGTGGATTCTAGGAGTCTTCGAATCCGCGGACTTCAAATGTATTCGAATCCGGAAATCTCATCTCTGGAGATGTGATGCATCGGCTATCATGCCACCTGTCATAGGAAATAAGTTCCTTTGTCGGGACGCACAGACAACATTTACAGCTATCATCTTCCTTTGTCGGGACACGTCGGCAGCATTTACAGCTGTCGTCTTAATGTTGACAGATCTTCCAGCTGTCTGCAGTCACGTTGTCACTTCAGCTTTCTGATGACACTGGATTATCGGGCCATTTAGGCGCTCGTGTTTTGTGTGATGTAATTCGAAAAGTGTGTGAGGGTAAGTAATTCATTCATTTCTGCAATTGAGTTTGCCCATACTGCTGCAGGGATATCTAAGACATTATTCAAGTCACACATCTCTCTTTTGAAGAGGTGGAATATGGCCGTGTAGATATGCCAATACTAGGCTAGATTGATGCTCCTCTAGCATCTAATAACTACCCGATCGTGGATGTATGGCACATAGTAGGCATCACCATTGTCCAGTTGGACAAGTTCCCTTGGATTTCTGAATGTAATTTCCACATACTCATTTTGGTGCCAGGATATCAAGGATTGCCATACGTGAAGTGGTTGGAACCATTCTAAGAAATGGAATACATTCAGATTGGGTTGTGTTAGCCTGTGATGGTCACCGTCTCTTTCCCATTAGATCCAGCAAAAATAGGCCACAAGTTTTGCTTGCTCGAAGATGAACATAACAGTCCATTTTTCAATGAGGTACCACAAAAAGCACAGAGCTTCGTTTGGGAAATAATATAAGTCTCCAAAGAACCTGGGTGTTAGGAATGGGTAATGTGGATTGGGGATATGTAGGAAGATGGGTCTATTGCAGAATAGATGAATATCAAGGAAGGTCTTGAGATTATGTGATGGATGGTTGGCGAAATAGATGGTGGAGATATGGTTATTTATTTATTTATTTATTTAATTTCTTGGGGGAGATAGGCAATTCTTTCTAAAGGGAAGATGTTCGGTATAGATATTTGGTGGTTTGGAATGGGACAAGGGTTTTGGTGGTTTTCCATTGGGAAGGCGAGAGAGGCAGTCGGCCCAGACATTATCTTTTCCTTTAATTTTGTTTACTGCGAAGCTCCATTATGTGAACCAATTGTGCCATCATAGCAATTGTGGTTGAGGGATGGTTTTCTGCTTAAATTCGAGCATACGTGGGAATACTGAAATGTCCATTTCTACAAGGAAATGGTGTCCTACTAGATGAAACTGGCATTTTGAGATCCCATTTTTTACTTCGAGAATTTCTTTTTAGGTAGAGTGGTAGTGTTGTTCAGATGGTTTGAAAGTTCCGATTTGATAACCACAAATCTGTCGAACTCCATTGAGTTCTTGTATGAGGACAGCCCCCTAGAATGCGAATTGCATTAGTGCTAGGAATTTGTAATCCTAGAAGTGATGGAATGATCTGCTTGAGTGCCCTGACAACTTCAGTATGACTATCGCTCCATGGTGCCGCATTTTTTTAGTAGGGATGTGAGAAGATTACGATACTTGCTCACATGTGGAACGAAGTCAGAGACAATTGACGATGCCCACAAACTGTTGGACTTGCCGTGTTGTGGTTAGCTCATCTGGGAACTATAAGAGATGGTCAGCAATGTGCAAGTGTGGGGAATATCATCCATCTTTAATTTCCATATCGAGGAAGTCAATATTCGACTGAGCCAATTGCATTTTTCTTTCTGAGAGCATGATGCCATTTTCTACGCAGATTGCATAGAACTGTTGGAGTAGTTCACTGTGAATCCTTTCATTTGGAGAATACAAGAGAATGCCATCAATATAGACCAAATAATGATGAAGGATGGGTTGAAAAATCCGGACCATCGCCTTTTGGAAAAGGGATAGAGCAGTTTTCAGCCCGAACGACATAATTGTCCATTGCTAGTGTGCGTTTGGGACAGCAAAGGCCGTCTTGTATAAATCTTCTGGGTTAATGCCTAGTTGCCAAAATCAGCTTTGAGATCAAACTTGGAGAAAAGGTGAGTATCTGCCAAGTGTTGAAACAGAGAAGCACGAAATGGTAGCGGGAACTTGTCATCTTGAAGGTATTGGTTCAGTGATTTATAGTTGATGACAAGTCAGAGTTTTCCCCGCACTTGTTCAGAGTGCTTATTGGCATAAAATACTTCGCAAGCCCATGGAGAACCAATGGGCTCAATGAGGCCTTCATTGAGAAGACCAGCAAGCCACCAAGAGAGAGAGAGAGAGAGAGAGAGAGAGAGAGAGAGAGAGAGAGAGAGAGACTAGGACAACTTGTGTTGTGTATGTTAGTCTAATGACTAACTCACACACATATACATGTTACTTAAAAGCAAGATACAGTGCTCCACAGGAGTACAGCACGCACACACACACACAATTACATGTATTTCCACAGAGGAAATGGTCCACATTCAACACACGTGTTCCCACCTGCTTATTGGACTAGCATGATTTTCTTTTTCACTTATGCAACATAAAGATGGACTTCTTTTCTCAGTTATTTCGGATCGTTTTGGTTATCAGATCTTGCTGGTCTGCTCTCCATTTTGCTGAAGGAGACTTATTGATGGGGACATCACGTGCATACGCACGCCCCCCTACGCACGTAGGCAAGGAGGGCCCCACCATCAATCTGGAACGATGACGGCGTCTAGGGAGGGCCTTCTAGTTCGAGGATTGCATTTTGGTTCATTGGAGTGGACCCGATAGTCATGTGAATCCCACCATGGGTTCTCATGATCATGACCCACTATTCTAATTGATCTAGTACTTTGAGTTTTGTTATTATTATTATTAGAAATACCATGGACGGTTTAGATTGCTTTGATTAGTTGTTATTTTTAATTACTTTGTCTCCAAGTAATAAGTTACGCATATGGTACGAGTTTTGGGGTATAGGGTTTCATTATAAATAGGCACCTGTGGTAGTGTATTTTTTTCTCAACGAAGATTAATAAAATTATTGCTTTTTTCTTCTCCTCTAAATTTCTAAGTTGTGGAGATTCAATTGGGTGTGAAACTCTCCCTTCCTTGAAGGGCTGACTACTGTGGTGCGAAGCCACACCTATCCCGATTCGCCCCCACCCTCTTCCATCCATATTTCCCTTCTCCTACAAGCATTCCATCTGCAAATCCATCAATATTTACAAGTGTTTTCTCTATACAACAAATTTCCAGAATCTGACCCTGTAGGAGGGCTGAAACTTCGACGGAGTACTACAAACAAACTGTGAATCGGATCGAGCTGAGATTTGGGAGTTTTGGAGTCCATCCCTAGCCGACTAGTGCAAAGGTAGACTTTTTCTGAATAGTGGGCCCCACACACGTGCGACTGGGATCACACGCACATGCGTCTGGGCCATTACTACTATCCACACGTGCGGTACTTCTCTGGCTCATCTCTCTCTTCTCTTTCACTCCTCTTTCACCCCAAATCCCTAACCCTAACCCTATATTACTCAAATCCCTAATTTTATGCCCTTTCTTCAACCTTAGGGTTCTTCGAATTGAAATCTGTGAACCCCTTAGATTAGAGAATTATTTATGTGCATGTGTGGATGAATTTACCCTCCTTTGATTATTGTTTGGTTTATAATTTTAATTGATCCGGCCCTAGTATGTGTAGGCCTGGATCCGCATAAGATTCCCCTTGATTGAGCGTTTAAACTTTTATGTGGGATGTGGAATTTTGTGTAATTGTTTCTGAACATTTGTAATCTAAAAACTGAAAATCTTGCACATCATACTTGAATTTTATGTCCTACATCAAATTTGGTATCAGAGCTTAGGGTTCTTATAGGGGAATGTATTGCATGTTTAGGGTTTAGTTTATTTATGTCCATTATGCATTAAGTATCATCATATAAAGTTATTTAGAAGTCCGTAATTTTTTATATAAGCTGTTGAATTTTCTGCTATCATAAATCTGCATATCTCTTTGCTGGTTTTCTGTTGACAGATTTTTTTAAGGCAAATAGGTTGTCGAAAATTTAGTATTGTGTCGTTTTCTCCATATAGAGTCCTATAGGAGCATTTAGTCCTATCTAGGCGCATATAATCATAGTAAAGGTTCTTAGATTGAGTTAGTAGTTGTATGCCCACACATACGGTTCGTGGTTTTAGCTTGCACCCTACACTAAACATGGAGCAATTGCAAGAGTCAATGAACAAGCTGACCCAACAGTTTGAGTCTTTGGGTAGGCACTTAGAACAACGTATGGATCAACGCTTTGAACAACTTGATGTGCGCATTACCCAACTAGAGACCTTTATCAGGGTAAACCCGACCATTGGGAAAGATGTTCAATCTAAGGCAGGTGGTCAGGAGGATAGACCAAGAAATGGAGGCAGCCAAGGAATCGGTTATGCGCGTGCACCCGTGCACCCACCCTGTGAGGGACATCAAGACCACTATGACCCCGATGCGCAACTTCTCAAAGGAGTTAGAGTAGATGCCCCTACATTTGATGACCACTTGGACCTTAAAGCTTTTCAAGATTGGTTGGCAGACATGGACCACATTTTTTAGTGGTATGACATATACGGCATTGTGGCTAGAGAGAGTGCACCAGCGGTTAGTGTAAAGTTACCCATTGAAGCCATTCTAGTAGTGGATGAGTTTCGTGATATCTTTCCTGATGATCTTCCCGATGAGTTTCCCCCTATGAGGGATATACAGCACACCAGGATGTGGGACACCGTACTACCTATAGTCGAGTTTGCGTTTAATAGTTCTGTTGATAGGTCCATAGGTCTAAGTCCTTTTGAAGTCATTACTAGTTATAAACCTAAGGAAACCTATTGATCTTGTCCCTATGTCACTGTCCCATAAGTCGTCAGAGTCTGCAGAGTCTTTTGCACATCACATTCATTCATGGCATCAAGAAATCAGGCAGAAGATCATGACTAGTAATGACCATTATACACTTTCTACAGACCAACATAAATGTTTCAATGAATTCAATGTAAGTGACTATTATGGTCTACATCAGGCCAGAACAATCCCCTCAGTGAGCCGTTCGTAAATTACACACGCGTAGCGCTGGACCATTTAAAATTATAAAATGAAACGGTCTCAATATGTATGTGGTAGATCTTCCACCCTCCATGAGAATTAGTTTCACATTCAATGTGGAGGATCTAATTGTATTCCAAGGAGCCACTGATGCATTGTCCAACCTTTCACCTAACCATCCCGATTCTCCAAACTTTTCCTTTAATCCATGGCCCTTTCCCGACCCATCTTCCCAGCTTCTACTTCCCATACATACCCTTTCTAACCCATCGTCCAGCCTCTACATCCCATACTTACCCTTCCCGACCCATTTTTTCAGCATATACCTCCTATACCTACCATTCCCACACCCAGAGAGGAGATAAAGGATATTTTGGACCATCAAATAATATTCACATCGAATGATGAGCTTTAAAAGTACCTGGTTAAGTGGCAGTCATGCCCAGCTTCAGACAATACACGACTCACTGAGGAGAAGCTTCAAAGACTTGATCCAGAAATCTTGGAGCAGTTCAGGAGTTTTGTTTCACCAGTAGCGAAATCTTCGCAACCGGGGAGAATTGATGGGGACATCACGCGCACACGCACACCCCCTAGGCACTTACGCAAGGAGGACCCCACCATTGATCTGGATCAATAACGACATCCAGGGAGGGCCTCCCAGTTAGAGGACTGCATTTTGGTTCGTTGGAGTGGACCCGAAAGTCATGTGAATCCCACCATGGGTTCTTCATAATCGTAGCTCATTATTCTAATTGATCTAGTACTTTAGATTGCTTTGATTAGTTGTTATTCTTGATTACTTCATCTCCAAGTAATAGGTTGCGCATATGGTGCGAGTTTTGGGATATAGGGTTTTATTATAAATAGGCACCCCTGGTAGTCTTTTTTTTTTTCAATGAAAATTAATAAAATTGCTGCATTTTTCTGCTCCTCTAAATTTATGAGTTGTGGAGATTCAATTGGGTGTGAAACCCTCCCTTCCTCGAAGGGCCGAATACCGTAGTATGAAGCCACACCTATCCTAATTCGTCCTCACCCTCTTTCATCCATATTTCTCTTCTCCTACAAACATTTCATCTACAAATCCATCAATATTTACAGGTATTTTTCTCTCTACAGCAGTTTTTCAGAATCTAGCCCTACAGGAGGGCTAAAACTTCGGCGGAGCACCATGCACAAACCGTGTATCGGATTGAGCTGATATTTAGGGGTTTTGGATTCCATCCCTAGCCGACCAGGGCCAAGGTGTCTTTTTCTAAATAGTGGGCCCCATACACATGCAGCTGGGATCACACGCACGTGCGTCACGGTCATTGCTGTTGTCCACACGTGCGATACTTTTTTGGTTCGTTTCTCTCCTCTCTTACACTCCTCTTTCACCCTAAATCCCTAACCCTAACCCTATATTACTCAAATCCCTAATTTCATGCCCTTTCTTCGACCTTAGGGTTCCCCAAATTGAAATCTGTGAACCCCTTGGATTGGGGAATTATTTCTGCGCATGTGTGGATGAATTTACCTTCCTTTAATTCTTGTTTGGTCTATAATTTTGATTGATCCGACCCTAGTATGTGTAGGCCTAGATCCACATAAGATTCCCCTTGATTGAGTGTTTGAACTTTTGTGTGGGATGTGAAATTTTGTGTAATTATTTCTGAACTAGTGTGATTTAAAGACTGAAAATCTTGCACATCATACTTGAATTTCATGTCCCGCATCACTTCTTTGGCATGTTACATTATGCCATTTTGTGAGAATAAGGAAAGAATGTAATAGAAGAACTTTCTAAGGTTATCTCGTCCAAGGGAGCAGCTGTTTGAATCAATCAAATCCAAACCGATATTTGTGGGTTCTTGTGGCAAAAGAGTTTAGAGGTGTTTAGCTTTCAATTTATCAAGTGACTAGAGTCTATCAATGATACTGATACCAGCAGAAAATATAATGTGAGGATTGTGTGGAAACCACCACCAAGTAAATTGGTGGAAACTAAATACCAATGGGTGTTTTCTGGGTAATCCAAGGCATAGTTGGATATGGCAGAGTAGCTCAGGATGAATATGGAGTGATCAAGTTGGTCTTCTCAGGTATTATTGCCATCAATGACTCAAACAGGGCCGAGCTTCTCACAATCTTAGTTGGCCTTAAGCTGGTCCAGAGTATAGTTTTCAGGACATTTTCCTGTACAGATTCCACAAACACAATCTCTTCAGCCCCAGCCTCTTGCAAGCCCCCTTGGAAGAAGCTTTTCACGGTGAATGAGATCATTGCAAAGGCTGACGTGGATATCTATTTTCGGCTCATCACTCTAGTGGCTAATGATATAGCCGATTGCTTCGCAAAAGATTTAGAGGATTTCAAATTTGTATTTTGCTTCTTTTCTCTAATAAATTCAGTGTTCAATAATACCAGCCTAATTTTTGTGCAAGGGAAGTACAATAGTACACAGTGGAGACCACATCATCTTGTGTGCATGAGTAGCTGCCGTAGGATGGGTAGGAGCCAGGTGCGTATGGGCTTACCAATACCTTCCGCATTAATAGATTTCTTGCATCCCTCTAATCCCTATTCATGTTCCATATCTGTCTGGCTTCTAAGCTTCTTTTTGTAGCAATAAAATGTATGTCATATATATCTCTGACCCGTATTATCACTACATAGAAAGCACAATGCCATATTTACTTTATCATCGAATATATGAAAGTATTTACATCATCAGTTGAATAATTGAATTCAGTGTTTTGAATAACGTCCGTAGCCTAGTGTAGCTATGACGCCATGTAGTGTTAGCCAATAGCATAAAAATCCTGTAGCAAATGCTACATAGGCCATAGCATAGGCAGTAGCGTACGCTACTTTTTTCTTTATAAATGATAATTGTATTGTGTACTCTCAAACTGTGGGATTTTAATTTCTTTTCATACTTGTGACTTGTGGTTTCAATTAGACATTATTAATTAAAGTGTTTTGCTTATAAAGTTGTCAATGTGATAATGATTTGATTTAGTTTATATACGATGGATTGGCTTGTGATAAATGATAATTAATAACTTGTTTGAACATGCTTGTACTTGAAAAAATGAATCATCTTTTAAGGATTTTTATATTTGTTTTTTTGTTTTTTCTTACTATTTAGCATATTTTTCCTATTTTAAAATTTAAAAAATAGTAGCGTAGCTTACGGTACTTATGCCACATGTTATAGAGGGCTGAACGCTACACAACACGCTACCGCTATTTAAAAAACTGCTTGAATTTGCATCAGATCGTGGATGTTCACCTCAGGGCTATGTCTAATACCCATCAAAGCTGTCAGGTTGTCCAGGTCATTTAGATACATGGCCGATGAGAATCAGAGACACACAAGGACGTGGCATGGAAACATCATCAGTATGGAGTTTACTCATGAAACTAAAGAATCAGAAGCGATGCAATACAGATACTATACCTATTTTGAAGTATCTGGGTATTCACAGCATATAGCCTGAGGTTGGGATAAAGTCATGTTGGAGTTTTGTTTTTTTTTTTTTTTTTTTTTTTTTTTTTTTTTAAGGATGTGATGTCGTGTGGGAGCTTTTTAGTCATTTTTTGCTGCGCCCATAATCCGCTGAAACCATAAAACAATCAAACTGAATTAAGGGTTTTGCAGCATCTACTCATCACTCCATTCTTCATCCGCCGTATCAGCCTAGCTTTCTATGGTCTGAGTCTACACAGGCAATCAGAACGCCCTAATGTGCATGACCAGAAGGGTTTCAAGTGGAAGTTTGCAGGCCTGGTGGGGTGGCTACTTCGACAACGCATGATTCATTCGGAGGTGTCGGCCACGCAGGCCCTAAGCTTTGGATTTGATTAGTGATTTAGAAGTTTCTTTTCGTCATATACCACAAGATTCTAACGTTCTTCCAATAATTTGGCTAACGTGTCTCCAAGCCAGCTCTGTGTGGGCAAACCTCAGCCTATGATTTATTTATTTTATCTCTCTTTTTTCTTTTTCTTCTTTTTTTTTTTTTTTTAAAATTATTTGATGTGCTTTTGTTCTTCCAATAAAGCTGTTAATTATATAGGGAAATGATTGTTTAGGCTGGAAATGGAGGAAGGATTCTCATCGTGATCAAATGTAGGGTATTCCTCCCTACTTCAACCAATAAAATCAATCTGCACACTATGACTCGTGAGATCGTGACCTTAGTTTCATGAAGTGGTAACAAGGAATCCATGGTCCTTGAAATTTCAAGATGAAAGAATGCCTAGCAACCTTATTAAACTGACATTAAAGAATTTAAAATATTCACACACTTAAAACAGCAGTTAATGAGGCATTTGCAGGAAAAGATCCCATAGCAGATGACATAATTTTATTAACAAGACAGGGGTGGGCGTAAACACAAAGCTAGATTTATGGAGGGGTGCTTTGGAATCTAAAGGATTTAAAATTAGTCAAACTAAAATAGATTTTATGGAGTGCAACTTTAGTAATAATTGGAGTGAAAACAAGGAATCAGTTAAGATTGCTCACCAAGAAGTTGCCCGAATGACCACTTCTGATACCTTGGGTCAATAATTCATGGAAGTGGAGAGATTGAGAAGATGTTATCCATAGAATTCAAGCTGGGTGGAACAAATGAAGATGTGCTTCTAGAGCTTTATGTGATCGTCGGGTGCCACAAAAACTGAAAGGGAAATTTTTATAGGATAGCTATAAGACCAGCCATGATTTATAGGACAGAACGGTGGGCAGTAAAGGGACAACATAACATGTTCAGAGGATGAGTGGAGCCAAAATGAAGATGTTGAGATGTATGAGTAGCAAAACTAGGAAGGATGGAATTAGAAATGATTGCATTCAAGGGAACTTATAAGTAGCACCCAATGTTTTCAGTATCGATAATAATCGGTCGATGTAACTTACCATACATCATGTATCTCACCTGGGTGATACGAAACCCTGTTTAAAATTATTTGTATTGCAGAAGATATTGCATTATATCTCAATGTATCACATGATATCGTGGATTCCTCTCCACTTCTAACTAGATCTATTGTGAATTTCCACCATTCCTCTTAAATCCCTTTGGAAAAAAATACAAATTTCGAGTTGGAATCAAGATCCAAGCCAATTAGAGGCCATTTTCGATCTAGTGAAAATTGGGGGAAAAAAAATATATTTGAAATTTCCCTAAAATTTTCTAAATCATTTGCAATCTTAGTGTCTAAATGTGTATGTAACCTGATCTAATGATTCTTGGTAATTTGGGGACTTTTTTTTGGGGGGGGGGGGGTGGTGGAAATCTTAATTAAAAAATATAAAAAATAACCTTTTTTTTTTTCAAAATTCCACTTCTATCAGCAGTCAATTAGCCCCCATTTCTTTTCTTCTTCTTTTTTCTTCCAAAGTTCCACTATTAATGTGTGTGTAGCTTTATGTGGGTCTAAGCCACAGCCACACACATCATTCACACATATATTTCAAGTTTTCTCATTCTTTTGCTTTTGAATGTATTGCTTATGTTTCCATAGATGTCTTCTTACATTTCTAAATTATGTGAATTCATTTTGAATATACCTGCATCAGTTCAATCCAACAACGCATAAATTAGGACCCTATACAAAAGGAACCTATTATGTGCACTTGTTTTTTGAGATGTTTTGATTTTGAAGTGCATATTGATGTCTTTTTTAACAATCCTTGAAGATTCATTGAAAAAAGCAACCAATTTTGCAATATTTCCCCATGTTTCCCAACAATAGTGATATATTACACAATACAATCAATATATCCCATATGATAACCGATATGTATTCATACCCCAAGGGTGTGAAACATTACGCAATAATGATACGAAAAACATTGGTAGCACTAATAGGTGATAAGATGGGGGAAAGTACACTTAGATGGTTCAGTCATGTGCAATGGATAACAAAAACTGCGCCAATTAGAATGAGTGAGTTGGTACGAGTTCAAGGCTCTAAAAGGGTAAAGGCAAGGCTCAAAAGGGCATCGGCTGGAAGTAGTAAGAAAGACTTCATGACCTATGGTCTTACTGAAGATATGGTCCTTGATAGAGTGGAATGGAAGAACAGGATTCATGAAGCCGACCCCAAGTAATTGGGATAAGGCTTAGATGATGATCTATAGAAAGTTTAGTATATCCATAATTTGCTAAGAAATGTGTTTGCAAACTAGCTGACCTGGGCAACCCCTCATCTTTCCTTTTTATTTTTGTTCTTTCTTTCTTTTATCTATTTTCTTTGATGTGCTTTTGCCCTTTCAACCAAGCCATTAAATTTTATTTTATTTTTAATGTCTGTTTCTGCTAGCAACAGAGAGAGACGAGTATTCTCGTTGTACTAAAATGTAGGCTGTTTCTCCTTTATTCAACCAATAAAGTCAATCTGTATGCTCAGTGATTAATGAGATCGTGACCTTAGTTTACATAAAGCAGGGTCGCGTGGTTTAATGTAGACGTGAAAATTTAATGCTCACAATAGGCAACGGCCTAAGCTTGAAAGCTTAACCACTATTTTATTGTCTAAGGACAAAAGATTACAGATCGATGGCCTGGACATTCAATACAACATTCTCACGGGGTCAATCTTTACTTCTTTTGTTGTTGTTATATTCCTCGCTAGGGCCTACTTGGTCAATGGCCGGTTCTTTACTCTGCATAAATTCTCATGAGGTCGGATAGTACTTTTTCAAATATCGGCCATTGATCGGGTTTCTATTTTCCTGACTGTTTATATCTTCTATGGGTGCATAGTACCTCAGATAATGTTGTGTGCCACGACCACAGATTTTCCTCCACCATTTGCTTAATGATATTCTTTAATATCTTGTTGGTTGACTTGGCTTGATCATTGGCCTAAGCATAATATGGTGCGGAGTACACAAATTTGAATTTATATACTGCCATGAATGCTTGCATCTGAGCTCCAAAGAAGCCAACTCCTCTGTCTACTATAATTGTTTTAGAAATACCAAAATGTACAACTGATTGTGTACAAAATGTTAACTGACTTAAACTGCCACAAGCGACGAAGGCAAGATGGTAAAAAATTCTCCAACTACTGGAGTGCCTCTGCTAATATATGGAGTCTTTTGAGGCGTTTCTTAAATTGATTCTCGAGGTTTAGAACTTTTGCCATTTTAGGGTAAAGGGTGTCGGCCTCACTCGTATTGATGTTTTCTTTTTTGTTTTTGGTTGAAGATTTGATGTATTTGTAATGTTAATCATGAGCAACCACATAAACACCTACAAGTAAAGTTTAGAGAAGCAAAACCTTCTCATTTACAAGAACCTTTCAGTCCAGCAAATAAATAAATAAGAACCTGCTTTGCAGACACCTAAAAATGAGTTCCATCTCATTTTAGTTAATCTTAATTATGTACTAGAGATCATATTTCCTCTTAGCAAGGATTAAAAACAATATTGACAACCCACAATCATGATCTCTGATTCATAATTACAATTAACTAAAAATGAGATGAACTACGTGTCTGCAAAACACACCCTAATTCTATTAAGAAAAGAACAGCTAATTACATTAATTACAAGAAGTAGCCATACCCATTGTGGCAAAAGGTAGGAAACATGCTAACTTGAGTTTGTTATCGGAAAGCCAGATCTCTTAAGTTAAACCAAAGTGGGTAGAATCCGCAGCTGAATGGTAACAGTCCGAGTTTCAACGTTGAGGTCTCAGGTTCAAGCCCAGCTTGCCTACCCAAAGAAAGAAGGAAAGAAAACGGAAAATAATACATAAATAAAAAAGGCCTCTTGGTGGGACAGTCCTTATACTGCTGCAGAAACCAAACTGCAATTCATTGCAAAAGAGTATCTTAGTCTCAATTTCCAAATAAATGAGGTTGAAGTTCACATGGCATAAAAAAACCATCCAAATTAAATGTAACTGAAAAATGCTAACCTCTCCACCTTCACCTGTACAGTCAAGTTAGCAACATCCCCATAACTTCTTGAAACTTTTTAAGGATGCATGGCACACCTAATCATCAATACAAAAGTTCCATTCAATACTACTATTAAGAATAAATCATGGTGCAAGTATCATGCCGATCGGATGATTCTGACCCTTTGAGCGGGGGCATTTTGTTACCATCCACTTTGAGCCAAAGTGCTCCATTGGAAACATGAGTACAAAGTGGGATCTACCAAATAGATGTTTCAAGATAATGACTGGATCAATCTTGTTTCTCCACTTGATTGTCTATTCTTTATGACATTGATCAGATGATTTGGATAATTCAATTGACGCGATTTTTGCACTATGACTAGAACCCAGTTATATGCATGAATGAACAGCCCAGATCGATGTATCGCAGCCCCATGAGTCATTTAACAGCTCTGGGAACATTGCGAATGTACCCATGAAGATGAGGAAATTAGCAAAACCAGAATGTAATAACCAGAAAAATATAGCAAAATCTTGATCAACAAATCACACATGTTTCTACGCGCGCGCGCACACACAGATGCATAAAGATTATTTTCTTCTTCTTCTTCAGTTGAAGATGAGAAACAGGAATATCTCATTAAGAAACCTATAGAAGCTGGATACTGAAAATGAACAAAATGACCATCCATACAGCATCCTGAATTGGAAAAACATCTTTCTGAATCCACAAAAGAAATCAAATCCCAACTCCTATGGTTAGCCCAATCTGATGCCCATAAGTAGACTGCCTGGTAAATAAATTCTAAACTTGCTTCCTAGACAAAAATAAATTAATTAATTAAATAAATAAATAAATAAAAAATTCAGTTCATACAGCTGAGTCAATTGTTCAAGTAGCACGGGTTGACTCGGTTTTGGCTCGGGTTGTGTTACAAGCTTTTTGAGCCCTAGATGCAGCAGGGGCATGGTTACCAAATATGCCTCCCTACGTCCTCCAAGATTCATGGATAAGGTATGGTTTACTATGGACAAGTTATGACTCAGCTGGTCCCAAGCTTAGCAAAGTAGGCTCTGATGATGATGATCATAACACCAACACTGATAGCTACTAGTTTCTGATGATGGGCCGGGGTTTTGATTGCACTATTGAACTTATACAGCACAGATATTTCACTTTTTTTTAAAAAAAAGTTTCAGCATTCATGTTTTTGACATATTGAGACATGGATCTTTAGGTTTGGATGTGTTTCTGACAAACCATATGTTTCAGTAAAAGATAAAAACAGAGCCTTTGTAGGTATTTCCATTAAATTTTTTTATTTTTTTATTTTTATTTTTATTTTTTTTAAAAAAAAGAAGAAGAAGAAGAAGATATCACATATGCTTACCTCTCAACATGAAGGGATGCCAAGAAGCATAAATGGCTTCAGAATTTTGCTTGGAGAGTGTTGGTGTCAGCAATAGGGTAATATCACCACAAGCTTCTTCTTGTTGCACATCGATGAACCCGTAACTCTTCAAAACCTAGAATTGGCTGAAAAAAAAAAGCAACAAGTAATCTACTAACATGTAAAATAACACCCGTATCAGTTTTTGTTAAAAATGGCTTAGGCCATGTGGCAATGCCTAAAAATGAGTTCATCTCATTTTAGTTAACGGTAATTGTGTATTAGAGATTGATGGGATAAGATGAGATTTAGAACTCGTTTGCAAGTGATCCAATGGTGCAATGTAATAACAGCATATATTATCTCTGGATTAAGCAGGACATTTAGGTAATTTTGAGATTAATCCATGCCTTCCATACTTAGTTTTTTAGATGGAGGAAACATTTGATACTCTGACAGTGCATGACAGTGGAGAAATAGACACAGATTTGTAGACTTGGTGTACAAGCAACTCAAATTAAACCATTCTGGCTGTTATCCATAATTTGGACCATAAACCTTAGAAGTTGTACTGATTTGATTATCTAAATAGTGAACTCGTAGATATTTATATACATTTCACTTAAAAATATCCTATGATGGGAATTTACCAAACATCCGTCCACTAAACAGAAGTTAGGATTGCTCAGATTATATGATTTTTCAAGGAAAACCCATTCTCATTAGGATTTCCAATTTGGAAGCCTAAACAGAGTAGTATATGCCATATGTACAAATTCCAAATGCATGTGTATCAAGTGTGCATGCTCTCCAAATGTATCAACTAACTCCCCTTTTCCCTCCCAGGTCTTGCAAAGTGCATCCTCACACCGCGCGAGTTGCATGTGCCATGTGAAAAAGACCTTAATCAGTAGTTAAGCACCACTAAATAACTGACTCAACGAGGCCAAGCCTATTAGAAAAAAAAAATGGCAGGAGACAGCAAGATGGCATGACTTGCATTGGACAGCCATGAAGAAGGAAAGAAAGAGCATAACTGAGAAATATTTATGAAGTGGACCTGAGAATACTGCAACATATTTTCAAGCGGCAAAATGGGTCTCCGAATGGGAAGTATTAAAAATATCAATCCTAGACCATTACCAGTGTTTCAAAAAACATTCTTGCACACTGATTCCTCGTTTTCCCTTCTAGGATCCTGTTCAAGCTCAGATGTCCTGACTGGCCTTTTGAAATTTGAGTTGCAGGAGATTGATTTTTCAGATATTGAGCCACAGCCCTACACCAAGCACATTCCTTGGTTGAAACTACACAGACCAGAGGAGGCAAAATATCAATCCAACATGAATTTAAATAGGAACTGTTTCAAAAACCTGGTCCTCACAGACAATGAATCGACATCACTTTCTGCGCGCCCACCTGCATCCATAGGAAATGGAAATTTTAGCCATGATAAAAAATTTAAAAAATGCCCATTTTCATCTAGAAAAAAAAATGCCAAGTCATATTCGTAGATGATAATGAGAGCAGCAGACTAAATGACATGATCCAGAAGTACCATGTCAGGTATAGAAAGTCTTTTGCATCTTACCAGACTGCATTACTGTTATCTGCTTCCAAAAAATTTAGCTCCTACAAGAAAGATGACAAGCTCAGGAGTCTGACCTTAGTAAACATACCAATATGGTACATGAATGAAAAAAATGTACCACTGTATTGACAAGAAACAAGTTCACATAAATTTCCACAAGAGTTTCAACACGAGGTCATAGGTTCAAGCACCCATTGTGGTGAAATCCCACTGTGGTGTGAGTGCATGAGCGTGTGTGTGTGTGTGTAAAAAAAAAAAAAATCACATAAATTTCCATGGACATAACTCACTTCTGCTTCTGCAGAACTCGGCATATTTGAACTCCAAGGGACACCAGCTTCCCCTACAGATAGTTGTTCCCTTAGACGAGGAACCGGTGATTCTGCAGAATTCAGCAAATCTGGTATCTGTGAGAGACTAGTGTCCCATAGAGGTAGTCTCTCTTCTGAAGGAACCGTAGGTGTTTGAGACTCAGGGTCAGCCGAATCAGCATAGCCTGACAATTCTAGTGTTGGCAGTAGTTCAGTCCCCTGAGGCCTTCCTAATTGAGACACTGACCCCAAATTGCTGGCAGGGAACAGTGTTGTTTCTTCTCTACCAGATGGAGATGGCATGAATTCAGGTAAAGGACCATCAAAGTGATCTTCCTGAAACTGAGGATGTTCAATTTCCATATCTGAGGCAGGCATGCCAGAAGGAGATTCTGCATTCCTGGGCTCCGGAGGAGCTTCTGTGGGAATAGGATCGACTGCCGAAGCAGTGTAAGTCTTCTTGAAACTTCCTGAAGGTCGGCAGACATTCCTGCAAAAGATACATTTTGTATTCCCATAAAACCAGTGCAAGCATTAGAACTAAGATGTGGAAAGATGTGTACTACACAAACATCAAACTTACCAGAAAATTAAGGCTCAAGAAAGATATGCTCCATTTGACGGATCTTGTAGAATCTCCAGACATTTAGAGCTGACACAGGGAGTTTCTTGCGTTTGCGCACCAATTTACTAGTATCCTCAAGCTGTTTTCCCATGAAGCTATAAAATCCAGGTATCACTAGGTGCTTCAAGGAAACCCCAAATGCTATGAGAGCCCAAAAAAAAGGGAAAAAGGAAAATTAAATAAATAAATAAATAAAAAGATCTTCACATGGATCATGAGCTATCATTTGGCAACTGTTCACCCAGTGAATGGCTACCTATAAACAGTTATGTTGAAAGATAAATGACGAGTAAAAACAATTGGGAAATAAAGTTAGTTTAGCCAAATTTTATAATCTTCTTATTCTGTTTTGATATTTGTGTTGATCTACCATATCCCTTTACCATTGTCCGGAGATATTTTTTAGTCAATATGTGCCTTTCATGTGGTTACGACTGAAGAAGTTGAATACCTTTCTACCCCTTCCAAAAATAAAATATGCAACCATCAATTATGCAGCAGTTCATGCAATCTTCCATATAAGAAGAAATGAATTCTTCTATATACTAAAGGACACTCGGTGATGGACAAACTGCCATGCTTACTCCACCACCATGGTATTTGAAGCTCACGTGGATCTAAGTTGGGTTGGTCGTAAAATGAAAGTCATGCCATAACATGGTTTTTCATATACTGTAGGAACACATAGTTTTTCATATATTCTAGGAACACTTTTGATAATAAGCAGAAACCAACTCCATGAGAATATAAGCACAATATCAGAACTTCACATAGGAAAATGAAAGAAGAAAAAATAATGCATGGATTTAAGTATTACCCAGAGTTACATATAGTGGAAGACATTTGCCGTCTTCTTGGACAGAAAAAACCATTTTGTTTGATACACACTGTAGTGTCATATACAAACTCATAATGATTCCCACCAGATAGGGAACTAGTCTTTAAGACTGGATGCAAAAATAGGGAAAGCCAAGATTTCAATCCTTTATGTCATTGTTTAGACCTTTTCTTCATGATCTGCTTTTCATACCGACCATGTATACATTGTGATGATATTAGTTTATCTGTAAGCTGTAACTGACACTGGCATTCTAGTGTGAAAGACTGCAGCTTAATCAAGAGGGTTCTTTCGGGAGATCTCTACTACCGTGCTTGTTCCCAATGTTGAGCTCCAGAATTTTTCATCAGTGGAATATGTTACATTGCCATGTAGATTTTTGTTTTAGCGTTTTGGCACTTCTCAATTTCAAATGTGCAAATGCCTTGAATAGATTTAACTTGGAAGATAAAACCTATCTCAAATTGCATGAGCATGTGATCCAAGTAATCAACTCTTTTATGTCAACCCAATTTTGCAAAATCATGTGCTCAAACAATGCATTGCATAATCCAACTTTTTCTATGTAAGTTTTTAAGAAAATCAGAAGAACTTACTCATTTGTGAATACCAAGGACTCATCAAAGAATTGTTTTTTCTTCCTTGACTTGGCTTTTTTCTTGTCAACAGGTGGAATCGCTTGTAATACCATTTCAGGTAATTCATGAGCTACATCATGAGAAACCAAGGTCATGTAAAGGAAACGTGATAAACCATGGTTGGACTCAATAAAACAACAAACACGAGATATAGCGTGGGTAGAATTTGCAAGATATGGAAGTATAGAATCTATAGATGCAACAATGAAATCAACAACCGACCGAAAGAAATACTCTGATCAAAATTTTCAGGTTCCCCTGCAGATCCAGCTGTAGGCAGTGTTGGGTACAGCCGAGATGGCAGAGATCTCCTCCAGACACTGAGACTCCTTCCATAATGGGAGAAAGGATCTCTTTCTGATTGAAGGTTGGATCAAAAGGCTCGTGCTGTTCAACAGTGGTCACCGAAATCTGAGAACTCTGGAATGTTTCCTGACTCAAGAGGTACAGCATCCCGAAGGATCTCGATCTCCGGAAGGTCTTCATGGAAACGGTCATCATAAAGCTTCGGGTTGGATTCTTCAGCAGGATTACTCGGGCCAGAATCTGTATTGCCCACACCATTGGACCCAGAAAGTGGAGGGATGACACTAGAAGAGAAACATTGTCAAAACAGGTTCCTCAAATAAAGAAAATACATGAAATCCAACAGAATAGCAAACATACTCTTCTTCCATTGGTCCAGCACTAGGGTTTGGAAGGTCTACTGGAGATTTGTCCATCATAATATCCTGCCAAAAAAAAAAAGGAGAGGAGGAGGAAGAAGAAGAAGAAGAAGAAGAAGAAGAAAGAAATGTCTATGATGCAACCTTCACTGGTTGGGCATTTTGAAGGTGAAAGACTATCAAGATAGAGTTGCAAGAGCAAAGAAACATTAGACCTCATTGATACATACATACATACATACATACATACATACATACATACATACATATATATATATATATATATATATATATATATGAAGTGACATATGGATCTCCTTCACCCGGGATCTGATCTGCATGCACAACCCCAAGCATTCATCACTGAAAAATACACACCATGTGAAGAAATTGACAAAGACAACTTCATGAATGCGACGCATGGAGCTTACACCTGTGATGGTGATCTCCTCAAGAGTTTTGAGATGATTATCTGGGGCCCTGAGAACAAAACATATGGTGTGTACAGTTAGATGGTGAGCACAAGCTTTATCTTAGTTACCCAAGCTTCAAAAACTCTCACTAGATCTGGTATATTGTGTCATCCAAGTCCAATGCATCAAGTTCAAAGGTCTCTGGCAGTGTGACAGAGTGAAACGACACATGGTTCGCGTCTTCCAGCAAGTTGACTTTTATCGAGGCGAATGCAGCCCTGAGATGGGTGAGGATCTCATTGCAATCATAGTAAAGACAGTCAACCTTCTTCGAGTATATTCTGACAACACCCAGTATAAGATGACCCGATAACCTCACCACAATTGAGACTTCAGGAAACATGATGCGATCTGAAGGAAAATCAAGAGATGTAAGCGGGAATAGATTAATCCACACAATACATTCACCAAAGAAAGACACATTTAATAACCAAAGCTGATGCAATGGTTAAGACCCATTTGCAATGTTACTAAGTAAGAAGCAATGATGGACATGGCCTTCATAACAATCCTACAAACACCGTACTAACCTTTAAATGGATTTGACAAACTGTAAACCATTAGAACAAACCTAAAAACATAGTACTAATTTTAAATGATGGGTAAATATCATCCAAGCTTGGAAATGCTTCAGGGCCTAGATCAAATGAAAGAAAGAAGGAAACTAGAAAACCTCATAAATGGATTTCCTCATGTCCATCTAATATCAACATGCACGTCTGACATTCGAGAGGGAAACTACAAAACACCGAAAAGGGATATTCCATATTGATCATCGGCCATGGAATTATCGAAGTTCTAGGAACAAAATACAAATTGCACGCGAGTGTGTGTGTGTGTGTGTGTGTGTGTGTGTGTGTGTGAGAGAGAGAGAGAGAGAGAGAGAGAGAGAGAGAGAGAGAGAGATAGTTTTCTTCTTTGTATGAGACAATTTTCCATAAATGAAATAATTTCTAACCAAATACGTCCAGAGAAAGTGGTTCTGTTTAGTGAAAAATGAAAGACGAAGAGGCTGTGTTCAGGAGCACAAGCGAACTGAATTGCAAACATTCAGTTTAACAAAGATGAAATTATTAAAATCTGTTGGACAAGTATCGCCAATATTTGAAATGTTCGGGATAATATCACGAGATACACAAGGATATCATCACGAGATGTTCAAAATCTTAGCAGATTCTAAAATATTGCATCTTTATCATGATATTAACTCAAAAATAGTAAAAACATTTAGAAATTTGTTATATGTATGTGTGCGTGTGTGTTAAATTTTAAATTTATTTAAAAACTTAAAATAAGCGGTTTTAAATGTTGTTATTGTTGGCAAGATTTTGGCAGTAATATCCCAAGAAAAACCTCAAAATTTGAAAACCTCCCAGAATTTTCCCGGCTGAGAAATTGCCATGAACAAGACTTGTCACTGTGATTGAAACCCAATGAGGAAGTAGCCCTCAAATTGTCGTCAAATTTCCTTCCGACCCAACCTAGAAGAAATGTGATTGAAATTCGGAGCACAGAAACTTGATATTAATATGAGGAAACCACTTTTGTTTTAACATCAGATTAATCGCTGCAAGAAAACCCAGATTCACCCAAAATAGAGCTCAAAGCTATTCAGTTAAAGCTCATTTTCTCACTAATTAAATTCAACCTGAAAGTAATGTGATTGAAATTCGGAGCCCGGACTCTCAATATGTGTACAAAATACATTAAATATGGACACTATCCAAAGATGGAATTCTCAGATTTTGGGGCCCTTGATTGATAATCAGCTAGCTGGAGAATAGCCTTGATTGGTGCACTTTCCTAATAGAACCTTGATTGCCTAATAATATCAATATGAGGAAACCACCTTCGATCTATCATAAGATTAATTGCTGCAAGTAAACCCAGATTCACCCAAACTAGAGCTCAAAGCTATTCAATCAAAGCTCATTTTCTCACTAATTTAATAACGCGGCTGTCAATCAGCGACGAAAAAGATACCCAAAAAAAAAAACGAATCTTTATGAAACCCAACTGCAAAAATTCTAAAGATGTAAAGAAAAAAACCCCTATATATATATATATATATATATATATATATATATATATATATATGGAAATGGTACTATGAGGTCAACCTCATGGGAACTTCCCATGAGGTCGAGCTATGTGGGCCCCACCGTGATGTGTGTCGAACATCTACGCCATCAGTCAGATGAACCATTCCATTATGGGCCACGGGCTTAAAAATCAAGCCAATCTATGAATTGGGTGGGCCACACCACATACAACAGTTGAGAGGGGTTACCCTCCCATTAAAACATTCATAATCATTTATTGGGCCCACTGATATGTCGTTCACAAATTCAGACCATCCATTGTGCGTGTCCCACTTGGATGAGGGGTCAAACAAAGTTTCAGCTGCATCCAAAACTCAGGTGGGCCCCAGCAAGTGCTTTGATATGTTTTAGGCATACCTTCAGATGATTTTAGATGGTATGGCCCACCTGAGTTCCGTATACGGCTGATTTTTGGGATATCCCATAACCTACATGGGACCCATCAAATGCACAGTGTTGATGTTCGACACACATCACGGTGGGGCCCACATAGCTCGAGGTGTAGCAAACTCGGATTCGGCAAGAATCTCATTTTTGGGTAGTACGAAGGAGGAATTGGCCCAAAAATTGGATAGGGGTCAAGTCGCAGCCAGGCACCGGCGGCTGACTCAAGTGCCCCTCGAACCGCGCAAAATGGTCACCTATTACACGGCTCACTAACTCTGCCTGGGGTGGGGGTACCTATTATTCGTCGGCATTACTTCCCTCTACATTTACAACTTACCTGATTTGACTGCTTACTTTTTAACAAGAAAACCAAAAATATTACAAAATATCTGTGGGTCCCACTGTGATGCATTTCGCTTATCTACGCCGTTCATCCATTATTCCAGTTGAATTCACAGCATGAGGCAAAAATTGAGGTATATACAATACTCAATTGGACCACGTCATACTAAAAAGGGAATCAAATACTTACCGTTAAAAACTTTGTAGGGCCATTGTTTCTTTTGGCGTGGGCCACTTGAGTGTTGGATCTGCTTCATTTTTTGTCTCATGCTCCAAAATATTGTAATAAAACAGACTGATGGAATGGATATATCAATCGCATTACCTTGCAGTTCAAAAATTAAAATTACATCTTTTGAACCAACTTCACAGGCACAAGCTCACATGAATTTTCAAACGCGGTTAAATTGTAATAATTACTATTTCCCAGGTAATGGTCACCTATTACACGGCTCACTAACTCTGCCTGGGGTGGGGGTACCTATTATTCGTCGGCGGTCCGGCGCACGCAGGGCCTCGGTTTGCTGCATGGACTTCCTATGCACTTCCTACAGAGTGGAACCCAGCTCAGCACCGCCGAGCCAAAAGAGAAGAACCGCCAGAGGCGGACGGTAGAGTATAGCCAAGAGGCTTTCTTCCTATGAGGCCGACCTTATAGTACCATTTCCCATATGGGAGAGAGAGCTTTTACAGAAATTCGATCCGAGAAAACCCTTAAAAAATATGTGACTCTTTTTTTTTTTTTTTTTGGATTAGCTTGTCAGTACACACCCAACCCATGTCAGTACACACACTCCATGTTAGCCACCCCCACTGAGGATCGATACCAAGACCTCAAGTGTTGAAACGAGGTATCTCCACTCAGTCTGGCAGTTGAGCTATGGATCTGGGTGTTATATATATATATATGTGTGTGTGTGTGTGTGTGTGTGTGTGTGTGTGTGTGTGTGTGTGTGCGCGCGCGCGCGCCTTCAATGAACAGATGGAGAGTGAGAGAGAGCTGTTACCAACGGATGAAGAGATATCAGTGACAACGACCTGGGATTTGCGTAGCTTGTGCTGGAGATGAGCAGCTATCCAAATCGTTCCGAAAGGGCTTTTCCTGGCGAGAAAGCTGTGAGAGTAGAACATCTTTTTCTCTTTTCTATGGCTTCTGAGAGAGAGAGAGAGAGTGAGGGGCTTATTTTCGAAGGGAAATGTGCTGAAAAAACCGAGGGGCGGGAAAGAACGTTGGCGGCATAAATACAGAAGGAATTTGCCAGGACTGCAAAAGCAATTTGCACAGGAAGTTCCTGCACTGGGATGCTACGTGGGGCCCATCGTGATGTTTGCAAGAAATCCACCCTGTCCATCCGTTTTATGAGATCATTTTATGGAATGTAACCAAAAACGAGGTGATAAAAAAACTCGTGTTGTCTAGACGAGAGGGAAATTTGGGGAAAGAAATTCCTACCGTTGAAACCTTCCTCGGCTCCACCATGATGTTTATATGCCATCCAAGCCATTTATAAGGTCATTCTCACAATGATGAAGTGAAAACCCAAACATCTTAGTCTGATACGAAACTTTTGTGGCCACAATAATATTTCAACGGTGATCATTGAAAATCCACTGTTTCTTCTCCTGAGGCCCATTTGAGTCTTGGATGCGCCTCGTTTTCTGCTATAAGTTCTAAAATGAGTTCGAATAACGGATGGACGAGATGTATTCTAACAAACATTGCGGTGGGGCCCATATAGCATACCAGGCAGGAACTTACTGCTAAATGTTTTTGCGGGAAATCCGCGTCAGGAAGGAAGGGGATTCATACACATGCACTCTTTCACTGTACACACGTGGCATACACATGGCTCTTTTAATTGTTAAAATCGCCCAAATAAGTACATATGTTTTGTTAAGGTAAATCCCCAAAAAAAATAAAAATTTACCTGACATTCCTAATCAGGGACGAATCGAAATGGAACAGTTGTGTTTCTTTTCTTAATAACTGACTATGATTACTATTTTTCTTGGGCCATGGCCCATCCAACTTGAGATGGGCTCACTGAGGTGGAATGTGAGGCTCACAGTGATGCGTTTGCCTTAAATCTACATCGTCCAACCATTTCCAAATCTCATTTTAGGGTATGATCCAAAAAATGAAGTATGCCCAGATCTTAGGTGGATCACACCACAGGAAACAGTTTTGATTGAATCCCCACCATAAAAAATTTTATGAAGTCCACCGGAATGTTTATTTGCTATCCAACCTGTTAATAAGGTCAGAAAGACCTATATGAAGAGACCACACGAATATCATCTTGATCCAAACTTTCTTGGCCCACTGGAAGTTTTGAATGGTCAATTGCTACTATTTCCTGTACTATGGTTCATTTGAGATTTGGATCTGCTTCATTTTTTTGATCATGCCCTGAAATGAGTATTCAATACAGATGGATAGCGTGGATATAGTCACATACGTCAAGGTGGGCCCCACAGTGAAGGTCTCACGTACCAAAGCTGCGCCGGAGTAAATAGTTTTCTAGGACCAGACACGTGTATATGTGATCAAGGCTTGAAAACCCCGCGCCCGCATTGTAACACATGGGCCCGAGTCCTGCCAGGCCTGTGATTTGTCTTAAACCCTTGGGATTGGGACCCCATCCTTATTTTTTTTATAAGGTCTACCTTAATGTGTATTCAAAATCAATTCCACTCATTAGACATGTAATCTAACGTTAGGTTCATGGCTAAAAAACCACGCTGACCTAATCTAACGTTAGTTCCATGGCTCAAAACACCTACTATTCATTTGTACGGCATCAAAGGAAACAATTGCAAGAGACGTTCACCTTAATTTTTATATGTAACACTAATTTAGGCATAGGGCCTAAAAATCAAGCCCATAAGTGATTTAGGTGGACCACAACAAGAAAACAGTTTAGGAAGGTGAGTGTTGCCCTATACATCATTTTCAATCGTGTGGCCCACCTGAATCATGTATGGAGCACTGGCCTTAAAATAGAGTGAAACACCTAGTAATTGGTGTGAATTTCACATAAACATTGCACTTATCTCTGTAAATCGTAGTCTTTTTTTTAAAAAAAAAATAAAATTCCCTTAACATTGCAACTCTAATGGGTGGACAACTTTGATTGGCTTGACTAGCTAGAGCTGTACATGAACCGAGCTAGCTTGATTAGCTCGCTCGAATTGACTCGGATTGAAACTGTGTTCAAGCCAAGTCGAGCCAATGTTATTGAGCTTGAAAAAATTCGAGTCGAGTCCGAGCTAGACCGAGCTCGACTCGACTTGACTCAGTCTTAAGCTCGAACCTGACTCGGTTCAGCTCGGTTTGGATCGACTCAATTTTTTGATAGGGTATATATATTTCAAAACCATAACCCACTAGAGTCTTGGTCGTTCTCTAGCACCCTATTGAGGTTCAAATATTGCATATCAGACCCCATTTATTGCTTGGATTTATGAACATAATATTGTTTAATAGCTTGATTTAATTGTGTTTGTGCTGCAGGTTGAATTTAGGAGCGTGGACTGAAAAAGGTGCTAAAAGCATGGATTTGACGCTCCAAAGTCACCAGAGCAAGAGACGGACTCCAGAGGACCAAGATTGAAGAATTTACACGTTAGGGATCCGAGGAAATCAAGCCGTTCACGTTAAAGAGGCTCGAAAATAGTCCAAAATACAAGATCACATGGTTTCTGCCATCCAATTGACACGAGACTTTGTACATGGGATGAGGACCATAAATTAACCGTACACGTAAAATTTCATCCATTGAAGATCTCATGAAGTGGGCCAACAGATAGATCAACCCATTAGTCGTCAATTTCAGGCCCACCTGATATCTGGATCTGCCTCACAATTTTTCACGGTTTAAATAAGATGAGAAACAATAGGGATGATGAAGATTTCTAAAAATCATCACAGCGGGTCCCGTACATGGTGAATGTACACCTTGTACATACAAGGCCGGCCGTGCACCGGCCGCTGACTGCCTGTCTATAACACACCCGCCCAACCGACTTCTAAATACGGCACTTGCCGTTTTAGCAACGCTTAACCGGCCGCTCGCCGGTTTTGCGAAAAATAGTGGGTCCTATATGTCATCCATACGGCTAATCTAAACCGTCCATCTTGTAGATGGCCTCGAATATGACAAACCCATGTTGAAATTTCGGACCCATATGTACACACGTATGTGATACAGAGGCCACAAACGGACTGCACTGCAACGTTCAAAAGTAATTTTATTGTAATTTCTCCACTAGGCTGCGTCAATAGACGTTCAAAACCACCCATTCTTGACTGAAATTTCGTCCTGAATATAATGGACGGGGTGGATTTCCATGAAAGTACCTCTGTGGGGCCCACCGATCACGACAGCGTTGGACGTGCGAAAGGTTACGCACGTCCACGAAATTTGATTTTTCAGGCGGTTGTGGCCCACCATCTTTGATCATATGACAGATTTGAACCATCCATGGTGTAGGCCAGCAAAAATACTTTTAATAGATGTTGATTTTACAGAAATAATGCAAGGAACGCGAGAGTTATGAAGCCCCGAACTTGGCTGCGAAAAGGCTTTCGCTGCGCGTGCGATAGCTTTCCAAATCCGATTTCCACCACTCCAGAAGCTATAAAAAGAGTTCCAAAACTTAGAGAAGAGGGAGAGAAGCTGGGGAAGCAGGGACGTGGAGCAAGAAGAAGAGAGAGAGAAACAAGAGAAGAGACAGGTTTTAGCTTTTCTTCCTCTTCTTTAGTTTCTTTTGTTTATGAATTTTTTCAGAGATTATAGCCTCATCATGTCCATGAGTGGCTGAACCTCTTAGCTAGGGCTAAGAGGTGAAACTTGTAGCGTGATGGGGGACTCTTTCGCTTGTGTTTTGTATTCATACTGAACTGATACCGATTATAGCTTATTTAAGGGAGTGTTTTTAGTTTTTAATGGTCTGTTGTGACTAAAATTACAATGGGTCTGCAATGGCTTTGAGCATGTTCCTTCCTTTTATGTTTATGACATCAGGAAGCCCTGTTGTTCACCATAGTCTCCTGTGCATGGTAGGATGACGGTACCCTTCTTAACCTTCATAGCATGTTGATTGGTTGGTAATTAGTTTAGTTCTGTTGTTTGCTTTGTCTCCTGTGCATGGTTTGGTGATGGAATCCATTTTAATTCATATACTTTTCATCTCTTTAAAATTATATCAGAGGAAGTTCAGTTTAATTTCCATGATTTTTGAAGCAGGCATAAGATCTCCCTGATCTCTACAAGTGGATCCTCTGAATCCCTAGTTTCTTATCTCTGATTTCTCTTAAGTTTTATATTAATCTCTCACCATTATTCATCAATTTATATTTGATTTAGATTTCATCTTAGGCTAGTTCTATTTCTACCTAGTTTCAGATAACGTATAGGTTTCAGTCCCTTGGGATTCGACCTCGGTCTTACCGAGTTTATTACTACATCACAACCTTGCACTTGGGGAGTGAACACGCCCGACCTTAAAAACCCTAACTCACTCTCGTCCCCTCCAACCATTCAGCGGTAGCGCTCGACCCAGACCCTCTCTCTCTCTCTCTCTCTCTCTCTCTCTCTCTCTCTCTCGCCGTTCTCCAGCCCCTGAACAACGACCGGCGACCACTCTCCTCTCCTCTCTTTCTCGCCGTTCTCCAGCGCCCAAACGGCGACCGACGAGTACTCTCCCATACTCTCTCTCTATTCTTCAGTGCACGCCTGGACGACCGGCAACTGAAAGGTACTCTCCCCATATCCTCTCCTCATCTCATCACATTGCCTCCTGCCGAACTTAGCTCGAAAAATCGAACTCGAACTCGAACTCGGCATGAAAACTTGAACTTGAACTCAGCTTGAACTCGAGTCGAACTGGACCGAGTTGCTGACCGAGCCGAGCCAAACGACCAATCCAGGCTCAATGACCGAGCCGAGCCGAGTTCGAGCTGAGGTATCTTGCTGGCCGAGTCGAGCCAAGCTAGGCAAAGTTCGACTTAGATCGACTTGTGTACACCTCTATGAATAGCTGTTGTTCAGGGTACAAGCTCAGCCTGATTGAAAAAAAAAAAAAGAAAAAAAGAAAAAGAAGGTTTAAACTCGAGCCCAGTCCTTGGGTCTAATACTCCAATCCAAGTCAAGCCTTAAAGCCGACAAGCAGCCCAACTAATTGACAACCTACATGTAAATGTACTCTCTGTGGGGTCATCACATCAATTGTAAGGATCATTGATTGATGGGACCATTCATAAATATGCAGAGGGAGCGTTGTATAGCTCTCCGTGTTTCATGATAAAGAAATGAGAACGTGAATTTAGTAAAATCACGGACATTCTTGTTTTTTGAATCAAAATATATAAGTGGAAGGGTGGTGCTTGAAAAGGCCAAGCTATACGTCCTAGGGGGGGGGGGGGGGGGGGGGTTAAATAGGACTATGCCAAATTAAAAAAAAAAATGCGGAATAGAAAGAAAGATATCACAATCAAATAATAATTAAGCACAAGTAAAAAGCAACCTCTAAGATACTAGTATTAAGAGGTTGATACAAACTTAGTTCTAAGGATAACCTAACACAAAAAACCAAGAGCTTATAGCAGGACAACCTTACTAGAATGTTTGTTAGTATCAAAAACCCAAACCAATAAAGAGATAAAGGAAATGGCAAATAAAGTAAACTAAGTTATTACAACATTCCCACAAGTGCATAAAATAAATTACAACATTCACCATAAATGCTTAAAATAAATTACAACATTCTCACACATAGGCACATTCAATCATCTACCATAACTCCAGGAATTATAGTGGTTCGCTTGTGTACACACCAACTGTTAGAAAAGAGCCACACAACTACTCCACTCCTAATATCTACTCCTTCGGGATATTAGCGTTCACTATGAAAAAAAGTTTTCCAAAGTTCACCTTAAAGGTGTCTTTGATTGGGCTTACACAATTCCAAAAATCCCACACTTTGAGATTTCCTGGATTACCTCAGACAAACCAAAAAGAGATTTTTCTGGAACAATTTTAAAAACTATAAAAAGGATTTACAAAATGTAAATGATACTTATCTAGAAATTCTCCTTTGAAGAAGCCCAGTAGAACCGATCTGATGAAGACGAAGATGTTCAATGTCCAGTCTCACAGATGAAAAGGTTCTAGTTCTAAATGATTTTTAATTAAATCAACCTGGGCTAGCTTGATTTGATTTTGATCTCAAGAAAAGGAAAATCATAAATCCCTTCTTAATATAAGATTGGAATAAAGATCACAAAATCAAATAACAAAAGCTAATGAAAGAGAATCTAAAATGAGCACAAAATAACTTAATAAATTCACAAACTTATCTCTCAGATTAGTGCCTTAATTTTACTTTTTATGAATGAATAAACTCTTAAATTCGTGCTCTATTTATAGGTGAAAATATTGTTCACTTGAGTGGTCGAAGGACCAACAAAATTTCAAAATTTCTGGCACAATAAGATAATGCCGTTACTCGACTGGTCGAGTGGCCTGCTCGACTGGTTAAGTAATGCACTCGACTGGTCGAGTGAGACCAGAAAAGCTTGTTGGACTTTGAATCGAGCCTGCACGACCGGTCGAGCACTGTTCACTCGACTGGTCAAGCAGTCTCTAGGACTGGTCGAGAGTCTGACAGAAAATTTCAAAAATAGCAACAAACCTTGGACTGGTCGAGAAAAATCTTAGACTGGTCGAGCCAGTGCTTGGACTAGTCAAACAAGGTCTAAGACTAGTCGAGAAAATGACCTATAAACAAATGAAATGACCCACATTAAATATGCAATGAATTTGACACAATCTAGGGTCAATTTAGGGTCATCCAAACCTGTTTGTGAGTTGGAACAATTGAAACATCATTTGTTTTAAAGTCTTGATATCTTTGTGATACTTGAAGCTTGAGTTCAATCGCTTGAACTTGAGCTTGAGTCACGTTTAAGTTCTTGAGACTTTAGTGTACAATAGTTGAACTTCAAACTTGAACTTGAGTTCTTGAATTTGAGCTTGAAACCATGAACTTCAACACTCTTCACTTTAACTTGAAGATGTAGGCAAGTTTGATGAAGATGTAGACAACTTTAAAGTATACAAACCTGATCATTTCAACTCAAAGCATGATATATACACTGAATGGTTTGACACAACAAAATTTAACAATACTACGGGTGCTAGATTTACACAATAGCATTTACAGTGCTCTCCACCACTACTAGTACCACTGTAAGTTACAGTGATACTGGGTAGATATAGTGGGAGTGGCCATATTTTGTGAACGGGCCCCACTTCTCCTGATACAGTGCTACCCGATCACTCCCTTACTTGTAGTGGCATAATATTCATTACTAGGAAAATGCCATAGTGAGAGGGCTTCACATGCAATTTTAAATGAGAAAAGGCACATCAGCTAAATGTGAGGCTACCATGGTGCATGCATGATATCCAATTCATCTAATTAGGGTTGCCGGATGGTGAATGAAGATAAGATGGCCTAAAATTTATGGCATCAAAGGCTTTTGAGTAATTCAAAACTTTGATTGCAACTTATAGTCATGGCATCAAAGGCTTAAAGATACTGTTAACACTAGTCTACTTGATGATAATGTAGAGGAAATTTTACAAAATGCTACATGACTATTAAAGGTTTTAAAAAAACTACCTCATTGATCCATGTAAGCCTTGTTCCATTGCCTTGTGCATTGTGACTCTGTAAACACATCAATTGGTGACTTAGGTTGGTCCCACCATGATGGTTATGTAAAATCCACACTAACCATCAAGTGTGTCGCCCCTCATTAGGCCAAAGGCTCGAAAGTCAGCTTCATCTGTGATTCCAGTGGACTATATGATTGAAAACAGTGTATATGACAATGCTCGACTTCCAAATTATTTCCATTAATGTGGTCACATATAGGTATGATTTTTGATACAAACCTAAATTTTTTTAGAATCTAATAGTTGGAGTGGATTTTATATAATTATTATGGTAAGTCTTATAAAAATCAAGGGTGGACATCTCTCCCAACTATTTCCTTTGGTGTGGTCTAGTGGAATCAATGGAGATTTTTTTTTTTTTTTTTTTTTTGCATGTTGGCTTAATGCAAGACCAATATCTAAGAGTGGATCTTACACAAACATCACACTAGGCACCGTCAAAATCAACAGCATGTCCCATGCAAATCTTATTATTATTTTTAAAATTTTTAATAATCACTCTCCCCCTTTTCTCTAAATAATCTCTCTACATAGCTAAAGAGGGATGTTGGGACTTGATTTTGGCCTGCTTATGTGTATGCGAAATCTACTCTGACCATTGGACGTGCAATAACAATCAAGGCCCTAGTCCAAAAAATTGAACTCACATTGGGTGCTACCGCGCCTATTCCCAGCTAGAAACGAACAAAGTTTCTAAGGGCCACCATGATGCATGGGTTTTATCCACACCGTCCATCCGTTTTGCCATATCATTTTAAGGTAAAAGACTAAAAATAAGGTAGATCCAAGATTCAAGTGGACCACACTGTGAGAATTAAAAAACCTACTATTGAAAATCTTTTGGGGGCTCTAGAAGTTTTGGATCAAGCTTATATTTGTGTTTTCCCTTCATCCAGGTTTATGTGACCTTATGAACAGGTTGGATGGCAGTCAACTATCACTGTGAGCCCTTGGAAGGTTTTAACGGTGGGTGTCATTATCACCACTACTTAATATGGTGTGGTCCACATGAGCCTCGGATCTGCCTCAGTTTTTGGGCTTGTACCTGAAAATGATACAAATGTTACAATGAACAATGTCAATAAAACCCATGCATCACAGTGGCCTCTCAAAGCCCCTTACCCTTTCCTAGCTAGGGATGGGCAGAGTAATACCCAATATGCATCCTAAAAACTCAGGTTGACTTGTAATTTAGGTGGGCCACACTAAAGAACACGACTGGGAGAGAGATGTCAAGCTTTGATTTTTATGAGGCCACTGTAACGGTGAAACCCACTACAACCATTAGATGCCGAGCTAAATTTTAGGCCAAGAGCCTAAAAATCAGGCCCATAGGTGATTCATGTGGGCTATATCAAGGAAAATGATTTGGAAGGCATTGTTACCTTGTACATGATTTCCAATCATGCAGTCCACTTGAATTGTCCACAAGAATCACAAATCCTCACCCTGTACATAATTTCCAATAATGTAGTCCACACGAATCATAGATGGGGGTATTCATCTAACGTGAGGTGACACGCTTGGTGGTCGGATGTATTTTACATAAACAGTACCGTAATGTCGGGGTGAATTTTACATAAACATCATGGCAGTGCCCCACCCAATCTGCTTTTAAAGAAATGCATGTAAAGTGAGTGGAATGATAATCATCTCTATTAATGAGTAGCTTTTTGAAAACCTTTATAAAAGTAAAAACATAAATTCCATATTAATTAAAAAATTAATTCCCTAATACATAATTGTAGAAGAGATGAAATGTTTGCAGGTGATCAAGCAACATGCGTTACAAGAGTTACAAGGCTTGCAGGTAGGGCTGTCAATGGGCCAAGCCTGGGTAGGTCTCGGCCCGGATTTTGAATAGTTTAGTCCGAGTAGTCAGGCCGAGCCTATTCAAAGTTCTGATTTTTCAGGTTGAGCCCGGCCCATTGACACCCCTATTTGTAGGGGTATCTACTCATGGCTCAATGGTAGACCCACAGTTTCAACACGGGTCATGGTTCGAGTCCCATTGTGGTGTGTGTGAGTGTTAAAAAAAAATAAAAGCAACATGCGTTACTCCTGTTGAAGACCCCAGTGGGTTACTCCCCTCGAAGACCCTAGAGGATTTCCATATTAATTAGGTAGTTTTTTTTCTTTCTTTTTTAATTCCGTAATACTAATTGTAAAAGAGAGGGAAGGTTTGCAGGTGGTCAAGCAACAAGCGTTACTCTAGTAGAGGACTGACCCCAAACATCCCATAAATCTCCATGTAAATGTATATATTGGTCGGTCAAAATTGACCTCACGATGGCTGGCACTGCCCATGTGTCATAGATACAATCCAAATCCAGTGGGTTTCAAACAATTGACATCCACCTTTCGGTTTAACTGTTCATTTACAGGTCAATGATCAGATGGGTACAATCAACAAAAATCATGTGTTGGTGTTATGGATAATTAGATGCAAGTAATAAGCACCGGGTGATACAAGAGCACGGCACATAGAGGCCTGACTTGATCGAAAAGCAACATCGGTGTTTGAGCAGAGAAGGCCGACATGACAATTTCCTAGAGGCATGTCAAGAAAAGCGCATCATGGTTTGAATACTTTAGAGAAGAATTGGCTGAGTGTTTCGGAGGTCAAAGTCTTTGCAAGGTTCCCTACATAAACTTTGTGAGGGCTGTCAATGAACATCGATTCCTCAGCCTGGAGAAGAGACACATCCACAGGCTGCAAAGGCTTTTCCATCACATTTACTTTGATTTGCCGTCCTCCAATTTCATGTTAATACATGAACAAAATAACAGCTTGAGTATTCTGTTGAAGTCACAGGCCAGATGGACCCTCAGCTATAAAAGTCTTGCAATATAAATAATGTCAAGACCCCATAAGGGAGGAATATATCTACCAAGATCTAAAATCGTACTGAATTGCATCTTATCATGTCATTCAACTTCTCAATAGCTGCATTTGCATCCTCTGCTGTTTTCATGATGACAAACGTAAAACGACGGCTCCTTCCAAAGTACTTATCATACATAACCTGTAAATAAAGCATGAGGAACAACTATCTCAAAATCGAAAGACAAACACTATTATGCTAGTGGAAAGCTATATTTTTCTAGATAGTAATCTTCCTTTGGAAAACTCATTTTAAGCTACAATTATACCAGTGGAACCACCAGGGTCATGGCTAGTTATGTATACTCTTAACAGAATCAGAAGAAGGGGGAAGGCAGTCTGAACATGAGCATCAAACAAAAAGTAGATAGTTAGGTATTTTGTGATCAAAGCAACAGTAGCCTATGAAATTTTGAAGCAGAAGCTGGCCCTAAGTAGTAGAGCTATCAACAGACCATGCCAGGTCAAACCGTCTGGCTTGGCTTGGCTTGGCTTGGCCCAAAGAGAGATGAAGTCCAGCTTGATTACCAGGTCCATAGGTCTAGCTCAGGGATGAAATTTCAAGCCAGTTAGTAATGGGGCCAGGCTTGGTCCTGTTGAGCACTTATGAGTATGGTGTAATCACATCAGCCGGTTCTTAGGCCTTGGACCTCCATGACTATTCTATATTGAAAAACTATATCTTTTTTCAATCCTCCTAGTATGTTAAATTGGAAATAAACCCATGCAGTTTAATCAGGGTTGGTTTGGGCTTGTCGATTTTAATCAAGCATGAATTCAGGCTTCGACTAGTTACGTTCAGTAAGGATCAGGCTTGGGCTTGGGAAAATAGGCACAACACGCTTCAGCCTGGGCTCACATATTTCAAGGTGGATTCAGGCCTGGAAAGGCACAGACTGAAACCATCTTGTTAACAGCCCTGAGTAGATTATTCTTTGAGAATTTCACACTAATGTTCCATTGCACTGTCTAAAATATAGATGTCTGCTAAATACTAATGATGTACAAGGGTGAAAATGTTTCTTCTCAATGCGGACATTCCTGCAAAAGATACATTTTGTATTCCCATAAAACCAGTGCAAGCATTAGGACTAAGATGTAGAAAGATGCGTACTACACAAACATCAAACTCACCAGAAAATGAAGGCTCAAGAAAGACATGCTTCAATTAACGGATCTTGTGGAATCTCCAAACATCTAGTGCTGACACAGGGAGTTTCCTGCATTTGTGCACCAATTTACTAGTATCCTCAGGCTATTTTCTCATGAACTTATAAAATCCAAGTATCACTAGGTGCTTCAAGGAAACCCCAAATGCTATGAGAGCCCAAAAAAAGGGAAAAAGGAAAAATAAAATAAAAAGATCTTCACATGGATCATGAGCTATCACTTGGCAAATGTTCACCCAGAGAATGGCTACCTATAAATAGTTATGTTGAAAGATAAATGACGAGTAAAAACAATTGGGAAATAAAGCTAATTTAGCCAAATTTTATAATATTCTTATTTTGCTTTTATATTTGTGTTGATCTAACATATCCCTTTACCATTGTCTAGATATATTTTTAGTCACTATGTGCCTTTCATGTGGTTACGACTGAAGAAGCTAAATACCTTTCCATTCCTTCCTAAAATAAAATATGCAACTATCAATTATGTAACATGTTCACAACCCCAAGTGTAGGGTTGCAATGTATTAATAATCTCAGTAAGACCGAGGTCAAATCCACAGGGACTTAAACTTGTACATTTTTGAAATTAACTAGAAGTAAAACTAGAAGAAGATGTGAAACTAATTCTGAAGTATTTAAGAGAGTAATTGTGAATAGAGTAATTAAAATTAAGAATTTAAAGGTAGGAACTAAGGTGCCAAGGATTCACTTGTAGTGATCAGGGTGCCCTCTTGCTTGATTCAAGTAACACAATCAGAATTAGAGTCCTATCCTATCCAATTGGAAAATATATCAATAAAACCAAATCTGAACTTCCATTGACCTAATTCTCAATGAAGGAGAACTATAATAGTTGGCAAGGATTCTATCACCAAACCATGCCCAAGAGACGATGGCAAACAACAAGATTTATCAATCTCATAATCTCAAAGCAGGAGAATTGTAAAGATTAGGAAGGATTCAATTACCCTACCATGCCCTGGGGATGATAGTGAACAACAGGACTTACTAATTTCACAATCTCAAATTAGAAAAAGAAGATACTCAAAGCTGTTGCAGATCTACTATAATTTGAGTCACAATAAACCATTAAAAACTGAAAGTATTCATTAAATATCAAATTAGAATCTATGGAGTTCAACATAAATATGAATCAAAGCAAT